>NC_064249.1:59151505-59807505 GCF_003254725.2 Canis lupus dingo | reverse complement strand
TTGGCTATGCCAATTCTATTTACTCTTTATGTTTGCCATTCTTCAAAGACAGATCAGATCTCTATCCAGTGAACTAGTAACTTCCCAATAGAACTTAAATTATTGATTAATATGGAATTTTGGTGGTGTGGTTTAGGGAATAAAAACTGCAATTTCAAATAGAAGTAACTGCAATGTGCCCTTTCTATATTTGTTCTACCAGGAGGCCATAAATAAGATGCTTAGAAAGAAATCTACTTTTAGTAGAAAGATGGTCCTAATTTATGACAGTTAAATATAATTATGTAAACATTTCCAATTATCTTGAAACAACCATCACTTTGCCTCATAGACAAGTATTTGGTTCTCATGTAAAATAATTTGTTTCCTTGGGGAATAATTCATATTTTTGGATGCCAAATCTATTTAGTGAATCACTTTCTTTCATTTATTACTCTGCTTTGGAAGAGTTACGCTATAACTACTATTCAGTTTACTGCCTCAGAATACTAGAATTCCAGCAATTACTTCTAGAATAAACTTGTTTTCAAACTGTGCTGTAAGGAGTGCTAGTGATTTAGTAAGGACCATGCCTAAGATGGGTGGACAAACAGCTAGCCCGCCTCCGTCAATACTGGGCTGCCAAATCCAACGTTCCTTGAACAGAGAGCTAAAGAACCAAACCTGAACTCCAAAAAAAAATTTAAATTCCTTGAGTTAGAATAGTAAGTAGAGGAAAAGTCATGGTATATTCTATATTCATTTCAGTATCTTAAAACATTTCTTTTTGGAATCATTTGCATATATTTGAGAAGTTGTTAGAAGATTTGAGTTGAATGTGATTTTGTTTTTACCTTGATATATGAACTTTGGGGGCTAAGGCTCTATTCTGTGGGGAGAAGCAAAAGAATGTTGGGTCATTCAAATCACCTCGAGCTTTAAAACAACAACAGAAAAATAATGAATACCAATAATCACAAACAGGTAGCATTTGTTCTTTGAAGATTATGCTATAGCACAGTTTTCCTATATTACTAATAGATAATTACCTCATATGATACTGTTAATCAACATGACATCTAATACCAGTATGCAAAATTAAACTTTCAATGATTCGGATATTTATAAATACCCTCATGTTTGTTTCCAGTGAACAGTATTTGTGATTAAGATTTTTCATTCTAAACTAAGAAGTTTTCAGGCCCATAGTAGTGTTGTCAGCACTTACTAGCTTCTGTAGAAGCCTGAAAGAATTTAAAGAATTCATAAACTTTTCGAAGGTACCCAGTTATCTCCCCATATTACTCCACAATTAAAAAACAAATTTTCTTCTTTATAATTTACAGTTTCATTACTTAACCAATTTATAATTGTCTTTGAAAAAGTTCATTGCACACATTTAGGGAAAACAGAGTATATTTTCTTTTCTCAAAATATATATGACTCTCCATATTTATTGCTTTGTGGATTTTTATGACTATAAAACTTAGCATTTTTTTTTCCCCCATTTTACCTTTTAGGGCTCTGGGTAGTGAAACTTGGCCATAAGCATGTTAAGTCATTCAAACCTTAAATTTAGTACATTTTCCTTTTAAAGATCTCCAACTGGGACTCCTGAGTGGCTCAGCAGTTGGGCAGCGGCCTTTGGCTCAGGTCCTGATCCCCTGATCTGGGATTGAGTCCTACATTGCATTGCCCGCGAGGAGCCTACTTCTCCCTCTGCCTATGTCTCTGCCTCTCTCTCTCAGTCTGTGTCTCTCATGAATAAATAAATAAATCTTAAAAAATAAAATAAAATAAAGATCTCCAATCCTATTTTACGCACAAAAAAATTGAAAAATTTGGCTTTTGCTTTTTTCTTTCCCTCCTCCTCCTATCTGAAAAAGGCACAGATCATAAATGTATAGTTCAATGAATCTTCAGCAAGTGAATGCATCCCTATAAATATATCAGAAAATAGAATATTACTAGAACTGTAGAAAACTCTGTCAGGGTTCTTACCAGTCACTGCCCACCTCCTATGGTGATCTCCATCAAAACATTTAATATCACAGAAGCCTGCTTGACTTTAAATTTTATAAAAACAGGACTGTGTAGTAAGCCCTCTGTTGTGCATGATTTCCCTGGCTCCATTGTTTGCTTTTTAATCTGTCATGAATTTGTGAGTGAGATGGGTATTATACATCTTTTGCTCAACAGTTGAAAAATAGTTGATGAACTGTTTGGGGATAAAAATGTTCTTATAAGCAATATAAAACATCTGTTCCTCATCATTCCATACTATCTCCATCTTATGTGGGATCTTCACACTAATATAATAAAGCCTTGCTGACAATAAATGATGTGTAATCTGAGAATAATCTATCCATAACCATACATAACAAAGCTTATCTTTCCACAGCTTTCAATTTCAGGGCTCAAACTATCTTAGAGAATTCACAAAATATAGTTTCTTCCCTAAATGAATAATGAGACATAATGCATATTTGGGACAGAAAATAAAATAATTTCATATATGTGACTTTTGATTTATAGGAGAAAGTTAATCAAATAGACTACATGTTATGTTAATTCCAGATTGGCATTATACATGCTTGTCTTTTTCCCTTGCATTTTGAATGTATGCCACTTTTCATTTCCATTGCTTGAGTCTATCTAGGTTCTTTGGTTGGAGAGGCATTTATTCTTGTATTTCTCAACTTTAGAGTATTTCTCAATTGTAAACAAAAGTAGGTGCTTTCTGTTTGTGTTTGAAATGAATAAAATGCTGACATCTTTTTTTCCAAGTAATGCAATAATAAGTAGTGAGAATCTTTATTTCTGCATTTAATCTATAAAATCACACCTTTAATATTGATTTTCTTCTTGATTATGTTTAAAATCTATTATTTCTGCGACATAGGAATGTTTTTGTTCTGTGTAATAAAAGAACCTGTGTTATTCTGTTTACAGTAAATGTTTTTGAAATATTCTTGAATTTTCAAACCAATAACTAAAGCTAAAGTATGAATTTTTCTTTTGTCAATAGGAAAAAAAAATCTAAGAGAAATTGTTAGCCCTACCCTAATCTCTAAATCAGTACGAAGCCACAGCCTAAAATTACTGAATTCCATTGGATTGATAGGTAATACTCCAGAATGCATCAGTGGCTGCCAACTTTTGCCTTGGAAATAGAGAATGGCCTAGAAAAATGTTTCAACAAGAGAAAAAAAAAAAAAAGATAATCAACTAAGTAATTCTACCTCATGAGAGAACATGATGAAATATATTAAATTCAATCTTTAGGCATTGTATTGCTAACACTCAGAAAGTTAATATAACAAAGTAAATACAGTTTCTGGGGTTTTGTTTTGTTTTTATTTGGGGGTTTTGTGGGGGTTTTTGTTTTTGTTTGTTTTTGTTTTTGGTGTAGTTCAGTCTACAAAATAAATTGGAGGAGAAAATAGAGTTATCTCTCATTTCTTCTGGTCATAGTTGGTTTGAAATTGTTCCATGAGGCATTTTGTCAGTAGAATTGGAATCAAAGTGATTCAGTAGCTTTGTTCTATAAGAAAAATCTTTATTTGAATTCCCAGTCCAATATTTTTCTATGTGTATCAATTTGGTTAGAGATACTTAACATCTCCCAAGCATTAGTGGTCTATCCTATGTAAATACCATGTACATGTTCCCTTTCAGTCTGGGAACTTATTAGTTAAAATCATCTGGGAAACATGGTAGTTCCTTGTCCAGTCTTTCTTCTAAATGGTAGCCATGCTTGTGCTGTCTGCAAAGCAGAGGAAAAAAGCAGAGAAATCAGAGAAGCCAGCAAGCAGATGGCTTAATTGTCAAGTCCATCCTATCCATCACTGGGCCATGTGCTATTTTGGCGGTCCAGGAAATGTTATTTCTAGGAACAGCAGGAGTTGCTAGTGCTAAAGCCAGCAAATACACTTTTGTGGCAGCACCATTGGCCAGTAGCAGTTAATGTCACAGCTAGAGATAACAAGATTTTATACCACAGGTAGTTGAATTAGGTGTTTAATAACATAGGGAATGGTATTAAGTACTTGCTATCACATGTAGTAATACAGATGCCTTTGCGTCTTACGCCATCCTTAAGAAATGAGGCAACACTAACACATCCTTATGTGCCTTTAAAACCATTTTCAAAATGTAAGATATACTTATGGGTTTGATAAACATCATTATAACAATTATAACATACTAAATTTCATTGGTGATTTCTATTTTTAACTTGAAAGCTTTTAGTAATGTCTATTTTTTCCTGGGATGATGGAAACTCATAATAGAGAACTCTATCATAATCTGATAACAGTAAAATATTTATGGTACAGACCAGCTCATACAGAATGATAGATGGTAATCACGTTGAAATGAAAGCTTCATTTTTGTCAATAATTGGATTTATAATGAGTAATAGCAAACCAAAGTACTGAAGAGAATAATATTATATCACTCAAAGAATCTATATTTCATTTATTTTTGCTGTTGTACATATAAAAAGAGATAGGATATATCAAGGATACAACTTTTAAAGTTCAGCTTTGCAAAGTAGTTAATATAAACACATTTATTTTTAAAAACACAAGGTTTACATATATAATTACTGCTTATTGATATTCAAATACGATTAATACAAGAGTTAGTCAATTTTTGGCAGGCAGGAAGAAAAGAAAATGTATTTAGTATAGAATGGTACACAAACTGTTGTGTCTATTTACTTGGCAAACATCTCTTGCTTTCCTTGAAATAACAAGAACTTCATGTTTGGATGTTTACATTATCACCCCACAAAGAAGGGCCATTAGAATTAAAAATACAACAAATGTAAATACCATAAAAAGGGAGATTTTAAACTTTTCTTTGCATGTTTTACACTTTGAAAAACATTTTCCCAGTTCCAATTTTTGAAATAGTAAGTCATATCTACAATCTAATTAAACATAATTTAAATATTTCCATTTGTAAATTTCCTTATTTTTTTTAAAAAGTAGCATTTAAAAAAAGCTTTTGCAGATAGTCTCCTTTTGTTCCCTTAAAACAGTTCAGTCCACAAACCACAACCATTTTAGTGAGGGAGATCTAGAAACTGATTAATTAAAGTCCCACACTTGAAGTTGGAGGTTGAGAGGGAAGGCATGAAAGTTATAGATTAGTAATCGTTAACTGTGTGTTAGGCATCTTTAGATAACCAAATCCAAGATGCCTAAATTCTCCAGACAATGGGGTCTAACACTTCTAATCACACTAAACAGAGCCAGGTCTTCCATCAATCCTCCTGAAGTAGTCCTGAGGCAAAGATTCAGAAACCAGTGATTTGTTAAGGGAGATCCTTCAGGAGAAAGCTGGAACAGCAACCACACAATTCTGTGGTTTCAGTGGAATCCCAAACTCAGCCCCAGCCCTCAGGGAGCTCTGGAACATAAAAACACCCTAGTACTGTCCAAACTTGAGGCAAAGTTGAGGAGACTCTGTGCTCTCATACTAGTCAGTCATTGTTAGGGATTGTGGCTAGGGGGAGGGAATAAAGTCGCCTGTACTTCTGGCTCCCTATAAGGGTGGGAACCAGAGAAAAGCAAATACAACCCGTCAGCCACAAAGTACACTGAAGCTGGGAGATGGTTGCACAGAGATGGTCCACCGTTCTGACTGGGAGGGCACCACCAGTGTCAGCCAAAGCTCCATCCTGCATGAGCATGCAGGTCCAGCTCCCCCTCAGTTATTTCTGAGGAATCCCAGCAAGAGTCTGTCTCTTCCTGGCCATGCCTTGTTTCTATCCCTTCACTGTATCCCCCCTGGTTATGCCAGTCTGCTCCCTTGACCATCTGGTGACTGCTGCTCCAAGCTGTAACCCTTCTTTCCTAGTTAGCTTTGCCCTGAGGGTGGACACAATCTTTTCTCTTCAATCACGATAACACTGAATACAACGCTGTGCAGTGAATAGATCTAAGTAAATCTTTAAGATGGCATAAGAGAATTACAAAGCATAAAAGGAAACCCGAATGGTTCCTGTGTGCTATGCCTCCTTACTCCTTAGAGTGACCTGCCCTGGGCTTTCTCCTGGTTCTGCCTCCATGTTCTTGAGATCTACCTCTACCCTCACAGGGAATAACAATCCTCCTCTAAATAGGCATATTTAACAAACCCTATTTAGGTGGGTGGGGGGATGGGGTGATGGGCATCAAGGAAGGCACGTGATGTGATGAGCGCTGTGTGTTATAGGCAACTGATGAATTACTGAACTCTCCATCTGAAACTAATGATGTGCCTGATGTTGGCTAATTGAATTTAAAGTAAGAAAATAAAGATGCTCTCTACACATACACAAAGAAACCCTAGTTAAGGCACTTTAAGAAGTTTTTTTTTTTTTGAAGTTAAAATTATCTTTTCAGTGGAAAAAAAGATTATACTATCATTTATAAAATAGAATTCTTAGAGTCCAATCTCAAGTATGTTTGTATTCGATATATTCTTTTCTAAAGGAATGAATAGTGGCTAGGGCCTTGCCTTACTTCTGTAGCACTAAATAGTCACGTAAAAAGCTTACCCAAGATATTTCAGCTTACATCCTAGAACACAGAAACTGTTACTTTTTAAAAATCAGCTCTGGGGGCACCTGGTTGCCTCAGTCAGCAGAGCATGGAACTTCTGATTTTGAAGCTGTAAGTTTGAGCCCCATGTTAGTTGTGGAGATTACTCAAAAAAAATCTTAAAAAAAAAATCAGCTCTATTTTTTCCCTGTCCTATCTATTTTTTTCCAAGATTTTAAAAATATATTTATTAGAGACACACACAGAGAGAGAGAGAGAGACAGAGACACAGACAGAGGGAGAACCAGGCTCCATGTGGGGAGACTGATGTGAGACCTGATCCCCAGTCTCCAAGATCATGCCATCCGGGCTGCCCATCCAATCTTTCTTTTTTTTTTTTTAATTTTTTTAAATTTTTATTTATTTATGGTAGTCACACACAGAGAGAGAGAGAGAGAGAGAGAGAGAGAGAGAGAGGCAGAGACACAGACAGAGGGAGAAGCAGGCTCCATGCACCGGGAGCCCGACGTGGGACTCGATTCTGGGTCTCCAGGATCGCGCCCTGGGCCAAAGGCAGGCGCTAAACCGCTGCGCCACCCAGGGATCCCCCAATCTTTCATTTTTAAAAAGGTTTTGGGCAGCCCAGGTGGCTCAGTGGTTTAGCACCGCCTCAGCCCAGGGCGTGATTCTGGAGACTGGGGATCAAGTCTCAGGGGCTTGAGTCCCACATGGGGCTCCCTGCATGGAGCCTGCTTCTCCCTCTGCCTGTGTCTCTGCCTCTGTGTGTGTCTCTCTCATGAATAAATAAATAAAATCTTAAAAAAAAAAAAAAGGTTTTGTAGTTCCAAATTTTGTCTTACGTTTGTATACCATCTTTTGGGGGCTTTAGAGATAACTTGACACATAGTGTGGCCTCTCAGGATATTTTGAAAAACTCTTCTCTGATTTAAGAATATCCCTCTTTATGAATCCTGCCTTCCTAAGACAGGAACTGGACCTGGCTTTTCCAGTTTTCCTAATAGTTCAGGCACAAAAATACAATTCAGGATCCAGAAACTCAAGTGTGAGACTTTGCTACAGAAGACCAATGTAACGAAGCAAGCAGCGCCCTACAGAACCCACCCTAGAGAAAGTGTGGTGGTAAAGGTGGTTGGTTTTATGGGTAGCACTGGTGAAGGTCCTGGCATTCATTTCCAAGCATCAATTTTGTAAGCAATTGAATCATTTCCAAATTATTAATCTGGCAGTAAAATTCATGCTTACTTATGTGAGCGTTTAAGAGAATTAAGTGAGATAATGCATAAACAGTGCTAAAAGGTATGTACAGCACAGAATAAATCCTCAATGTGTTAGTTTTTATAATGATGATAATGATGATGACAGGCTCAGTCTTCTTAAATCCTTTAGTGGTTCCCCAGATTTTTCGAGGTGGAGGCCAAACTCCATAGTTTATGTCACAAAGGCCTGCCCCTTTCTTTTCAAAGCCTTCCTTCCTCCACACTAGATGTAGACATTTTCATGAATTATATCCACCTGCTTCCAGTTTCTGAATATATAATATTTTTAAAAGTCTCTGTGCTTTCATGCATACTATCCTTTTCCCAGAATTGCCCCATTCTGGCTATGAAACTTAATTTCTTTCAAACAGAAACATTTCCAGAAAGCTTTTGTTTACCCAGTTTGAATTAACGCCCCTTCTGCTCTTATGGTGTAATATCTATTTCTCCATCTCAGCATTTAATACAATATAAAGCCCTTTGGACTTAAAGATTTGTCTCACCACTACTCTCCTCGAGAGTATGGAATATGTCTTACTTGCATGGTTCTCCATACCTTTTAATCTCAGAAAACATTATTAAATCAAAACAATTTAATCAGAGACTCTGGGTAGAATAAACAGAAAGACCCTCAATCAAAATTGTTACATCGATGAAGGCAACATCTCTCCCAAAAGTGTAGAATCACCTATTATTTACTATTAAATATATGCAAATCCTCTTTTGTTATATACAATAGTCAACTTCATTCACCTATCTCCACATAGCCACTGCTCTCCGGCACCCTTGTTCCTGAGTTTTCTTTACTTGCTATGTCTACTTCTTCATCTCCACTTACTCTTTTGCCCATTCCAGTCTGGATTCACCACCATCTCCAACACACCACGAGGCAATCCTCACCAAGGTCTCAATAATCTCCAGGTCAGTAAATCTAATGAACTGTACCCATTTCTTAACCAGCTAGACTTGTTGCCTACATTGAATAATGTTGAAGTATTCCCTTCCCTTAGTATTTATGTCCCAACACTCCCCAGGTATTTGGATCTCTCACCTATTTGTATCCTACTCTCCAAGCTTAGTCTCTTTCTATTAATTAATTAGTTAATTAATTAATTTTTAAAGATTTTATTTACTTATTCATGAGAGAGAGAGAGAGAGAAAGGCAGAGACCTAGGCAGAGGGAGAAGCAGGCTCCCTGCAGGGAGCCAATGTGGGACTCAATCCCAGGACTCCAGGATCATGACCTGAGCCAAAGGCAGACACTCAACCACTGAGCCGCCTCAGTGTCCCTCTTTTACTGCCTTTAAAACTTTGAATTCTTTATGACATGATCTGAGGGCTATATCTCTTCTTGTTTTTTAACCAAAGAAATCTCTTCTAAGACTATGCCTTTAATATACTCTCGATATGTTTACACTGAGAGCCTAGAACAGTGACACACAGTACACAGTCAATTTCTATTTATTCCATGTATGACTGAGTAAATGAGCAAATATCAGAAAGCTAGAGTGAGTGCCTCTTTTGTGGTGTACTAGGCCTTAGGATGAGCAGAAAAGAGCCCAAATGCTTTGGACAGTAATGGAGAACCACTGTAATCTCCTATATGAGATTGACTTTGTGGTCTCTGGAAAACACTTATCAATGAGGGATATATTATTTAACAACTCATCCGATCAGGAAGCTCTGCTCATAGTTTGAAGCCCATACTCTGTTTATGTTCTATAAGTCTGAGCTGAACTGGCCATGCATACTAGTACAATAGAAGCCCTGAGTTCAATTTCAAGTCTGTGGTAAAGAAGAGAAACAATAGGAAAGGCTTTCTATTGTTAGTAGAAGGTTGAATTTTCCCCAGGGAAACAGTAGGGTTTGTGGAACACAGAGACTTATAGAAGTTTTGTGTAAGATGGGTGATGTGCAAACCTGAGAAGTAAGGATCAAGAATAAAAAAAAAAAAAAAAGTAAGGATCAAGTAAAAGGATCAAGAGTAAAAGAGTATAAAGTAAGGATACTTTCTTTAATGTCTGTTGTTTAACATGTGGACATTATGGTATCTTTTGTGCTAGATAGTTCACACTTCAACTTTAAGGGCAGTGAATTGTCCTTAATTAGAATTTACACCTCAGGGGTCCTCACTGGCAAAATATCATAAGGTCCACACTCCAAAAGTACACACACACACACACACACACTATACATAAAGCACTATATAAATATTGTATATATTGTATATACTTAAGTGGAATATTATATGATGGAAGAGAACAGACACATGCAAAAAACCAAATCTTCTGATTTCCCTAGAAATAATCAGAATCTACTATTTGTTGAGGAAACAGAAGAGAGCATAGAAATACTGAGGTTCTATTGCCTTAACATTTAGAACATGTCTAAGACCTAGAACATGGCCTAGGCTGGGTATATACTTGACAAACACTTTTGAATGAACAAAGGAATGCAGTCACCTTTTAGTTGTTAAGGTTTATTATTCCTTTTGTGAATTCTAACAAAGAAGGGAGTCCTCACTAGTATTTCAACTCAGTTCTCATGGCTTGGCAATCTGGTGAGTGCTTAAATATGTTTGCTAGGTCAATGAATGTTTACTGGAAGGAAAAAAATCAATGAATGTATTAAAAAAATAGCTACTAGATTCTAAATATTAAAGTACATCATGATGGAACAAAAAAATTATACCATGCTAAACAGGTGAAACATATGTTCTTTAAGAGGCACAATTATTATTTTTTTCTATTGCTAGATAAGTAGACTCATAATAAAATAATGCATCTCAAAACTTCATATATATTGCTCTAAGGTTATACAATTAAGACTGATACATTTTTAAATACTGGAAAACAGATAATATCATATTGCTAATGTGAATGTAAGAGAAAAGGAACAGTTTCTCCTTGGAAAGGTTCACGTTATTATATGTGGTATCTTAGCCCAGGGACTCATGTAACAAAAATTTAAAGCTATTGTGCTTGATCTTGTACTGTTAAAGGATTTTACAAATAAAGCCTTTGTCACTCTCTCTCTCTCTCTTTAAATATTTATTTATTTAAGAGAGACAGAGCAAGCAAGGAGAGGGGCTGAGAGAGAGGGAGACATGCAGACTTCTCACTGAGAGCAGGGAGCGCAACGTGGGGCTCAATTCCAGGACCCTGAAATCATGACTTGAGTGGAAATCAAGAATTGGATGTTTAATGGACTAAGCCACCCAGCTGCCTCACCAGTTGAACAATGGAAGAGATAATACATTGAGAAAGTAAAGAGTTAGTGATGTCATCTATGGATACTAGATGAACAGTGTAGATCATTCCTGAGCAGTATCTTTCTTGAATCATCAATTAGACTTAATATTCTAGACTAGGAGTCTAGAAAACTAATTACTGACCAGTTGTTGAAAGTTGCTTAATATTATGGAATTAACACAAGCAAATCTCACAAGAAATTCATGTATCAAAAAACAATAGCAATGAATAGTTTAACATTATATCACTCACAGACTTTCCCAGTACTAGAGAATTTAGAAAACTTGAATTTGTAATCAAGGAGTTATGAAATCATAACAGAGAAAGTGGAACTTTCAGGGATGTCCTTTTTCTTTTTTTTATTATTTTTTTATTATTATTTTTTGGATGTCCTTTTTCTATCCAGAATGAATTACCCACTGCTATAACAGAGCATACGGCTTCAGTGATTCTAAAGTTCTTACCCACCTGGTGAGGCAAGAAGGAGTAGAAAGATTAGGATGTATATATTTTCAGCTTTTTTTGAGGATATAAAAGGGAATGAGCTTCAATGACATGCCTTGGTTTTATCCCTGTAATTGATTAAGTAGTCTATACTTTGATTGGCCCAAGTTCTGAACCTTAAATTTAAGAAACATCTCACTAAACAGAAATAATGTACTTAGGAATTCTGTTCCCGAATGCTTCCAGTAAGTTGATCCACACATATAGTACACTGGTTCTCTACTTTAGTGAATATTAAAATCATCCAGAATATGTAGCAAAATTTTAGATTCCTTGAAGTAGTTCCATAGTTTCTCATTTTAAAGACCAGGAATCTGAATTTTTAACCAGAACCTCAAACAATTTTAGGTGAGCAGAATAAGAACCAGGATTTGTTAAAAAATCCTCATGTAGTGATTTCATTGAATTTGAGTGTGCGTCAATCCCACTTCTCTTTGATGTTGGCTGCACTGGTGTCCATTCCCATCAGATGCCTAACTCAGTTATGCTGGAGCTAATGATCTGGCCAGAAGGTCAAGTGGTGTCCACTACTGTGTCTAGCCAGCACGTGTTCTGACAGTGAAGGTAACTACAATCATCACTATAACTGAGTGGTTAGCATTTCAATATTACCTCTGCTAATAGCAGCTCTTGGTTCCTCTATTTCCCGAAGGAGAATCCTTCTGATTTGCCTCTGAAAACTTACTTTTTTCTCTCTCTGTGGAGATATTTCTACTTATATATCCAAAGAAGCAAGACAGATTTTTTCCAAGTCAATAACCAAGATACAGTCTTATGATTTCATTATAGGCAGGGTTGACCTATTCACGCATCAGTGGCCTAAGATTGACAATCAAATAACTCAGTTTCTTCCTAAAGTGTCATGGCTATTTGGGGCCCATTATGCAAACTTTGAAACAAAAATTTCTCCACAATTGACATGGATTGCTTATGTGTGTGTGTGTGTGTGTGTGTGTGTGTGTGTATCACACATATACAAATAATTTAGAATTTAAGTATTTTCCTAAATATGAGTTGTCAAAAACCAGAAAATAGTATTAGAGGAGGCATCAGATTGTTTTCTTCTCTTCTGTTATGTATTATAGAAAGAAAAAAATTTAGCATTTACCTCTCTATTATAATGAGATATAGTTCAGTGAGGAGGAAGCATGGGCGGGGGGGAGCATGAGCTATCAAAATCCCATCCAACCTAATGAATCTATTTATTTGTTCTTTTCCTATGCTTAGATGTGGCAGTGATGAATGCGATTTCAACACAAATTTCCCAGTGTAGCTGGCACTGGGATCACGTTTTGTAATGAGCTAGGTATAGCAATCTACTCGCATATCTTGGCTATTGTTCTATTTAACATAAACCTTGAGAAAGTACATTTAGTTAATAAATGTTTAATCATTTTTAATAAATGTGGTTTTAGGAAGCTGTGCTCAGAGAAGTCTAATTTAGGCTATAAATTATGTGTATTTAACCTGATTTCAACAATCTATAGTGTCTTATTTTATATCTGCCTAACACATCAAGCTCCCATCTTCTTTTCTTGCTTTTTAGATTTCAGCCCTTAATGTAAATTGTTACTTTAACCCGCTCCATCTGCTTACCTAAAGTGATTATTTTTATGATATACTTGGAAGCAGTTGCATATCCAAATGCCAATTAGGCATATCCAAAGAAGAATATATAGAATATATATTTATTAATATATATTTACATGTATATTCATAAATTGTATATTTAAGGTAAGATTGGTATATAACAGTATATTATTTTCAAGTATATCACATAATAATTTGATCTTTGTATATACTACAAAGGGATCACCAAAAAAGGTCTAGTTCCCATTCATCACCACACAATTGTCCTCCTTCTCTCATGTTGCTCAACTCAACTCCTTTCCCTTCTGATAACTACCAATCTTCTATATCTATAGGTTTTGTTTTGATTGTTTTGTTTTTTTATATTCCATATATAAATGAAAGTATATGGTATTTCTTTCTCTGTATCTCTTATTTCACTTAACATACTGCCCTCGATTTCTATTCATGTTGTCACAAGTGGTAAGATTTATTTTTATAGCTGAGTAGTATTCTAGTGTGTGTGTGTGTGTGTGTGTGTGTGTGTGTGAGTATAATCACATTTCCTTTATCCATTCATCTGTAGATGGACACTTACATTTTTTCCATATCTTGGCTATTGTAAATAATGCTGCAATAAACACAGGGGTGCATGTATCTTTTCAAATTAGTGTTTTCATTTTGTTGGGATAAATATTCTGAAGTGTAATAGATGGATCATATGGTAGTTCTACGTTTAATTTTTTGAGGAATCACCATACTGTTTTCCATAGTAGCTGCACCAGTTTACATTCCCACCAATAATGTACCAGGGATCTCTTTACAAATCCTCATCAACACTTGCTATTTCTTATCTCTTTCATAATAGCTATTCTAACAGTTGTAAGGTGATGTGTCATTGTGGCTATGATTTGCGTATCCACAATGATTAAAGATGCTGACCATCTTTTCATGTTCCCATTGACCTGTATATCTTTTTTTGGAAAGATGTCTATTCAGATCCTCTGCCCATTTTTAAATTGGATTGTGTGCTTTTTCACTATTAAGTTGTTTGAAGTTCTTCATATATTTTGGATATTCACCTTTTATCAGATACATGGTTTGAAATTTTTTCTCTCATTCAGTAGGTTGCTTTTCTATTTTGTTGATTGTTTTCTTTACTATGCAGAAGCTTTTTGGTTTCCTGTGGTCTCATTTGCTTAGTTTTTCTTTTGTTGCCATTGTTTTTGGTGTCAAATTAAAAAATTATCACCAACACTGATGTTTTCACCAAAGGGTTTTATGGTTTCAGGTCTTACATTCAAATCTAATAAATTTTGAGTCAATTTTTGTACATTATATAAGATAGTAGTCCACTTTCATTCTTTTGCATGTGTCTTTCCAGTTTTCCCAACATCATTTATTGAAAAGACCATCTGTTCTTCATTGTGTATTCTTGACCCTATGTAAGCATGGGTTTATTTCTAGGCTTTCTATTCTGTTCTGTTGATCTATGTGTCTGTTTTTATGCCAATATTATACTTATTTTTATTACTACAGCTTGGTAGTAAAGTTTGAAGTTAAGGAACATGACACTTACACTTTTATTATTCTTTATCAAGATTGCATTGACTATTGAGTATCTTTTGTGGTTCTACAAATTTTAGAACTATTTGTTATAGTTCTGTGAAAAATACCATTGGAATTTGGATAGAGATTGCAGTCAATCTGTAGATTGCTTGGGTAGTATGGACATTTTAACAATATTAATTCATCCAATCCATGAGCATGGACTATCTTTTCATTTATTTGTGCCTTCTTCAATTTTTTTAATCATTGTGATCTGTCTTGGAGAATGTTCCATGTGCCCTTGAGAAGAATGTGTATTCTATTGCTTTTGGATGTAACGTTCTGTATATATCTATTAAGTGCATATTATTCAATGTATCATTAAAGCAGATGTTTCTTTGTTGATTTTCCATCTGGATTATCTATCAATTGATGTAAGTGGAGTATTGAAGTCCCCTACTAAATCGTAAGTCAATTTCCCTCTTAAGTCTGTTAATATTTGTTTTATATGTTTAGGTGCTTCTATGTGGGTGTATAAAAATTTACAAATGTTACATATTCTTGTTCGATTGACTCTTTTATCATTATGCAATGCCTTTCTCTTTAATTACAGTCTTTTTTAAGTCTATGTTGCATAATATAACTACATCTGTTTTCTTTTTGTAAAGAAAATTTGTTCATTTTCATGGAATACCTTTTTCTGTTTCTTCACTTTCAGTCTGTGTGTGTCCTGAAATCTGAAATGAATTTCTTATAAGTAACATATAGGTGAGTCTTGTATTTTAATTCATTCAGCTATCCTATGTCTTTTGACTGGAGAATTTAGTCCATTTACACCTAAAATAATTATTAGTACCTAAGCACTTATTATCATTTCATTAATTGTTTTCTGTCTGTTTCCTAGTTCCTCTCTGCACTGTTCTTCTCTTGCTTTTTTTTTGTTTCGTTTTGTTGTTTTTTGGTTTGATGACTTTCTTTAGTGTTATGTTTAGACTCCTTTCTCATCATCTTTTGGGTATTTACTATAGCTTTTGCTTTGTGGTTACCATAGGTCCACATATAACCGCCTGTGTGTGTGTGTGTGTGTGTGTGTGTGTGTATGTACAAATATCTATATATAGATGGCACAGTCTATTTTAAGTTAACAGCAACTTAAGTTCAAACACATTCTAAAATCTATGTTTTTACCTCCCCAACCATGTTTTGGTTTTCATACCATGTTTTACATTTTTTAAGTTTTCTGTAATCTTTAATTATTGTACAATTAATTTTACTAGTTTGTCTTTTAACTTTCTTTTTTTTTTTAACTTTCATAGTAGCTTTATAAGTGGTTAACCTATTACCTCTACCATATATTTGCCTTTACCAGTGAGATTTTTATTTTTATAATTTTTGTTTGTTACTAGTTGGTGCTTTTTCTTCAGCTTAAAAAATTTCCTTTAATATTTCTTGTAATATTGATTTAGTGGTGATGAACTCCTTTAGCTTTTGCTTGTCTGGAAAACTCTTAATCTTTCTTTCAATTTTGAATGATAATCTTATTGGATAGAGTATTCTTAGAACTTTTTTTTCGTTTCAGCACTTTCAATGTATTATGCCACTTTCTCCTGGCCTGCAAAGTTTCTGCTGAAAAATCAGCTGACTACCTTATAAGGGTTCCCTTGTTTGTAACAAATTGTTTACCTCTTGCTGCTTTAAAGAGTCTTTTTCTTTAGCTTCTGGCATTTTAATCATAATGTATCTTGATGTAAATCTCTTTGGGTTTCTCTATTTATGAACTTTTTGTGCTTCCTGGACCTGAATGTCTGTCTCCTTCTCTAGGTTAGGTAAGTTTTCAGCTATTATTTCTTCAAATAGGTTTTTTACCCTGTCTCTCTTTCTACTTCTTCTGTTATCCCATAATACTAATGTTATCCCACTTAATATTATCCTAAAGGTCCCTTAAACTACCTTCAGTTTTTTTATTTTTTATTTTCTTTTTGCTGCTTTGTTTGGGTAAGCCTCATTGCTCTGCATTCAAGGTCACTGTTCTATTCTTCCCCTTCATCTAGTTCGCTGTTCAAGTCCTCTGCTGTATTTTTCAGTTCAGTTACCTGTGACTTTTGTTTGATAGTTTCTTGGATTTTTTTTTTGTCTTTTTCTTAAAGTTCTCACTGTGTTCATCTATTCTTCTGAGATTGGTGAACATTTTTATGATCATTACTTTGAATTCTTTATCAGATAAATTGTGTATCTCCATTTCATTGAGGCTTTTTCTTGGGGTTTCATCTTGTTATTTCATTTGGAACATATTCCTCTGTTTCCTTATTTTGCCTGACTCTCTCTCTGTTTCTATGTATTAGGAAAAACAGCTACCTCTCCTCAGTCTTGAAGGAGTGGCCTTGTGTAGATAATGAACCTTTCAACCTTGCTGTAGCTCTTGGTTATTTCTAAAATCTTTGTGATTATCTAAGCTGCCTTATTTATTCTTGATAGTTCCCACTTGTTGAAGATGTGCCAAGCCCTTGTCAGTGTTCCAAAGGGAGAGATCTCAGCACCTTAGTTTTATGCTTATTGGAAGCCAAATCTCAGGCAGCAGCTTTTAAAGTGTGCAAACATATGTAGTCCTGTGAGACTGCAGTCATAACTTCTGCTGGCCTTCAGACCAGATGATTTGGATGTGTCTCCTTGGTGACAGTGCAAAAAATTGGGGCTCTAGACAAGTGTAAAAGCTCTTTCCTGAGAAGTACCAGTGACATCCGTAGAGGCCAAGGGAGAGTGCAACAATGGCATCCCTTGGTCTATGTTCCCTGGAATCACCTTTAGCCCCTAGGTGTGTGGTAAATCTGATTCCTACTCCTCAGCCTGACAAGTGAATAGTCCTTTTTCGCAGGAAGACTGGGAGTGTGTTCAGTCTGTTGTCTGTGTTGTGCCCTGGGGTGGTGGTAGCTTGCTAAGAACTGTCTTTCTGATAGTTTCAGTCCTGTCATGCCCAGAAACATTGCCCCCACCCCCACACCTCCCACCTCCAGGGAGATGATCAAACCAGTCAGGTGATCAAAGAGTATCCTTTCTGTGGACTAGATAAATCTGCTGGCTTCAGCAAGCCCACCGATGCTTGCTGAAAAGGTAAAATGGTGCCAACCAGTGCCTTTGTCCCCAGAGAAAATCCCAACTGATCCCTGCACACCTGGCAGATTCTTTGAGATTAGCTAATAAATCTTCACGTATTGTCCAGGTGTTTTTCAGACTGTTGCTTTTGCACAGGTTCCCAAGGTGCATGAGCCCTTTAAGAGTGGACTTTCCATTCTTCACAGACTTCTGGGTCTCCTGGATATAAGCCCTATGGTTTTCAAAGCTGGATATTTTAAAGAATCATCCCTCCAGTATGGGTCCCAAGGGCTGTGGTGCCTGATGTGGGACACAAACCTCTTGGTCCTGGTTCTGAGGGATAGGCTATTGTGATATCCTTGATTAAGGGTCACTATGACAGGGATGAGGTTTTTGGCAAGACTGTGTCTCTGGTTTTCCTAACCTTCTCAGTGTGATTCTTTTATCCTTTGTTGTGCGGAAGCTGTTCAGATAGTCTACTGTTTTTTTGTTTTTGTTTTTGTTTTTGTTTTTGTTTTTTTCTCAGAGAGAATTTATCTATATGTAGCTGTAAATTTGGTGTATGTGCAGGGGGAGGTGAATTCAGGATCCTCTTATGCTGCCCTCTTTGAGCTTTCCTTCCCCCACTCAATGAGACTTATATTTATTTCTATATTTTGTGGTTTAAAATTCCGTCTGAAAACAAAGGGACTGAGGGTAGGAATGCATACTGAACATCCATATATATGTGTATTTTTTTCCTGGGGACATATAATATTTGAAAGAAAGAGAGAGCTGTTAGAAAGTGTACAAATAAAAAACAAAACCTACAACATTTTTGTGCATTTTGTGCAAAATCAAACAATAGCACAAAAATATAAGAATAAAACTATTTTTTTTCTAGAAAAGTTTTTTTCAAGAAACTTCTTCCTTCTTTTATCTTCTAAACAGTTCCTTGAAGCACTGCAGTTTGTTTCTGCTCATTGGTTTGAAGCTGACAGCAATATTTTGAACTCTCATCAGTGTGCTATGTACTTTTTTCTTTTCCATATATTCATCATCATAATTTTGAAGTCTGGGTATTGAAACAGTTTTAAGACATAACTGAATGGGTCTCTTAAAATTCCCCTGAAGGCAATGTTGTTCTGATGTGGCTGATGGTGAACCTGGACTCATTGATACAATGGTATCTGTGCTGGGCAGTAAACGATGACTTTAATCAAGATTCTAAATGTTCTTCAGACTAAATTGCTTTCCAGGGTTCTCTGATTTTATAGAGTCGGAGTAGGTGTATCTGTTTCTCTTTTGTAGTTTCATTCCCCCAGATGCTGATTTCTCTTAACTCTCAAAGCTGTAAAAGAAGCTAAGACAAAAATCTTGCTATTTACTTAGTGATCACTTTTTGTTTTGCAATCTGAAGCACATCAATGTTAGTAGCAATAGAAAAGAAAGAAATGTGCTCTATTTTCTCCTTTTCATTATCACTTCCTTTGAACATAAAGGAAGAATATTACACAAAAGGCAAATTTTGCTGCTAGCCATGAGGTAACTTATCTAAACAAATATATGTTGGTTGCTTGAATGCTGTCACCCTAAAAGGCTACGTTCTCGTTTCACTCATGCTGCATTTGCCCTGGGTAGCTTTGCTCCAAAATTTTAGAATTATTTTCAGAACCAGAGGCAGATTTTTATGCTTTCTTTTAATTTTCCTTTCTATTATTTCCTCCCTCCTTTCCCCCATCCTTTCCTCCCCTTCTTTTGGCTTCCTACCATCTTTTTTGTCCTTTCATTCTGTTTTCTTCCTGAGCAGGCACCCGTAGGTATAACACACAAACGTACAGGAGCTTCCCTAAGACTGAGACTCCCTTGGGTTTTTAACTCTCAGACTTGTTCACATAGAGCCTCCAGCAATTCATCAATTACAGTTTGTGTTCTTACCCTGGTATTGGTTCCAGTGGAGGTTTTTGCTCTGCTAATTTGTGAAACTCTGTGTCACCTCTTTCCCCAATTTTGGGGGTGGGGGTGCAGCAGCTTACCCTGTGACCTTAATTCTCTAATAAATCTAATGAAAGTAGTTGATTTTTAGTTCAGCTTTTATCTTGTGAAGATGGGAGTGATTACTTCCTACTTCCTTACAAGCTGGACTAGAAACTAGCAGTCTCTGAAGCACACTTTTAATGTATAAGAAGTTGCAAGCTTTGGAAGGAGCCTTATACATATGATGTCTTTTATAATTTTTAGCTACTATTATTGCTGCATTTAAATCACCATATCTTATTGATTTGGAGGCTGTATTTTTTTTCAGATTTCAAGTCTTGAAATCATGATGTGGTGTCTTACAGTTGGTTTGCATATGATTCCTGAAGTTTCTGACCTTGACTCAACTAAGGGAGGAGTCTAATTGCTATTAGGGTAAGACCTCAGCAATTGCCCTCTCTACCACAAATCTCTCAACTTGTATTTATCCATTTCCTTTGTACCAACTCCCATCTGTCAAACACAACCATTAATATCCTTGGACTGACTTTTGCACCAGGCAAGGACACTGCAAGGCAACTTAAATTTCTTTGGGCCACTTCCCAGTTCTGATATGTATTGACTGTCATCACACATCCATCCAGAACTCTCTTTTTTTTTCTGTATATCTTTCTGTCTCTTTCAGTTTCTTAAGTTAGGATAAGGAACCCTTTTGGAACCAAAAAAATCTTTGAAAGAACTTTTCTAGTAAGCACAAAATAAAATAATTCAAATTATAAGGAAACATTTTGTCACAATTTAACTGTCAGCATTTCTTCTTTATTCATGGAAGCTAAAATGGTGTTGTATAATTGGTAGCAACTATATCTGATCAAGTAATCCAGTGATTTACTGTAGCCAGCTTCTTCTCCTGGCTCATGAGGTAGAGTGTGTGCATCTCTTCCCAACTCCATTCCCAGTGACATCAAGTTGATCACTTGAAGATAGCTATGGTGGGATTTTTAACATCATGCAAATCAATAAAAATAAAAAAAATCAGCACCTCCTCCCACAGCTGTTAGATATTTTCTAGAAGACCATGGATCTTATCTCTGAGGTACAATTTTCACTCTGGAAAAGCATTGTCTGGTTTTTCTTTTTTAAAGATTTTATCTATTTACTCCCGAGAGACACACAGAGAGAGAGGCAGAGACATAGGCAGAGGGAGAAGCAGGCTTTATGCAGGAAGCCCGATGTGGGACTTGATCCTGGGACTCCAGGATCATGACCAGGGCGGAAGGTAGATGCTCAACAGCTGAGCCACCCAGGCATCCCAGCGTCATCTGTTTGTGATTGACCTCATAAAATACAAACTTGCAAAATTTAAACATATTTTAGAACAAGCCATTAATGAAGTTAAATGAGATTACCACATATTTTTTAATATTATTTAAGTTGATAACATCAATAAAACTAATTATTTAGTTTACTTCTCTTTTTTTGTTGAACATTAAACTTATTTTTAAAGAATGTGTTGCAATAACAAAATACAGTTTAGTTTATCATTTATGTAAAAAATGACCTACAATGAATTCTAATGAATTCTTTGGACCTTTTAAATTTATAGCAATTGGACATTCTTAGACTTTTAGCTAGTAGTTACAAGATTTTTATTTAAGAAACTTTGTAAAGTTGAAAAACTTTTTTCAAAGAGCAGCAATTTTTTTAGCTAATATCTTTCTCTTTGACTATTATCAATCCATGACCTTAGAAGGGCCAGTTTCTTTTTCTTTTGAGATCTAGCAATGAAGAAGCAATCCTCTGTTTATGGTACAAAAGAAACAATGTCCTCTGGAGAACAGCAGGTGAGAGACTGTCATTTTCTGTAGAGCCCAGTACAAATGAGTTATTAAGATGGAAGTTTTTATTCTGGTATGTGTACCTTCAACTGAAACAGCAAGTAGAAATTACTTCATTTAAAAAATTATGCCTAAATCACTCCTTAAGTCTACACATTGCTTTAAAATTTTTATCTAGGTCAAGTTGATATCCTTGGAAAAGTTATCACTCATTTCCTTTTCACATCTTGAAGGTTTTTATTGTTTATCTATTTTAATTACTCATTGATTTTATCTAATATATTTCCAGTACTTAAGACAATGGCTATACATAGTAGGAATTAAAAACAATTAAGTGTATGAATATGTGTGTATCTATTTATAGTCTACCTTAATAAATTGATGACAGCACTCAAATATAGGATATAACAAGAGGAGAGTATCAAAAATTGAGGACATTTAATCAGGATTACACAAACCTCTGTTCCTACTCAAGTTCCATTTTAACTTTGCTTTCTTTCACTACAGGTCTTTTCCAATCCTATTTCTTGCATCCTTTCCTTCTTCCTTTTGCTATTTTACTCACCAGCTTCTTAAATTACTTTTTTATTCATGCCACTTCTTTTCATAGGAATTGCCGAATAACACAGGCACAAGAAAAACTGACCCTAATTCGTTACCTTCCTTCATTTTGAAATGTATTACTGCATTACAGGTCACAGAAATGATTGGTGAATAGAAACTGTTGTGTGGTTACATCTCTATGCATCCATAGGTAAATACAGCACATAGTACTAGAAAACAGGGAAGCATAATTAAGAATTTCATCACTACCATTACTACTCAAGTGGAAAACCATTTCTGAAATGTCTAACATGTTACTCTGACTGTATCAATAAATAAATAATAAATGAATCCTTCCTTTCTCCAAATGGTTTATAAATTAATATTTTGAGTATTAGATATCAATATAAAGTATTCCATAATTTACACATGGATATTTATTGAAATATGTAGTAAACATTAACCTAGTTATGTTTTGAGGTTATATATTTTTATTTTATTTTTTTAAATTTTATTTATTTATTAATGAGAGACAAAGAGAGAGAGAGGCAGAGGGAGAAGGCAGAGGGAAAAGCAGGCTCCATGCAGGGAGCCTGATGTGGTACTCAATCCCAGGACTCCAAGTTCACGCCCTGAGCCAAAGGCAGTTGCTCAACCACTGAGCCAGCCAGGTGTCCCAAGGTTACATATTTTTAACCTGTTGATTTAAATGATACTTGAAAGTCTTCATTCTGTTTTAGTTTGTTAATGTAAGTTTAATCATTTTTTAATATTCTAAATAAAGATCCATTATTATTCATGTAGCATGTATTAGGAAAAATTATCTTCAAATGAGTAAGATAAAACTATGTTGAATGTACAATGTGATTAAAAATATCAACACAAAATAATTTGTTTAGAAAGAAAAATATTGAATGTTTAAAAAAAAGAAATACATTTACATATATAACATACATCATTTAATAACATATTTTGTTTGTAAGTATTCTGGTCTCTGCAGAAGATAGTTACTATATACAGAGTTTCATTTGAAAGACAAGTAGAGCTAGAATTTAAGTGTAATTAATCACATGTTTAACAAACATATCAAACTCAAATCTCAAAGTCCATATAGCTTTCCACTGTAGGACTTTGGAAAGAATGGACATAGTGAACAGGAGGGAAATAATCCCTATCTTGCTCTTTTGTCTGTGGGAGGATCTCTGAACTTGGAGCTCCTCATCTAATCAGGAAATTCCACACCTGAGCAGGCACTGTAAGGTGATTTTTAATGTGAGAATTAAACCCATTTATTTCCTACCTTGATTCTATTTAAATTAGATTGACCCAAGAGAGAAAGATGTAATTTGATTAGGTTGTAATTATTTTTTTTAATATTCATTCTAAAATTATGTGGCAATTACCTGTGGAAAACATAAAGTGTTTACATCTGTTAGTACTTTGAAGATTAAGCACGAAGTTATTCTCCAGGGAAAAGTTGCCAAGAAAATTTGGAGGACTTTTTTTTCCCTTTAAATTTCTAAACCTTTACTTGAAAGTCTTGCAAGACTGAGTTCTGAAATAACTTTTAAGGCTGTGAAATAATCAGCAGAAAGGTGAGAAAAAACTAAAAGGACCATAATTCAGCAGCTAATCTGCTGTGGTCAAAGTCATGGTGTCCATTTTGAAGACTTGTTTTGGTGGGTGGGATGAGGGAGTGCTGCTACTCATCTCTTGATTAAATAAATAAAAAGGAAAAAATAGAAAAGTTATCATAACTCAATGATGTTTATTTACTCAAAAGTGCAATACAATACACCGATTTATTTGCAAAGTCATTCTCACATAATTAGATGCTATTGCTTATATTCAAAATTCATAAACTCCTAGGGAGCTTTAAAACATTAAAGCATTGCTAACCTGAATATATTTTTTTCCCCCTTCACAGCCAGTTCTTCCCAAGGAATTTGAAGGAGAAGGTCACATTTGCCCAGTAAGGCTGATTTTACTTTAATGGATGTGAAAACAAAGCTGGATGTTCAAAAAGGTCTTGAGATGTAATTTAAAAGTTTTTAGGAAGCACCAGAAAAAACTAACCAGTAATGTTGAAGGACCCATCTTTTCTTTTAACCACCTCAAATCTGCAGCCCTATTATAAAAAGGAACAGACATTCGGGTGATTAGGTTCAGGGTACTGACAAAAAGAAAATAGTTTTTAAAATCTGGCCCAAGATATAAATTCTAAAGATAAAATTAATCAGAGAGGGGTAACTGTTTTCAACATTCTGAAGTGACAATAAAATAAGTACAAATAAATTTGTCTTAAGATTTGTGTGTTGCGGGATCCCTGGGTGACTCAGCAGTTAAGTGCCTGTCTTCAGCCCAGGGCATGATCCTGGAGTCCTGGGATCGAGTCCCATGTTGGGCTCCCTGCATGGAGCTTGCTTCTCCCTCTGCCTGTGTCTCTGCCTCTGTGTGTGTGTGTCTTTCATGAGTAAATAAATTTAAAAAAAAATTGCGTGTTGCTTACACAAAAAGTAAGGAATTGTGCATTGAATCTGCTGTATCTGTCCCTAGAGAAAGCAATCTTTCCATTCCTCAATAGCTTCCATGTAATCCCATCATTAAACACTGGTTTCAAGTTTCTGAAGTTAATTGTTTTCATTTAGTTATTTCAGAAATACATAGACTCTATAAAGCTTAAGTAATTTTCAAATATGAAGATATTGAGCCAAATCATGTCCAATTAATTAGATATGGAATACAATACATGTAACAACCAAAAGGATTCCTATTGTCTGAGCTAGTATTAAGCTGCTAATTTAAGTCAACCTAAGATAGAGAAAAAAATAAATGCACCACAAAAAGCAGTGAATATAATGAATATCAAGCAAAATATTACAAGGTAGACAGAATAGTTAAAGAGCATACACTTGTGATCAGGAAAATCACATTTGAAGTTCAAACATTTCCCCTACTCAGGATGTGATTTTTGAAATGCTCACTTTTTTCAACTGCTCACTTTTTTCATCTGTAAAATAAGATACTAAAATAATGACAAACATTCAGCTTCTTAAACTTTATAGCAATGGCTTTGCTTACAAGTTCCTTAGAAAAAGTAGCTATTATTAGAGTTTTTGCGATGGAATATTTCAAAGAATTAAAAGTCCCATAGTTGCAATTTTACAAGATCTTATTATCTATCTAATTCTATATGCTAGCAGCTCACATTCTTATTTGAGGGGTATAAATAACAGTAGCTTATAAAAGCTATAAAACTTTTGGATAAATCTTCCCTTAGAATTGCAGAATATAAACATATATAAGTGTGTGTGTGTGTGTGTGTGTGCAAACATCCACATGAACGCATATGCACACTTGTTTCATAATGTAGTTGTTCTTATAGTAACTTCAAGAAATGACATATCACAGCTGTATACTTTTATAATGTTGTTTGATACTTTAAGAAATTATTCCTAATGAGAAAGTTTGTTTAGATTCAAATCTGTAACATATCTGCTTCTAGATCAAGCCACAAAACCATTCAGTAAACCCAAGTATTCACTTTTCTTTTGGTTTTGGTTCTGGGTTTTATATATATATATATATATATATATATATATATATATATATATATCTTCTTTGACTCTGTTCTGTTTCTGTGGGGGAAATGACAGTGTTTTTCATCATTATGTTCATATCACAATCTGACAGATCTTATTGCTACATCTATGTTTTAATGCACCAATTTTAAAAAAGGGATCTGTGCCTTTTCAATAGATACTGTTGTTTCTCCCACTTGATTTTGCTGGGTTTGCTGCTTACTTTTGCTTCAAATTTATTGAATCTGGTTCCCAGATATATTTTTTTTGGGTGTCTCTGTGTTCCTGTTCGCAAATATGAATGTACAAATAAACAAATGTATATGTGTGAGCTGATTTAGTTCGGGCATGTGTTCTCCGGTTCAACACAGGCCCTGCTGTTCCCTGCTGGCTTATTGTGGACTTCTTCACACTCTGTCTTTCAGAAGATGAGTTTTGGCTGTATCCTTGGAGGCCTCCAGACTGATAGAATCATTTACTAAATTGCTGTTGCTGAATTGGGACACGGTGTTCTCCAACAATTTTTCTGCTTGGTTTTGCTGCTGCACGTATTGCTTAAATATATGGGCAGCTATTTATTTTTAAAACAATGCAGATTAACTTTATGGACTAATATGTAACAGATAACTAAGTCCATGTAAAATATTCCAAAGGCTTTTATTCTTATGGCATTACATTTGTCAGCAAGAGTTAACTTTGCTTTTAAAGTACTTTTAAAGTACTTTTAAAGGAGAAGTTATAGCATTTCCAAATTTGTATGTGTATCTAATATAAAATGAAGAACTAACAATTTTATATGCATTTGCCCTTTGTGAAAATGTACCATCACTATTATTGTCTTGCAAAGGCACATTCAATCAATTCTAGTTATTATAAAAATGACAAGCAGATAGCAATCGTTATTGTCATGCCTCATGTGGACTTGTACTTGGTCTCTTTCCAAGAATAATTCTTCTAAGGGTCAGCAGATTTTTACAATATTTATTTTTAAATCCTGGCTTTTTCTTAAATAGCAATTATAGTATAATATATACCCTTGGAGTCCTACTCTGTAAGGAAAGAAAAGACTATATGCAAATATAAAAATATATTTATATACGTATATATTTACATGTATGCACAGATACATGTACCTATATGTACATGTGTGTATGAATATATATAAATATGTATGTATCTTTTATATTGGATTGGAATTAGGTATTATATCTAATGACTTATTATAGAAGCATGGTAATTTGTCTGAAAAGTCTAGGAGGGTGGGTTGGAGGAGTTGGCATTAGATCTGTCAAGAGATTGAGGGAATTGAAACAGATGCTGACAGTGGAATTTCAAACAAATGAACAGATGAAGGGAGTCTAATTTTTATAAGTTTGGTCAACATAGAAGAGAATATTAACTATGTCAGTCTGAAGGAAAAGCAGGGATTTCACACAGCAAAAAGAGAGTCTTAGCAAATAGGAGAGATGAGCTCCTTGGGACCGGAGAGCCCCGAGTCAGGCCTCTGGGAGCATCGTGTCCGAAAATCCACATACAGGCTCATTTTTTGTGCCTGAAAAACCACAAACAGGATGGAGGTGGTGTAATGCCAAGCCCTCTCAGTGATACACTCATGTATTAAGACTGCTCCTTGCTTTAGTCTGTAACAGTTCAGAAATGAGTCCAAACTGACCAGCAAGTAGGGTATTAAGTGTAGCTTAATCATTGGGGGGGCTGGAAAGAGCAATCTAATATTCCTGGCTGATATTTAGTATCTAAAACAATGAAATTTAAACTAGGAATACTTAAGATTAATAAGTGTACATTTTTTAAAACTCATGAGTATCATTCTTTTATGTAATGACAATCATAACTCCTACCTTATGGGATAGATGTATACCTAAAATGTACATGTAAGTAATTATTGTTTTAATAGATTGGCTTATATTTTAAGTGAACAACAAAACTCAACTGTTTAAAAAGTATCAAATGAGGTCATCAGAAATAGGAACTTTGTCCTTCAACGTATGACTTTATCTTTTTATAGCAGTTTACAATTTACAAGAAACATTTTCACTTCTGTTGTTAACTTTGAATCCATGACTCTTTAAGTCACACAAGTGAGTATAATTAGGTGCAATTTTGGAAGGAGCAGGGGTGAGAAATATGCCCATTGCCACACAGCTTCTACAAGTTAGCTCTAGACCTTAGACCATCATCCTTTCTCTCTCCCTCTGTCTCTTTCTTATACCACACTGCCTCTATATTTTGTAAAAATGTGTTCTTATGTTCCATGTTACAGTCTGTGATTGGGATCTTATTAGCGAAGAGGGCTACTTTATTTGGTGACAGTGATGGTTTGGTCCATCCTCTAGCAGGTGACATAGCAGCTGGGAGCTTACAGTTTGTTGCTACCCCAATTGACTCCTCCCTCTCCATCCCTTATTACTCATGTTCTCACTCATTGCTCTGACACTGACTCCAGGCTCTGGAGACCTTCCTTAAGCTGTGTGTCTCTTCTTTATGCAGCTTTAACCATACATCATAGGGCAGCCTGTATAGTTGTCCATGAATGAGTAGGCTTGGAGGGCTTTTCCTCTCTTTCCTTCCAATTCTCTTGCTAACACAGAGATTCTTTAGATCCTATTACTTTTATTTCCCTACCATTCTGAAATAACAGACTTCCAAGCCTGGGTTCTTACACTGCCTCAACAGTTGAGGATGGACTGTGTTACACCTGGTTTTCTTTTTATTTTTTTAAAGATTTTATTTATTTTTGTATGAGACACACAGAGAGAGACATAGGCAGAAGGAAAAGCAGACTACCTGCAGGGAGTCTGGTGGGGAAATCGATTGTGGGACTCCGAGATCACACCCTGATCCAGAGGCAGATGCTCAACCACTGAGCCACCCAGGCATCCCTATACCAGGTTTTAGATGGGCCCATAGCCCTCCTTATTGCTAAATTGCTCTGCTCTACTCAATCATTTCCATGTTCAATAAGCATACCTCAATGATAGACTCTGTGGCTTAAAAATTTTTATAATGTTTAAAGTCACCAGCAAAATGGGCCACCTATTAATCTTTCCCTTCAATATTAGCCTTTAAGATAAAGAAAATAATTATTATCTCTTTTTGGTTTAATGTATTCACTGAATTTGTGACTGGACAGCCTTTTTTAGGAAAAGCTTTTTTATTGCTCTTTGAAATGTTATAGTGTAAAATTTATAAAATAGGTTAAATGCAAATTGTTAGCTGATTTGCAGAAATAAGCTGCCACATACAAGAATGATTCCTTTGGGAGAAATTCATATCAGATTCCAAACAAATAACTCAGTTCTAAATTTAAAAAGAAAATCAACCTATTTGCAGCTTCAAGGTTGCTTGTATTTGGTTGTTTTGAAATGAAGCACACCTGCTTGACTCAAATTACTAACACCATAGTTATCATTTCTTTTGACTATTGCAGCAGAGTTTACAAATACTACTCATTCAGTAAAAGTCATTTATAACACTGAGGTGGGGAAAGTGAAATACTATCACATTAGAAGCTTTTGTTGCACCATCATCTTTAGTTGAATTCACATATTGTGTTTCAGAAAGCAAGAGACGACTTGTGATTTACCAGAATTCCCATAATAGCCAAGAATCATAATATACCTTGAAGTTGAATGTATTTGAAAAGAAATATGCCATTCAATTGAAAGAGTTTTGCACTGAAAGGAGAAAAAGAGAGGAAAGAAATTAGTGGATTAAATTCAAAACATAAGATAGTTTAGAAGATTATGTTTATCACTAAAATTTTAAAGAAAGGCTGTTATGGAATAGGAGAGTAGTAGTTTCAAGAGACAATAATAAAAAGAAGAACATTAGCAAGTCTGAATATTGTTTAAAAATCCAGATAGAAGCCAATAGGAATATTTGGGTGATGATGAAAACAATACAGAAACGGGAATAAGCTACAAAGTAATAGACTAGCAGAAAACAACATGCACTCTACTTCTTTAACAGACAAGATAATGACATTGATTGAGGAAATCCACTTCAGATATCTGCGGGAGCTTCATTTTTTTTTTTTTTTTGAAAGCAGACAATCTGACAAATTTTTGTCTTGTCAATTTTCTCTCTCTCACAAGCAATGAGAAAATATATATGTACAGTCAGTGTTTAGATTGGAAAAGATTCAGAGGCATCACAATGACTGTCTTTAAATAAAGGAAGATGTATTATGTGAAAAAGGGATTACTCAGCCTAATACACAATTCCAGGGGCTATAATTAGAATCAATGTATAGAAACTCAAGGGGAGTTAAATTTAACTCAATAAATACAATTGTTGTTCTTGATTTATTTCTTATTAATGAAACAATGGAATAGGCTTTCCAGTGAAAAAGTAGGATGGTAGTCATGGATTTACTTGTGACTTGAAAGTCCAAATAGGTGACATCTCTAAGCCTAAAGGACAGTAATCTTTATTAAAAGGGAAGAAAATTCTGCTACTACCACTATTAACAATAGCTAAACTTTATTGAATACTCACTACAAATCATACACTATTTTAAACCCTTTATTATTAACTTTTTTTTTATTATTAACTTTTTTTAGTAGAGTAGAGTGACCAAAGAATTGACAATAATCAAGAGAAAACTGATACAGGATGATGCTTGAGAGGATTTTGTTGAGAACTCTTGGTGAGAAAAAAAAAGAAAAGATGTCAATATTGGCTGTTTGAGCTACATAAAAAGATATGGAGTGGATCCTTAGAATTTTGGTAGGATATTGGTAACCTAAAAAAAAGTACTTTCAATATAATATTGAGAAGAGTCTAAACAAACCTAGGAGTTGGTAAGAGCCCTGGCTATAGCAATTGCAATTCAGGATTTCAGACCAATCGTTAAAGTGCTAGAGAGTTGCAGGACGGTAATTAGGACATTGGAATTTTAAAAAGGCTTTTTGGGATTAATATACCCAAGTGGAATAAATGAACTCAATTGGCTTTTATCACATTCTATACACATTTCCTTTTAACAAATACTACTATTTATATGTCTAAAATTAAAAGTATGAGATATGACTATCTTAGCATCATATTTAACTAGATGCTATATCATTATTTACTTGCATGATCATTGAAAAAGAATCGTCTATACATTTTTAATCTAAATAGGCATACTATTTCTATGGTGCTATCAAAATGATATTTATATGGCAAATGACTTAAATATTGTAGGTGATGTTTTGCCATCAGCACTTTGCTTTACTTACAAGAAATAGAAACTCAAATTGAAAACTGAGATAGGATTGTTGTGAATAATCAATGGGCATTATCAATGATATTCATGTAAAAATAATCCAGTATAAAGGAGTGCCATAGAGCTGAAGTTAAGAAATCAAGTGGCTGGAAGCAAATTCTTTTTCTTTACAAAAAAAGCTGATTTTTTAAATCTTTTTTCATATAACTAACTTATTTAACTTCTGTTTTATGAATGCTTCAAACATAGAAAACAACAGTGGGAAATAACAGAAGTGTTTCTTGCTATATCTAAAGAATCATCTTAATAGAAGTAGATTACCTATATATTTTTAAAGATACAAAATATGACAGTCCCCACTTATATGATTACTAGTAGCACGTTCAAATATATATATTTTTCACTAGACAAATAGAATGTCTACTTCTTAAATGTCTTCTCTTTAGAGACCACATATACTTAAATTATTCTTCTTGAGGAATCAAAATTTTAATTTGAAATATCCTTTTGTGTTTTTTTTCATTCCGATAAGTTGCACACAGCCTTTGAATAATCTTAGATTCTAAACTACATCCAATATCTTGTAAATACTTAAACATAAAATGATGCCTTAGCAGTATTTTTAGTTAGTAGGTATATGGAATGCTGATTGCCAATGAATGATGTCAGAATTTGTGAGTAACTTTGGTGTTTTTCTGCTCAGTTACAACTCTTATTATAGTGGTAGGATGCCCCTATATAGAGGTAAGAATTTGAAATGCTAGAGATTAAATGATCTGAATTTGAACGTAAAAGTCATTCTAAAGTTTTGACAAGTCTTTTTTGGAAAACTTATTTAAGCCACTATAAACTATTCTAAACAGATATGCTCTTTAGTGATTCATTACTGCTCCAGGAAAAAAAAAAATCTAATGAGAGGCTATAAGTAAAAGAATAATTTTCAATAATCTATTGTTTAAAGGGGCAATTAGAATAACTATATAGAATTTTTTTCCACCTCTGGCAGATATATGGTTGTTCATAATTCATTGTTTGTTTTTGGCTTCTGTGTTACTTTGAAGAATGTTTTAGTATTTTATCCTTTAATCTGATAAAGGTTATCTACATAAAAACACAGCAAACAAAATATTTTATGATGAAATGTTGAACGTATTTCCTTTAAAATAGACACAAGAAACAGGTTACTGTTATCACAACATTTTTCAACTTTTGGTTTTCATTGCAGAGAAGCAAAGAAAAAAACTGTATGCAGACTGGAAACAAAAAACCAACAACTCAAGACCTGTCAATATTTGCAGAGCATATCATTGTGAATAAATATAACATGGGAATATACAGATAAATTATTAGGACTTAGAGCAGACTTTAGTCAAAATTTTGAATGCAGTTTTAATAATTACAAATCAAAAGCATTATATACAGATTTACATGAAGTTAAAAAAATAATGAAAAAAATTAAACCTCATTTCAAATGACAAAAAAAAAAAAACTGTCTAGGAATTTATTGTATAAAAGCCAGATAAAAGTCTATTGTTTAAGATTGTACAAAATTCTTTTCAAGTAAACAATCTAGTTGAAAATTCTTTTAAAAAATTAAATAAATTAGAACTATACCTGGTTCATAGCTTGAAATTTTCAATAATTAAAAAATACAAATTATGTCAAAATTGATGCATAGATGCAATGCAATTCTTTTTTAAGATTTTATTTATTTATTCATGAGACACACACAGAGAGAGAGAGAGAGGCAGAGACACAGGTAGAGGGAGAAGCAGGCTCCATGAAGAGAGCCCGATGTGGGACTTGATCTGGGGACTACAGGATCATGCCCTGAGCCGAAGGCAGGTACCAAACCCCTGAGCCACACAGGGATCCCCAATGAGACGCAATTCAAAAAAAAAAAAAAAAAAAAAATCTGATATGTGTGCATTTCAATTGATTGTTTTAACCTAAAGTTTATATGAAGTGGAAACAACCTAGAGTTACATAATTTTTTTAAAAGACTTTATTTACTTATTCATTAATGACACGCAGAGAGAGGCAGAGACACAGGCAGGGGAAGAGGAAGTCTCCCCATAGGGACCCCGAGGCAGGACTTGATCCGGACTGGGACCACACCCTGAGCCAAAGGCAGACACTCAACCGCTGAGCCACCCAGGCTTTCCTATCTAAGATAATTTTAAAGAACACAGTAGGGAGACTTACCCTACCAAGTACCGAGAATTATGATAAAGTTACCATGATCAAAAGAGTGGGGTAGTGGTGCAAAGATATCCAAACAAATAAAGCAGAAAACAGACATCAAGATACTCGTGCAAACACACACACACACACACACACAGTGTCATATAAGACGATCACATGGGGAGAAATTACTTTTTGTCATGTTCTGGAATTAATGATTATATCAATGTAAAAAAAAAAAGAGAGAGAGAGAGAAGATTAGGGGGATCTCTGGGTGGCTCAGAGGTTTAGCGCCTGCCTTCGGCCTAGGGCATGATCCTGGAGTCCCGGGATCAAGTCCTACGTCGGGCTCCCTGCATGGAGCGTGCTTCTCCCTCTGCCTGTGTCTCTGCCTCATTCTCTGTGTCTCTCATGAATAAATAAATAAAATAAAATAAAATGTACTCTTAAAAAAAAGGAAGATTAAATTTCTTTATACCATAAATGAATATAAATTACAGGTAGATTGAATATGAAGGGACAACCTATATAATTTTAGGAAGACAATATAGAATATATTCCCAACCTTTAAAAAGAAGTGGATGTTTTAACTAGGCAACAAAACAAAACAAAAATTCATGAAGAAGAGAATCGCTGAATTCAACTTAAAAGAACTTAAAAAAAAAAGATTTATTTATTTATTTGAGAGATTGAGAGAGAGAGCACAAGCAGGAAAGGCAAAAAGAGGAGAGAGAATTTCAAGCAGCCTCGGCACTGAGTGCAGGCTAGCTATGGGGCTGATGTCAGGATCCTGAGAACCTGACCTGAGCTGAAACCAAGTCAAATCCTTAACTGACTGCACCACCCAGGTGCCCCCAACTGAAGAGAATTAAAAAAAAAAAAAAAAAAAAAAAGAATTTCTGTCTATCAAAACATACAGCAAAAACAGTGTACAGTCATGTAACATTTGTGACACATACAAAACATTTTCAGGATATATAAACAACTTCAGTGAATCTGTATAAGAAAAAGCCAAAAATTCAATAGTGGTATTGGCAAGAGTTTTGTCCAGGTACCTCATAAAAGAGAATGTCTCGTTGGGCCACAAGCATATGAAGAATTAATCAAGGAAATGAAAATATAATTATTTTCTTATGCATACTTTCTTCATTAAAAAGAATATGAGTGGCACACTTTCTTAGTCAATAAAAATTTGAAATTGTCCCATTTCTTGTAGGACTGAATTTTGTAGATAATCATCTTCAAGTATTTTCTCTTTATAAATAACCCAATTTATTAATTTAATTTTTTAATGTGGACACTAATTTTTTCACCCTTATAATTTAGAAATGTTAAAAAAAAAAAAACTGTGACTTATTTTCCAGGTACTTAGTGAGATGTTTTTACATACATAAATTTGACTATCTCATACTTGGAAATTGTTTAAAATATATTTTTCTTTATTTCCCTATTCACTCCATGTGGACTTTGTATATTAAGATTTCCTACAAGAGCTCTCCCCATTTCTTTTATTTAATTCCTAACTTCCATCTCTTTGACTTTTATTATTCTTTGAAGTTCAGAGAATTTACTGGAATTCTCTTTTAATGTAATAATTTTCTATTCTGGTTTATTCAATCTATTATTCCCCTGCTTTAAAAACCACAACAACCTTGCAGTTATGATTTGCATTTCCAAGAACTCCTTCATTTTGTTATTAGTCCATTTTCACAAGAACTAATTCTAGATTTACCAATGTGACATGCTTTCTACTTTTTCCAAAAAGAGAGAATTATCTTCTTTTTCTTGTAATGGCTGTTTTTATAAAGCATTATTTGTTCTCAATTCTCATTTTATCCTATTCTTTCCCATGCTGAGTGTTTTTATATTTTTAATTTTTTCCCCTTTTCTTCATTGCACTTATATGAGAAGGTCTGTACATACTAGCTCTGGGAGAGAGTTGGGTCTTTATCCAATATTGTTATTACTGATCAATCCCTTTAGTTTCAGCACAAGTCTAAGTATTTAGACACATTATAAAATTTCTTTTTTTATGTTATCATTAGATTTTCTGGGGAGTGTTTGGCTTTGGGCAGACAGAAATAGTTTTGGAGCAGAGAGTTTTTCGTCTTTAGAAACAATCTCTTCTTATGAATGCACTGGCAGTCCAAAGACATGAAAAGCAGAGTCTCCTTCTCTAACTGGTCACCTAGTCTATGTGAATTTCTATGTTTTCCCCATTCCACCCAAAAAACTCTGAATTTATTCCCTGATCTGTACAGATTAAGGATGACTTGTAGGCTCAAACAGGGTCACAATTTATTCTTATGTCCTTTCCTCCAGTCTTTCTGTTAATCTCCACTTTAATAAGTAAAATTTGTAGTTGTAATTTTATTTGTGTGGTAATTTAATTTTTGACTTTCAGATACCTAATGATTAATAGGATTACACTGTAGTCTTTTACAAAATTATAGACAATCCCATTGTCTATAGAAGGAGAGAGAGTGTAGCAGGTGCAGAGGGGTAGAGGGAGGAGAGAGAGGGAAAAAATCTTAAGCAGACTCCACTCCCAGGGTAAACCCCACATGATGCTCAATCTCCCAACCCTGAGCCAAAATCAAGAGTCTGACGCTTAACCTACTGAGCCACACAGGCACCCTTATTTATTTATTCTTAATGATTTTGGACCCAGTGTTATTCTTTGTACAAAATTAATATTAACATCACAGTATTACTTACAATTTTTTGTTAATGTTAATGTGAGGCACTATATTCTCGATGGTTATCATTTATATAAGGCTTATTCTTTGTTTCTCACCTTTATTGATATATAATTTACATATAACACTATGTGAGTTTAAGATGCACAATATGTTGAGTTGATACACATATATTTCAAAATAAAGAGCACTGCAGCATTAGCTAATACCTCTATTACCTATATAAATACCATTTCTTTTTTGAGATGAGAATATTTAAGATCTACTCCTAGCCACTTTCAGTTATATAATACAGTGCTGTTAACTATATATACCATGATGTACATTTAATCCTCAGAACTTATTTATCTTACTACTGAAACTTTGTGCCTTCGACCAACATAGCCCCATTTTCCCCATTTCCCAATTTCTGCTAACTATCATTCTGTTCTCTCTTTCTTAGTTTGGCTTTTTTAGATTCCACATATAAGTAATATCATATGGTATTTGTCCTTTTAATTTTACTTAGCATAATGCTCTCAAGGTCTATCCATATTGCTGTAAATGGCCCAGAAGTAGGGTTGTTGAGTCAATTATATGGCAGCTTTATTTTTAATTTTTTTAGGAACCTCCATACTGTTTTCCATAGAGGTTGTTGCAATTTACATGCACACCGACAGTGCACAATGGTTCCTTTTTTTCCATATCCTAATATTTGTTATCTTTTGTTTTCTTAATGATAGGCATTCTAATGGATATGAGGTGTTATCTCATTGTGATTTTCATTTGCACTTTCTTGATGATTAGTGATTTTAAGCACCTTTTCATGTACCTGTCACCAATCAGATGTCTTGTTTTGGAAAAATTTGTATTTAGGTCTTCTGCCATGTTTTAATCAAATTATTTGTATTTTTGCTATTGCATTGTATGACTTATATATTTAGGATATTAAAATGCCTTATGAGATATGTGATTTGTAAATATTTTCTTTCATTCCACAGGTTGCCTCTACTTGTTCTTTTTCTTGATTGTGCTTTTTATTTTGCAAAAGCATTTTTTTTTTTTGAGAGAAAGAAAGCAGAGTGGGGGCAGGTAGAGGGAGACAATATCCCAAGTAGACTATGCCTGAGCACAGAGCCTGATGTGGGGCTCAATCTCATGACCCATGAGATCATGACCTGAGCCAAAAACCAAGAGTTGGATGCTCAAGTGACTTAGCCATCGGGGCATCCTATGCAGGCACTTTTTTGTATGATGTAGTCCCACTTATTAATTTTTGCTTTTGTTGCTTGTGCTTTTAATATCATATCCAAAGGGTTGTTGCCAAGATCAATGTCAAGGAAGTTTTTTTTGTTTGTTTTGTTTTTTTTTTAGGATTTTACAGTTTCAGACCTTATGCTTAAGTCTTTAATCCCCTTCAAGTTATTTTTTGTAGGGCAGGTAAGATAGGGGTTCAACTTCATTCCTCTGCTTGTGATTATCTAGTTTTTCCAACACAATTTACTGGAGACTATCCTTTTCCCACCGAGTATTTTTGGTTGACTGTATATACAAGGGTTTGTCTCTGAATTCTCGGTTCTGTTTCTTTGATATATGTGTCTATTTTAGTGTCAGTATTATACTCTTTTCATTACTATAGCTTTGTAGTATAGTTTGAAATCAGGAAGTGTAATGCCTCCAGTTTTGTTCTTCTTTCTTAGGATTGCTTTGGGAAATTCGTAATCTCTCTTTCATTTTTGAAGGACATCTTTGCTGGGTAAAATATTCTTGATCAGCTATTTCTTTTCTCTTTCAGCACTTTGAATGTATCACTCTACTCTCCTGGCCTGTAAGATTTCTGCTGAGAAATCTACTAATAGCCTTATAGATGTTCTTTTGTAAATTACAATCTTTATTTCTCTTGATGCTCTTAAGAATCTCTCTTTGTCTTTGATTTCTGATGTTTATTGTAACATGTCTTGGAGAGAATTTCTTTAATTGATTTTTTTTGTTACCTATAAGCCTAATGAATATGGATATCCATATCTTTCCCTATATTTGAGTAGTTCTGAGCCATCATTTCTTTTAAAAAGTTTTCTGTTAAAAAAAAAAATAGTTTTCTGTTCCTAACTCCTTTTCTTCTCCTCTGGAACTCTAATAATTCAAACCACAAATTGGTCCTTTGATGATATTCCATAGATTATCATCAAAGAAAAGAAGGTGCCCACAAAAAGCTTTTATAAAAAAATTAACATTTTAAAAAGATAACTTGTACGACTACAAATAATAACAATTTGTTGTAAAACTTATAAAATGTATGGAAATAAAATGCATGACAAAAGTAGCACAAAACCCCATCAGGTAGTAAAAGAAACATGCTGTTGAAAGGTTATTAAGCTACATGTAATACTATACATTTAATGGCAGACTATGGTAGTTAGGGATATATATCATACACTGTAAAGCAATCACTAAAATAACACAACAAAGAGCTGTGGTTTAAAAGTCAACAGAGATGTTAAAATAGTATCATTAAATACAAAGCTCAAGTTATCCAAAGAAGGAAGAAGGGCAAAAAAGGGAACAAATAAAAAATATAACAACAGAAATCAAATAGCAAGATGATAAGCTTATAGCCACCTATAATCACATTATATTTAAATTGTATAGATACACTAATTAAAAACAGATTGTCAGACTGTGTAAAAAGACAAGACCTAACCATATGCTATCTAAAAGAAATTCACTTTAAAGATAGAAGGAGGTTAAAATAAAAAGATGGGAAAATACAAACAATGCAAATAAATATAAAGAGAAATCTGAATTAGGAATATTAATATCAGACAAAGTAGATTTCAGAACAAAGAATTTTATCTGGGATCAAGAGGGTCACTTCATAATGATATAACAATTAATTTAGCAAGAGGAAATTAAACTCTAAATGTTGTTACTAACACTAATAATGGAGCTTTAGATATATAAAGTAAAACTTGTTGGAACTCTAAAGATAAATAGAAAACATGAATTTATAAATAAAATTAATTTAAAATATGATAAAATAAGACAGCTGAAGTCAGCTATTTTAATTTTCCTAGCTCAATAATTAATAAAATAATAGTCAGAAAATCACAATGGATGTAGAATTCTCACCCATCATTATCAGCCAACTTGGCCTAATTGACATTTAGAGAATACTTCACTTAACCACAACAGAATAAACATTCTGCTGTGTATAAATGACTATAAAAACTAGAAATTAAAGGAGACTTCCTCAACCTCATAAAGGGCAGTTATGAAAAATATACAATTAACATCAACTTAATAGTAAAATTAAAGGCTGAATATAATTCTTGTAAGTTTGGGAACAATGCAAGGATGTCTACTGTCAGCACTTGCATTCAACATTGTAATTGGAATTCTAACCAATGCAATAAGGCAAGAAAAGGAAATGGAAAGAATACAGATCAAAAAGGATAAAGTAAAACTGCCTTTTTCATGATGTGATCATTTATGTAGAAATTCTGATGGAATCTATAAAAAATATACAAGAATGAATAATTCAACTTAGCAATATTACAAAATATAAGATCATATACGTATGTGAATCATATTTGTATATACTAGCAATTAATAATCAGAAGTCGAAATAAAAAGTAAAAAATAACGCTCATGTTGGCAATACACAGATTAACATTAGAACAATAAAGAGATGATTAGCATGGACCCTGAATAGAGATGACTTGCAAATACATGAAGCATTTTTATTTGTAATGACAAATATTCTATGATTCCATGTATATGAGATACCTAGAGGATTTAGATTCATATAGATAAAAGGGAGAATGGTGGTTGCTACAGGCAGGAAGAAGGGAAGAGTTACGTGTAAAGGATATAGAATTTTAGTTTGGGATGATGAAAAACATTCTGTAGTTGGATAATGGTGATGGTTGCACCACAATTTGAATGCACTTAATGCTGCTGAACTATATATTTAAAAAGATACTTTTAAGACTCAATATAGACAAGTAAATCAAAGGAACAGAATAGAATTCAGAAATAGACCACTGCACATATGGCCAATTGATTTGTAAAAAAAGGTACACAGACAATTTAGTGGAAAAATATAGAGAGTTTAATTTTCAGCAATGAAAAAATATATAACCATGTGTTGAAAAATGAACTATATCTCTCAAGATATACAAAATGTACTTCAAAATAGATCACAGACACAAATGCAAAAATTAAAAGTCTAAAATTTGTAGAAGAAAAATAAGATAAAATATTTCTGTTGTAAAGTTGGGCCAGTTTCTCAATTGTCTCCCTATTGAACTAGATAATTCTTTGTTGTCGGAAGGAGGGAGAGGAGTGTGCATCCTAGGATATTTAGTAGCATTCTTGGCCTCTACTTACTTGATGCCACTGGTGTCCCTGCCTGCTCTCCTTCAGCTGTGACAGTTAAAAGTGTTTCCAATATTATGAAATGCCCTGTGGGTAGAAATATTGACTCTGATTCACAACCACTGGTTTATTTTATTTATATTTATTTATTTTTTTTAAAGATTTTATTTATTTATGCATGAGAGACACAGAGAGAGAGAGACAGACAGACAGAGGCAGAGACACAGGCAGAGGGAGAAGCAGGCTCCATGCAGGGAGCCCAACGTGGGATTTGATCCTGGATCTCCAGGATCAGGCCGTGGACTGAAGGTGGTGCTAAACTGCTGAGCCACCAGAGCTGCCCACAACCACTGGTTTAGATTTTTAAAAAAATTAACTATCACATCAAAGCACAAACAATGAAAGAACAAATTGATGAGTAGGACTGCATCACAATTAAGGATATCTCTTTTCAAGATATTTTTCAGAGAACAAAGAGGAAACCTATAGACAGAGGGAATATTTTAAAATCACATACATGATAAAGGACTTGTATTTAGAATACTCTTCAAACTCAATAAGGAAATAATATAATAGAAACCCAAGAGATGATTAGAGCATATTATTTCATAAAATAAGATTTATGGATGGCAAATGACTACGTGGAAAGATGTTGAATATCATGTCATTAAACAAACCAATTAAAACCACAGGGAGATACCACTATACACCTATTTTAGCATTTAAAATTAAACGGACTGATGATATCAAGCATCACAAGGTTGTAGAACAATTAGAACATGGGACACCTGCCTTTGGTCCATGGTGATCCTGGAGTTCCAGGATTGAGTCCCACATTGGGCTTCTTGCATGGAGCCTGCTTCTCTCTTTGCCTGTGTCTCTGCCTCTCTCTCTCTTTCTCTCTGTGACTTTCATGAATAGATAAATAAATTCTTAAAACACACACACACACAACTCCTATTTTCCTCAAGTAAATATTGTAATTACTTTGGAAAACAATTTGATAGTTTCTTGATATTAAGTATACATCTACCAAATATTCATCCATTTTACTCTATTCATGAGAAATGAAGTATGTGTTTACATGAAAACATACACAGAATAGCCTTTTTAAGTAACCTAAAACTGTAAATACCCAAATACCTACCAACGTGTGGTATGACCACACAATGAAATATTATACAGTAATGAACAAATGGCTATTGATATACCCAGAAACATAAATAAGTCTCCAAACAGTTATACTAAGTGAAGAAGCCAGACATAAAAGATTGCATGCCATATGATCCATTTATACAAAATTATAGAAGATGAAAGTTAATCTATGGTAGCAGAAAAAGATTGGTGTTTGCCTGGGGATATAGGGGCTGCAGGGCTGGAAGGAATGGGTTGTAACAAATACAAGAAAACTTTTGGGGATAACGGATAGTTTCATTAAATTGATTGTGTCAATGATTTTATTGGTATAGACATATGTGCAATTTATTATGTCAACTATACCTCAATAAATATGTCTAAAGATAAGGAAAGGGTTTGGTTATTAACTAGAATGTAAGTAAGGTTATTCTATCTCTTTATTGAAAATTTACAATGAACATTATTATATTCAATGTTTGAAATACACTGCCTCAAACATCCTATTATACTTTGTTTAAACTAGCATTTCTCAAATGTGTTTTATATTGGGATCCTTTACCCAACATTTTTTTTTTCTTTTCACACATTGTCTATAATTATGCTCAAGTACTAGCATTCCACAGATCTCAATTTAGAAAACACTGGTCTTAAGCTGTAAGCAGTGGAACAATGTCTGATTGTGACTAGGGTATAGAGATTGTTGCCAGGATTATTGAGCATAGAGCTAGAGAGAATAAATCTCTAATCCTATACTAGGTGCTAGATTCTGGATTCCTTAGTTGTATGCATATTTGGGTGATGATAGCAAGTTAGCCCGAGGTCTAAGAATACTTAAGATATTTCCATAAGGGAAGGTATCAATTCCAGGCTTAGCCAGAATAAGATTTGTGGGTAGAGTTAGGAAAGTGATTATATTTGAGAAAAGATGTAAGTGAAAATTAGAGCATATGCTGAAAGATTGTGTACTTTTAAAAAGATTTGCGTTTCTCATAGGTACTTCTAGAATTTACAATTGTTTGATCAGACAGTTTTCCTGTAAAGTGCGCTTACACTATGAACAAGGCTTGATTGGTATATATTCTGATCACTATAATTGTACCTTTGGAAATTAGAACCAATAGTCTTCTATCAGTTTTTTTTTTTTTTCAAATTTTTAAAAAGATTTTATTTATTTGACAAGAAGAGAACACAGTGGGGAGACCAGGAGTGGGGGGAGTAGAGGGAGAGGGAAAAACAGATTCCCCACTGAGCAGGAAGCCCTATGACGTGGAGCTCGATCCCAGGACCCTGAGACCAGGACCTGAGCCAAAGTCAAATGCTTAACTGACCGAGCCAACCAAGTGCCCCTCTTCTATCAAGTTTTGATGAGAAACCTCTGAAACCTTTAAGTTCATTAGATATTGAATAAAACGATAAGTTTCAGAAAAAATTGTAAACATTACCTGTCTCTCCACACCACCTCCTTTTCTAAATGTGTTCCTGTCCTGAAATGTGATTACTCCAGGGTAGATAAATGATAAGACTGACAAAAAATATTAAGGTATTTTTGGTTTTAATTGGCAAAATGTTGTGATTCCACTAAATCTGTCTTTCATATTAAAATGCAGAAGCAAATAAGGGGAAGATTTGTATATGGTAAAAACAAAACCCAAATACCAAAAAACAAAAAAATAAAAATAAAACTCTGGAGTTCGGTAAATTGAGTAGAATAACATATCTTCCTACTTAAATGTCACTGATAAATCCTTGTCCTTCAATGTAGGATCAGAGACCCTTCCTGACTAAGACTTCCTTGTTTACAGCAAAACATCAAAATGTTGATACATCCATCTTTTTATTTATGGTTTTTCTACAAGAAGGATCATAAACATTGTGTCTTAGACTAGGTTTCCTGGACTCATAGCCTGAGATAAGGAATCAGCTACATGCTAATTATTAAGACAATGCTCTTAGGAGAAACCCACATGGGAGTGGGAAAAGCAGGATGTAAAATGGGAAGAATCCAGACAAAAGTGAGGTTTCAGGCAAAGTCGTAATCTCAGCCTGATTCTTCAGAGAAGCTGTGGACTGCAGATCAGGCCTCATAATTTGTCCCAAGTTAATCAAGGGAGCTGGGTTTTGTAATTCTGTACCAGCAATCTTTGTTAAGGGCTATTCTGGAGGGACGTAAATTCCCAGGCACTTACGGCTCCTCTTAACTTGTGGGTAAAGCAGCTCTAGTAGTCCAAAGACAATCTTCCAGAAAAGGCTGAAGGTATAGACCGAAGGAAGCAAAGCACACAGCAGCTGAGGGGATGGTGATCTAGCCTGAGCGTTGATGGTCAGACTACATGTTTTTTTTTTGTGTGTGTGTGTGTGAACTGTGTGAAGTCTATTATGATTCAATGAGGTACCAGGGGCATTTCCCGCTAGCACCATTTTAAAATGAAGTATAAGGTGCATTCACTAGTTTTGTTGACCAAGTGTACACTATCCATTTGTGAGTCTTAAATCAAGGCTTTGCATTTCTCTGTATGTTCCTCAGAAGAAGGATAAAAAGAGAAAAAATGTCAGAAAAATCTGTTTTTCTACTTATAACGAGCAAAGTCTTCTTTAAGAAAAGTATGTGTTATAAAACGCCAAAACTTTGTAATTTGAGTATTTTCTTATTTGCTTGTTATATGCAATGGTTGAGTTAATAACTTGTTCATATATAATCAACTTCTACTTTCTTTATAATAGAGTCGATCAGAAGTTGCATAATTGAGAACTTTTTGCAGTTGGTTTGCAGGCTTCCTATAGGGAGGGTGTAATTGAAGAGTTTAAAAAAAAATCCTATATTCTTTAAAGCAGCGCTTTGTAGATTATGATCCAACTGTCACCTACATCAAAATTGGTTGGGGAGTTATTGAAATCTTTGCAAGCCCTAGCCTAGAATTTTTCTTCAAATTTCTGATGGTCTGATCCTCAATATGCTTTTTTCAAATGATCCCTGTGCACACTTTAGAGTAAGAACTTGTGCTGTAAATAGAAGCAATATCAGATGTAACTTTTTAAACTTTTTTTAAAAATTTTTTTTTAGAAATAGGAGCTTCTAGGACAAGATTTGCTGGAGGTACAGGAGTTCAGAAAGAAAGCTCTAACCTATTACTTCTTATCTTATGTTTTCTAGTGTCTGCCTACGTATTTTCCCCACTTTTAGCACCGCTTCTGTTCCAATATAATTTCCATTTCTGCTGACACTCTTACGTTATAACTATAATCATGCTTTTCTTTTTCTCTAAATCTTCATCACCACGCTTACTAAATCTAGGCTAAATGCCTTAACATGGTCCTCAAGGACCTTCAAATATAGCTCCCATATGTATTTTCAGTCTTATCTTTCAGTGCATTCCTGGAATCCAACCAAATTCCTCTGCTCACACCCATTCTATAGTTTATGCATTTTAATATCTCACTCTGCCTTTTATCTTACCATATCATGTCTTATCAATCCATTGCTGCTTCAAGGCCCAGAGTCAATGTCATCTGTACTCTCGCTTAATAACTGTTTAAAGAATTTTGGATGGTTTCAGTTATAAGTACTTTAATGGTCCCATCTTTTGGTTATTTGAGCTTACTTTTATTTCCTCTGTTTATTATTGTAAGGATCTCCTCATGAAATTGTCAACCCATTTATTATACAAATTTGTATCTCTCACAGTTTCTTGTACTTTTTTATATAGTCATGCTCAACGGATAATTATATAAATAAAACAGTGGTTAGTTTATTGAGCCTTCAAAAGACCTCTAGGATTAGTCTACCCAGCTGGTAATCCATTTCTGTTTTATAAATAAGTAAGTTATCTAATCATATCTCCACCTAAACCCACTCCATACATAATCCCAATAAGTCATCCCTCAAACTATTTCATATAAATATATATTGTAAGTAAATAGATTCTATTTACCAGGAATCAATTATTTGGAAGAAAAATCCACTGGCTTTACTCTTATTTCTTTCTTCCAACCTTATTGCTACTGTGAATATTAACTACATTAAAATTACATTTACTATAGTTCTGTCCTAAATGCTCTATTTCTACTTCTACATGAATCCTGAAAACTTTATTTGATATTATTACCTTGAACAGTCTCTGTTAGTTTTTCTATTGTCCACCTACCTCTGTAGCCTAAACCTTATCCTTTAGGTCATACTGTACATAGAGCCCCTTAGAATAAATGGGTTAGCAGAAAGGTACTTAGTTGGAGGAGGCTCAAGCTTGCTGGATACTGAATAGTAAAAACATCTATTTGCACTAGGTGAAATTTATTGATCTTTCTTCCAAAACAATATGGAATTTTGGAAAGCATTTTGGGCTAAAGTTTATAAGAAGTGCAAGGATCTTAGAAGTTGATTTTATATACATTAAAGACAAAGTTTCTGTATCAGCTCTATGATTTATTAGCTTTGTGAACTTGCAAGGATCAATGAACTTTCCTGAGTCTCAGTTTTTTCATCCAGTATTTGAGATAATGATACCTAGTCTTTGTCTTGTCAACACTTGAACATTTACTTAAATGCATAAAGACTCAGGATTTAACTCTAGAATAATTTGCAAATGTAAGACATTACTGAAATGCTGTTGAATTGACATTTTTCTTATGTAGTGTATACACAAGGGTTTTGTTTGTTTTTTTATCAGAACCATTTTGGGAACTCTGTTAAGAATTCTTTTTGGACTAAACCATAAACTTCATGTTTTTCTTTGTCAAAAAATGCTGCAAAATATATTTAAAAATATTTTCCCAATTTTAGGAGTATACACACATTTGACTGCTCTGATTTTAGAAGACTGATAAGGCATGTACATTAATACATATTAATCTCACATTGGCTATGTCAATTTTTGGTTGACAGTTAGCTAAAGAAAATAGGAACTTTTGACCTGTTAATTTTTCTATGTTTAGAAATATCATTTTAAAAGCTACTGAAAAGCATCTAGTATGGTATATCACAGAGCTGTGTCCTCTTAGGGTACAGAGATGCATAGGAAATGGCCTCCACTTTCTAGTTTTTAATCTAATAGGACAACTGAGACATTATTCACACATAGCTATTTACATATTGTGTGATGTGTGTGTCCCTTCCTCCCTCCTTCCTTCCCTCTCTTCCTTCCTTCCTTCCAGAGTGCATCACAATCAACAGGAGAAATGTGAAGAAGGAAAAATCATTATTCATTGAGATAATCAAAAGGTATAATTTAAGCATAAAAATTGCTCAATAGAAGCAGGAGTGGGAAAGGAATAAGGGATGGCATGAACAAAGCACTGTAGACAGAATAGGGAACACATTCTTCTACACTAAAGAGCACGGTTTGGTTTGAACAGATGTGTCAGAAAGAAAACTACTTTTGGAAGAATTGAGAAAAGAATAATCCCATTTTTGAGTCTTAAGATTATAAGGTTCGGTCTCCCTACTGAATGCCTTATCATTAATCCAATTAATTTCTAGAAATTAGTTGGAGCTTTTCATTCAAATTCATCATACTCAAAAGACAAAGGAAGTTGATGAAAGTTTTTGAGGAGGGAGTTTCCTGGTGACTGATTCAATATGAGAGACAGGAGGAATGTGGTAACTTTACTTTTAGAAAGTAATATTTGAAATTGAAAAGTCCCATGTATTCCTCTTTATCTAAAATAAGAATATGTGAGGACAGCATGGGAAAGGTTAGTATCTTCAGTAAACAATCAACCACAGGAGAAGAGCATGATGGATGAACCCAGAGAGTTTGAAAAAAGTTTAATAAAAGCATCGGGGATGAGAGGTTTGTGGCTAGAGATCCAACTGGTTAAAAGCCACATAAAGAGTGGCGATTTACAGGTGGGAGAGAAAGGTGCCTGTGATGACATAGTGTAGTGCTGTGTGATGGGGATCAGAGAATAAAAGGACAGGTTCACTGAGGGGATATGAAATATAAGCATCCAAGTATAGTGAAACACAGCATAGATCTTTAGTGTCATTTTTTTTAAAAGATTTTATTTATTTATTCATGAGAGATACAGAGAGAGAGAGAGAGAGAGAGAGAGAGGCAGAGACACAGTCAGAGGGAGAAGCAGGCTCCATGCAGGAAGCCCCACATGAGACTCAATCCTGGGTCTCCAGGACCACACCCTGGGCTGAAGGCAGCGCTAAACTGTTGAGCCACCTGAACTGCCCTAGTGTGTCATTTTGGTTAGGAAAATATGTTGCTTTATGATTAGTAGCAGAAAGGGAAAAAAGAGTACAATTATTATGTTGCATTATTTAAAAAATTTTTTGTGGTAAAAAAGTGACTTTTAAAATTATACGTATGGAGAACTAAATAAACCTTCCTCCAAAAAGACATCAAAATGGCCAACAGACACTTGAAAAGGTACTCAAAATCACAAATCAACAGGGAAATGCAACTCAAAACTGCAATGAGATATTAATTCACCTGTTAGAATGGTTATCAGCAAGAAGACAAGAGACCTGTTGGTTCTGGTGAGGATGCTATGACAAGAAACCCTCTACATTGTTGGTTGGAGTGTAAATTGGTCCAACCATTATGAAAAACAATATGGATATTTTTAACTCAAAAAGTTAAAAATAAATCTAGAGTACAATCCAGCAATTCCACTTCTGGGTATACACAAAGAAGACTTTGATGAGATATTTGCACTCTCATGTTTACTGCAGCATTATTCACAAATATGGAAACAACCCAAATGCGCATCAATGGATAAATGAATGAAAAAGATGTGGCACATTTACATAATGGAATATTATTTATCCATAAGAAAGAAAGATATCCTTCCATTTGTGACAACTTGGGTGACTTTGGACACATCGTGCTAAGCAGAATAAGTCAGAGAAATAAAAGCACTGAATGATATCACTTATATATGGAGTCTAAAAAGCTTAAATCTGTAAAGGATAGTAAAATGCTGGTTACCAGGGGATGGAAGGGAAGGAAAAGAGTGAAAGTTTTAAGGCTACAAACTTGTAATGAGCAGTTAATAAGCCATAGAGATCTAATACCTGATATAATGAATATAGACAATAATATTATACTATAATTATGGAATATGCTAAATAAATCTACATCAGGAATCATTACAATATATAAATATATTAAAGTAATGTCATGCTGTGCATCTTAAACTTATACAATGTTCCATGTCAAATTTATTCAATTAAAAATGATACTATGGAAAAACTTATGTTTAGAAAAATCAGAAAAGGGATGAATGAGGTCAACTACAAATTGGCAAAGATTGGGTTTAAATTCGGTATTAGTTTGATCAAGGTGAAGCTTATAGGAGCTTTTAACTTATTTTCTTGAAAATAAGGACACATTTTGAAAAGGATAGCAATCCTTCAAATCATACTTGTAAATTTAAATTTTACGTGAACCCTCCAGGGCAGTAGTGAGAAAGTAAATATATTTATATTTTTCTAACAACTCCAAATGTAAATATATGCATTTAATGTATCAAATATAAGAAAAAGCACAGTCCCTGTGAATACCTTGAAACAACCAATTTTGACAACATTCTCATAAATCATTCCTTTTGTTCATTAATTTTCAGTGAGTTATCATTAGTCACATGAAATTCCCTTTGCCTTTCAGTTATAATAAGATAGAAATGTTTTCATTGTGCCAAAATGCCTGTTAGATACAATAAAACTTTCAAAAAGTAGAGAAGGCCATAATCTATAGAATGAACTTTGTGTTATGCCTAAATTACTGTGGCTCTAGCAAAGACTTCCATATTCCTCTCAAATTATCTTATGCCTATAGTATTTCGAGGCCCCCTCAACTCCTGGGCTCTTTGTTAAGGCATCCTTAATTCCCTTTTAGATTCATATTTGCAATTTGTCTACCATTACCACCATCATCAATATTCTCCTGCCCATAACTTGCTTTGCAAGATAACAATTGTATGACATTCTTTCTCCCATGTGTCTTCTATGGAACAATTATTTATTGTTTTATATTCTCTTTTTCCAGCAAATATTTTATTAAATGGTGGTATTTTTTAGGCTATTTGTAAGCTTCTTCTCATGCCATTGTTTTCCTGGCTGACCATTTCATTTCACTTTTTTTAAAGATTTTATTTATTTATTTATTTATTCATGAGAGGCACAGAGAGAGAAGCAGAGACATAGGCAGAGGAAGACGCAGGCTCTCTGTGGGGAGCCAGATGCAGGACTTGATCCCAGACCCTTGGAATTAAGCCCTGAGCAGACCCTCAACCACTGAGCCATCCAGGTGTCCCTGCCCATTTCATTTCTATGCCTCTACTTCCACCTCTGTTCTTATGTTTATGGACCTCAATTATCCTGAGCTCTAAAATACATTGCAAACTTCTTACTGATCATCTTTCTTAGATATCTGTAAGGCCCTTCTAATTTAACAGAGTCATCATTGAACCAAGTGTGCCTTTATTCACAACACCTTCCCTGTTCCTCTCTTTTACTGGCTGTTCTTTCTCTTTTTCCTCATTTACTCCCACAGATATGGAATGCTAAGGGACACAATAACAAATAAGCTCGACACAGTTCCTGCCTCATGGAGGTAACAGTCAAATGGAATAAAATAATTCTCAACAGATCAATATGGTAGTCAGATGATAAAGAAAACTGACATACTGTGAATGTGAAAAGATAAGCTTCTGTAATAACAATGTGGATTATATTCTCTATCAGTTTGGCAGTAGCTTGTGGTTACTGACATTTTGAATGTTAAAATGCCTTCATTATCAAGTCTCCTTCCGGATAATACTGATAGCACTTTGCCTCTCCCCACCCCTACCTTCTTACTTTCAAATGTTAGACAAAGATGTCAATAGAAAATTGTATTAGATGTCCTCCTTCCAAGTTCTACCAAATTAAGAAGGACTTGTAGTTAGTTCAAAAGGCTCTCTAAACTAAAAAACAAACCAAAACCAATTCAAATTACAAAGGTAGAGTGAACAGGAAATTCCATCTACTGTGAAAATTTTTCTACTAAAGCTCTACATTAGTATTAATTAAATGACCAATTCTTGGTTTTTTCTGTACACACATGCCAGTTGATGCTTTCATAGAGCAAAGGTAGGCAGCGCTGTACTGCCACATTTAATTATTATGTTTTTTTTCATTGGAATCAATTTTTGAAACATTAAAGTTTGAAAATATCCTGTTTATTCTATCATACCATTAGCCCCTAGGCTTTATTTAAAGACGAGGTAGAAATAGCTTTATACCTAAAAGGGTAGGTCAGTCCACGTTTCTCTTCATTTGTCAAAGGACTTGTGTTGATTAGAATCTGTGAACTGTGATGAGCTGAGGATAGTTTAACAGCAAAACTCTTCTGGAACAAGGTGGTTGTCTAACAACTAGAGATCAAGCCTTTCTTACTCTTTTTTTTTTTTTTTTTTTCTTTTCCTCTCTCTCTCTCATACTTTGCCAGGATGCTAGAGCCAAACACTAAAAAAAGCACATTCACTATCCTTTAAATGTGCTTTAAATTAACTATGTTAGATTAGGTTTGTAATCAATTCACTTCTAAGAATTTCAATGTTAATGCACTTTCAAATCAAGAGGGATTGTCTCTGAGAGGCTAAATTTGCCATCAATTTGATACCCCCAGAAAGTTATTCTAATAACGTCTATCTTGAGGCATTTCACTGGCTACGGCTGGAGTCCCCCTCATTGGCTTAATTGGATTAATCTCAGGAAAAGCAAAGATTAAAGAAATTTAGTTTTTGTTTTAACTTCAATTCTCTGATCAGGTAAGATTTCCTGATCACACAGGCCTATAAAAGAGCTTTGTGCTATCTGTCCAGATGTGATATGTAATAAAAACTTTCAGTGAGAATTTGATGGTTTGTCCACCACCCTCCTCCCCGCCCCAGTATATTCTCTCTTCAGATATAACAACCATTCTGAAGCTATCTTCCCTGGTCTTTCCCCATCTACGTATGTGGTCATGAACAATATATAGTATATGTCTCAAAGTTACAGAGATATCATAATGGACATTTTTCTTCAACATTGTTATTGCGATTTACATATATTAATACACAGATCTAGAGTGTTATTTATATTTTTTATCAAAATTTAGTTTTGCATCTTACAAATATACCATTATTCCATTTTCCATTTCCTTATTTGTGAACAGGTAAGTTGTCTCCAATTTTATGCAAATACTATTAACATAAACAACAAAGGACATGTCTCCTTGAGAACATATGTAGTACTTTCTGGAAGGTGTGCACAGTACTTGGAAATGGAGTTGCCATGCACATTTGCATCTTTACCTTTTTTGCTCTTTGCTTTTGTGGGCTGTTTTTTAGGCCTCCATTTTCAGAAATATCTTCTGAGTGCTTGGTTTCTTTTGGTTACTCTAAATATGTCTTTGTTGTAATTATTCCTCGCTGGTTTTTCATAAAGGTCTATTTTGTTTTCCTTACTATTCCTGTCAAGTTTGTTGTTGTTGTTGTTGTTGCTGTTTGCTCATTTTGTTTTGTTTTGGGTAGCATATGCCTGATATATTTTTCCACCCATTTGCTTTCAACATTTCTGCCTCGTTATTTTCAAGTGTGACATTTATAAACAGCATAATAGTAGATTTTTAAAAATCCAACTTGGGAATTCCTTTTAAGGGGTCATTCATTTTTAATTTACTTATCATTATTATTGGTATATTTGATATTAATTCTATTTTATTTTCTGTCATATTTATGAGTTGTCTTTGCTACTTCTTAGTCTTTCCATGCTTCTATTTTATAATTTTTTAAAAAGATTTTATTTATTTATTCATGAGAGACACACAGAGAGAGACAGGCAGAGACACAGGCAGAGACACAGGCAGAGGGAGAAGCAGGCTCCATGCAGGGATCCTGACATGGGACTCGATCCCAGGTCTCCAGGATCACACCCTGGGCTGAAGGTGGTGCTAAACCGCTGAGCCACCCAGGCTGCCCTCCATGCTTCTATTAAATTCATCAATTTTTATTTATTTCCTTTTCCCTTTTGTACTAATTAGGAGGCTATATGGCCCACTTGTATCAGATAGTGAGTCTATTTTCTAAACCACATTATTGAATTAAATCTAAAGTTTACCAATATTTCTACCCTCCTTATGAAGAACACATGAAGAACATGCTAGCTCTGAATCCACCCCTCACATTTTATAAGGTGTTTTTTTCTGATGTAGTATTTTAGAACCATGTTTTAATGATCCTCACTTAGTCTTCCACAATTTTCATAATTGTCTTACCATTGCTTCTTCTGTCATCTGGGGTTCAATTTCCTTTTTTTGCAGAAATATATGTTTAGTTGTTCTGAAATTGAATATGTATGACTGGAAAATACCTATGTCATTATTACTATTATTATTTTTTTGGTCTGAAAACACACTTTGTCCTCAGTTTTTATGACAATTTATAGGTTACTTGATTCTATACCGACAGCTAAAGCGCATTGAAGATAGTATCCAGTGGCTTTTCTTGTTACTTTCAGAAAGGATCCTCTCCATGCAATGGCAGCTTCTTTGGAGGTAATCTGTATATTTGTTGTTGTTGCTCTTTAGATTTTCTTCTTTCCTATACTATTTTGTAGTTTCACTGCAATGCATTTTGCTCTTACTTTATATTTATTTATTTTAGTGAAACTCATGGTTTCCTAGTATTCATGACTTTCAGCATTTCCAGCAAATTCTCAGGAATTTTCTCATTAAATTATTCTTCCAATTTCTTTTCTTTCTCCCTGCATCATCTATTTAATCTCTGTAATGATTTCTCCTTCTACTTTCCGTATCTTAATAGATCTTTCACATTTTTCATCTTTGTTCCTTTGCACTATTTTTTTTTCCTTTGCACTAATTTATGGATGATTTTCTCAGCTACATCTTTTGCCCATTGAGCGTTTAATTGCAATGGTATTTTTCATTCCTACAAGTTCATTTTTATCTTTTTTGAACTTTTTTCTTTTTTTAAAAAAAATTCTTCATCATTTTTAATCCTCTTTCATCTCATCAGTTTCTTTAAATATATGTATTTTGTAATTCTTTCTCTCATTCTGTCTCTCATGAATAAATTCTTCATTCAGAATTACTTTTATATGAAGTTGCTGGGAATCTAAACCTACATAGTCCTATGTATGCTACCTCTCTCTCCTTTGATGTTTTGCTTGTATGACTTTTTTCTTTTGAGTTAATATATAGTTCAATTTTCTTTTAAGTTATAGAGTGAATTTGCATTTTTAAAAAATTCTAATGAATAATCCAGGGTTTTCACCGACCTGAGACCTGTTTAAAAGATAAGTTATCATTTCAGGATTTTAGTTTCCATGCCCTTGCATAAATTGGGAGCCTACTCTTGTGTCCAGGATAATCTTAGTTTTATTACGTTTCTTTTCTCTATGTGGAGTCTGGGGCAGAGATAAGTTTACAAAGATAGTAAAATGATTTTATTTTTTAATTTTAAGGTTGGGATGTTTTTCTTAGCTTTAAGTTTAGTTTCTCTACCAAGCTCAGATCAAAGTTTACATATGTCCTTCCCAATTGGGAATCCCACATTCATGAAGCCTATCACCAGATCTAAAATAATCTTTTTAAAACATGATGATCACAGTTTCAATCTATGTTTAAACAGTTCAACAAGCTTCCCGTTATCCCTCTGAAAGCTAACTAAATATTTTCAACTTTGCTTATGAGTTCTTTCCAAGTCTTACTTCTGCTTCTTCCTTCTTCCTGGTATCTTTTTATTTTCATTTTCCCACTTTGGATTCCAGCTATACTTGACTTCTTTTAATTTCTCCATTATGCTATGTTCTCTCTTGCTTCTGGGTCTTTAATTAGCTCTTTCTACTTCATAGGTAATACCTTTCACCTTCCCTTCATAAGATAACTCTTCTTTCTTTTAGATCCTTTCTAACCATGCCCGTTCCTCTAGCAAGGAGTTTTCATAAGCCATGTACTTCTGTATATTAAAACTTATCATCTACTGTTAAATATACTATTTAATTATTTGTCTTCCTTGCTAGTCTATAAACTCCATGAGGGCAGGAAAAATATCTACCTTATTTATTACTGTGTATCTAATGCCTAGCAAACTTTCTATACACAGTAAATATTCAATTCTTATTTGTTTTTAAAAAAAATAAAATGCATACTTTGAATAAATGAATAAATAATGGTTTTACATTTTTTATTTTGGTTGTAGTTATTCCATTATAATACTATCAAATCTAATTAATTTGCAATAAGTAAAATCCCAATCTAATTTTATACACACAATTTCTTGCCTTATCCTGTATATAAAATTTGTTACAGAAATGCACATGAGCTTGCTTACCTAGTTCTTGTACATGTGGAAATACATGATCTCCAGCTTTCTGAGGTTAATTCAATTCTTAGTAATTTGACTAAAATTATGGGTTCTGGTGGTTATAATTTGATTTCATATAAATTCTCAAGGATCCTTTAAACTATATAATCTATCTTGTTCTTTGGCCCAACTTTGGATTAATCCCATGCCCGTATCTTACCAATGCAGTTTGTTTCAATTATAGCAATGGAGAAGCTGAAACCATGTTAATATTTTATTGTACCAATTTCATTTTAACAATAATCTGTGAATGTGGGTACAAGAAGTGGGTTTTCTTACTGAGGAAAAGTAGAAATAAGTTTTCTCTGAAGAGAGTTAAAGCCATCCTCAGTAGACGATGTGAGGAGGCATAGTCCCCAGCTGGTACTGGCATATTACTGCAGGAAGAAATTCTGAAATGAAATAACACAGGCAGTCTTCATGCTGCCTTACCAGTGGGGATCTGTGGAGAACACTTGACCTGAGATTCTAGGAGGAAAAAAAAAATCAAATAAACATCAATGTACTCTGCCTACATTTACTAAAGGGTGAGGTAATGGTACTCTTTTGCTCAATTATTCTACAACATATTTTAAAATATAAAAAATATATAAGTGGAAAATACAAAAATATATGTTTGTTATCAAGGTTCTCAATAATAGGTTGGAATTCTTTTATATGGAGCAAAAAGATATTGTTCTTTATAGTTTTCAGAACCTGGTTGTTAATGTCCATATTGAAAGAAGTCATATGCCAGTGCATTCATTCTGTGTATGTACTGCATATGTACTTTGAAAATTTACTGAAAAGTAACACAGAAACCAAAAGGAACCTCAAACCTTGGCTGAATTTTGTCTTAAAAGAACTGGGAATTGAAACAACAGCAAGTTTGCAAAGTTTCTGGTTCTTAAACTTGTTCAGAATAAATATATTCTTGACTTTAGGATCTTAAATTCCATTTCAGCTATAACCTTGTGTTATAAAACAAAAGAGAGCAATTTGATTGCAGTTTAGTAGTGTGCTTTTGTTTCCATATGTTACTAGCAAGCTGTATTTAAAGCATCACTTTTTTTTTTGTAATGGACCAACATCCAATGATTGAATTCCTACAAAATTTTGAGTAGTGTTAAGCAGAAGACTAGACTTCTGAATATCTCTGAATATAGTAATATGTCCAGTTAGGAAACTGATATAGTATTCCCCTAACACCCCTAAAACACTTGTCAGGATGGCAAAAGTTATTTGCTCTGTGGAATTCTCTGACCACAAAATTCAGGCTGATGTTTTATGGGAAATGTGTTGATTTATTTTTACATGGAATACTATGCATTTTATGTTGTGTTCTTTCATTCTGTAGAGAGTGCCAAAATAAATTTGAAGTGCTTTCTGTATGAGATGAATCCATCTGTTTTCTAAACATTGCCTCTGTGAAAACTGTTTTTAATTTAGTAAACAAGTACAATTACATTGTAAGCTTCAAATGAAAGGGGCAACAATATAATAGTACATCAATATTAGATTAATTTGAGGAATGGAACTTATGCAGCATTGCCAGATCAACCCTAGAATTTAGATTTGATGTGTGTGTATGTGTGTGTGCGAGAGAGAGAGAGAGAGATTGCCAAGGCTGTTAAAATTAAAGCAAATTGGTATTATCTTTCATTTTTAGCTAATATCCACTGGAATTAATTTTAGTGTATAAGATATGAAGGTTTGGATGAGAACGGTTTGGAGTATTTCTGGAATTAGTTAAGTTGATGATAGTGAGTATCTTAGAAACAAATGTTTTGTGTGTGTGTGTATTCTTTACAGAATCCTCTAATTAATTTTATTAACACTTGAACAATTTCAAGGAGCCCACAAAGCTAACACATAGTATGATTACGGATATAGCAGTAATTTTAACAGTGATATCAAATGCTATTAGACAAAGATCTGTCCATCTTATAGGTAATTTCCCCCAAATCACTGAGTTTAGACCCAAAATTCTTACAGTTGACTAGGGGAAAAAAGGCTGCTATCTGCATTTCATGAATAGTCCACAGTGTTTAATAGCACCTGCTCTGAAGTTACTTTTCCTGGGTTCTTAATTTAGCTCAACTACCTACTAGCTTTGAAATGTTGTGCCATTACTTATTTTTCTTATCCTTCAATTAATTACTTTTTTGTAAAATGAAAATCTTATTCTTAATAGAATGTCCACTTCAGTGGTTACTATAAATATTAATTTATAAGTATACATACAACTCTTAGCACTGTGCCTGGAAAAATAAATGTTGAATCAAGTATATATTGTAAGTTTGTGTTATAATTTAACCAAACTGTTATAATGAGAGGCTTCTCTCAGAAATCACAACTCCCCACACTATATTTTCCTTGGACTTTATATAATAACTATTTTGTAGTGGTTAAAATACTTGAAATTCATGAGTGTGAAATAACACAATATTTTCATTTTTATAGAAATGCTACTTTTCAGAACTTTTCCATTTTGGTACAATTTTTAACCTATCAAGATTGCTTTATCATTATAAACCTATCTTTATTTCTCTGTCAAAACATCAGACTGAGGACAGTCTGGGTGGCTCAGCAGTTTAGCGTCGCCTTCGGCCCAGGGTGTGATCCTAGGGACCCGGAATCGAGTCCCACATCAGGCTCCCTGAATGGAGCCTGCTTCTCTCTCTGCCTCTCTCTCTCTCTGTCTCTCATGAATAAATAAATAAAATCTTTTTAAATAAATCAGACTGAAATGGTGAACTTCCATTCCCTAAAACATCCTAGAATACTTCCTTAATAGAACTTGGACAATATTTTCATTGTTGTTCAGCTTTATAGGAAAGTACAACATATGGTTTTCCTCATTGGATTTAAAGGTAACATTTGGGATCCCTGGGTGGCGCAGCGGTTTGGCGCCTGCCTTTGGCCCAGGGCGCGATCCTGGAGACCCGGGATCGAATCCCACGTCGGGCTCCCGGTGCATGGAGCCTGCTTCTCCCTCTGCCAGTGTCTCTGCGCCTCTCTCTCTCTGTGACTATCATAAATAAATAAAAATTTAAAAAAAAAAAATAAATAAAGGTAACATTTGCAAAGTAAAAGAGTAAATAAAATTTTCTCTGATTCTTTATCAGGGAGCCTCAAAGTCTGTATTGATTTTGCCACAAGTGAGTTTCACAGCCTGTGATGATAAATTGATTTGGGGGCTGTCCATGTTGCAACAGCTTTGCACACAGCCAGTTTTACTGACAACAACACTGCTCTGAAGACCCCAAGAACTATGATCTCTGACTTGGGGATTTTCATCCCTTGTCATCTCAAATGTCATTTCAGAATCAGTCATCGTAAGTCTTTGTCACTGGACAAAAATATGGGCCACTGTGATATTCACTCAAATACACGCAGGTTTGCTGCTTGTGTGACAGGTCCTGCTGTTGGCTACTTGAGATTATGCAGAAGTTCAGACACGTCAAATACAAAATAGGGAAGACATGAGATTGGAGCTGAAATGGCATTGTGCATGCCCACTCAGTCTGCTGGTTACATGAAGAGTTGTTATAAAAATAAGAGGGCTCTTTGCTGCTTGTGTTGCAAGTACTGAGTGGCTTATATTTCTTGAGCTATACAGCTTGAGCCATTACCATCAAGAGTCTTTTGATTTGGGACCTGTAACCACCCTGAGTATTCAAGGATACATTGTACGGCTTATCAGACAAGCTCTATTTGCTATGCCAGTAAGTGTGCATGGGGGTTAAGTGCGGTAGAGGTTCCCCCAAATCATTAGATGACTTTCAGGGCCACATATACCTATTACCTCCATTTTCCTATGATGAAACAGCTACTTTTAGCCCCATTACTATCACCAGCAGCCCCAGTGTATTTTATCACATTTGCACTCTATGTGAATTTCCTAATTACTATTTGGAATAGATGTATTTTCCAGAAGAATGAGTTTATGGAGATGGAAATTCATGCAGTTTGGTAACTTCGTACAATATTTTGTGTCATCCTTTTCTATCTGAGCCTTTAAAGTTAATGTAAGGATGGTTTTCAGTTGTGGCTACCTTTGGCTTCTCACCCCTTGCCTACCTCTCTTCAGGCAAGATGACTTTTATGATGGAACTAGAATCTGTTCCATCAGTATTACTCATTCTCCAATTTTTCTTTTTTTAACCTTAGAAATGATAAATTTCTTAATGTAATCTCAACATTTTTTAACTAGGTACTTAAAGAACTGACACAGCCAGACTCTTCATATAAGCTAGGCTTGTTTTGTTTGTTTTCATCTAACACATTTTCCTTCCTTTAGCAAAAAGACATTTTAAATACATTTTGGTAAGTCAGGAGTTAATTCTAGATTTAAGTTCTAAAAAAAGTACATGCCTTTACTGCCAAAATTGAATCAAACTTTGAATGTTGCTATTGATGTGGTTGGCAAGAAAACATTACCGAAGAGTTAGGATTTTCTCTCAGTTGAAATTGTCTGAAAACTAAAGTACCTTCTTCATTCAGCGATCCCATCTCAGACTAAATGTCTATTGATCTGTTGATAAGGAAGGAAATATTTGGCCTATGTCATCTTGCAATAAGGAAGGAAAGACAGACAGTTTAGTAGGAAATTAATAAACAATATGTTTACAGAAAGAACCTAGGCTTCCCAGTGACAACCTCATAGATTGTCTTCCATTTAACTTACAAGGCACATTCAACTTTTATCGAGAAAGCTTTCTCTATTCACGTTAGATGAAGAGTTTAGGGCTTGAGAAAAATAGAGCCTACCTAGATTGTACATCCTCAGCATTCCTTTGAGAATTCAGGAGGTTAGCCAAGGCATGATGTTTAAATCCACTGATCCTTGCAGACAGTTCATTTAATAGTCCGTGTCTTTAAATTTTACTGCTTTTAAACTATTTTCAATTTCCCATTATACCATGGCATATGACTATTTGTGCATTACTATACTGGAAACTCTTAAAGACAGTTTTTTTTTAAAAAAATAGTAGTAGTATTCATACTTGTCTCTTGCACACTGTATTTTTCAACTTCTATTTCAAGTTGAAATTGATTGAAGCTAGAAACCATGTTAGAAGAATAAGCTTTCATAATGAATTGCTCCAGTAGGAAAGAGAGCACCTACCTTTCCTAAATGTTTTCTGTTTTTGTTGTTTACATTAAATAAAAGTATATGTGACTAATTTGGGTTATTTTCCTGTCTTTATCGCCAATATATGTTAGCGAGTAAATTGACTAATAGCTAAGGTAGATACTATCAGTGGTACACTCAAAAGTTTGGGGAAGTTCAGGCTTATTCTGTCCCCAGGGAAAAGGAAACCTCGTTATATTCAAGTGTGTGATTTCTATTCTAGGCATGAGCGTTTATACCACTCTACTAGGGGAAGCTGTTAGAGGGAGAAATAGGAGCATAAATGGAGCAGGTCTGGATAGATGTCTCTTGGATCACATCCACATGACCTTTGATCAACCCATCTTTTTTTAGCCTGTGTGATAGTCAGGCTTGGGGACACTTCCTGTTGGGGATTGATGACCACTACCCATAGAAGGTCAAAATGATCGAAGATAGGGTCAGGAAAAGGTGAACTGGGGTAAGCCACTTAACCATGAGTCTGATAGACCAGATAGGAAGAACTCTAAGGAATCACCTGAGATTTTAACCTTCATAATAACAAAAATGCACTAGCCCACAATATTCTGCTTTCTTCTATGCTAGTCCCAGCAGCAACTCATGAAGCTAAAAACAAAGGATTTCTTGTCTTAGATTTTTCACTGAGTCAAAGTTCTAACAACTATTTCTTACTCCTTACCTGACCCGTTTCTGAAAATGGACAGAAAATCAGCAGTGATAGTGATCTCAGGAGAGAGGCAATATGATAAAATATGCAAGGAAGCAGGTATGTAGTTTTATATTTGTTTTTTCTAACACATTCCAAATTCTTCCCTTCCTTTACTCTCCCTTAATTAGTGTTCTCTCAAACTTTGAGTCCTTTCTTAAAAAAAAAAAAAATTGTGCTATATTGAGTTAATCTAAAAGAGGTTATGCTTCAGTGATTCTTGCCACCTATAAAAGTGCTCAAAGGTTGTTTTTGTTTTTTTACTTTCTGGAAGCTTAAAATTAAGCACATAAAAATATACTTATTGACCTAGTATATAAAATGCATGTTAAAAATATGTAACAGATATATACTTATATACTCTCATGCACATTACATATCAATAAACAAAAAATACATAACATCAACCTGAAATTGCCAATTAAGCTACTTTGTTGCCTTATAAAATGCTAAAAAAAAATCTGGTGTATCTAGAATCCTAATTTGAGCAGCTAAACCAATTACTTTATAGATATAGTTGATTTCAGTGGCCATTCTATTTTTCCAAGTACTAATACGTCTACTACCTTTCAGGTAGTATTGCTACCTGCTATTTGCTTCTTTTGTCTGAACACAAGATTCTGGAAGTAATTGCCTAATTAATGTAGTGTTGGGGAAATGTAATGGCAAAATTAAGTCAAATTAGGTAATTGTTCTCAATCTTGACTACATGTTGGGAATCAGCCTGGGAAGTTTTAAAAAAATATGCTTCACCCCCACAGATTCTGATATAATTGAAATGGGGTGGGGCTTGCATCTTGGGATTCTAATTGCTCCAAGGTCATATTAATGCAGCCAAGGCTACAGATCACTGAATTAGAACTTGGGAGGTAATACACCTCATCAATTAATCTTTACATAGCCGTAGTATTTTTCACTAGATCCAATGTGGAACTTAGAAATAATACTGATTATACTTATAAATATTCTTTAATATGACACATAACTCCTATAGAGGTTGAAGAATAAAGGATTTCTGCAGAAAGGAAGAAATACTCCAGTTCCTTGTGTTTCTGAATGTATCCATTATGTTATTATTTAATACAAATCGCAGTGATGTTATTTGGAACAAGGAGTACTTCTCTTATGTTGTACAAACTTACTGTTATAAATGGTTTAAAGACAAAAGGAAAATATTAGTATGAGTAAAAGTATTAGCATTAATAAAGTGAATTCCAAAGTAAGTGCTTATGTTGTACAAAGTTACTATTATAAATGGTTTAAAGGTGAAAGGAAAATATTAATATGAGTAAAAGTATTAGAATTAATAAAAGTGAATTCTAAAGTAAGTGCAAGTGCATAAGCTTTACCTGACAAAATTACTGAAGTACATAGTAGATTGAAAACTTAGAATTCGAGTATAAAATATAATCTTAGAATGTGCTTCTTATTGAAAACTGGGGTGCTTTTGTATTTGTAGCTGTTAATTTTCCATTTTCTTCTTCATTTATTATAGTAATAACCTGGTTATTGCATGGGAAAGTATACAGCAGGCATTCAATTATGTATATATTATATGCAGGCAGGGATCAGTTGGGGGAGAGAGTGTGTGTCAGGGTCAAACTACCTGGCTTGGATTCCTGTTTCTGCCTATTCCATAAATATCCTAGGACAGTTGCTTAGCTTACACACATACTACTTAAAATTTCATAGTATCATGAGGGAAGTTAACTTAGTTTTTTTTTAAGTACTTATTAAGAAGGAGATAGCATTAAATGACATGTACACTTTAAAGAATTATAAAACAACAGCATGCTTTGGGGGGACCTGGGTGGCTCAGTCGGTTAAACATCTGCTTTTAGCTCAGGTCATGATCTCAGGGTCCTGGGATCAAGTCCTACATTGAGTGGGGAGGTGATCCCTGCTCAGCGGGGAATCTGCTTCTCACTCTCTCTCTGCCCCCAATCCCCACTGGCTCATGTGCTCTCTCTCTCTCTCAAATAAATAATAAAATCTTTAACAAGAACAACAATATGCTTTTAACCTTGGGGCCCCAATGTAAAGTGGAGACTCTACACCTAGATATAATACAGTTATTTCATATATTACAATATCTCTGCCCTTTTTTATAGTGAGTATTTAATTAAAGGGGAATTGACAGTGTGATTAATTTTACCAGTATAGACAATAGTTATCTATGAGAATGATTTTGCAAAATCCAGGAAATAAGCAAATTTTGAATGAAATCAATTAGGCAAAATGTACTGCAATGTTTATACTGTGTACTTTGTGGAACTTTTAATTTGATTGTCAAATAGGTTGTTTGTTTAAGCAAATAGTGAGTATACTCCATATTTTAACCATAAGCAAACTGTTATTTTAAAAAGATGTTACATTTTTATCTTGGAGGAAACAGTTTGTGAAAAATAAAAACTTATTTGGAACTATAAAAGAAAAAAAAAAACACTGTATGAAGTTGATCAATCAATGAATCCAAAATTAAGTGCTCCTCTTTTGCTGTTCACAGTAGAAATGAACCGTACTATACCTACTCTGGTCAGCTTTGATTTGTTCTCATTAACAAGCTGCTCTGTTTCTTTAAGCAAGTCGGTAAAAAGTAAATAGTTTCACTGTTTCTTGAGTTCTAAAGTGTCTTTTTTCAAGAAAAGAAGTTAAATAAAACTCTTTTGAAAGGCCAACAGTCCTGGTTTTTGTTTTTATTATTTTTCCCTCTTCTACTCTAAAAGCAGACTAGCTGTGCCATTTTATTTGTGTCAAGTAGTCTGTGCTTCCCATTTCCATCTTCTTCAGCTACTAATGCTATCTTGCAGCAATGCTGTTCAGCGGGCCCAGGGGAGCCAAGTGTCAGTTTTTCCAGATGGCAAGCTGCCAGTCTACAATAGACTGTTGAAAGTCACTGAGGGAATACATTTCATTGCAAAACCAAAGAACATCATTTCATGCACACCTTGTACACGATCAGCTCACAACAGCTGATGAGTAGCCACTAAAATGGACAGATGGAAAGAGACAGAGGAGAGAGAGCAAGAGAAATGCTGTTTTAGTGAATTTGGCCGAGGTTCTAGACTATTATACAGTGCTATATTTTATTTTACAAACAGAAAGTTTTAAAAACATTATTGCCAATTTACGGGAACTTCTCTCCTAATAGCTGGAACAAAATTTGCAATTTGCCCTAATTAAAATACTAGTTTGGAGGAATGAGTTTTTCTCCTTCATATTTAAACTGAACATAAAAAAAAAAAAAAGTTAAATCACTTTAAATGGTCCTTAAATTACATTCTCCCTATCAGAATTGTTAACTCTTTTTGCCTGAAGAGAAAAACCTCAATGTATAAATATAATATCAGAGTAGAAAGTGTTTTTTTCTATAATAAATATTTTGGCTATTACAGAGTTTGTATTTAAATGGGAAGTATTATGAGTTTTACCAATGGGGAATGCTAACTGAGAAATACGTTACTTTTTAATAGTTAGGTAAATGGAAACCCGGAGCATAGGGAACTATATGATCTAAAAGGTTATTTTAGGAATTGAACAGATAAATCTACAGGTAGAAAGTTTAAACTGCAAAGGATGCAAGAAAGTATACCATATAGATCATGTAGATTATGAAGCCAAGAGACAGAGCACTGGTTCCCAGGGGTCTTAGGCAGCCTCTCTGGGTTTAATCTGTAGAAGAAGCAGTTTGGTTTGGTTCTCTAAATTTTCCCTTCTCTTAGAGGTGCAAGTTATTTGGTTAAACTACAAGTTAAACATTCCTCTGAGCAACGGTTACACTGTGATAGTTCTGTTATTATTATAACACAACTTCATTTTATGACAACATAACAATTTTTTTATGGAGGAGGAATTCAGAAATATAATGTTTTCTTCTGAATATTACTATAAACATTGACAATTTGTGGCATTTGTGTATATTAAATAAGTATAGTGTGACATCAACATGAGAGTGCTCATGCTATGATTACTATTATCCCTCCATTTTCAGCACCTTCAAATGTCTTTAATCAAGTAATTCATGAATTTCACCCATGTAAGAATCAAATGAATAAGTAATTATTTACTGGAAAGAAGTTATTTTAATTCATAATTAAAACTGAAATTGTATTTGTTACAATACACAGTGACAGAAACAAGATTACTTTTTAGATAGCCTAAAGCTAGACCATATTTTATTTTTTTATTTTTATTTTTTAAAGATTTTATTTATTTATTCATGAGAGATACAGAGTGAGGCAGAGTCATAGGCAGAGGGAGAAGCAGGCTCCATGCAGGGAGCCTGATGTGAGACTCGAACCTGGGACTTCAGGATCACACCCTGAGCGAAGGCAGACACTTAACCACTGAGCCACCCAGGCGTCCCAAACTAGACTATATTTAAAAAATTTTTTTTCAATTTTTATTTATTTATGATAGTCACACTAGAGAGAGAGAGAGGCAGAGACACAGGCAGAGGGAGAGGGAGAAGCAGACTCCATGCACTGGAAGCCCGACGTGGGATTCGATCCTGGGTCTCCAGGATCACGCCCTAGGGCCAAAGGCAGGCGCTAAACCACTGCGCCACCCAGGGTTCCCTTAAAATATTTTCTAAATGTATTCTTAAATGTATTCTAAAAGTAGCAACATATAGTTTATTGTTTATTTGTTATATTTAGTACTTTTATCAATGATAAAAAATTACAATCTCAAATCTTCCTTAAGTTACTATATTATCTCAACTTTTAATATAAGAGCTATATGGCAGGATAAATAGAAAAAAATGCCAAGAATGGTTTGAATTTTAAAAACCCTACTTGATAGTTACTATTTTACTAATTTCCCCTTGCCTTTATCAAAATATAGGATGCTGATTCAGGTGCTGGGAAATTCAAAGAAAAGCAATCATTTACCCTGCTCTTTATAAACTTAAAATCTCAAAAAGACATGGTAGTCCTTGGTGTCCACAAATACATACCATCATCGGACAGAGTCAGCTAAATACATTTTTTAAAAATTGTGATTCAGGGGATCCCTGGTTGGCTCAGCAGTTTGGTGCCTGCCTTTGGCCCAGGGTATGATCCTGGAGTCCTGGGATAGAGTCCCACTTCAGGCTCCTGCCATGGAGCCTGCTTCTCCCTCTGCCTGTGTCTTTGCCTCTCTCTCTCTCTCTCTCTCTCTCTGTCTATCATAAATAAATAAGTAAATCTTAAAAAAATGTGATTCAAAGATAATTATTTTCATATTCTAAATATAGAACTTTTAGCTGTGGTTCTCTGGTTAGCAATTGGAGCATAAGTTTGAAAGCTGAATGTGCACAGTTGTTTATTATACATGAAAAAATATACAGCTCACATACAGTAAGTAGCTTTCCCAAGATTCAAGAGCAACAATACAAGGGCTGCCTTGGATACTGGAGCATCCCTGCATTCCTTCCCAGATAGGCCAGACTTTATGTGATTAGGAGAACTTAAAATAGTTCAATTTTTCCTTGCTCTTGTCTTCAGTGTTGTGAAAACAGTAGGTGGTGCTTGGTAGAAGCGTGATTGAAAGTGATGGGCTGCTGAGGGGAGAGGGGTCAATGTAGAAACTGTAAGGAAAAGCATTTGACAAAATACAGCATCCATTCCTGATCAAAGCTCTTCAGAGTGTAGGGATAGAGGGAACATTCCTCAGCATCTTAAAAGCCATCTATGAAAAGCCCACAGCAAATATCATTCTCAATGGGGAAACACTGGGAGCCTTTCCCCTAAGATCAGGAACAAGACAGGGATGTCCAGTCTCACCACTGCTATTCAACATAGTACTGGAAGTCCTAGCCTCAGCAATCAGGCAACAAAAATAAATAAAAGGCATTCAAATTGGCAAAGAAGAAGTAAACTCTCCCTCTTCGCTGATGAGAGGTACTATACATAGAAAACCCAAAAGATTCCACCCCAAGATTGCTAGAACTCATACTGCAATTTGGCAGTGTGGCAGAATACAAAATTAATGCCCAGAAGTCAGTGGTATTTCTATACACTAATAATGAGACAAGAAAGAGAAATTAAGGAGTCAATCCCATTTACAATTGCACCCAAAAGCATAAGATACCTAGGAATAAACCTAACCAAAGAGGTAAAGGATCTATACCCTAAAAACTACAGAACACTTCTGAAAGAAATTGAGGAAGACACAAAGAGATGAAAAAATATTCCATGCTCATGGATTGGCAGAACTAATATTGTGAAAATGCCTATGCTACCCAGGGCAATTTACACGTTTAATGCAATCCCTATCAAAATACCATGGACTTTCTTCAGAGAGTTGGAACAAATCATCTTAAGATTTGTGTGGAATCAGAAAAGACCCCGAATAGCCAGGGGAATTTTAAAAAAGAAAACCATAGCCAGGGGCATCACAATGCCAGATTCCAGGTTGTACTACAAAGCTGTGGTCATCAAGACAGTGTGGTACTGGCACAAAAACAGACACATAGATCAGTGGAACAGAATAGAGAATCCAGAGTGGACCCTGAACTTTATGGTCACTAATATTCTATAAAGGAGGAAAGACTATCCATTGGAAGAAAAGACAGTCTCTTAATAAATGGTGCTGGGAAAATTGGACATCCACATGCAGAAGAATGAAACTAGACCACTCTCTTGCACCCTACACAAAGATAAACTCAAAATGGATGAAAGATCTAAATGTGAGACAAGATCCATCAAAGTCCTAGAGGAGAACACAGGGCAACACCTTTTTGAACTTAGCCACAGTAACTACTTCTTGCAAGATACATCCATAAGGCAAAAGAAACAAAAGCAAAAATGAACTATTGGGACTTCATCAAGATAAGAAGCTTCTGCACAGCAAAAGAAACAGCCAACAAAACTAAAAGACAACCTACAGAATGGGAGAAGATATTTGCAAATGATGTATCAGATAAAGGGCTAGTTTCCAAGATCTATAAAGAATTTATTAAACTCAACACCAAAGAAACAAACAATCCAATCATGAAATGGGCAAAAGACATGAACAGAAATCTCACAGAGGAAGACATAGACATGGCCAACATGCACATGAGAAAATGCTCTGCATCACTTGCCATCAGGGAAATACAAATCAAAACCACAATGAGATACCACCTCACACCAGTGAGAATGGGGAAAATTAACAAGGCAGGAAACCACAAATGTTGGAGAGGATGTGGAGGAAAGGGAACCCTCTTGCACTGTTGGTGGGAATGTGAACTGGTGCAGTCACTCTGGAAGACTGTGTGGTTCCTCAAAGAGTTAAAAATAGACCTGCCCTACAACTCAGCAACTGCAGTGCTGGGGATTTACCCCAAAGATACAGATGCAATGAAATGCCAGGACACCTGCACCCTGGTGTTTATAGCAGCAATGTCCACAATAGCCAAACTGTGGAAGGAGCCTCGGTGTACATCGAAAGATGAATGGATAAAGAAGGTGTGGTCTATATATACAATGGAATATTCCTCAGCCATTAGAAACGACAAATACCCACCATTTGCTTCAACGTGGATGGAACTGGAGGGTATTATGCTGAGTGAAATAAGTCAGTCGGAGAAGGACAAACATTATATGGTCTCATTCATTTGGGGAATATAGAAAAAATGAGTGGGAAATATCAGAAAGGGAGACAGAACATGAGAGACTCCTTACTCTGGGAAACGAACAAGGGGTGGATGAAAGGGAGGTGGGCGGGGGGGTGGGGGTGACTGGGTGATGGGCACGAGGGGGGGCACTTGATGGGATGAGCACTGGGTGTTATGCTATATGTTGGACAAATTGAACTCCAATAAAAAATAAATATATAATAAATAAATAAAAATAAAGTGATACACAACTTAATAGAAGAAGGAAAAGAAACTGTAAGGAAGAATTTCCAGGGATCCCTGGGTGGCTCAGCTGTTTAGCACCTGCCTTTGGCCCAGGGCATGATCCTGGATATCTGAGATTGAGTCCCACGTCGGGCTCCCTGCATGGAGCCTGCTTCTCCCTCTGCCTGTGTCTCTGCCTCTCTCTCTGTCTCTCATGAATAAGTAAATAAAATCCTCAAAAAAAAAAAAAAAAGGAATTTCCCCTACAGTATGTTACTAAGCTGAGGAGGAAACATGAAAACCTGAGGGTAGGAGTGGAAGGGAGTTCTATGAGACAGACTAAACCAGGCAAGCAACTTCTTTCTCAATGTCTGCAGCACACTGTCTAGATTTCCCTATTACTGCTCCCCACAGGTGTACTAGGATGATTTCCAGAGAGCCATGCTTCTGAGACTTTTATACACTTTTTAATTGACACAATATTAAGCACTTCATGTGTTATTAATGCAATAATCAGTGTTCATTGTAATAGGAGCTGAGCTCAGCTCCCCTTCTCAACCCAACGTGGATGCTACTTTTACCCTTTGAAGGAAAAAGAACAAAGGTTTGAGACTTTGAAACTTTCTCAGGTCAAACTGCTAATAAGTGGCAGGCCTGGGATTTCAACCCTGTGCTGACCTACAGCAAACCTTTGCTCTTAACAACTACGGGAGTATTGGGAGTATTGTACATTAAGATGGATGCTCTGCATAAATTAATTTCATTGGTTAGAAATAGACAGAAAAAGAGAAAAATGATTCTGCTCTGAGTTGGAAAAATATATTGGATCTGAAAGGCACTTTTGGCTTTTTTAACTAAGGTTTCTTGAGATTTTAATTTGCTAGGTGCATGACATTTCCAAAAGGATGGAGGAACGCTGGGTGTTGCATTTTGTAACATTAGACCATGCAGAACTGTTGCAAAAGTTCTTTTTTTTTCTAATTTATTCTTTCGTTTTTAGGTTACCGTCTATCTACTTTCTTGTTTCTTCCACACATCTTCATCTTACATCCAAGCCAGCCCAGATCTTTCCCTGCTATGGTAAGACATATATAAGGTAACTAACTGCAAGACTTTTCTTCAAAAATAGATCCAATAGAAAAACAGATTTTTCTTCAAAAATAATAGGACTCGAATATTTTGATTGCTATTGCCTTATTTTGAAACTGCCTTGCCCTTTGGCAACTGAAGAAGTCAAAATCTACTTTTCCCCCCAGACTTTTCCTGAATAAATTCTCATTATCTATTAGCTGAAATAATATGTCACTTTCAAGTTTTTAAAAAAATATTTTTCAACTAAAGTGAACACTTCTTGATCGCAGGAATATTTCAAATTGGTGTTCCTCTATGCAAATAGGAGAAACCCAGTATTTTCTGAATATGACTTCTTTTTACCCATCCCCCCATCAGTTGAGGGTCCATAAGAACACTTTAGTACAGACTATATATATTTCTCTTCTTTCCACAATTAAGATTATTTACCTGGTCTTCATATATGAGGTTGTAGATTACCAGAGATCTTCTCAAGTGGATTTGTAATGGGCCCAGTTTTCACATGGTCCTTCAGTTGGTAAAGAAAAGGACTTAGAATTTCTTTTCCTGCAGCAAAGTTTATTTCCTAAACTATATATTTTTTCTTATTGTAACAGATATCAATTTGAGGTATCACAGCATCTGCTCACACTAGGAAGTCTAGGGGAGAGGAGATTACAGTTATCCAGCTTGGAAGTGACAGGCTATGATGCTGGGAATTGAGAGGAAATATCAGCTTCAAGCAGTGGTGTAAATAGGGTGGGTGGTCACACTGGTTACAAACACAGAAGGAGAGAACAGGGCCAAAAGGATTTGCTCTGGGTGCCTTCCTACAGTTCATCAGTTCATCCCATCTGTTTGCCATAACTTGTTAGTCGCCATTCCTGAGTGGCCTTGCTTCGCTTTGACCTTATCTGTTCATCAGTAGTCCTCCAATGACTTCCACATCTGTACCAACTAGCCTTTTATTGGCAAGTCTAACCTGTCACCTGTACAGGTCATCTTTTGTCAAGTCCCTGAGAACTTATCTCTGTTTCTGCCCTGCTCTAAACCCTAGTATAGAATGAGTGTTTTCTTAAGATCCCGGAGCTAATCAAGGATTTAATAGATCAAATCATACTAATCCTAAGAATCCTCAGTTTATAGCTTTCTGTATTTACTGGTTTGTGCTAAACTGACTCAATTTTCATTTTCTCTAATTTTTCTCTCATATCTATGCTTAGTTTTTTTTTCTACCTGTATAGTACCTGAATACATTCTAGATACTTCTGTCTCTCCTAGTGGTACCAGCTATACTCATGAGGGGCAAGTGATTAACAGATGTCCATGCAGTAAATACTGCAAAGTGAAATTCCAAATTCTACATCTTTTGAAAGTTTTGCTGTTGTTATTGTTGTTTTTTAATCACCAAATTTTCTCTAATTAGCCAAGGAGTTTGAGTAAGATTGAGAATCATGCATGGAAATATTCAGCAAGAAAAATAAATTAACTGTGATACCTGAGCAAGGAAAAAGGATGTGCCTGGCTTATTCTCTTTATTTGTGACTCTCAAACTGATTCTGAAAGCAATTTCAGAAGATGAATTTTCAAAAGGTAGCACCATCAGAATAACCAATGGCCAAACTTTCAGAGTCATTATTTCTGAGTAGGAATGCATTTATTTGCATACATAAGTTCTGTTCAAGAGTACAAAGTACTAAAGACAAACCTAGTAAAAATAGTAAATTATCAGAGGTCTCACCATGTAAGCGATATCACTTACATGTAATGGCGACATTTCAACAGATTCTGGCCAGAAGCTGCTGTTTTAGCCAATCCAGTGTTTTGGCTTAGTTATATTTGCCTGGACAAGCAGTGAGGTGTAAGAATGCCAGAAGGAGAAACCTCAGCCTAGGAGAAAGCAATGTTTTCTTGACTCTCAGGGCCGATCTCATTGTTGCTGCTAATTCCAACTCGGCTCCTGCTGATCACTAGCAAAGGGATCTGACACTGTTTGACTTTCAATTTGGGGAAATATTTTAAAATTTGCCTTGGGACAGAAAGCACAAGTTATAGCTGGTTTCATGCCAGCAGAATGAGAAGTTGTCAATACTTGTTTGTTCTATCAAATTGATTTGCACTGAACACTACTGGATACAATTAGTATTATGACAGGGAAGAGGTTTCTGGCAATTACTCAATATTTGTTGGACACCTGCTATACACTAGTGTTCTGTGAAAGGAGAGAGCAAAGGTAACATTTCTGACCTCCAAAGCTTCCAATCCTCTAGTGGATGAGAGTGAGAAAGACTGACTTTCTTCCAAAGCATACAAAACAAGTGACAGCAGAGCAAACTGCCACCATCCCCCAGGTGACATTATAGAGTTGTTTCAAATAATGTTTCCAGCCAAGGCTGTAAATATATGTCCATGGCAAATTATACCAGTTATACTTATTTCGTAGTATTGTCTGTCATGCATATGAATATTCACCTATCATTTAGCATGATGCTTGCATCCGGTAACAATAGGCAATCTTGCAGGATCAGGGTGGAGGCTTCTTGGCCATTTGCTAATTGCAAAGCTTCCTAAGAACACGAATTTGAGGGATCCCTGGGTGGCGCAGCGGTTTGGCGCCTGCCTTTGGCCCAGGGCGCGATCCTGGAGACCCGGGATCGAATCCCACATCGGGCTCCCGGTGCATGGAGCCTGCTTCTCCCTCTGCCTGTGTCTCTGCGCCTCTCTCTCTCTCTCTGTGACTATCATAAATAAATAAAAATTAAAAAAAAATTAAGAACACGAATTTGAAAACCTAGGAAACCATGGCAAGCAAGGCTATTTAATACCCCAGAGAATTCATGTACGTTATAACTCATGAGGCTGTGGAACTAAGCACTGGGTATTTTCTAGGTCTTTATAGGTTACATTTTCTTTACCTTGTTATTTTGTAATACTTCTATAAGAGAATTCAGAAAGTACATCTTCAAAGTCCCTAATGAGTAAGGAAAACATAATTGGATAGCGTCTCTGGTATAAGAGAGAGAGGCAGGGAATTTCGGGTAAGTGGGAGCCAAATAACGTCCAATGTGCCCTGTCAAAGTAAAAAGCATCTCGTAGCTCTCCTCTTCGAACACAAGGGACAGAATCAAATGTCTATTCAAACCTATGCAAGAGGCCAGAAATTAGATAAGAAACTTCTTCATCTAAGAGTCGGGTAACTAGTTTAGGTAAATATGTGATTATATAGTGTTTTCTTGAATAATGACATTTGACTAAAAATCTTGTATCAACTCTTTAAATCACTTAGACTTTTAATCCATTTATTCACTCACTTACAAAACAACTTCTGTTTTGGTGGGATTTTTTGTTTTTGTTTCTTTTTAAATTGGGCTTGGCAAGGCAAAATGATTCTCCATGAATCGATTTTCCCTAAGTAAAGTACTAATGTTATCTATTTTTCTTCACATTTTCTGTCTTCCTCCTTGCTTTTCAACTATCACTTGCAGGCAACTAATTTCCTCAGGCTCATCAGGTCACTGTCTAAAAAATTTGTCAATAGAGGTCCTCTCTGTCCTATTTCCATGCTCTGTATCAGATATTAACCTCTCCTCTTTATGTGTTACTACATTTTTCCTCTGGTGGCTACCCTTCCCCCTTCGGATTTAGCTTTGATATACTGAAACTTTCACAAAACTGCATTGTAATAGCTAGCCTGAGAAATATTACTCATTCATCCTCACTCGTGGTATTCTTACTTTTGTGTAATTTCCTTCTAGATTGTACCAGAGTTTATGTGATCAATAGAATATGGCAGAAGAAATGGGTATATCATTGCCAAGTTTTAGTTCTAAAGACTACTTCTTCTATCTTAATTCTGTGCATGTGTGTGTGTGTGTGTGGTTATTTGTTCTCAGGGAGGCAAGCTGTCATGTCATAAGAACATTCACACAGCCTGTGGAAAGGACCATGTGATGAAGGATGGTGGCCTTTGGTCAATAACCAGCAATTAATGGAAGCTTACCAACAGGAACTTGAGTGAACCTCAAAGCTGATTCTTCAGGCTTGGTTGAATCTTGAAATGACGGAAGTCTTGGTCTACAGTTCAACATAATCTTGTGAGAAGTCTTGAGTCAGAACTATCCACCTAGGCTGTTCCAGAATTCCTGACACAGAAATTATATGAGATAATAAATATTTGTTATAAGTTGCTATGTTTGGGGATAATTTGTTACATAATAATAGATAACCAATACAAGACTAATGTATACAGAGTCTCATCACTTTGCCTTCCCTTCTTTTGAGAAATGGAAGTTAACACATCTTGAATTCAATACTCTAGAGTTGACATTTAGGTTTTTGTAAAACTACTGAGTTATAACATTTTCTACCTTTCATGTTGGTCCAGAATTTAGGGCTAAACTTTAGCTTTCATCTTTACCTCAGAGGAAAGAAAGCTGAATTATCTGGTACTAGACTATCCTTAAAAACTGAGTCTTATATTTAACCACCACCTTGATAGAGAGTTGGGTATTTGTGGAGAGGAGTGTACAGATGTATAACCAATTTTTAGACTGCTTCGTTTGGGTCAGAATCTATTTTTCTTGTCCTTCTTTTTTTTTTTTAAGACTTTATTTATTTATTTGAGAGTGAGAGAGAGTGAGCACAAGCAGGAGAAGGGACAGAGGGAGATGGAGAAGCAGACTCCCCACTGAGCTGGAACTTAATGCAGGACTCAATCACATGACCTGAGCCAAAGGCAGGTACTTAACTGACTGAGCCACCCAGGGACCCCTTGCCCCCTCTTATCATAGCAAACACTAACACTCCCCAGATAGAGTCAATTCTCATTTATGTTATAAAAGTCAACACAAACGCTGAGTTAGCAAATACTGAACCATTGCTCCTAGGGGAGATAAAGTGTAAGGTTCCTGCAAGATTCCAGTCACATTTTCTCAACTGATCAATATATAACCTTGTTTTATGTGTATTTCTGAGTATAGGAGCTTTATTCAATATATAAAGGCATATCTTATTTTATTGTGTTTCCCTTTATTGTGCTTCACAATATTACACTTTTTTATAAATTGAAGGTTGGTGGCAACTCTAGGTCAAGCAAGTCTATTGGCACCATTTTCCAGCAGCATTTACTCTCTTCATGTCTCTCTGTCACATTTTGATAATGCTTGTGTATTTCAAACTTCTTTCATTATTATTATATTTGTTATGGTGATCTGTGATCAGTGATCAGTGATTTGGACTCAGTAAATGCTCAAATGATGGTTAGAATAGTGTAGCTAAAAGGTGTTTTTTAATTAAAAGTATGTATATTGTTTTTAAGGCATAATACTATTGTACACTAGACTATGATATGATATAGTGCACTTTTATATGCCCTGGGCAGACAATAAAAATTTAGCGTGGCTTTATTATGATATTTGCTTTATTGCAGTGGTCTGGATATTTGCAATATCTCCAAGGTATGCCTATACTGTTGATTAATTTTGAACTCACAACTAACATCACTGTAATTCATGCCTGGACAAAACTTCTCTAATATATATTTTCTTTGCAGGGCACATCACAGCTTTCTTGCTCTCATCAACACTATATAACACTTGAGCATTACACTCAAGGGCTATTTTGAACAGTAAAATGACCAAGTAAAAAAGCACAAATATGCCAAAAAAATGGCACTAAATAAATTATGAAAAGGGCACTGTTTATAATATGAGAGCTGAAACCAGAGAGCAGAGTACCACCTTGTCAGCCTCAGCTGGGAATGGGCATGCTGGACAGCCCACAGTTTCACCGTTCTGGACGTGTCCAGAATGACTGCAAAAGTTCCTTAATACTGGTTTTAAGGTTGTAAATAAACTTTACCATTTAGGGAAATTTGCAAATATGATATCCACAAATAATTAGGGTCAACTGTATTTTGTTCCTCAGATACTCTTAGTGGTAAATGTGACAGTCTTTGTCATAAAAGTACTTGCTATTTGTGGATATGAAAAATTATAAGAAGAAATGTATGCTTTATTGCACTGGTCCCCGAAAACTTTATATAACATGATAACATGAATACCTACTGTTATTCAGTATCAAACTAATTTGGATGGTAGGGAATCAACCATTTTGAAGCTAGAACAGATGGATCCCTTTACCTAGTGAGACTGGACAGTCTGGTTGTACTATTAGACTTTGCACCTGGATCAGATTACTGATAACTATCTTTATCTGTTCAGGAGTTTGTATAATTTTCACACGTTCCCAAAACTCTATATCCATTGTCAATTATCTTGGGGGACATACAACAAAATATATCTTTACCAAACAGATTTGTTCTTTCCTTACTCCTTCAAAACCTTCTCTGCCACCCATCTCCACATCACCTTGGAAAGTTATAAACAAATCTAATCAGAGTTGCCTAATTATAAAATCACCTAAAGATCATATTGAAAAAACCCAACATTTTCTTCCAAAATATATATCAGAGTTTCCAGTGAAAAGTCTTGAAATTCTATATTTTTTATCAAGTGTCCTAAAATATATTTATGATTAGGTAAGTTCTCACCCTTAATATTTTTCCAAAAACTTTGAAAACTCAGGAAACAATAAATAGATGAAAATAAGATACCTGACTCAAAATTTCTTTTAGGTCCACTTGAACCCAGGTTTTTAAAAAAATGAGCTATCAGAAAGGCTCAGACTTAAATAATTTTCACATAAGTAATAGTTAAAAGCATACTAATGGAATTGCAATGGATAAATTAGTTAGAAGCATATTTTATGGTCTTGGCTTGCCTATAAAGAGGTGGCAATAGTTAAGATATTTAATGTATTAAGATATTTAATGTATTTGATTTGAAACTCACTGTTCCTAGTGCTTTCTTGATTCTACCAGAAGGCATCAACAGAAAATCTTAGCAAGTACATCAAAACTCCTACCTGCCTGATAGCAATTGTAAGACTCAGGACACAATTAGTGTTAGATGAATTTCCATTGTAGATATACTAACATGTAAAACAAACAAAATAACAAAGACATCAAAAATGTGGCAAATAATTGATGAATTTGGATTATGTTATTATATTGTTATGTTACACTAAATTTATTTCATAATAATTATAATGGCATGAATCATGTTAAAGACTATTTTCCCAACTAGAAAGAATATTCTATGGCACTTCTTAAAAACAGCTGCTACCACAGTATCTTAGCTTCTGAGTGAGATCCTGAATGCAGGGAGTGCAGGGTATGTCATGAGAGTCTAGAGTGACTTCTGGCACTCTTAGACTTATTCACATTCATAAAAAAGGCATCTTCACACTTTCTGCTGTCCCTGGCTGCACTGACTTTAATTTTAGCTTCTTAATAGACTCAACACTGCCAGTCCAAATTTCTACTCCTAATAGCTAAAGGTTTACATTGCCATTAATTCATAGAGTTTATTTGCTTCATATTGATAACCATTAAGTCAAACTGAATTTTCAGCTAAGAAACTTAACTTATATAATCTAGTAAAAGAATATGTGTGAATTAGTTAATATGATATCACTTATAGGTTGGAAAGATGTATTTTATTTTTTTTCTGAGAAAATACCTTAAAGAAAATATTACATTAATAAAATTAATTTCATGTTGTGAGCTAGAGTGTTGAAGTGATTCTTTTATCTTGATTAGAGTCTTTGGAGCCTTCTAATCAGATCCAGAAATTGGTCTCCAATTTGCCTCTGTGCATTATCTATTAACGCTTTTAAATCTCTAATCTATTTTCACTTTTAGAAACCACATCCTTTAAGAAGCCTACTTCAATTGTTTGGTATTTTATCATAATCCTCCTTCTCTCAGGGTAATTTAATCTTTTCCTTTTTTTAATAATACCAAACACTGCAATAATCAAAATGTTATGTATGAATGAAAGTGGTTTGTAGCCTTTTGTTCCATTATAAGAATAGTTAAAGAAAACTGAATGCAAGAAATATATTTACATGTTCTAAAAAATTGCATAGTATAGATTGAGTGCCGAATATGATTTGCCATTAAAACAGATCAATAATGAAACCCTTTAAACATTGAAGCAATCAAACAGTTGAATAACATTAATTGGAAATCATGATACATTTTATAAATAAAAGATGGCAAATCAATAACAAGGTTGAAGGTGCACCTGTGGTGATCATTCTTGGTTGCATTCTCCTGGCAAGTGACCACATAATATTGATTGGGAAGAAGCTTATTATTGAATAGATGGCATAAACTGCTGTCTGGGCCATTTACTGCTTACAGCCACAAAGAAGAATGGGACTTAATGAATTGGTCCCCTTATGTGTACATAATTACATAAGCAAACAAAAATTACTCATGTAAGAGTAGTGGTATTGTTAATTAAATGGTTAGTATATGTGGATTATATGAAGTTGAAAATAGGAACCTGGGATCCCTGGGTGGCGCAGCCATTTAGCACCTGCCTTTGGCCCAGGGCGCGATCCTGGAGACCCGGGATCGAATCCCATGTCGGGCTCCCGGTGCATGGAGCCTGTTTCTCCCTCTGCCTGTGTCTCTGCCTCTCTCTCTCTCTGTCTCTGTGTGACTATCATAAATAAATAAAAATTAAAAAAAATAGGAACCTGTATCATTAATCATAGAATCTTGGAAAGGTACTCTAGAGACCCTAATTCAACACTACCATGTAATAGTGCAGGGAAAAAAAAAAAAACAGACAAAGCAGATAAAATGATTTGATTAAGCCAAAATAAAAATATCTAGATCTAGAACCCAAGACAATGTTCTTTCTGTTTCTGATGTATGTTTGCAATATCTAAAAACTAAACACATCTAATTAAGTAATATTTCTATTGCAAAATATATTTTATGAGTTGGTTTACTGAAATTTGGATTCTGTTTTACCAGAAATAGAATTTTACATAACAAAAACTAGATCTCCAGAAAAATCCACAAAAGTTTTCAAGCTAAAACCTGTCTTTCCTTCTGCAATTGGATAGAGAATCAGCAACAATTTTTTATTTATGTAACTTTAAGAATAAAACATTAAAATCTAAAAAAAAAACATTAAAATCTAAAATGCCTTATTATACATTTAAATAGTCACAGTGAATAGCATTTCTAGTATTTTCTAGGTTGACATTCTACAGTGTGTGTCTACACTTTTTACTACTGCAAAATTTCAAATTTAGTAAGTGTAAGATAGAGATTGGAATTATGCTTTAAGGAACTCCAGTTAACCTAACTCTGTATTGCTTTTATGAACCACTGGCCCCCAAAATATATATTTTAAGATCCTTTGCATAGTGCATAGATTCTTCATTTTCTTAAAAAGGGATAGCCTTTATCTGTTATAATGCCAATTAAGTATTTCCCTTGACTTTCAAAACAAATATAATGATTCACTGTCATCTTCCAATGCATATTATAAGTTATTATGGAGGATTTTATGCTTCCAGTGTTTCCATTCACAAACTGTAATTAGATTTTGATCACCCAACCCTAATTCTCACTAACTCTATTTATCAGTTACCTATTGCTTTATAATAAACCATCTCAAAACCCAGCAGCTTGAAACAACCATTTATTTAGCTCATGTTCTTTGTGTTAACAATTTGGGGTGGACTCAGGTGGGTTATTCTGTTGGTCTCAACCAAGATCACTTATGTAAATACAGTCACCTGCCAGTAGTTGGAAGGCTCTGCTGCTTGGATTGGCTGGTTATAGTTGGTGGTGATAGAAATAACTGGACCACATGTTGCCTGTCAAACAGGAGGCAGCAAGGACTTTGTCACATGGTGATGTGGCAAGGATTCAAAGAGCATAAGTAGAGGGAAAACATCACTGTCCAACAAATTTTTATTTTTTAAAGATTTATTCATTTATTCATGAGACTCAAAGAGAGAGAGGCAGAGACATATGCAGAGGGAGAATCAGGCTCCCTGTGAGGAGCCCTATGTGGGACTTGATCCCAGGACTCCAGGATCAGGACACAAACCAAAGGCAGACGTCAACCTCCCAGGTGCTCCGTGCAACAATTTTTTAGTCTTTGATTGCATCATACTGCTAATTTTCTGTTGGCCAATAAAAATTGGCATAGCCAACCGAGAATCAAAGAATGAGTTAACAAGCTCCATTTCTTAAAAGGAAGATCCACAAAATCAACACTGGAGCACAGATGCAGGGATGAAAAGAATTTGTTATCATTTTTGCAATCTATCATACATTGATCCTGCTTATGACTATTAGGTTGCCTGAATAGAATATCAGAAAAATTGACTAGATCAAAGTGCCACACCTACTCAGTTTTAGAGAAATATTCAAGCAAGATATATTTGTCTCCAAAGGTATCAAACTCATCTTATGAGAGATCTTAAACATATCTCCTACCTCTTCTTTCTTTCATTTTCACTGTAGGTCAAGCCTTCATCTCTGACCTTTTTATAATCTCCTTCCAACCAATCTTCCTGTTTCCAACTCCTCTATCTGCAATACATTTTCCATAAAGTAATCTGAATTATGTTTTTAAATGTAATTGAACTTATGCAATTCACCTAATTTAAACATTCCAGTAGTTGTCATCCTCCTACTTAGAAAATAAAAATCCAAAGTTCATATCTTGTTTATAAAAACCTACAAGATCCTCACTCGTGCTTTGTTCTCCATACATACATTACTATGTCCTGCTCAGGGTTCATTATGCTTGAGCCACACTGGCCTATTTATTGTTTCTCTAATACACTGAGTACATTCCCCTTAAAAGCATTTGTTTTTGCTGTCCCTGGAGACATAGCTTTTGAAAGGAAAACTCTTCTCTCTTGGACTACTTGGCTGGCTTTCTCTCATTATGCAGGCTCATTGACAATGCCAACTTCACAGAAAGGACTTTTTCTTAACTGTTTTCTGTAAAGTAAATCATGCTTTTCCCTGGGTCCTTCATAAAGGCATTTATTACATTATAGTAGGATGGAGCACCAGGAAATAATGTCAATATAATATTCATTAGTAATTATCTTGCACATTTGTTTATTTTTATAACATCTATTTTCTTGCTACAAAATAATAGTAGAGACCTTGTCTATCATAATCACTGATGCATTCTAAATGAAGGACTAGTGCTTAACACGATATTTGTTGAATTAAGAAATGACATGCTTCAGATCTTGGAAAAAGCCATGAACAATAACAGGACTCTTCCCACTACTTTGGCAGCTTTCAGTAATGAGCTGAAGGCCAACTGTTCTAAAGCTCATTCTCTTAAGTTTTTTCTTTAATAAGAGTCTTTACACTATTTTGGAACATGATTCCAAAAGGATTAAAGCTGTCACCTATAGGGCATTTAGGCTGGGTATGACTTCAGGTATGTTTACATAACCAAATGGGGAAACAATGGTCTTTGAAATTAATTTTCTCTAACATTTAAATGATATTATATCCCTACCAGGTATAACAAAGGAGGAATGATAAAAGTTGAAGAATATTGAAGCGTGAATAATAGAAGGAAGTAAATACTGAGAGGAGAAACATGAAAGAATTGTAGATTTAGTGACACAGAAGACAAACTACATTGACTTGCTTTGATTAACCCTATTTTCCTTTAACTTGGTAAAGATAAAAATATAAGCTACATCTGGAGTATTTTTGTCATTCCTGACTGAAAATACAGACAGCTGTGTTTTAGATGATTTATGAATATTTTTAACACAGATTGTGTAAAGGATTTCAGTCTCAGTGGAATAAAGTATGCTTGACAGCAGAGTTATAACTAGAAGGGCTGTTAAGAATAGAGTTATGGAGATTAAGGAATGTGTCCTAGATTTATAAGAGTATACACCAAATAGTTCAGTTTTATAATTACCTTAGAAAATTGGTAAAGAGAAGAAAATAAATTTTTAAACTGCAAAGTATACTATTTTCTATCTTAATGTAGCATTTTGGGGTATTTTTAAAAAATGTTGTGTGAGCCTGGTAACAAAATGGCATTCTTAAGATTGTTTATGTTGGAATATTGACATTTCCAGGAGATTTGTGATATATCAAAATGTCTAAAACAGTCTATTTTAGACACTGACTAGAAGGAGTATATATCTTGCTTAGTTGAATTCTCAGTTGGGTAATGCAATGCACTTTATGTATTTACTATGTACTATACATAGATGAGTGTATATTATATATGTGTACGTATTTATTTTTGAACATTTTGCTTTTATCAGAATGGAAATATCCTGCTACTAGACCTGCTACTAGATGAGTGAAAATACAAGATAAGAAGACAAATTTCTCTTTAAAAAGTAAATTATTTTTTAGTAAAAATAACACACATTCACAAATCAGTAAGGCATAAGATAGAAAGTGGTATGTGCAATTAAATTGCACCATTTTGGTAAATTTTATAGTATATAGATTTATATCTCAAGAAAGCTTTTACAAACACTACACACAAAATGATATTTACAGAAACATGACTTATCAAGGTCGATTCTTCGAAAGCTGATATCAGCTGGTAGGTATGGGCACACTGGGTGTTTTTTACTGCTGACAATTATTCTTTTGGGGTGTCCTTTGTTCTGATTGATTATTATAGAGGCTTCATTAGTTATTAAGGATTTGATCATCACCATTCTAGATAGAGGGTTTGAAGTTTAAAAATTAATATGTTAAATATTCTAACAAAAAAAAGAGAACAGCATGAAATAATAGCCTCCTTAAGTGGAAAAAAGGAACCTATAAAAAAAGAATCATATAGAAGAGTGAGAAATAACACAATAACAAATGTCAAGACTATCATTGATGGGCTCATCAGTAGACTCATCACAGATAAATACACAATTAGTGAACTTGAAGATAGAAACATGAAATAGAAACCATGAAGAGAAATAAACGCACACACATACACACACACACCACAGAGAATCCAAGAGCTGTGGATTAATAATAAATGGTCTAATATATACAGTTGGCAACCCAGAAAGAGGAATTAAAGAGAGTACAAAGCAGAAGAAATATTTGAAGAAAATATTAGACAAGAATTTTCTATACTTGATGAAATATATCAAACCTTTGTACAAGAAGCTAAGGAAGCATCAAACAAGATAAACACCAAAAAATACAAACAAACAAACAAAAAAGACTGAACAAATCTTGAAAGTAGCCAGAGGAAAAAAGAAAAATTACATACAGATGAATAAACATAAGAGTTACTACAGATGTGTGACTAACTGATGTCTTTAAAGCCAAAAAAAGTCAACTCATTTTTATACCCAGTGAAAGAACCTTAGAGAGCAAAGCAAAATAAAGTATCCACAGAGAAAAACCTAGGGAACTTGTTGTGAGTAAATCAATTTTATGAGAGATGTTTAAAGTCCTTCAACAGAAAGAATATGATATCATACAAAAACTTTAATATTCACAAGCAAATGTAGTACATTGGAACTATAATAAATGATAAAATAAACTTTTTTCATATTTTTAATTGCTTTGAAATATAACTGACTATATAAAGCATAAATAATAGTAATATATCATATGCTTACAACATATTAAAAGTACATCTTATAACAACATTAACACAAAAGATACAATAAGAATTTTAGAATATATATTCAATTCTATAGCCATATATTAAACACTTAGATAAAAGGGACCAAGGCCTTGAAAGGCAAAAAACTACCAAAATTCCCAGAAAAAATAAATAGTGTAGATGATACTATGTATAGTAAAGAAATTGTAATCACAGTAAAATATCTTTTAAAGAATATTAGTTTAACTGGAACATTTTATTAAACATGTAAAAAAAGAAAACATTCCAATGAAAAAGAACTCTTTCAACTCATATCAGGATGGATTTATCATAATATCAAAGTCAGATAATAATAATACAAGAAAACTACAGATCCATATCCCTCATAAACACAGATAGTAAAATCATCAAAAATTAGCATATTGTATTCGATAATATATCACAATCAAGTAGGTTTATCCCAGAAATTTAAAACTGGTTTAATATTTAAAATCAATTAATATAATTCACTAAATAGTCTAGAACAGAAAAAAATATGATCATCTTAGATGAAGAAAATGCTATAATAAATTTAAACGGCCCTTTATGATTTTTTAAAATACTATATTTTAGTAATATAATATTCATAGGACACAGCCATTTTACACCTGAACTGAATCAGGGCTCTCCTGAGGCCAAGATTTACTGTACAAATTTTGATTAATCTGGAGACAAGGGTGTCTTATATGAGTAAGAAGGACACATTGGAACTGCATTTTGATGTCTCTCAAGCCCCTGACATTTGTCTGCACTATCACTTACTGTAACAGATACTTTGATTTTACCAAAAGCTACATGAGTATAGGTATAGTGTAGTCAGAGTATAGCATAGCCTCGGTCTAGTATGGTATAGTTAAGAACAGGTAAAATATACCTGTTCTATAACATCTTGTGAGTTATCTAAAATACTATGTAAAGGTAACAAACTGAATTCCCTTCAGATTCAGAGCAACATATGAATGTGCTCTCATCAATACCATCCAACATTCTACTGGAAGTCTCAGTGCAAGGAGGCAAGGAATAAATAAACACATACACAGTGGAAAGTAAGAAATACAACCATCTCTTTTGGCACACAACATGATGGACTGACTATGTCAAAAATCCCAAAGTACAAAAAGGCCCAAGAAATAATTTTTTTTTGAGTTTAGCAAGGTCATGAGACATGAGGTTATAGGATACAAAATCAACATACTGAAATCAATTTTGAAAAATAGCATTTTGGTTAGATATGGTATGGATAAAAACATAAAGAGCTATCATATGTAAATACCATGTTTCCTAGTTAGTAAACTTTGTTAGCAATTCTGAAATTACTTTACATATGTATATGAGGATTGAAGAAATAGGTAAATATATTGTTGGTATTGAGAACCAAGTTTTTCATTGCCAGAGAAAGAAGTTGCAAATAAGGAAAATTTGAAGACTAGAACAAAAAAATCACCAAGTTTAAACTAGTTGCATTGGAATGAATTCACTTTTAAGACATACACATATAGAATACATCTATATACAGTTAAATATAAATGTGTGTATGTGTGCAGTTGCATACATACATATATTTTGTAGCCCTGTATAGTAAGAAAACTAATTAGCCATGACATATTAGTAGCAATGAAATAGTTCCCAAGTCTTAATTTCTAAATATTATTTTCCAACAGGTCTCCTTAGAGAAGTCATTATTTCTAGAGGTCAGGTAGGGAAAATAAAAGAGGATCCTGGAGCACCTCATATTCCAAGAAAGTAAGGAGTGCTCTTAAAAGATGAGGCTATAGTAGAAGGCATATGGACAAGCTTGAAAGTCACTGACAATGGCCAAATCTCTGAATATATGAACACCAAACAAAATAACAATATTATTGATTTTAACCTGCAGAATAAAATTAATATCAATGAGTAAATATTAATATAAATAAATAAATAATTTATTTATTTATTTTTAAAAATTTTTACTTATTTATGATAGTCACACACAGAGAGAGAGAGAGAGAGAGAGAGGCAGAGACTTAGGCAGAGGGAGAAGCAGGCTCCATGCACTGGGAGCCTGACGTGGGATTCAATCCCGGGTCTCCAGGATCGCGCCCTGGGCCAAAGGCAGGCGCCAAACCGCTGCGCCACCCAGGGATCCCCAAATAAATAATTTAATAAATTAATTGAGAGGAGAGATTTTTTTTCTTTAAAAAAAGATTTTATTTATATATTTGGGAGAGACAGAGTACACACAAACAGGGGGAGGGGCAGGGAGAGAGGGAGGGAGAAACAGACTCCCTGCTGACCAGGGAGACTGATGCAAGGCTCTATCTCAGGACCCTGAGACCATTACCTGAGCCAAATGAAGATGCTTAACTGACTAAGCCACCTACACACCCCAAGATAGCTCTTTCTTACAAAAGGGCACTAATTGAAAAATTTTAAAGGAATGAGAAAAATGGAAAATCACCATCAGAGCATCATAGTAATAATTGCTGCAGACCCAATATTTTGATGGTTGCTAAAATTTATGGATGAAGATTTCATTAGAAATGAGATATTTGCATAGTTTGAAATTACTTTCTTCCAAATAATTATTCATTTTAAAGGTAAAAATATTAACTTTATAGTGGAGAAACCTGGCATACATCATCTTAATCAAGTGATCAAGGTTAACCTCAACATTGATAATACATAACTACATCATGTAGCCCTTGATATGATGCATTGGGAAGGGGATATCACTTCTTTGGCAGTCTTGTCTATGTACAGTCTCAACATAATCATAACAAGATGTTAAACAAACCCTAAGTGAGGGACATTCTATTTAAAAAATTGACTAAAGGGGATCCCTGGGTGGCTCAGCGGTTTAGCACCTGCCTTTGGTCCAGGGCATGATCCTGGAGTTCCGGGATTGAGTCCGGCATCAGGCTCCCAGCATGGAGCCTGCTTCTCCCTCTGCCTGTGTCTCTGGCTCATTCTCTATCTATCTATCTATTATCTATCTATCTATCTATCTATCTATCTATCTATCTATCTATCTCTATATATCTATAGATATATCTATAGATATATAGAGAAATAATGAATAAATAAATAAAATCTTTAAAAAAATTGACTATTAATCTTCAAAAGTGTCAAAGTCATGAAAGTCAAGGGAAGTCTGAGAAACTGTCACAGATTGGAGGAAACTAAGGAGATCTGAAACCAAATGCAATGCAAACTAAATGGATAGGAAACTGGGGGAAAAGATACTACTGGAAAAATTGGCAAAATGAAAATAAGTCTGTAGTCTTGTTAATAGTATTGTACCAAAGTTATTTCCTTGGTTTGGTCCTCTAATTATGCAGTGAAGCTATGTGAAACATATGTAAAAATTCTCTGTAACATTTTTCAGCTTTTCTTTAAGTTTAAAATTATTTCAAAATAAAATGTAAAGAAAGAAATTGAACATCCCTGAAAGCAGATATTATATATAAAAGTGGCAATTAAGTGGTAATTATTATTTTGCACATAAAAGCATAAAACAATGTAATAAAAAATATTTAAAAAGCCACAGGTTGAGAAGGTTGTTTCTGCTTCTACACGTTCTTACCAGTGTGAGAGTGTGTATATATGTGTGTACGACAGTCTAGCTGGTGTATGTTTTCTGTATATTGACTCTTTTGTGGTTGCTAAGGACTCAGTTTAGAACTGAAACAAACAGGAAGTCAGTTTTTGCAAGTGGAATAAGAGATTTGCACACGAATGGGTTGTGCTTCTCTCTCTTATCTCTGATTCTCCTTGGAAAATGTCAAGATTTTCACAAATCAGTCAACATCACATCTCTCAGCAAAGATGGCCTCTGATAGAATTTGACTCACACCACCTTAGAATCATGTGATTAAAGTGAGACAGAAGAAATTCCCAAAAGAAAATTGCATTTTCCAAAAAAAAAAAAAAAAAATTGCATTTTCCAGAAGGATAGCATATGATGTAGAGAAAATTATTAATTGTTCATACTTAAATGAAATATATTTTAATAGAATACTCAACAAAAGGAAAAGGGAAAAATAGCAACAGGGAAACAGCACATTGAAATTTGAAATATTTTTTGTGACAGTTTAATAATGGCATTTTCTAAGTAATAAAACAAAAAGAAATATTAATGAATCACACCAAGTACTATCTGAAAGGGATAGTCTTTTTTTCTTTCAAGATTATGTTAACTAACTTGAATTTCAAAGAGATATTCTTTGAAAAAAATTAAAATAATGCTTCAAAACTTTCATGGATGATTTATAGTTGTACTATTTATTTAAGTAACTATTTGTCTATGATAACAGACTCTTTGCTCCACTGCAAAGATAAAGTACTCTGGAACTAACAAGTTAACATAGCAATGTTGCAAGATATGAGGTTAATATATAATAATCAATTATTTTTTATTTATCTGCAATGAAGAAACAGAATCTGAGATTAAAAACATAATACACTTGATGTTACCACTCCAAAAAATGAAATGAACAGTTGTAAATCTAACAAAATATGAGTAAGATCTATACAAGAGAAACTACAAAACTCTGATAAAATCAAAGCAGAACTAAACAAGTAGAAGGGCATTCCATGTTCACAGATAGAAAGACACAATATTATCAAGATACAGTTCTTCCCAACTTTATCGGTAGATTTAATACAAGTCCAATAAAAACCTCAGCAAGTTAATTATGAATATTGATAAACAGTGTAAAATTTATGTGGAGAAGCAAAAGATCCAGAATCACCAATACAGTGTTGAAGGAGAAGAACAAAAGTTGGAGGACTGACACTACCTAACTTTAAGTTGGAGGACTGACACTACCTAACTATAATACCTCACTAATCAGAACAATGTGGGACTGTGAAAGAATAGACAACTAGATCAATGAAACAGAATGGATTTCCCCTCAAAATAGACTCACATAAATATAGTCAACTGATCTTTGACAAGGAGTAAAGACAATACAATGGAACAAAACCAGTCTTTTCAGCAAATGGTTCTGGAAAAACTAAACATGCACATGCAAAGAAAAAAAATCAGACACAAACCTTACATGCTTCACAAAAACTAACTTAAAATGTATCATAGATCTAAATGTAAAGTGCAAAACTATAAAACTCCTAGAAGATAACATAAGAGAAAATCTAGACAACATTGAGTACAGCCATAACTTTTAAGATAAAACACCAAAATATGATCCATGAAAAAAATAGCAGATAAGCTAGATATTAAAATTAAAAATTTCTCTAGGAAAGGCAATGCCGAAAGAATGAGAAGACAAGCCTTAGACTGGGAGGAAATACTTGTAAAAGGCACATCTGGTAAAAGACCAGTATCTAAAAGAGATAAAGAATTCTTAAAACTTCACAAAAAGAAAAAAAAACTTAAGAAAAAGAAAACAAACATAATTAACAAATGAGTCAAAGACCTTAATAGATGTCTCACCAAAGAAGATATACTGAATGCAAATAACATATAAAAATATGGTCCACATCGGACAAATGAAAAATAAAACAACAATAAGATGTCATTACATACCTATTAGATTGGTCAAATACAAAGCAATGACAAAACCAAATGCTCACGAGGATGCTGAGCAATAGGAACCCTGATTCATTCATGGTGGAAATGTAAAATGCACTTTGGGGGACAGTTTGGCAGCTTTTTTTTTTTTTTTTTTTTTTTTACAAAACTAAACAGAGTCTTACTGTAAAATCCAGCAATTTCACTCCTTGGTATTTACCCAAAGGAGTTGAAAACATGTCCACACAAAGACCTGCACATGGATGTCTATAACAACTTTATTCATAATTGTCAAACCTTGTAAGCAATGAAGCTGTTCTTCAGTAGGTGAACGGATGCACTATGATACATCCAGGCAATGAGATAATATTCAGAAAAAAAAAAGAATTATCAAGCCATGAATATATGTGGAAGATTCTTAAATATATATTTACTTAATGGAAGAAGCCAATCTGAAAAGGTTACATAATGTATGATTCCAATTGATTCCATAATGTATAATTCCAATTATAAGACATTTTGAAAGGACAACTATGGACACAATAAGATCAGTGTCTGAGTGGAAGGAGAAATAGGCAGAGTATAGATTTATAAGGAAATGAAAATATGCTAGTATAATGATGGATACGTGTCTTTATACATTTGTCCTAGCTCACGGAATGTACAACACCAAGAGTGAACCTGAAAGGCAAACTATGGACTGTGAATTATGATGATGTGTCAATGTATGTTTGTCCGTTGTAACAAATATACCACTCTGGTGGAGGGAGTTGACAAACAGGGCAGCTTTGAATGCATAGGGGCAGGGGGAAATCTCTGTACCTTCCTCTTAATTTTCTGTTAATCTAAGTCTGTTAAAAACAATAGTCTTTTAACAAGTTAAAGCAACAACAAAACACCTACTTGCTAAAATGCCACACAAACATAATATATTTCTTTATTTGAAAGCAATAATTTGTCCCTGAAGTTATTTATTCTTAGCCCAAGAATGTAATACTGTATCTTATGTTATTTTCAGCTCTTAGATTGATTTGAACAAGGACGTGCTTCTATTTTTATATCAGAAATTATTGTTAACCTCTCCCTCATTTTTTTCTACTTTCAGAAACTCTGGATTTCTCTTTTGAACTTATTTTCTAAATTGTTAAAGGCTTGTTGTGATACCTAAACATTACCCTGATGTGAATGAAGCAAAATATGACAACCATGAGAAAGGAAAAAGAAAAGAAATAATTTGTGCTTCTACCAATTATAAGTGTGATCCTGAACACATTGATAGTTGACCTTCAATTTTCTCATATTTTAATTGGTAATTAGAAGGCCTGCTCTACTAATTTATTTTCATTCTTGTTAGTATCAAATGAGGCGAAAAATATGAAAAGGGCAAATACAGCATAAAGAAAGAAAAAACAGATTAATGCCCTGAGCCAGGCAGTAAGCAAAACCCTTTTAACCTCTTCAGCTGCAGCGAGAGGCATTTGGAGGTAAAAGAGGAAAACTATCCCTGAAGAAAAGGATTTCTGAGTAGAACCAGACAATCTTCCATGTGAACTTTGTCCTGGAAAACCACCTCTACCTTCACTTCCCATATATGGGAAGTTACATGTTTCAGCTAGTGCAATCCATCAGGATAGCTGCAGAAAGTAATTTACAGAAATGTTGCAGCAGTCATTTATCTACTGGTTTTTTGGAAAGCATTAGCAGAGACCATTCAAATATTTAGTAACTCAAATATATCGGCTGTAGCCCAGGCCTCCTATACCAACTCTGTTTAACCTTGCGCCAACTTGTGTGGAGACCTGGTCTCTCCTGCCTTTCGGTGGTATTTGTGGATCGAGGTGAATATTTGTAGGGGAAACTGTTGTTGGGGAGGTTACTATGTGGATGGAGATAGTATTGGTGGTAATATTGTACATCTGCCACAAGATAATACCTCATGTTACATGTACACACATGCACTTGCTCACACATGCACACATTTTTCTATCTCTCTTTAGAGTTCTCCTTAGGCCATCCATCTAGCCAAAACATGGTGCTTTCTTCTATTATTCTTCTCTCTATTAACTGTTTAACCATGCTCCCATATTCTGTAGCCACTTCGCATTTTCCCTCTTGAAATATCAAATTTCTGTCCCATATAACATGAAGATTAGCTTAGCTTTTCCTTGGGAAAATGTGGTACCCATTTCAATGCTTGCCCCTTGATTCTCAAATTTATCTTGCAGAAGTATCATTCCCCCAAACAGAGGTTTTCTCCTGTTAAGAGAATTATTTTACCAGGTGCTAAGGATATAATTTTCCCCCAAAATGATTACACTAACTATTAAATATTGGATTTCAACTGTCCCTACCATCCCCAGCCTTCTCTTGGATGTTTCTATGGATTGTCTGTACTTCTGAATAGCTAATGAAATCTATTAGAACACGGTATCTGTAGCTTTCTTTCTAGTTAAAATGGGGTTTAGTTTTTATTGTATATGGGTAACTGTCTGCTTTGGAATTTCAGCAATATTTTAGAAAGCAACTCCATAAACGCATGCCATAGAACAGGCAATGTGTGGGGCATACTTCTTTCTGATTGGAGCTGTTGATTAAATGGGTTTTCTACTTTGGCATAGTTGGTAACCAGCAGAGCATTTTATTTCTACATGCGTATCACTAATAGGATAAGCTGTGTTTCTCTAGATTCAGACTCATTTTGGTTAGATCTGCCCAAACATGATCTTATTGATATGTGACATTTCTATCTCCCCTTATCTCTTTTGAAACCTATGACCCATTCTCACTTTATTTCATCTTGATAGGATTTGTTATTGTCTGGCTGTTTCCCCAAAATTTATCTGCAGTACAATTCACTTTTTTTCAGGCATACAGTTCTGTGAGGTTTCACATGTAAACAGATTCTTGTTAACAACCCACACAAACAGAATACAGACTAACTCCATCATCCCAAGGCTTCATGTTGCCCCTTTATATATAGAGTCTGTCCCACACCATGCCCTGGTAACCATGGATCTGTTTTCTGCTCCTGTACGTTGGCATTTTCCAGAATTAATGGAATCATACTGTGTGGAACCTTTTAAAACTGGATTCTTCCACTTAGTAAAACGTGTTCGAGATTCACTCATAAGTGAGTGGGGTGAATCAATAGTCCTTTTATTTTTATTGCCAAATAATATTCCATTTTGTGGATGTGCTAAGGTATACCTAGACACACATTGAAGGACATTTGGATTGCTTCCAGATTTTGTAAGAGTAAAGCTTCTATAAACTTTTGCACACAAGTCTTTCTGTAATATATTTTTCTTTCTCTTGGATAAATATCTAACAGTGAAATTGATCATATAGAAAGTTTACCCTTAATTTTAATTAAAAAAAACAGCCAAACTGTTTTCCAAAGTAGTTGTACAGCTGCTCTTTCTTCTAAAATTTATTTTTCTTATTTAATAATCACATGATTTTCTTCTATCTTAGTGGGAAAAGAGCATTGCTCTATCTTCTAAATTTGTCTTTAGGTGATTAGTATAGTCTAACGGAAGACTTCACTTGAGGTCTAACATGGCTGGATTTACTTACTATACGTTGCAGAATTCTGGAAAAATGATGCAGATATCCTTTCTTAGCTAACTCTTCTTTTTTTTAAACATTTTATGTATTTATTTTCATTTATGAGAGAGAGAGAGAGAGGGAGAGAGAGAGAGAGAGGCAGAGACACAGGCAGAGGGAGAAGCAGGAAACCTGGCATGGGACTAGATCCTGGGTCTTCAGGATCACACCCTGGACTGAAGGCGGCACTAAACCGCTGAGCCACCTGGGCTGCCATTAGTTAACTCTTAAGATTTCTTATCTACTTTTCACTAATGTGTAGAAATAACATAAACTTGATTTTCACAACCTATCATCAACATTGCAGGTAACCTAGTCAGATTTATTTGACTCTGATGCTGTACAGCAAGATCTTGAAATTGTGTCACTTTTGCATTCTGGTCATGGACTTGTAGTATAGATTATAAATTAGAAGCTTATTTAGGAATAAAGCTAGAAAAATTTGAAGGCCACAGTTCTGACAGAACAGATATCATTCTTTTTCTCTAGAACATTCCTGAGTTTCAGTGGTCACTGCACTTGGCACTTTGCTCTGGTGATGTATAATTGAATCAGGTCATGGAAAAAGAAAGAGTATCCAGGAATATGTATTTTTTACCTTACAGATAGTGTATACTGCCAATCAATGATGCAGCTAGTATATGAAGAACAGGTCACAGCTAGAGTTGGAAATAATTTAAGAACTATGTTGGTTTGAAAACAGCTATGCTTGTGTTTAGCAACTTAATTCAATTATCTCTAATCTTTAGATAGGTTCTGCAATCATTTTTTGTTAACTTTTTCTCGCAGACTCCAAGACCTTATATTGCACACAGCAGTAGCAGATTTCTCATTGCTGAGAAGGTTCTTTTTACTGGCGTATTAATGAAACCAGCAGGAATAAGTTTCCTAATATTTTCCCCTACAAATAGCTCAAAAATAATCCTGGTAAAGGCAATCTCCTAATAGGCACCTCCTATCTGGTTTGTCTATCCTAGACATTAAGATACTCACCCCCAACTCTCAGGCAGGATCCACCCTGTTTGGGTATTAGCCTGTAACAATGTCTGAAAGATCAATCATCCGGGGCTATGGAAAGATACAGAAAGATTTTGGGGTGACCAACTGAACTGACACTGTGAAAATGAAGAGTGTGAACTAATTATGAGCAATCCATCTGATTACAATCATACTTGCAGACCCATGTTTTATCCTCACTAGAAATACAGTAAATGGTTACGATATGGAGTCAGGAAATGCTTTTTTCTTGTTCTTAAATCTACCCTTAAATTTATCTTGTTCTTGAATCTAGTTCTTTGCCCCACATTATTCTTGTCCCTGCCAGTATACTCTGAATAGCCAGTTATCTAATCTGGGGATTCTTAATACTAACTGTTCTTGTGTCTATTCTATAATTGCTCAGAGTTTTACTATAGAGAGTTTTCATAGTTCTTCATCATTGCAGTTTTGCTTTCTTTAATGTAATCACTGAATATGATGCACTAATTATTTAATTTTTAAAGTTTTATAATATTATTAAACTAACAGAGGCATGTGGCTAAACCAATAGTATTGTTCCAAATTTCCCAGCTCCAATCCTGTCCCCAGAAGTAAGATTGTTAGCTTCTTAATTTTTTTCCTTCTGATACCTCAATATCCCTAAGTATTGTTTCCATAATATTTCTGAGTGTATTGCCTTAGATATTACATCCTAATTTCTTGCCTTAATAGGCAAGGATTTAGCTACTTTCCACCAGCCTTCAACCTTCCTCTCTCATTTGATGATAGAAGATTTGATATAAAACTACATAATGCCCAATTCAATTGGAATTTCCTATAAGCAAAAAAATGTCTTCAAAAAAGCGTGTCCCAAATATTACATGAGCTATAGACTGAAGGAGCTTTCCCAAATTTGTATATTGAACCTAATTCCCAATGTAAGACTATTTGGAGGTGGGGTCTGTGGGAGGTGATAGTGCCATAAAGGTGGACTGAGCCCTCAAAAAAGGAATTAGAGCCTTTATAAAGGAGGTGTGAGATTGCTCTACCTCTTCTGCCATGTGAGAACATGGTGAGAAAGCAGGCTTTCTCCAGTCTGTCAGCACCTGGTCTTCAGAATTTCTAGCCTCCAGAAGTGTGAGAAACAAATTTCTGTTGCTTATAACCCACCCAGTCTGTTCCAACAGCCTGGACAGACTAAGGCAACGGGGGGCATGCTTATACTAATACAATTTTTTGCTTATCTAAAAACCCAATTTAATTGAGCATCTATATTTCATTTGGCAACCAGATCACAACAGTCATCTTGCTTTCTTTTTTTCTTCACTGGTTATCTTGTATAAAAATCTATTTTTTAATTCTTGTTTCATCAAAAGTATTTTTTATCCCCCACTTTATAAGATGCATACATTTGTACTGCTTCCCCTTTTCCTTAATTATATTCCTGGACTTATTTTAATATAAGTTCTTCATAGGCAACATTCATAACAATAGTATTTGTATAATTTGAATTACATAAAAATATTAACTGCAGAGCTAAGTCATTAATGATGACTACATTGGTGTTCACAACATTTTTGTGGTTCCTCACTCTGAATATTTTCTAATGCCATTTTTTCCTCTTGTTCCACTCTCCTGTTTTCATATATTCTCAAACTTCACAAAAACTGACTTCTTGGGACCCCTCTGAACTGCAGTCTGACTGCGAATTGATTCCATTTAATGCTTTCCTGGATTCAATCCATTTTTTTTGGTCTGGATCTTCATTCTTAGTTTGTTTTGCTAGAGCGAAAGAGCTGCATTTCAAGTAACTATCTAGAGTTTGTTGAAGGTGGTTTTTTTTTTTTTTTTTTTTTTTTGAGATCTTGCATGTTTGAAAGTAGCTGAATCCTTTCTTCATACATGATTGATAGTTTGGGTATGAACAGAATTCTAAGGTAAAAATAATTTCCCTGGGGATGTTGGAGGGGATTGCTCTCCTGGCTTCTGGCATTCAGTGTCGCCATTGAGAATCATGCTGTTCTGAGCTCATTCCTGTCTCTGCATTTCCCCACCCATTTTTCCCTTCCCGTTGTTGTATGCAATCTCTCTGCACTTACAATTCTGAGACCGTACTATGTTTTCCCCACTCATTGTCTTGGATGAACTCTTTCATTCAAGGGACACATAACTTAATTTGAAGAAAAATCTTTATGTGTATCTTTGATTCTTTGCTTGAGTTTCTCTGGATTTTCTGGAACAGCTTTTAGTTGTATATTTGGGCTTCTGAATTGTTTTGTTATATTTTTTCTTTTTTTTCACCTCATTTTAGTTTCTTTTCCTTTTTTTCAACTTTTGGGGAGATTATAAAAACTTTATTCTCTAATATTTCTATTGATTTTTCTCAATATTTTATTACAAATATTTCCCAACATCAAGCAGATGAAAGAATTCATAGTAAAATCTTAATATCTACTACCTAGATTCTATTTATTGAACTTTAAAATTTTTGTGTTTATTATATATATTTAAGTTTCAAAAAAGCCCAAGTCTTTGCTTTTTCTTTTTCAGTGTCTCTTATTTTAAGGATGCACCTTTTTTACACATGTTTCTTTCTTCTGGAGTAATTTTATGTTCATCTCTGTCACTTTTACTTGGAAGAATTCTCCAAATATCTCATGTGTCTTATCTTATTAATTCATATTTATAATTAAGTAAATACATATTAGTTTAGCAACTGCTTACATAGTGGACCTTATGAACAGGCGGGCTTTGTTTTTGAAGTTTTGAGTAGGAGTGATCTTCACTTGGGAAGACCTAAATACCAGATTGAGTGACCTGATAACATTCCAGATGGGAGGACTATTTTGTTTCTTTCCTGGTTTAACAGGAGAGACTTCTGCAGTGTTCTATGTAAGAGTGCATATAAGTGTGTGAATGTGTCTGTGGAAGAGTGAGTGTATATGGTTCTGGGTGGACTAATGATCTATCACAGTGTAATCTGACCCTTCTTTTTTCCTACCCACTGGATTTATAAAACTAGAGACTTTAGGGTTCTACCAAGGAGAGCTGCATCCTTATCACTCTTGGCTAGGTCTTATTAGATTCTTTTTTTAAGACTTCATTTATTTGACAGAGAGAGAGAGAGCACAAGTAGGCAGTGGCAGGCAGAAGGAGAGGGAGAAGTAAGCTCTAAGCAAAGGGCCTAATGCTGGGCTCGATCCCAGGACTCTGGGCTCATGACCTGAGCTGAATGAAGGTGGATGCTTCACTGACTGAGCCACCCAGGCAACCCAGTTTTATTAGATTTTATATTTCTTCAGCAGACTTCTTCAGTTTTGCCTTCTTTTGTTCCCTCTGTTTCTCTCCCCTGGCCTATCAAGTTTAGTGGGATTTTACTAGGGAAAGCAGGTACGTGTAGGTGAATAATTATTATTTCCAGAAACAATTTTCCTCTCCCAATCTTCTTAGTAAGTCAGGTGTGGCCTATCTGTCTCTGAGCATTCAGGTCTGCTCTTGATCCTTGCAGTGAGCTGTATTTTAGTATCTGTTTAGGATTTCTGTAATAAATAAATGCATAAAAATAAGGTAAAAGTGAGCAAAAAAAAAATTTACAAGTTAAATTTGTTTTGACAAAATATTTCTAGAGGGGCAAAGTACCTGTGTTGCAAAGCCAAGCTTTTTGCCTGGGACTAGTCACCTTGAACATCAGACCTATTGTCATACCCTTGCAGAAGTCTTAAATATTCATTTCCAGAAGACATGTCAGGGACATGAAGGCCAGAATTTTCTGGGTTCATATCTTGACAGTGCTATCAGTTGCCTGAGTGACTTGGAGAATTTATTTAATTTCTATGAAGACCAGTTCCTACCCTTAATATTTGGAGAGTTACTTAAAATAGGAATTTGTACCTCACAGGTGATATAAATAACTGTGAGAACTTTCCCAAACACATGATCCTATACATGAAATTTTGTAGACTAACTACTCACTTTGAATCTAAACACTTCAGAATTGCTACATACCAAATCATACTAATTATAGTATAACTAAGCCCAGCCAATGTATTGTTGATATGACCAAGTGTAGAAACCGGTACTCCTACGTGAAGATAATAGTCTCTGTTTCATAGGGTTGTTGTTGGAATTAAATATGTTAATACATATAAAGTGCTTAGAAATGTGTCTAACATAGGGACTCCCTCATTGTTTCATATTATTATTATTTGATTTCTGTATGCCACGAACTTTTCTAAGACTTTTGCATGTATCATCTCTTACCTCATCTTATCCCTGCATCTCTTTGAAAGGGTACTATTGTCATTCTCATCTTATAAATGAAGATAAGAGGCAAAGGAAGTTATGTAGTTTGCTCAAGGTGGTGCAGTTAAGAGGTGGAGTAGCAAGATTTGAGTCTAGGCCGTCTTTTCACATAACTAATCAATCATCAAACCAAACCATCCATTTAAACAATCAGAGTATGAAAATGAGATATCAAAAATTGTTGTAGGTTGAGTTAGTATGGAAAAAGCCTTTTTAATATTTTTCAGGCATCTTCCCTGTAGCCCCTACATAGGATTCAGATTGACATAGAAAGGACAGAAAAGAGGGCTTTCAGGCAGGGTGAGTGCACAAAACTGGCTGTGTTGTGTTATAGGAGTGATAAATGCACCTGCTTAGAGATACCAGCTTGAATTTTTTTTTTTTTTAGAGTTAGAGTTAAGTGTTAATTTTTGCCAAAAAGGACTTTAAATATTAGTAACATGAATACCTTGAAAGTGAATTAAAGCTAAATGATGCATGTTAAATGTTATTTTCCTTCTTTTAGAGTTTTTAGGAATTGTGAAAAAAGAACTACAAATACGCTTAAAACCTAAATTTTGTGAAAATAGCAATCTCTCAAAGTGTTGCATATATATTTGTGTATATACATACATAGATATACTGCAATCATTCCATAATAGCCTTCATTTCCTGTCTTATGAGTGTTTTAGTTTTGTTTGCAAAGCACTCATTTTCCCTCTTTCCCCCTCCATATTGATTGGCTTATTTAGATATTTAATCTTAAAATCCATATGTTGTCCATTTTCTGGGTATATTTTAAATTCATCACAATCCTCTGGTTTGATTTAAGAGAGCAAATTTAATTCTGCACTGTAAACAAAGATACTTTGAATATGTAATAGGAATGCCACTTCACTTTCCCCAATCCTCATTCTAGACATTTAAGTTATTCACAGCCGCTATTCCCATAACACTTAAAGTGATTATATCTATTGCCAACTTCTATAAATTATTAACGTCAAAGCTAGCAATTCCTTGGAACACAATTTCAGCCTTTCACAGAAAGAGGAAAATTTAGGGAGATTTAAGTAGATTAAGGAAATTCAATTGGTAACATGGTCACTAGAAATTTAATCTTTGTTTACAAATGCTTTCCCTTCCTTTTCTTACTGATTCTTGTGAGTAAGACTGTTAGAGAAAGCAAAGAGTCTATGGAGATTCTGAAAGTTCAGAGAACTGGGTAGAGTTTATTCCACCCCATCTTCTTCCTACAGTTTTAGGTAATGAGCCCGCACAGCCAGTCATTTCTCACTAACAATATCTTGCAGTTATTAGAGTTTATTCAGCAAGGGCTTACACACTGGATTCATAAAACAAGAATTTATTGAGTTCAAGGAAAGGAATGATGAAGATAAATTGAGAAATGTCTAAATGAAATTTAAAAAAATTACTACTTCTCAGAATTCAAAGAGTGGCTGGCTATAAGATGAAATATCCAGTTAACAACGTTGAGAATTAAAGATATGTAACTGATAAAGATGGATGTCTTACTTTTATGGATACAACTTGGGCAGTTTAAAATAAATACTGTAATAATTGATTTTTCTGAATGATGTGCAAGTGCTAAATAATGCTTGATATACGGTATCAACTTCCTGTCTTTGGCATTGATAGATGGTCCTTACATTTCTCCTAATAAAAAGATGGGCAAGCCTTCAATTATACATATTGCAATGCTGTGGATGAAGCTCAGTGGAAGTGGGTGGGAGACACTCTTACCACCATTTTAATATTATCCTAAACGGAAACCATTTCTTCCATGCAGACTGACAATAGGAAGATGTCACTGCAGATTAATGAGGCTCAAATTACACTGCCAGAGTAGAGGAAAGGGGAAAGGGAGATCTTGCTGCTGCTGCTTCTTCTTCTTCTTCTTCTTCTTCTTCTTCTTCTTCTTTAACAGCAGCTGCCTCGTTACCTCACTAAGTAAGAAGCTGCTTTGGAAAGATTATTAACAGCTTTATTGACATTCTGATTGAAAGTAATTTTTCAGCAGGCTTGGGTATAATTCAGTAGAGATTTTATTGGCTCTCGACCAGCAATTTCAAAGAAATACTTCAATTAGTAATGTAATAGTATGTCTGCAGTCAAGGTATGTTTATGAAAATTATGCCTCAGCTCAGCTTTAAATTGTCTCCCAGATAGGAGTTTGCCTGTTTGCTTGGAACAAGGTCATTACAACTCTTTAGACTCCAAGGGTAAAAAACAACATTAGTTGCTTAAATAAATCAGAGTATATTGGCAGAAAATTCTCTTATTGGTGCCCAGAGCTGCTACAAACTTTTAATATTCTAGATCATCTTTAAAACACAGCATCATAGTGGGTTTTTATCTTCTGTTCGAAATTCAAAAAATACATTACTTTGACGCTCTGCCCTTTTAAAATTTTGCATTAATAAATATTTATTTGTTCCTATGATGAAAGAGTGAGTGATAGATTGATAAATCTCACAGATAGGTATTTCATTAGGAAAACAATCCAAAGTCTTGGATACAGAAAGTCAAACTGAGATCCTAGAGGAGATACAATCCTTCATTTCATTGTTTACTTCAAACCAAAGCTGCCATCTGATAATTAATTTAAACTGCTGCTTATTAATGTGACTTTTGTATCCTCTGCACTCCACCTTATAAATAACAGTTTCCCTAATGTGAGAAAGTGTTACATGAATTTTTAAGTTCAACACACTTTGGGATAAAGGGACATGGGTTGAATGGAGACGGGTAAGCAGGAAGGGAAGCTCTTTCTTTTCTGTAGCACATACATGTGCATGTTTTGCCATGTATGTGTGTCGATGTTTTTAACAACTTTACATTGAAATGTAATAGATACGTTTTAGATGCACACACACACACACACATACACACAAACACCATTATAAATATGGCATAGATATTTATAAAGGAAACACACCTAATGTAAACATTACCCAGATTAAGAAACTGAATGTTACCCAAGCCCCCAAACTCCCTGTGTTCCCTCTTAGTTACTACTCTTCTATTATTCTGATTTCATATGATAAACGTGAGTTTTGCCTTTTTTTGTTTTAACAAATATAAGTAGAATCATATAGTAAGTACTCTACTGTGGCTGCTTCTGTTTAACATTGTGAGAATCATTCATATTGTTGCACATGGTTGTACATCACTCAGCTCTTGCTATGGAGGAATAATTTTATTTATTTATTTATTTATTTATTTATTTATTTAGTGTTTGGTAGGGCATTTGGAAAATTTCAAGCTTGGGGTTGTTATTGATTGTGCTGCTTTGAACATTCTAGCATATGCTTTTATGGTAAACATATGCACATGTTTCTGATGGGCATATTATCAGATGTAGAGGTTGTGTGGTTCCTATGTACTCAGCTTTAGCAAATGCTATCAAAAAGTTCCCCAAAGTGGCTGTGCTAGTATAAGCACATACTAGCAATGTCCGAGAACTCTGGTCATTCTATACTTTCACCAACAACTGATATTTCTTATCTTTTTAGTTTTAGCCATCCTAGTAAATGTATAATCATATTTCTATTGTTTTAGTTTGTATTTCTCTGTGACTTATTACCTTTCATAGATTTATTGGCCATTGGATATATTTTTTGGTAGTGTCTTCTTTTTCCTATTGTGTTGTCTTTTTTTTATTGCTTCATACTTCTTCAAGATATTCTGAATATATAGTTTTAATGGATATATATTTTTTGCATATTTACTTTCTGTTGGTGGTTTGCCTAGTTTCTGTCTTATGTCTTTTGATGTACAAAAGTCCTCAAATTTAATATAGAGCAAATGGATAGGAAATAATTAATAGCAGATCTATAACTCATTCCCTTCTACTGCAGCAGACTAGAAGAACAATGGTTGCAATCAGATTTCCTTGAGAACAACTTAATGGCCATATACCAGAACCTCTATGCTAGTGACAATCACTAGCATAAAGATAAGGGATAGAGAGCCCTATCCACAAAATGACATTTTGATAGAACACACCTGGTTTCTTTGCATATTGAAAATAAAACTAGAAATTATGAACTTACGGAGAACTGCTGGATGGATATTGGGGACAGCTGTACACTGTGTAGCTAACACTAGATAACATGAAGATAATCTAAAACCAACATGAATCTCATTGTGTTAGTAAAGTTTTCATGTATGTTGCAGAAGGATAAGGATGTTTTGGGAACTGTCTTAGACATCTCTAAGAAAGTAAATTAATTTAAAAATATTGATTTTTCTTTCAAAATTTTATACCAATGATTGCTTTCTATATATTTTAGAATGTCCTTACTTTTTATGAATCTCATGTTACTGTAGGGACCCTGGGTCAATGTTTAATTGAGATACTATGACATGGAATTCTTGCTCCCTGTAACAGACTTACTGAATAAACAGCAAAGGTTTTAAAAACATAATTTGAGAATATCAGTTTAATCTAATGTATTAAGGACTTTAAATGCAATAAGCATCTAGGAAACACAGTGAGCAATGGGATTAAAAAACTGGAAAAAGTTGAAAGAAAAGAATGGATTTTATTCATTGTTTATTTTGGGACCTGAAGCTGATTAGGTGGTGGTATGGGTAGAATATGAAGGATTTAAAAATGAGGCAGGGAATTGACCTTTGTGAAACATAATCCACTTCGGTTATGAATTACCCAAAATCATAACAGAAAGACATTAACTGTGTTTTCTTTCTTCTTTCTGTGTTTCTTTTTTTTTTTTTAAAGAAGATAAAAGATTTGGAAATCCTATTTACTATTAATAAAACAACATATACTAACTCTTACATTGTCTGAAACATGACTTAAATTTTTTTTAAAATATATATTTGTTTATTCATGAGAGACAGAGAGAGAGAGAGACAGAGACAGAGACACAAGAAGAGGGGGGATGCAGGCTCCATGCAGGAAGCCTGATGTGGAGCTAGATCCCGGATCCCGGGATCACGCTCTGGGCTGAAGGCAGACGCTCAACCACTGAACCCCCCAGAGGCCCCATTAAAATTTTAAACCTTTAATATTAGCTTTCTTCCTAATGTTTGTCTTAATTTAGGACAATTACCCTTGAAAATAGTACACTATGTAGGTACTATTTGAGCCTCAATTCTTCGCTTACCAGTACCATCAACCACAAAGCATGATTCTATGATTCTAGGAAGTTCTTTTTATCACAAGACACATGCAAAAATACTACCCATGCATTTTGTCAGAAATCTGGTATAATAAGAACTTATTGTAGAGAAAATTCAGAAATAAATGTTTACTTTGTCATATTTTATACTACCTTCTACCTTCAATATTATTAAACACACTAGAATTTTTGGATGAGAAATAGACTACTGCTAGATGTCTAAGCTAGAGAACTTCTGTGTAATTTTTAAAAAAGGAAAGCATGCTTTACATAAAAACCATGCAGTTATCAAATTTATCATTTCATTATATAATTAAAAAAACAAAAACAAAAACAAAAAACTACTTTCAAGTCCAGATAGACCACCCCATTTCATACGGAGGTTAAAGGGAAGAATACCTACAGGCATAGTCAGTAGCTTTGCAAAATGTACTCTGTGATACATATTTATTTTTCAGAAAAGTACTTTGATGAAGGCCTAGAATTCTGTATCACAAACATAGAAGACATTACTTTAACCTGGGAGATATTTTAGGTGGAAGTAGCTAACTGCCTGCCTCTATCATAAAGAAACCTTAATATGGTTCCTGAAGAACACTTTGGTGTAAAACTGCAACTCAATGAGTCCACCAGGATGAGTTAGCCACAAAAGGCACCCTTGGATAATTAAATCTTTGAGTAGAATTGCTTACTATCGTCATCTGGATGCAAGAAAATGTATACCAAAGGTGCTGATTTTTCATTTCAGTTTACTGATTATGAGTTATGCTTTCTGGTATTAAATAAAAAGTTTAGCTGAGTCTTTAAAACTATTTGCCAAATTATAAAATATTATTAGTTATATATAAATCATATTAATACTGGATAAGGAAAAATATTGAAGCAAATGCAGATATAATTCTCTCTTTTTTCTCCAAATTTGGACTTAATTCACAAGATAGTGACCTCTAAATATTTTACTGTTTTGGGATTTCTTTATTTAGTGGACCCCATTGCAATGGCAAAAATAACATATCCTTATATTTATCTGCTGAGGAATTCACTCGACATATATTATCTTCCTGCTTCCTTTGCTACCACCACCTGATTTTGAGAGTACATAATTTTAACCCCATTCTTTGTTACTTTTATAACTTTAGATGATATGCTTGAATCTGTATTTCTCAACTCATTGCTATGAGTCTGTATTATGCATCATGAGTAAATCAGCAGGCACACACTCACCTTGACCTCTTATATCTCCTTTTTTGTCAGTCCTGCAATTGCATTTATAAGATTGCCATATTAAACATTAGCAGTCTAATCCTTAAATCAGGCATTCTATGTTTTGTCAATGGGATGAATCCAAGAAGTAAAAACCAATAAGAAACACTTTAAAATTTATGGTTATACTATCACCATTCACCACAGATTTATTTTATCATTAGAATATACTATTGCTTTCAGTATCTTTTAATTTACATTCACAATGTCAATCCCTTACCTTACTCTATGGGGACTTCTTATAACAGTAGGAATAAAATAAACCCCTTAATGTTCAAGGGCTAAAATTCAGTTAAGACATAGTTTTGTTCATACTGAACTTAAATGAAATTTACTGTGGAGATTGAATTCTAAATTTATATAATGAAGGAAAGCTGGAACAGTGTCTTTCAAAAGATGTGTTAGCTGTTAGCAAGGAACAACGTGTTGGGTTAAGGTTTGTATTTACCCTTCCTGGAAATGATAGAACAGATGGTTTCACAATGCTGTCATCTGCAGAGATGGTAACCTGAATAGGGTACAGAAAGGGCTGGTGTCTGTGTGTGTCTCTGTCTGTGTGTGGAGGGGAGTGGTGTTTGTGTGCATATTTAAAGACGAGGTGGCCAGGGATTAACCTCTTTGTCAATGAGTAGAAGGTAGGGACATAAGAGTTATTGAGCGATGAGAAGTGTATCTATTGTTATCTAAGAGATACTCTGTCTGTGAAAATAAGATTGGGTTCCACACACTGCATGTGGGGAATTAGGTACACTGGAGAGTGGGAATGAAGATGGTGATGGAAACAAGTTTACAGCAACTGTATTTTCATTGTGAGGCAGAAATATAGACTCACATTATTGAAAGTTTCAGCATTATGCAGCTTGAATGTGTACTCAGTTATTGCTTACTTGCCATGTAAACTTGGACAGTTTACCTATATCTCTGGGCCTCCACAGCTTCTGTCTAGAAAATGGGGAGGGTACTGACCACATCTGTGAAAAAATTAGATTAGAACATTAAGTGGCACGTTGTAAATGTACAATAATTGTAAATTAGTTGCGTTTTTATTTTTATCTGAAAAAAATGTTCACTGGTAAGAATGACTCTGACTTCATACTGTCAGAGATTAACTAAACTCTTATAATCATGACTTTGTGGCAATTTAACATTCCCTCAAGAATTCTGATCTAGGGGCGTCTGGGTGGCTCAGCAGTTGAGCCTCTGCCTTTGGCTCAGGGTGTGATCCTCGAGTCCCGGGATCGAATCCCAGGATGGAGTCCCACATTCGGCTCCCTGCTTGGAGCCTGCTTCTCCCTCTGCCTATGTTTCTGCCTCTCTCTGTGTGTCTCTCATGAATAAATAAATAAAATCTTTTTTTTTAAAGAATTCTGATCTAGAAATCTCGATCAATTTATTGGAATTAAACTTTGGATACTGTGTTGTATTTTCTTATTATTAAAGAGAATTACAATTTTTTTCCCCTAACAAGCTCTATTTTTTTCTCCCTCTTTTCAATGTTCATGTTCTTCTCCTGACAGGGTATTTGTGTCAAAACCATTCAGGAATAGTAAAGCTGGTAATCAATAGTTTAGGCTTTGGGGCACCTGGGTGGCTCAGTGGTTGAGGTCTGCCTTTGGCTCAGGTCATGATCCCGGGGTCCTGGGATGGAGTCCTGCATCAGACTCCCCACAGGGAGCCTGCTTCTTCCTTTGCCTATGTCTCTACCTTTCTCTGTGAGTCTTTCGTGAATAATAATAAAAAAATCTTTAAAAATAGTTTAGGCTTTAAGGGAGTACTGATTTTGATTAGAATGTTGTACTCTGCTTACTAGCCAGGCAACCTAAGTTATTAACTTTTCTGTAACTCAAATTCTTCATATATAGGTTAGAATAGTATGTAACTACATTATAGATTAGTTATGAGGAATAAATGAAATAATGTATATAAATAAACATGAAACTTAACATTTTTACCTTATACATATTAAACAATAATAAATTATGGTTTTAAAATTGTTCACAAGAACCAGATCCACTATAACATCTAAATTACTATAAAATAACTTGAGCAGATTAGAAGTTTTTTTGGGGGGGTGTTCCAATCAGATGGGGAGGACACCAAATGTCAAGTGTTCTGCTAGGGTGGAGGCTGGCAGTACAGGTGGTGAAAGAATTCACCCTAAGCAGAACAAGAGATAGAAGTTTGCTGAATATACTGCTATGGAGCAGGGGGCAGGAAGCAGCAAGGGAAGACTACCTGGGATAAGGCAGTGGTGAGGAGCCACAGTTATAGAGCAGAGTGAGGGAGTATGGGGAATGTATGGAATTTCCTTCCTCCCCTTTTTTTAAATTTAGGAACTGTACCTGGTTGTAATTGGCCAATGATGGCTTATGGTTATTTCAAGGTGGATTGTTTAATGAGCCTGTTTGCATTCAGCTCGGTGGTCCCTATGGACCCTTTTGACTTGATGGAGTTTCCATTGCTGAAGCCTGTTGCCTAAAAGCAGCTTCTACAAAATGTAAATACGCATGAACTGCTTTAGGGTGCTATGAGAGTTTTAGTCGAACAGGAGGATATGACTCTTGCCTGGATGATAAAGGTATTAAAAGTTTATGGGTTTATAGTATGTAACTCTCTCCACTGAAATGACTCGTATTCTCCAGGCCAACATATGCCATCTCTAATAACTCATATAAAGATTCCATTGAATAAATCAAAGGGAAGACTGTATGGAGTAGATTTCAGACTTTGATCCACTTGTGATGTTTGCAGTAGTGATATTCTAACATGTCACATAAATTGAAGGAGATGTGAAAGCGTAGGCACTGAACAAATACGTTATCAGAGCTTTATCAATTCACATCTAAACTAAGTAAACTAAACAAGTAAAATAAAGCATTCCTATGTGGTTTGCCTGTCAGTACTTTGACATTATAGTACTTATTTGGTTTTATGTGTGCTTAGGATGTGTGTGTGTGAGAGAGAATGTGTGTGTGTACTTTTAAAAAAGAATGATATTATTCTTTTTTTTATTTTATTCTATTAAACATAAAAGACAGGATTGCTAAATATAGGAACAAATGGTATTAAAATATTTATATATTTAGAAGATATACCGTAGATACAGTATAGATACAAACATGCAAGGTGAATATTTGCTTTGTATTCACCTACAATTAGATATCTTATAATGAATTATATGCCTCAATGAGAGTTTGTATTATATTAAAGAAAACCAATCTAATTAATAAGTTGAGTTTATCTAAAATGTGCAAATAGATAATAGAAATCACATTTGTTTATTTACTTAGTTATTTTCTTTTTTATGTCCAAATCCCTCTGGAAGGAATTAAGCTGTTTAAAGGTATATTTAATTGAAATATATATTAGAAATAAATTTCACACATTCATCAGGGAATATTTGCAATAATATCAATTGAAAATTTTCTTATGCTTCATATTGTAAAATTCAAAGTAAGGATTTTATAACCCACTGTTGGACATGAAGTTTTTAGAGGTAAAACCCAGGCAATCACAGTCAAAACGACTGTTAAGTAGAATCATATTGGAATGTAGTAGAATCTAGTTGTAAATATCCTGGATTCAATGCATATTGCTTACTCCCAGAAGAATGAGTTCCATGACCCCAGAGGATGTTCAGAATATGGGACATCAGACAGCGACCTAACACTAAGAGTTGACAAGTCTGCAGTCAGTTGTATCTCTGACTCCACTTCCTGACTTTACTTTTGCACCTCAATCCAGTTTGTTCTGGATTTCATCACCAAGACTACAATAAAATATCTGTTAGGGATCTCTATTTTGCCAAAGTCAGTGATGAGTCATCTATTGACCTCAGCCGCCACCTTGAACCCCTACTTCTCTAGGCTAGCGTGACATCACCGTCATCGGCTTTTCAACACCAATGAGTCACTAACACTGGTTCCTGGTCGACTGGTCCTCTAACTGCTGCACTGTCCCAGCCACCTTCCCATCTTCTGCTCTCTTTCTACTTTCTCTTTAGATTATCTCATTTAAATACTGTGGTTTTAGATAACATTCTCTATGCTAACGAATCATGCAAATCTTTGCCCATTGTCTGTCATCTACGTAGAAACTATGATCATCTCTAAACTGAAACTTGTCAAAGTGTCTCCTAACTGGTCTCCTGTCTCTTCTTTTTTCCCTCTATACTCTATTCTCCACAAGCCAACCAGATTTATATTTGTAAAGTTTAAAATAAATTATTGCTTCCCTTATTAAAACTCTTGTTATTCCTATGAGAGTAACAATGAGAAGAGAATTTGTCTCTTTCATATCAAACATCTCCTTCAGAAAGACATACACCATTCCCCCACCTGTATATACACATACCCACATAGAGGGATAAATTAGTAGGTGCAAACACTTTCTAAACTGTTAATAAACTTTATGAGATTGGCAATGGTGATGATACTAATGATAATAAAAATAATGATGAACCAATGTTTTGATTGACCTTTTGACCTGGGGACACTACCTAGTCAACCAAACTAAAAAATGTCATGCAAGAATTGCTGCTTCTTCTTCTTTTAATTTTTAAAAATATTTTATTTATTTATGCATAAGAGACACAAGGAGAGAGGCAGAGACATAGCAGAGAAAGAAACATGTTCCCACAGGAAGATCGATGCAGGACTCGATCCCTGAACCCTAGGATTATGACCTGAGCTGAAGGCAGACACTCAACCACTGAGCCACCAGGCATCTCATGCAAAAGCTTCTTTACCAGAAGTAAATGACACCCTATTCTTCCCACACTGGGCGTATGCCTATCACAGATGATGCACTTAAAAATTTGAGCTTATTAAACACTGCATAGCAGATTTATAAATGTCAAACGTAAATGGATTTCTCACCAATATATCAGGTGATTTTGGAAACATGTCTTAAATTTGCAAAAAAAAGAAAAGATATTCATTTCTTCTTTTTTTTATTTTTATTTATTTTTATTTTATTTATTTATTTATTTATTTATTTATTTATTTATTTATTTATTTATTTATTTATTTTTTTGATATTCATTTCTTCTTTGCCTTCTACCAGTCACCTTTGTCTGGCATCAGATTCAGGCTCATTGCCAGAGGGAAACTCCCCCTGTCCAGGGGAGTTCCCATCTTCCTTGCCATTCAGAGTCCTTTCCCTTAGATATTTTTTTTCTTCAGATGATAGCAAAATAATCTAAAAAGTTAATTGCTGTAGATTTAATAGAAGTTAAGACTAAAATCAAATTAAAATTTAAGCTCCATCCACCTACATGTTATGCACCTCATCTAACTCACTGTAATGTTTCAAGTAATAAGACATGGCTTTGGTCTCTTCCTACTGTATCTGGTAACATAGCTCCTAGGATAGCCCACATTGACTGCAATAACCCCATTTAACATGGAAACATAATATAGACAGATACAACTGGCAACATAACATATAGAATCAGATATAACATAACATAGAATCAAGTACAACTGGTTTTGAGTTCTGGCTCTGACATTTCACTGTTGGAAAAAAAAGCTTAATGTGATATATTTAATTTGATATCACAGTTTCCTTCCATTCAACTGTATTCCATTCTGTTTTTCTATCACTAGAATAGTTAATTTTGCTGTTTTCCTAAATTTTACTTGTCATCATAATTCTGCATCCTCATACATTCTTAGAAATGCATCATGAATATACATATATACATGTGGAATACCTATACACACATACAGACATACATATACATGTAGCTATAGATGCAGATATAGATACTAATAATTTTCCCTTTGGAACTTATGTGAAAAAAATAATTAAGAAAAACAGAAGAAAAAAAAACAAAAAATCTATAGCATATTGTATCAAAGCTTGAATTTGGATAACACAGATTTTTTTTAAAATGCTGAAGTAAATGAAATTGATGTTGAGCTTTCCTTATCTCTACCTTGTTTCACTTATCCACCTAAAGATCTCAATAGCTTTAGTCACAATAGATCTTAAATTTTGGCAAAGGCCAACCTCTATTGCAATTCTGGATTGCACACTCAGGCTCCAGGAGAAAGAAGCCCTCAAAAGGATACTTGCCATATTCATAGACATTTAACATCAATATTTTCCTGATTAGAAGATTACCATCTTTTCTCATTTTTACTGAATAGACTTCTGTGTACATAGTTTGGCAGAATTTGATGATCATATAAGTTTATTTCTGTGAAAAAAATTTAGACCCATAAAGTTTGAATGAATAATCCCTGTACACTTGCCTATCACCTATTTAAGGAAAAAAAAATTCAATTCCATTACTACATACTCACCAGGCTTGATTTCGTGTGCTGATATTTTGGCAAGTATTACATTTTATATTCTATATATTTTATCTATATATGTATTATATTTTTATGTTATTAATGTCTCTTCAAATGATACATTGTCTATATTGTTTTTGCAAACTGCTTATTTTTGTTCAATGTATTTTTTAGAATAATTCACCTTGGAACATATAACTAATGTACATCCATCTCAAAGCTAAAAGTAAATACAATGTATGTATCTGAATTTCACTTTATGGAAATTTAGGGTGTTGCTAACCTTTCTTTGTAAACATTTCTCTGTACATATCTCCTTGGGTACTTGTATGTGATTGCATCCCTAGAGAAAAACTGCTGAGTCTTAAGAGTATGTACATCTTCAATTTTTCTATATCTTGTCAAATTACCCTTCAAATTGGTTGTACCCATTTAAATTCCCACTAGTGGGTTATAAAAAAATATATTTGCTCCACATCCTTGTCAAAACATGTTATTTTCAGACTAAATGTTGCCAATCCTGAGTGTGAAACTGCTTTTTATTGTAGTTTTAACTTGCATTTCTCTTATTATTACTGAGGTTAAACATCTTTAAATACCAATAGCATGTACCCTCCTTTGATTTGGGGAGGGGATCCATTTTATTGGATCCATTTTATAGTATTTCTTTGTTTTATGCCTTGTCAGCATTTCTCTCAGTGTCTGGACAGCCTTTTTCTGTGAGGGTGTGCATGTGTAACTGGATACAAATAGGTACTCTTACAATACATATTTTATAGTTTGTACTTTTGTACCTTTTTAAAGAACTCCGCTGTAATCATGAGGTCATAAATATGCTCTATATTTATATCAAAATGTAAAACTTTTGATTTTAATGTTAAAGCCTTTGTCGTAAGACTTGATTTTTTTCCTGTATGAGTGACAATTTTTTCAGTACCTTTAATTAAATATGCCATTGTTCATCCCTCATCAGCAATGCCACATATTTAAAATAATAAGTTTCCATACATTGGTGGATGCTTTACTAAATCCTATCTTATCCTACCCTATCCTATCCTTTCTTATCCTCATCTAGCCTAACATGTTTCTGGATTCTATCTACATCCTAGTCTGCTATAGACTATCCCATGCATCCTACCTAGTTCATCTCTTTGTGACTGGCCAATATAGTAGTACTATCTGAATTATTTCTCAATTATTATATCTTTATAATTATTAAAATCTTGCCTGTTATTTTCATCTATCAAAATCATCTTTGCTATTCTTTTTTTTAAATTATTTTATTTTATTTTATTTATTTATGATAAGCACACAGTGAGACAGAGAGAGGCAGAGACATAGGTAGAGGGAGAAGCAGGCTCCATGCACCGGGAGCCCGACGTGGGATTCGATCCCGGGTCTCCAGGATCGCGCCCTGGGCCAAAGGCAGGCGCCAAACCGCTGCGCCACCCAGGGATCCCCCATCTTTGCTATTCTTGATGTCTTTTTTCCATATGTCCATTTTTAACCATCTTACTTACAACATTGTGTTCCTTAAAACACTATTATTTTGCAATTAATTTAAGCATTAATTTGGAGAAAAATGAGATATTTTGAGCCTTAACTGTCCATAAACTCTTCATTCATATCTTTTCAGTTAATCAAATCTTGATTAAAGTCTTTCAATACAAACTTTATATATTTTTTATAGTTTTACCTACATTTGTTAGGTATAATTCTATGTATCTTTTATATTGGGCTACAATTAAAATTATCTTTAAAAATTACATTTCTAACAAAAGACTTATAAAAACATTCAGAAACCTTATTGTAAATCTCAATCTTATTAATTCCCATAATTTGTTTTTAGAGTCTTAGAGATGTTCTATATAATTTTACTATTGAACATTCTTTATTTTCAATTTTTTATTTTGTTTTGTTTTGTTTTTTTAGTTAGTTGGATTTTCCTTCCAGTGTACACATTGGATGTAAGCCACGATAATTATCATTTTTGCTTACTTTCAGATTTTAAAGTATGGATTATAATTTTTATCATGAAGTGGTAAATACCATATTTGGTTCCTCTGTGTTTTTTGCTGTTTTGTTTTATTTAGGAATCCTATATAGATTACCTATATGTTAAGGAAAGTCCCTGGTTTTCTTATTTCTTTTTCCTCATTGTTTCTTATGCAGTGGTGTTGAGTTTTGTAAAATTCCTGGTTATAAACCTGAGTTTGGCTTTTTTGTTTTAGTTCCCTATTACGTTTAGTTTGAAAATATTTTGGTTTGGACACTCACCTCAACATTTAAAACTGTGGTCTAATGTTTTTCTTTCTATCTTTGTCCTGTTTTGGTTTTTAGATTAGTGCTACTCGAAGTATGAGGTTTGAGCTGGTGCTAGTTTTATGGTGCTAGTTTTTTCTTTTTTTAAAAGACTTTATTTATTCATGAGAGATGTAGAGAGAGAGGCAGAGATAGAGGGAGAGCAGGCTCCCTGCAGGGAGTCCAGTATGGGACTCTATCCCAGAACCATAGGATCACAACCTGGGCCAAAAGCAGACACTCAACCACTGAGCCACCCAGGTGCCCCTGTGGTGCTAGTTTTGAATGGTTTACTATTGGCTCACAATGAAATATGGACTTTGAGCTAGAATATAAATCAACTACATCACTAAGCATGACCATTTTAGTTTAGCTGACGAGTTTTGAACCAAGATCTTCTCAGTGAAGGAAGGAGCACACCGATTTACATTTAGTTTAAATTCCTTCCTCACTACTAGTCAGTAACAAAGAGCTGACTGGCTACTTTTGTAGCACAAGTCTAGTGTGTACTAGCTATGAAGTGTGGTGGGTAACAACTTGCTTCTAGTTCTTGTAAGAGATTTTTTTAGGAGTCCCTGACTGGCTCAGTTGGTGGAGTGTCCAGTATTTGATCTTGAGCTTGTGTATTCAAGCCCCATGTTGGGTGTAGAGATTACTTTTAAAAAAATGAAAAATGATTATTTTTTTAGAGTAATTATCAGTTTCTTGAATGTTTTAACACCTAACCCTTAAAATCTTTTTTTTTTTTTTTTTTCTGGTTGTTTTATAAGTGTGTGCATTTGTTGGGGATAGACTTTAAACTTCTGATAAAATATCTTAATAGTCATTACTAAATTAAAAACTTCTTCTTATGAGTTAATGTTGTTAAATTACCCTTTCTTGGAAATTTTCCAAGTCATTTAAATTTTATATCCATTTGCATAAAGATATGCAAACTATCTACTTTCAAATAATTTTAATTTCTTCTGAAACTATAGAAGTGCCTCCTCTTTCTGACCAAATAATGTTCAATATCAACATTTTTTTTCTTTTATTCATCAATCTAGATAGAGGTATACCTGTATTATTAGGTTTTATCCAGAATCTATTTTGAGTTTATTTTTTTTTCTATTTAATTATCTTCTGTGCTTATCTTCATTTTCTGATTTATTTCAGCTTATCCTGTTTTTTCATTTCTTACATAGGTTGCTCAAGTATTTAATTTTAAAAGATTTTCTTTCAATGTCTATTAAAATATAACTTTTGGATCTCTTTTATGTTTACTTCTAAAGTAACTATTATTGTTATTTTTAAGTCAATATGTTTATTTAGAAGTTTATTAATTTCCTTGATGATTATTCTTCCTTGTATCTCTTTTTTTATCCTGAATTCAATTTCCTTTCCATTGAAGGATATCATTGAGATTTATCTGAGATTTGAATTTTATCTCTTTGAAAAGGCCTCTATTCTCCTTTTTTTCTATAATAACATCTTAGCTATGTATAAAATTATAGGTTGTCATTTGTTACAATTATAGGTTGTCATTTATTATTTTCTTCTAGTTTGAAAGGTACTATTTCACTCTCTTCTGAAAAATGCCTGTTCAGAAGCCTGTTATTAGTCCTGGTAATCTTTCTTTCCTCTCTGATTATGTTTAAGATGTCCTTGTTATCTTTTGTGTTTTAGAGCTTTAGTACCATGTATTGAGCAGTAGGCAGGTTTTTCTCTTTATTTGTCATCCTTTGGCATCTTTGTGGTTCCTCCCCAAATAGAACTACTTAAAGTACTTACAATCTCAGTTTTATGTTTAAAATATGTTTATTCTATGCTTTTAACTTATTTTGGCTTTTATTGAGAACGTTTTCAGGATACCTAATCTGTCTTATTGCCAGAAACTAAAGTTCCAACCGAAATTTCTTAAATGTAAGGATTTTTTAAAAAATGTATTAAAGTCTTCTTTAAAGAAAAAAAGGACATTAAAGTCTTCTTAAATCCTAAATCTAAATTTAATGGGAAAATTTTTTCTGTTTAAAAAACATATACAAAACTATAATGTCACAATAGCAAGTACAGTCATGCTCTAAAAGCTAATGGGAAAATTTTTTCTGTTTAAAAAACATATACAAAACTATAATGTCACAATAGCAAGTACAGTCATGCTCTAAAAGCTAAAACTGAAAGGAAACAATGAATATGACCAGAACCATCTACCTTCTTTAAGAAGGTAGTACCTGCAGTTAGATATTAAACACTTCAGAATGAGAATTTAGTAATGCCATTACATCTTCATTTTGTGAGGAATAAAGAGAAACATATTTGTCTCTATCTTTTACAGCAAAAGGAAAATGAGTGAATGAAATAAGGATATATAGCATAATACTTGTTACTTAAAGGTCTGCCCTTAAACCAAAAGAGAAAACAGAATACCTCTGTACAAATAAGGTTCTGTGAAGCTTCTCCAAGGCAGCAAACAAGGAAATTGGACTAGGAAACAAAACCCCTCCCTGTGGCATGCCTGCACTATCTCCAAAGATATTTTGAAGCCTTTTATCTATTATTAATTACTTTAAAAGTCGGAGGATAAATATTTAAGCACATTTCAAACATTTCTCTTCCTAACAAAAACATTTTTTTTTTCTTCCTTAACTCAACAATTACCTCTCTGACACTTAGTGAATATTATGTAACTATGGATTCTGTATTAGGGAGTCCTTGCTATTTGTGGAGCTGGAGAAAAGGTATCATACCAGGATATGTCTGGGATTTGAGGAGATGATATTCCTAACAAAGTATACCAAGGAATTTTTTTCAGTATAATATCACTTTTATTGTTTTTTTGTTTTTTTTCCTGTATGACTCTTCTGAAAAATATATGTGAAACACCTTTACTGAAGAGCTGAAGCCTGTGGCTGAAAGGGAACAGTTTGGATTGAATAGATACATTTCATCAGTACATTTTGAAAAATCGTTTAGAATAATTTTAAGGATATATGAAAACTCTGAAGTTTAAACTGTCATAGCCACAAAAATAATTTACTAGCATGTTGAATTGTCAAAAGGGAGTTTGGAAAAGAGTTTTATCAGTTGAGGATTTCTATCTTGGAGCTCCACTCAATGCATAAGACTAAGCTTTTGTAAAGGTGGGGCTTTCGATAAAGAATTAGGCAGGAATTTGTTTGTCAAGCTATCCTTTTCCTTTTTTTCAATTTTAACCTGAATAAAGATTTGTGGTTCTCCTCCACCCTGTTGGGTAAGAAAGGAAAGCAATTATTTCTGTGTATATGATATATAAACAGCTATGAGTCATTTTCAGAAGGGTTCCTATAGGGACATACCTTACCCAGTTTTATCTATTCTGGATATCAGAAACTTTACCGAAATAAATTGGTAAGTTTCATTCAATCTAGCTAACTATATAGAAAAAAAAAAACTTTTAAACTTAGAACCTCTCCATATAAATATGCATTATATATATTTACATAGATGTAATTTATTGTAAAATTATACTTACATATATTATGTATTTAAGTATATGTAGGTATAAACTTATACAAATATATGTATATCTATTTATTTATTTTTTTAGATTTTATTTATTTATTCATTAGAGACAGAGAGAAACAGAGAGAGAAAGAGAGGCAGAGACACAAGCAGAGAGAGAAGCAGACTCCATGCAGGGAGCCCGATGTGGGACTCAATCCTGAGATTCCAGGATCATACCCTGGGCTGAAGGCAAGCACTCAACGACTGAGCTATTCAAGCATCCCTTGTATATCTATTTATTTTTATATTTTACTTCATAGTGAGTTAAGCAGAAATGTAGAATTTCTATAAGTCAACACAATATGCTTCCAAATTGAAAATCCATTTTATTTCTTTTTCTTTATGATTTTTCTCTGGGTGTTCCAGTGATATTCTTGTCCCATATAGTTTGGGGCCTAAATTATCACTTTTAGATAATGTTGCAAACTATTTTTTATACCTTGAGACTATATGCATTTTTTTGGACTTTAAACTAAGTTTAAAGGTTAAAACTAGGTGAGTATGATGATTTTCCAGTTAATAATTGTTGTATATCACACTACCCCCAAATTAATTGACTTAAAACAACAATAGTTTTACTATATAGTTCATCATCAAGAATTAGAGTAGAGGTCAGCTGGGTAATTGTTCTGTTTCTCTTGGTAGCAGGTCCAACATGTCTAGTCACTGGTAGAGATAGCTAGAAGGGTGAACTCTGCTCACACTGTAGACCTACATGTGGCCTTTCTATCATGGTGGTATCAGAGTAATTAGACTTTTTCATGGTTATTGGTTTCACCCACAGCATGCATTATAGGAGGTCTAGTTGGAAGCTAAAAGGCTTCTTGCCTTTGGAAGTTATACAACATCACTTTTGCCACGTTCCATTTGCCAAGCAAGTTAATAAGTCCAGTCTTAATTCAAAGGGAGGGGAATTTCCCTCTGCCTCTCAGAGAAGTAGCAAAGAATTTGCAGACATCTTTAAGCTCCTAAAATAATACTGTAAAATTGTTTTTCATGTAACTATTTTACAGAGGGATCCTATTCAGTGTGCATCTAAAAAGTCATAAAAGCCATGGGAATAACCAGTGCTTCCAACCTTTTGAATCTTAAAATATAAAAATCAAACAGACCAGCTACTCTTTCCTACCTCCCCATCTCTTTAAAGCTTTTCAATTTGTATCCCTGTTAAACTCATGTGCTTATTAAACTTGAAAATGTAAGGCTGTGAATGTGTATCTCACACTCTATTTTTATTCTGACATTCTAAACATTTTCTTACAGAAAGTTTAAGAATTGATCTTAAAAAAACATTTTAAAAATAAGAAATCTGAAAGAAGCATCTATGAAAGATGTTAAATAACTAAAATGTTTCCACTGATCCTCGTAAGACTTTTGTCCCAAGCTGATCCACTACTCCATCTGGTAAGCCCAGAATGACCAAGAAACAGCTCTACCGGAGACCCAGGCTTGCCTCCCTGCATGCCACCCTATGGCAAACATCTTCTTTCTCATGCTTTCTGAGCATTTTCATGGTGAATAGATAGATACTTTTCCATACATAATATAATATAATCTTTACAATTCTTATTTTCTCTTCTGACATCAAAACAAGATGTGAATTTAGTAATAGAATAATGTGAAAAAGACAAAATTTAGATCTGGAAACAATAGTAGAGAAATTCTTTTTAGTGTTCTCATTAGTTCTCATTAGTGCCCTAGAAATGAAGGAATATGGAATAAGGAACATAGGATCATAATAGCACTTAACCATTTTATATAATGGTTTTATATTATTATTATTGCCCTAAAGCAAAAATTATTTATAGTAATCATTAGGCTAGTTATCTATTGCTACACAAGGAATCATTCACGATTCACTTATTTTTATTTTTTAAAGATTTAATTTATTTATTCATGAGAGACACAGAGAGAGAGGCAGAGACATTGGAAGAGGGAAAAGCAGGCTCCCTGCAGGGAGCCCAATGCAAGACTCAATCCCAGGATCCTGGGAACACCACCTGAGCCAAAGGCAGATGCTCAATCACTGAGCCACCAGATGTCCCTAAATCATCCACAATTTAGCAGCTTACAGCATCACACATGCAGTATTTTCATAGGTTCTGTGGGTAATAAATCTGGGTGAGTTTCTATGGGTTCTTGGGTTCAGGGTCTCCTACAAAGCTGCAAATCAGGATTTCAGCCTGCCAGGGTCATTCAAGCTTCAACATGGGTAGGATTCACTTTCAGGCTCTCCAAGTGCTTGTTGATAGGATTTGTATCTCACAGGTTATGGGGCTTTAGTTTGTTGCTGGCTGTTGCTCAGTTCCTTAGGAAGGGAGGTGGTCTCCCTTCCTTATCATTGGGCCTTTCCCTAGGACAGCCCAGAATGCTGCAGCGGCTTCGTTGGAATGGGCAAGAGAGTCCTCCCAAAGACAGAAGTCATTCTTTCATAATCTAGTATCAAAAGTGGCATCACACCACTGTTGTAGTACTTCATTCATTGAAGCAAATCTCTAGGTTCAGCCCACACACAAGGAGAAATGACCCAAGGTATGAACATCCTGGGGTGGGGATCATGGGAGTAATTTTAAAAGTTGTCTACCATATTTTGTATATATTAACATTTTTAAATTTATTTATATTTCTCTATGGAAAATATATTGTCAATTTTTGCAGGCTTTGGCTCATTTCTTGTTAGCCGTTTGACATATTTGAATTATAATCTACCTTAAATATTTTAATGGGTAAATATAAGAGGGTGTGTGTGTATGTGTATTTGGTGTTATTGTCATTCTTTAAGGGCACCAAAGCTAACTGAAAAGAATAAAGCTTCTGCATTATGATCAGCTTATAAAAATTGCAAAACCACCTCGAAAATATTTTTAAATTCATTTGAAATCAGATACAAGGGAAGTCTTACGTTGCATTCTAAATTTGCTTGCATACATGTCTCAGAATACACAGCAGCTCTTTAGATTTATCAAGTGTTATTTAGAGCGTGAACGAAAAATGTACAAATACGTTTCCAGAGCAGGATACAAATATAAAGACTTAACTAAGTTGAAGCATATGAAAGCAAATCCTATAATATGATTGTTCCATTTAATAAAATTAGCATTAGCAAGTGTTAAAATATAATTTGAAATTTTTAGCTATTATACAAAACAAAGAAATTTCTGCTTCTGTTAATATCATTTTATTAATTCGATAAGATACACTGACAATAATAGGATATTGCACAAATTGAAAATTCTTTGGTTCAAATAAGTATAGGTAATGGTTTTTGCAAAACAGAATTGACATGGTTGGCTGTCTTAGTGGTATTTTAAATGATGTTTCATTTATTATGTTTCTATCACTCTCCTTTTACTTTTCAAGAAGAAATTCTATCGTCTTCTTTAATGACCATGTTGAAGATATTAGAGTGTATTAAACCTGATAGAAAATTTTAAAATTTAAATATTATGCAATATATTTGTGTATATTTAATACTTTAAATATTTATGTAAATTTACATATATAGATTTCATGTAGTCTATAAAAAAGCTGAGGATTTTATAAAGAGTATGACATTCTTTTTCACTGTCTTGGTTATTTCATTCTTGGCTTTCAAAGGATTTGCCACCTTTTCTGAAAGGTAATCCTCCTACATTTCCATATATTCCAACAAAAGAGAACTGCTCTTCAGAGGATACAATTGCTGATGAAATTGTTTGTGGTGATTGGGAATGGAAAGATTATGTGAAGGAAAAGAAAAATGACAAGTCTGCATATAAATTCATTAGCAAATAAGAACATTAGCATAAATCTTCTAAACATTACATTCTTTATTGGATCAATCTATTTTATTTCATACCGCATTGAAAAGATAAACACTGGGGAAAAGTTGTCTGTGTTAAATAATAAGCAGGGTCTTTCCTTGTTTTGAAGCCTTTTTTTTTTTTATTATACTTTTGTTAAGATGAATGCTGATATGTTTTATTCATTGACTGCCCCATACCTAGTTAGAACCTGTTTCTAGCTTTGATTTAAAAAGAACTCAATGCCAGTCAAAATATTTGATTATTGCTCAAAGGATTTTATGTGTATCTACGTATGCCAAATGAACTTATTTGTATCAATATTAGTCTAATTTCACTCTTATAAATTTGTAGTATTTTAGTTTTTGTTTTCTTTTCACCAATATGTTGATACTGTGACCTGTACCACGAGTCTGCCATACAAATATGGTATTGCAACTTTGATTTCTCCAATTAATTGATGTTGGCACTACCTCTCTGAATGACCAGGAAATCCTCTTTGATACATTAACTTTGCCCCCATTGTGTACTGAATGGTTATGTGTACCCCCCCCTTCTTCAGTTGAAGCCCCAACATACAGTATATTTGGAAATAGGACATTTACAGAGGTAATTAAGGTTAAATGAAGCCATAAAGGTAGGGCTTTGATCCAAAAGAATTAGTGTTTATGTAAGATGGGGGTCTAGGGAATTTGCTGTGTCTCTCTGCCATGTGAGGACACAGCAAGAAGATGACCATCCACAAGCCAGAAAGAGAGACTTTTCTGTTGATTAAGGCACCTGGTCTATGGTATGTTGTTATGGCAGCTCAAGCGAACTAAAATAGCAACTATCATCTCACTTAGTCCACAGGGATGCCCTCAAATTCCATCACAGGGAGCAGGAAGTAGACAGATCAGTTATGTCTGCCTTTATTTCTTTGTTGCCATCTGAATTCCCTAGTGGAGCTTGTCCTTCAGAGTAGGATAATTGCTTGTTCACACTTGTTAGGATGACTTGTTTGGCACTGTCCCAAATATTGCAGTAGTGCTGACCCATATTTGAATCCTAAGAAATAGCTCTTAAATTTTAGAGCCACGTATCTTATGTTTCTTAATCTATAAGTGCCATCCTAGGTATCAGAGACTAGAGAGAGAAAGAGAGAGAGAAGTTAGAATATATACAAATTTTTAGAACACCTACTCATCATAGAATGGCTGGATAGTTTTGCAGGCATGAGAAAATATTATGACACTGATTTAAATGTATCTATTTCATAAGCAGACTTTTTATTGCAGTGGAGGGATTTTAAAGATGCAGGTCTACCAAATTACTTAGGGGGATGTACTTCAGAGAAGCATCAGTGAAACTCTCAGGATGCTGAAATATACTAAAAGAAATGCCACAATAATTATTTCTTGAATAAAGTTTAATTTGACTTGTACTATTCTGGGAATATCATCACTACCAACTGGAATAATACTTAGTGTGTTTGAAGAACTAGGATTTCTTAATTTCTAATTCTGGTCTCTCTGGCCTAGACTAAAACATAAATGTCAATCACAAAATGAAGTGAGGAAATGATGTGGAAATACATATGTCAAATGACATCAGTGAGCACAGAACTACCACTGTGAGGAATTTGAATAACTGAGCCAGACATCTGAAGATTGAGTGACCCTAGAAATTATATTCATACAAAAAGGAAATATTTCATTGCATTAACGTTTGATTTTAGAGGTTGAGTGAATTTTTACATAGACTGTCTGCAACACAGCTCTGCTTGCAGACTTTGGAGTCTTACAGACCTTTATAAAGATCCAGCTTCTACCATTGTTAATTGTATAATTTGGGCCAAAATTTAGACTTTTCTGATTATATCTCAGAATTATGTTGAGAGTGGTATGAGATAACATATGTAAAATATACACACCTTAGCAGATTCCTGAAAAATAACAGAAACCCACTCCTCGATTGTCCAAAGCACTAATTCATTGCTTGTGGTATTTGTTTCTGAAAGGAATGGCATACTAATATTACATATCAGCATGTGTCTATACTCTCAACCCTGAAGCATCCCTTAGGTCTGAACTTTCATGTTACAAGTTTTACAGAGCCAGGCTGCCACTTGAGCTATGTTGCCTGGTTGAGTTGCTAAGTGTAATTTGGGGGTTTACTATTAGAGAGTTTATTTTTGCATTACATTAAGCATTCTCCTTCAGTTAAGAGTGCCAAAAATTAAGCCGATGCTTTAATTTTCATCTGCTTATTGTCTTCGTTTATCTTTTAATCACTTCCATACTGAATTTCTTAGAAATACGTTATTATTAGGCCTTTCAAACACCAATGTTAATATTACTACTCAATGGTATTCTCTCCTCTTGTGTAGATTAAAAAGCAGAGGCTTATAATGAATACCTATACACACACATATATATGTTTCTGTATATGCGTATGTGTGGGGTGTGTGTGCATATTTATATTAGTATTATATACTAATATCAGAGTACAGTGAGAATCAACTATATTTTTACATACTTGATATATATAGTGTGTTAATATGTATATGTACATACGTACAAGTTTGGTGAGTTGCTCTGAGAACCTTTTTCTACAATCATCAGGCCTGGGTTTTCCTTTCATTCACAAATGAAGTTCAGTAAAGGTATGAAAATTGTCATAACTCTTGACAGTGAGAAAATGTGCCTGACAATGGTTTTAGCAGAATGACTCTAAAATGGATTTTATACAGCCATGTGTTTAGAGTTCATGATCACTTATCAACTTGGACAGAAATAAATTCTTTATTTGGTAGAATAAGAATTCTTTATTTGAGATGTTTTATAATTTATAAAGGAGAGCCCTTTATTGGTCAAATCTGATAATTTGTAAAACATCCCAGGGGTCTCTGGGTGGCTCAGTCAGTTAAGCATCTGCCTTCGACTTAGATCATGATGTCAGAGTCCTGGGATCCAGCCCCATGTCCGGCTCCCAGCTCAGCGGGGAGTCTGCTTCTCCCTCTCCCTCTGCCTGCCACTCCACCTTCTTGTGCTCTCTCTCTTTCTCTCTCTCAAATAAAGAAATAAAATATTTTTAAAATTTTAAAAAGAAATAAAACATACCAGATGGGGAAAAAAAGATCTTTAGAAATTAATAGAGATTTTTCTATTGGTTGTACAAAATTGCTAAGTGAACAAACTAGAATGGCTAGTTAGACAAGGAAGATGCTAAGAGTTTACTTAACATGCCAAAAGACAGAAGAAAACATCTTAGGAAGAACGTTGAGCCTTTGTCTTCCATTGAAGAGCTAGCTTCCTCTGTCTGGTGAACTAAAACTGGCTTCCATGACTAAATGAAACTTTCATGAAATACATTTACATAAAAAGAAAATGATATATTTTTTCTTAACTAATGCACAAATACATTTTATTTGAGCCATGAAAACCCTGATTTTGTTTTGTTATTATTTAAAAACAAACACATGGAATTTCAGTTTAAATAGTGAAATTAAGCACCCATGCATTGCTAATGGGAATGAAATAATCTAAAACAATATTATACTTGCACTTGTCTTTTGGTCTAGTGTTCCTATTTCTGGAAGCTTATCCTATAGGTATATCTGGCCAAATAAGTCCTTTTATCATCACTCAAATATATGTTGTAATATTGTTTGTTACAGAGAACAATTTAAAAACAAAAACCTCTTAGTGCCCACTATAAAGAATTGGTTAAATAAACATCTTGAAATATTATGCAGCTGTAAAAAGGAATACTAAAGCATTATTTTTATAGGATTTATTTGTATTAAAAAATTCAAGGGTAAATATAGCATATTTGCATTTGAAATCAGTCTATGCTGCCTTTTGTTTTAGAAAATAGGAGGAATATGCATTCATCATTGTTTTATATAAAGAATTACATGAAAATATATCTAAGAAATTAATAAATGGCTTATTTACACACATATATATTTTTTAAGATTTTATTTATTTATTCATGAGAGACACAGAGAGAGAGAGAGATGCAGAAACACAGGCAGAGGAAGAAGCAGGCTCCATGCAGGGAGCCCAACATGAGACTCAATCCTGGAACTCCAGAATCATGCCCTGGGCCAAAGGCACAGGCTCAACCGCTGAGCCACCCAGGTGTCCCTACAAAGATATATTTTAAGGAACTTCCCAATGTCTTATAGCTGTGTTTTTGTTGTCAAACATGTAAATTCAAAAATGAAATTTAAAAAAGCTCCCCAGAGGGAGCTTATAAATTAACTAGACCTAGTTTGGTCACTTATAAATAAAGAAAAACAGAACCAAAATAGATAACCTACCAAGTGTGCATATCCTATGCCCCAATTTGAATGCTGGGCCCTTCAGAGCAAGAATTATATCACTGCATCATTATAGTGGTTCTTAGTGCTTTTACTCAATAAACAGTCATTGATTGGTTGTCATTCAAACATATGCTGACAACTTATTTCAGTTGTTCATATCTTAAAATACTCTAACACATTAAACATCCCTTGTGATGATTGGCAAGCTTTCTTAATCAATACAGTTTATAATGGACTTATTAAGATCAGGCATGGTTGGGTTCCATTTTGACACATTTGAGTAATACCTTTTTTATCCACTCTACTGATTTTTAAGCCTTGGCATCCTTAATGGCTTGTCTGATTCACCTTTTCTGTAGCTTAATGCAATATCAAATAGAAGACATAATGAGTGAAATGTATTTGAGGGTAAAAATTAGTCCCTAAATTATTATTCCATTCTATGCATTGGTTAGTTAAAATCCATTTCAATTAAGCTCTTTTCAGATAGTAATTTGTGTTGAAAAGGTGGTGAATATTCAAAAATAGTTATATGTTCAGAGGCTGTATTCTAATAAAAATGTGTGTGTTTTAAAATCTAAAACAGATTTTAGAATATATCTGCTGGAAGCATAAGATGTATTGTAAGATTTGTTAGTAACATTAAATATAAAATAAAGTATTTGCACTTTAAAAACTGTTGCTAAATTATACACTAAACAAGATCCTCAACTTTTGACAGACAGGTAATACTTTCATAGACATAAACATGGGTATGATTAAGAGATTTAGGAGAACTTCAAATATTTTCAAAGCTTAAAATTTTTTAAGATTTATTTATTTATGGGGGAGGGTAGAGGAAGAGGGAAAGAGAAACTCAAACAGACTCCATGCTAAGCATGGAGCCCCATAAAGGACTTGATCTCAAGACCCTGAGATCATGACCTAAGCTGAAACCAAGAGTCAGACACTTAACCAAACTGTTCCACCCAGGTGCCCCTCAAAATTGAAAATTTTTAAATATACATTTAATTTCTTGCTTTAAAATTTGTTGCATATGTATTAGGTGTAGCTATTTAGTCAGAATGGGGAGTTTTACTTAGTGGAAATATTACTAAATAAGATAAAATTAAGATTGTTTTGTTTTAGAAAACTGCTTAGAGCTACAGTTCCCAAAGCAAGTTCCATGAAGTATTGAGTTCATGAAATTTCTAATATATTCAATCAATATATATTCTCAATGTCTATAATGTGCCTGACAGGCAACAAAACAAAGCACTTGCCCTTGTGGAGCTGATGTTCTATCAAGGGACTCAGGATCTCACAGAAGGAACACTCATATATGCTATATGTCAAATTCTGATCAGTTCTAAGATCTAGGCAGCCTAAGAGGGTGGAGTACACGGTGTGAGAGCCTGCCATTTTTATGGGATATTCAGGGAAGGCCTCTCAGATAAAAGGCTATTTGAGAAGAGACATAATGTAGAGTGAGAAAGGCATAAGATATGAAGGATGCAGTGTTGGGGAGGGAAAACAAAAAAGAACACTCAAAACCCAGGACGTATTTAATGTCCTTGGAAAAATGTAGGACAGTCAAGGGGGCTGATGTGGCTAGAGAGGAAAATAAGGGAATGGAAGATGAAGCCAAAGGCATTTGGAATGTGAAGGCTTGGAGATATGGTAGGGACTTGAGATTTTATTCCGAATGAGGAAGGTTGACACTGAGGATTGTAAACTCAGCAAGAAAAGACCATTCAATAATCACCAATCAAAATTATGTCTGTATTAAAAATGTTACTTTTACATTAAATATGTTTTAAAATATATTATTGGATGTATTTAATATTTATTGTAGTTAAATATATACCAAATTTTAAATATTTCTCTTACTGATTAATTCCTTTGCTCTAATTTTGTTAATTTAAATACCCCTTATGTTCCTTACTAACATTTTGTAAATACTTTGTACATTTTAAGGTATTTCAAGGTAAATATTTATGAAACTCAAGTCTAAAGAAATACATTGTTTCTATGCTTTCATTAAGCTAGCTAGCTTACAATGTGCTAAGTAGAAGCTTGCTCCTAAAAGAGTAAAAGCACACAGTCTTTATGTTCAATTTGCTTAGTTTAATTGATACAGATAGGTTTTTTGAATTGTGAAAATTTGTGACACAATTTTGAAGAAAAAGAAATTAAGCACACGCAAGTTATAAAGACAGCTATGAATGGATTCACAAAGTATTGGGATAGAGAATATTTCATGGCTACATTCCTAGAAATTCAATACCTGGATTAAGTTTTGAAAAGTAAATGAGAACTTTAGGGGTAGATAAATTGGGTGAGTGCCCTAAAGTAGTAGGTCTAGCCTCTACAGTGACATTGGCTTATAAGTCTGGAAACTTCTAAGTAGTTATATTCGAACACTCGATTGTCTTTTTCACCTATTAAGTATAGATTGGCTGGTAAGAAGACAATAGGGAGGGCAGCCCAGGTGGCTCAGCAGTTTATCGTTGACTTCAGCCCAGGGCCTGATCCTGGAGACCCAGGATTGAGTCCCATATCGGGCTCCCTGCATGGTGCCTGCTTCTCCCTCTGCCTGTGTGTCTCTGCCGCTCTCATTCTCTCTCTCTCTGTGTCTCTCTCTCTCTCTCTCTTTCTCTCTCTCTTTCTCTCCCTGTGTCGCTCATGAATAAATAAAATCTTAAAAAAGAAAAAAGAAGAAGACAATAGGGAGTGGTGGGGTCTATGGTGAACTAGAAAATTCATATCCATTGTAAGTATAAATATATATGTTTGAATCTGTATACAAACACGTTTACATATATACTTTGCAATAATAAAAAAATACATTTTTAGGTCAGATTTATTAGATTTGCTTATTTGTATCATCAGCTCTGGTGTAAAGTTTGAGGAAAGTGTGGCTAATGATAGATCGGTAAGCAATGATTATGTAAGATTTAGAACTTAGGAAATCATCAACAAGAAGCTAATTTAGAGGACAACATTTTAATGATTAAGTAAAGGATAAACTAGAAGGAAGAATAAAGAGAGCTGTTAGGTTGCTCTATTGGGATTACCCAGTGAAAGATGACAAATTTGCAAATGTGGTAATCAAAGAATATTAAATAACTTGTGTCACACTGTGGAGGTCTAATTGGCAGGATTTAATGACTGATTACATGTAGGAGATGATGAATACAAACAAATACATGATTGGTGAATTTTCTGATCTGGGAGCTTAGGTAGGTGGTAACAATGGGAACAAAAGAGTCATAAAAGGAAAATCAAGAGTTAGGGAGAATGAATGTGACTCTGGCTGTCTTCTGCCTGCTTTTACAATGCACAACTCTTTTTCTGGATCTTCAAATATTAAATTTGGTTTTATGAAATAAAACTGTATTTATATAATATCACATATAAAGTGATATTATAAATCTCACTATTCAATATTTAGAGTATCATGGTGGTATTGATTATAAAAAGGATTACAACTAGATTATAGATCACGACTTTCCAAATTCTATAATTGAATAAGTTTCAACTTATGATTTTATACAATGTTACTTAAGAAAGTTTTATGATAGTTGAGATAATCAAAAGCTTTTAGTATAAGAAATCTAGACATGTCCTTGGAAATCATCTCAGCCCATAAACTTGTTTTACAGCTGAGAAAGCAAAAGCACAAAGAAATTCAGTTGACTTGACCAATATCGGACAATTAATTAGTAGCAGAATTATGTCATTTAACCTCTGAGGAAAAATTCTAAGCTAACAAAAGAAATTTATTAATATTTTATTAATATGGATTTAATAAGAAAGTAGAGGCTTATGAGACAAAAAAAATGGGCAGAAATTTTCCTTGGGGCATAGTTTTTGATAAAATTGTCACTTTGCTTGTTCATTCACATCTTTGGTGTTATCTGATTAATTAATTAATTAGAGAACACAGCACTGCATGCCCAAGACTAAATTATAGAGGACTTGATGTTGACAACAATGAAAACTTCCTTTCTGGTGGATATTACAGAGATAAGATATAAATTGGCTAGACAATTTTTTTAAGTTGTGAAACAAAATGTTTATTACAAACATCCTGTGTTAGTATTTATTGTTAGTGCATTCTGCTTGACATTTGCTGAAATGAAATGACTTTGCATCTGATCATAGTAGAATACACTCTTCTATTTCTGTTGTCCGTATGATGAATCTACTTCTACAATAGTCTTTTTTTTTTTATGATGGACAGTTAATTCACATTCTGTAAGTTTATGAAGACTATTCCACAGGCAGTCATCTGGATTAACTTCTGTTAATTACCACTGAAATGTTGGGTTTTCTGCATAAACTGTGAAATGATTCTTTAGAGAATAGACTGAAAATGACTTTGGAGCCTTTGCTGCTGCCAAACCCTTTGGTTCTGTGGTGCAACATTTAGCCTCTTTGTAATTTAATTTCCTACTTTGAAATGTCACTTGCCAAATACCAATTCAGCTCCCCTTACTCTACATCCAAAAATCCTATCATAAATGTCACATCTGATAAGAAATGGATTACTTGGATTTGCAAGTGGGACTGGTGAAATTCTCAGAGACACAATATTATTTTCACTTCATGAAAATGTTCACATGATTTGCACTATGATTCTATTTCCATAATGTGCATCTAAACTCAGGGATCTCCATATTATTTCAATGTAGTTATACGTGATTAGCTAGCACATAAGCTGAGAATCCTATACTAAAGTCCGTTTCAGTTGAAATTTGATTTAAATCATGTACCATTTTTTACTATGGGCACAAACTATTGGACAAATTAATGTGGGTTTTTTTTTTCTATAAAATTTGATTGACTTTCTAAATCCTTCCAGTGCTCTGATTTCTTTTGGAAATAAAGAACACTGTAAAATAAGACCTATTCGGGGTCAATTGCTATTCCTCAAAGAGTGACTTTAAGTTATCTAAACCTCCAGGGATTCTGAAATAGATTGTGGTATAAAATATTTCAGGGGTGTGATTTTCCATCAATAAAAGGATATACTCATACTAAGTCAAACAAGCCAAAAGAAAAAAAAAAGAAAGAAAGAAAAAGAAAGAAAAAATGGAGGGGAGAAGCTTAGCAGATTGCTGAGTTTGTAAAGTATTTCAGTCATATTGCTGAATACACGTCATTCCAAAAAAAGACTCCCTGATCTAGTTTTCTACAGTTTTCATATGGTTTGATTTGATCTCCTCTTTTAAAGATTAGGTAGCAGTATAAAGAATGATTTGTATGTATGAAACATTTTGGGAATCTCAACTTGCTACTACTGCACTTGAATTATAATTCTAAGTCTTGCTTTTAAAAAGTAAATATTTAGTTAGATAAAATATCTTTAATTTATAGCAATCTCTTTACTTTTTTCCTGATTAGTCCTTAAAGTCTGTATATTGGTAAGTTTTTATACCTACAATATCTTACATTGTTCTTTTGGTTATGTGTGTGTGTCTGTGTGTGTGTGTGTGTGTGTGTGTGTGTGTGTGTGATCATCTTTTGAGCTCAAATGTTACTCAAAAAAAGTTACCTTTTTTTGGTTGGTTCTACATCTCCAATAAATACCAAGTATGCACATGTCAGGATATAAATCTATCCAGTGGATTTTCTGTTTCAAAGAGACCTCAAGGGTAAAGATATTTATCTCACTCATTGAGCCTTACCTGGGACTTCAGGACTAGCATATCCCTGGAAAAAGTTTTTATATCTGCTTTTCAAAGTCAATGAACAATGAATCCAGTTGATACAATATGACATCAGAAAGAGTGAGTAGAATGGGTTTGCCAAAAATCTCATTTCCTCTCACCTTTTGTTATCTTGACTACTACCTCTGTCTTAAGAGTCATCACTTAAAATACAAATTCCAAGGAAAGTTTCTGGATTAGGAATCTGATTTTGAATAAGGAATAATTGCTCCTGCGAGCCATTGTAAGCGAAGAGAAATATTTTGTTCATTTTCCTTACTTGTGAAATGGTAATAACACATGCTTTGATTCCTTCACTTTGTTCTATTTTGGATCAAATAAATGAGTATATTTGAGAGTATTTTCAAAACTGTCAAATACTATATAAATACAAGCCCTTGTTATCATTATTTTTTTAAAAAAGCTTTCACCACCAAAATACTGAGCAAATCATGAAAAAACATTATGATATTTGCTTCTTTTTAGGATATTATGAGGCTTTACTGGATGTTGACTTATTTGGCTTAGGATGAATATTCTTTTCTAACTTCCCCTAATGGAAAATCTGTGGCTTAGTACCTCTTGTGTATGCATCAAAGGCTTTGGATCAGGATGCAAAGCTTAACAGGTGAATTTGAGTAATAGGACTCAAGGAAATCACTGCCAGAGGAGGAAAAATGATGGTGTGGGGATGGTAATGGACTGCTGCATGAGTGGAAGGAGAGGGGTCTGACATTGTGTGCATAAGGTCCTAGAGGACATAAATAAAAAGGGCTTCCAAGACTCTAAGGGTTTTTGGTCCTTTTCAGCATTTTTGATTTGGGCTGGTGCTTGCTTTCAGTGAAGAGATATGATGAGTCCCATCTAATTTCTGTTGTTTACTTTTAAGTAGAAGGATGGAGTGGGTGTTAATACTGGAGTTTGGGTGTTAACACTGGAATTGATGGGGATGAGGAAGCTGAACTCCAGAAAGAAACATTTGGTTTTATTACCATATATGTTGAGGGGAATATGTGAGTATGTCTTATATAATTCATATATTATCTCATTTATCCTTTTTGCAGTCTAGTAGCCTAGAGAAAGATACATTTTCTGGGGTGCTGCAGTTGGTTAAGGGTCTGCCTTCAGCTCAAGTCATGATCCAAGGGTCCTGGGATCAAGTCCCACCTGGGGCTCACTGCTCTGTGGGGAGCTTACATCTCCCTCTCCCTCTACATGCCACTCCCCTTCCTCATGCTCTCTGTCTCTCTGTCTCTCTCTCTGTCAAATAAACAAAATCTTTTAAAAAATATATCTTTCTGTATTATTACTTCATAATTTATTCTTGTAATTTTATCAGTTTAAATTTTACATATATATTTGAATATATATTGAATTTTACATATATATTTGAATATATATATATATATTCCCTCCTCTATCCCATGTGCCTTCTCCTTCTTTTTTCTCCCCTCCTTTCCTCTATACTGATACTGCCTGTGGAGAAAATAAAATGTCAATGTGCAAGCATATGGGGCAAGAATGCAATTTCAACCATTAGGATTTTATCCAACCTTCTAACTGACCCTAAACCATGAATAAGAATAATGTTTTTTTGTTTTGTTTTGTTTTGTTTTTAATATTTCCTGGGTCAATCTAGTCTTTATTCCAGTGTCTCCTCAGTTTTTAGATGCCTAAAATTTACCTGCAATGTTTTAAAATCAATGCTTTCCTAGATTCAACTATTTAAGATTCTTACTCAGTAGGTCTGAGACTGGACCTAAAAACCTGCATTTCTAATAAACACCCAGAATGATTTGATGCAAAAATCCCATGGACTACATTTTTTTAAAAATATGAACTTCAACTCCAAAGACTTTTATAATTTTTATTCATTCAGTAAAAAACAAATATTGAAAAGAGGGAAAAGAGTCTACAAGATAGCTTACTGATGTGCACAGAACTCTTTATGACCCCTTCTAATATATGCACTTCCTTTAATTTGCCCATACATTCTTTTTAATTATAAAAATAACTTTTTTCAGGCATTTTGTCCCATCAGATATTATTAGTTTTGTTTTGTTTTGTTTTGTTTTGTTTTCTCTCAGTACTGAAAGTACTAAGATTTGCTTACAATGTCCCTTTGCATCTCTGGCCACTTGCAACTATGGGTGGCTATGAGATCTCTACCTGGAACTCCCATCGCAGGTTCCCAGGCCTCCTACCTAGAACAGAATCACTGCATGCCATTTGAGTAATTTTTACAAAATACAGTTAAAATGGTTTGTATTGCTGTATTTCTATCATTTCACTCTCTTAGGATTGCAGGGTTTCACACAGTTTTTAAATACCAAATTTTTTAGGTTCAAATGTGGAAAGGAGTTTGTTCTTTACAGGATTGTGGCTTATATTTTACTGAAGTATAAGAGCCTGCACAATAGTAAATATTAAATCCAAGGGTGAGAATGACCTAATTAAGAGAACTAAAAAATCAAAGGTAGCATGGTTTTTGGATGAAAATGGAGGTAATTTGTTCTACTACACATACAGTCAGGTAGGAAATATTATTTTTAATTCATTTATTTTTTTGGAGGGAGAGATAGGGTAGGGGGAGGGCCGAGAGAGACAGTGAGAGAATCTTAGGCAGGCTCCACAGCCAGTGTGGAGACCAACATGGGGCTCAATCTCAGGATCCTGAGATCATGTCTGAGCTGAAGTTGGACACTTAACTGACTGAGCCACTCAGGTGACCCAAGAAATGTTGTTTTTAATATACTATGTATGTAGCATTTTAATCTCCAAAGTGTGAGTTTTATCAAACACTGTAAGTTAACATGTAGAATTTGAAAACATTCAAGAATTAATCAGTTAATGTTTGTTTTTACAGCATGTTTTTGTTAGGAATTTTTACTAGCCATTTAAAATATTGTTTTCCACGTATATGTCAGATGTTAATATTCCACATTCTCAAATTATACATCATGCTTTTCAATATTGTGAATCAAAAGTCATGAACAATGAAACTAAAACCTGAAATATCTCTTAGTAACTAAGTTATTCTCTGCTGTAATTGCATGTTTGTTGTTTATATGACTTGTTGTTACATTCAGTAGCTAAATAACCTTAGACAAGTTATTTGAACTCTCTGCCTCAGTTTCCTAACCTTTAAAATATGATATTAGATATTAGATATGATATTAGAACTTAATTCATAGGGCATTTTAAGGATGATAATACATTTGTTTTTACATCAATTAGAAAAGAGCCTTGGCATGTGATTAACACTATATAAGTGTAGATATTAATATTAAGATCAGTTGAAATGGGGGATTTCAAGTAGTATTTGTGGAGGAGGTGGTGAAAAATATCCTATCTCAGAGAATGATAAATATTACTAAGGGTTACTGCTTAACATTCCAGAAACAAAATATGCTCTGATTTTTTTGTTTTAGTTTCCCAAAAGAAAGATTATATCATATCACATGTTTTTTTTTTTTTTTTCTCACTAGTAGCTTAGAGAAATTACTCTAATAACAAGACAGATCAATTACTTAGCCACATGCTTTAGTTCAGGTTAAGTACCATAGGCAGGCTTATGAACAACATAAATAAATAAATAAACAGACATTTATTTCTCACAGTTCCAGAGTCTGCAAATCCAAAATCAGAGTGCCAGCCTGGTCAGGTTCAGGTGAGAGCCTTTTGGGTTTTAGACTGCCATGTTCTCCCATATCTTTACATGCCAGAATGGACAAAAGAGAACTCTCTGGGGACTCTTTTATAAGGCTACTAACTCTACCCATGAGGGCCCTGTCCTCATGACCCAGTTACCTCCCAAAGCCATCCTAATACACTTCCTAATACCATAATGTTGTAGGGTTAGGGTTTCAGCATATAAGATTTCAAGTGGGAGGCCAGAAACAGTTGGTCCATAACATTAACTCATTATTTTTTTTTCTTGTCTATTATTTATTTTCATCTGCCAATTGAAGCTGTAGATGAAATGCATATTAATAACCTCATTATTAGCTAAATTCTGGAATAAAATAATTTTTAGTGAGACATATCTAAATTAAGTTGTAAATTTACAGTGATATTTAAAAGAATATTACAAATTTTCTTTGAAATAACTATTTATTAACTAAATTTCAAGGACTGGCATACTTTTGGCAAAAACAATATCTATTGATATTTCTCTCATTGCTTGAAAGGAGCTATAAAAAGGCTCGATAATTTCACATATTGCTGAGTTGATTTTGTTTTGTTGGAAGAGAGTTTGCAAGAAATGTCAGCAACAAGTATACATACAAACATAAATCCACTTGGGTGTGAGTGAACTTCCCATGTAGTTTGCACTTTGCCCACTGGAAAGACTGCAGTGGGAAAAAAAAAAAAAAAAAAAAAAAAAACTTGTGAGATTGCCAGAGTCCAAGACAAAAGCCATAGAAGTGACTGAGCAGCAAAAACGTAATAATAACTAAATGTGCTGTACGTGATTCGTGATAATCCTGGTACCAGTTTTTGCTTGTCCTATACTATACTTATCTTTTCTTAAGAATAAGAAATATGACTACTTCCCTTAAACAGCAAATATATCAAGCATTTTTCATAATGCTTACATTTGTTGACTAACAAAAAAATCTCCAAGTGAAAAATGTATAAACCAGTAGTACATAGACATACAATTGTGTTGATCATTTTAAATACTTATCTAATAAAATAGACCTACTCATATTTTCACATAGACTGAACAATGCCAGCTACCTAAATCATGCTGCTCCACAGTTCCTCCAAAAACAATGTTCTTCTTGAAAAACTAAAAGACCAAAAAAAATTACACAAAAATAACGTGGCCAAAAGAGAGAAAACACCAAAATTACAAATTACCTTCTAAAAAAAAAAAAAAAAAAAAAAAAAAAAGCTAAACAAAAATAACCAGTCCCAGCAGGTGATCACATTCCAGCCATAGCCTGAGCCATAAGCTTGAGCGTTCTTAGGAAAATGGATCCAGTGGCAGGTTTAGACTTGCTCTAAAACCATTCTCAGGAAGAAAAAGTCTACATTGAGTGAAAATATTGGAAAGTAGTTTGAGGTGGCTGACTTCAAAAGGCATAGCTTCTGGGGAAAAAGAGGGAAAAGAGAAATGAGAAGTGTCCTTTGGCAGTTGCCTGAAAAAGTAACAAAGGGAAAGAGGCAAATTTAGAGTCATCTAAGAGAACAGAGAACCACAAAAATGAGGTTCACAATCCTCTTCATCATACATACATACATCCATTTAAGAAATCGAACTTTTTCTCTACTTGTCACTGAGCTAGGAATCCCATAAAGCAGTCCAAATATGCAAAATGAGTAAAATAAAAGGAAATAAATCTATAGAAAGTTACTAACAAACAGTATTTTTATTTATTTTTTTTAAAGATTTTATTTATTTATTCATGAGAGACACAGAGAGAGCGAGAGGCAGAGACACAGGCAGAGGTAGAAGCAAGCTCCATGCAGAGAGCCCGACATGGGACTCGATCTCGGGACTCCAGAATCACACCATGGGCTGAAGGCAGGCGCCAAACCGCTGAACCACCCAGGGATCCCCCAAACAATATAAAATGAAAATTAAAATATTTCAGTTGAAAAATCACCTCAGAAAGGAGCAAAAGAAAGGCAGAAGAAAATTGTAAGCAGAACTCCAAAAGGATTAAATATATGGAAACAAGCAAAAGACACATTAAAAATTGATTAGGAAATTTAAAAATCTAAGGACACTTGGGTGGCTCAGTCAGATAAGCTTCCAACTCTTGATTTTGCCTCAGATCACCATCGCAGGGTCATGAGAGCTAGTCCCATGTGGGCTCCACTCTCAGCACAGAATCTGAGATTCTCTCTTTCCTTCTGCTCCTCTTCCTACTCTCTCTCTAAAATAAATAAATAAAATCCTTAAAAAAAAGAAATTTAAAAATCTAAAGCACTCTTACCTATAGAGAACAAACTAAGGGTTGCTGGAAGGGAGGTGGGCAGGGGGATGGGTTAAATGAGTGATAGGTATTGAGGAGGGCACTTGTAATGAGCACTGAGTGTTATATGTAAGCAATGAATCACTAAATTCTATTACAGAAACTAATATTACACTATATGTTAACTAACTAGAATTTAAACAAAAACTTGAAACAAACAAGAAAAAGTAGAAAAAAAAAATAACACATTGATTGAACTAAGGAATGAAATGCCAAAAAAGAGAAAAGACTCTGCTAGTAGGCCTGTTTGTACATGGCACGGATGAACAATTCTGAGATGACTTGAGGAAATATATAATGTGTGCAGAAGAAGAGCCAGATTTCCAAATGCTGGAGAAACAAATGACAAATACAGATAGGGTGAAGACTAAGATGAATATTATGCGGCTAGATTGCAAGTTGAGTATCAGTATAAATCTATGGATTTTAATATGTGGACAGATAGATACAGAAATATACAATATGTTCATATGCATATTTCCTAGCTCTGAGAGATCTTGAAAACAATGACTACTGGCCCCCCACTCTGTGCCAATGAGCAAATCTTACACCCAGATTTTTGTTTCTAAAGACCATTCTCTAGTAAGGGTTACATAGGACTCCTTGTATATATAGCCACTTCCAAGACTAAAATATGAAACTTAAAACATCTTATAGTGCTAGGAGGTGAAGATGTACTCAAAAACTGATGGGGATATGTCAAATGGATACAGGATCATTTTCCCAAGAAAAATACTGATAACAACAAATTATAATCTGTAAAATAAAAATAGGAATTCAAACATTACATACTTATATGATGACAATAAGGCTCATATGGAAAGAATGGAGAACTCTTAAGTAAAATTCCAAATAATACATGTGGAAAGAATCATGAAATGAGAAACATTACCATTTGTTTGAAACTACAGCAATAATAGCCTCAGGCAAGAAGCTAAAATCAGTGGGTAAAAGTATGATGAGAACAGGATATTTACAGAGTCTTCTGTGTATCTCTTCACAAATGCTTATTATTTACAAAAGGAAAAATAGTATTTTTATAATGAAGAAACATGGCCGACTCAACCTTAACCCTATTTGGAAATGTACATCATCGGGGCACCTGGTGGCTCAGTTGGTTAAGTGTCTCTCTGTAGCTCAGGTCATGATCCCAGACTCCTGGGATTAAGCCCCACATTGGACTCTGCTTAGTAAGGGGTCTGCTCCTCTCTCTCCCTCTCCCCCTCCCTCTGCTCATGCTCTCTCCCTCTTCCTCAAATAAATAAAATCTTAAAAAAAATAAAAGGAAATGTACATTATCAGTGATGGGACTAAATCAATACCAGGTGCCTCCTTATATGATGTACTGAGAAGGACACAATATCATATCTGCTGTGTTCTTGAAAAAATTATATAACCTGCATCTAATCATAGGTAGCCACTAGTTCAATTCAAAAGGAGAGACATTCTAGAAGATAATTGGCCTGAACTCTTTAATAATATAATCTAAGAGACATGAAAACTAAAGGTAATGTGTCATCCTAGATTAGATTCTGAAATGGGAAAGGATATTAGTGGTACAGTTGACAAAATCTGAATGAGATATGTGGATTAGATAATCACTGTATTTCGATATTATTTTCATCCCTTTGACAATTGTATTTGCCTCTGTAGAGGAATGTCCTGGTTTTACACTGAATTCATAAAAACACTTACGTATTTAGGGGTAAAAGGGCATGAGATGTAAAATTTGAAATTTGTAAAAATGTAAAAATATAAACAGAGAAATTAGATAATAAATCGAGGGATAATAACAAAGAGTCAGGGTCTGAAAGAGAATGAGGAAGCAAGGGTGAAAAAAATGTTAACATTTAACGGAATGTAGGCGAAAGTTGTATGAGAATTCTTTGTCCTGTTTTTGTGCTCCTTTGTACTTTATACCATACTGATCTGAAGTTATTTCAAAACAAAAGTTAAAAATAGATAACCCTATACTCTTGTCTGTTCAGCCTTAACCGGAAGCACACTGACTGATCAGGGTTGCAATACGAGAGCTCTACAGCACATTTCCTATTCGATTGCTTCTCATACCATCACTTTGTGATTTGAAGTTTCATGGTCTCATTGCATGATAACTAGATAATCGTTATTTTTTAAAAATTGACCAAGCTAGAAGTACAAACCAGAACTAATCTGAAACTTGTCATAACTAACAAACACTACATAGCTTAGAATAAAGGAAAGTGTGATCTCCAGCAATATTGAATCATCAGAGGAAAAATATGCTTCAATGGATTCCACAATTTTGGAGAAAAGCTTGAGGACTAGGACGGCAGGACAAGAGAGAAGAGAAGGGCAGCGAGGAGGTGGCTTCAAGTCCAGTGAGGGGAGGCGCCATCTTTACCGATTACAGACATTGCTGGAAAACAATGGCTGCATTTACTGGGCTGCTGTGTGCACGCTTACAGTGCTTGTAATTGAGGATGATTATGGTTAATGACTCCAGTAATGTGCACTTTCAAACCAGCAGGACAATGTAATTTGTATCAAACCTATTCAGTATCTCTTCAGGCATTCTGAATGGTTTAATCTTAGCCCAGCACTGGCTGCAGAGGGAGTCTCTGGAGGCTTCACAGCTGGCTCAAATTAAAATTTTCATGGTCTCCCCCACTCCCAAATCCCCCCAGTACATTCAGAAGTAAATAAAGCTGTTTGAGTCTTCAGATCATCTGGATAGCTCAGGGACTGTCATAGTTTAATGTGACAGGACCAAGAACTTTAGTCCTAAAAACACTAGGTTCCAGTGTGCAGAAAGGAAGCAAAACATCTGTGAAATTCACTGATGAGGTGTTAACCAACAACAGCTACACTTCTTGGTGAAGAAAAGCTGTTTTACATTTCAATATACTGTGAAACACAACATTCTGTGGTTTTTCAGAAGATAAAAATAATCACTTAATACAAAATACGCCCAGTTTCCATTGCTCCAACTATCAAGAAGAAATCCCTTATCAGCAAAACGGTTTGTGAAATCAATTCAGGAATAGATCCTATTTAGAAGCTAGACTATTAATCCAGTGCCAGATAAATCTTTAGAAAATTAATTAATTAATTAATTTTGAACTATGAGAAGAAGCATAAACATGGTTTCATGCCTTTTTTTTTTTCTCTTTGGTTTACTTTCATTTTACGGAGGGGCAAAGGATAGTTTCATACAGTTACTCTGTAATTTTTAGAGACTCTGGTTACAAATCCTGAAGCATGACAGAGTGTGCATACAAATGAGATGGAAAAATATGTACTGTAGAGGGGCCTAAGGCTCAAGATAATTACAATTTTGAAAAAAAAAAATTGCTATTATGTTCCACTCCTCAGGTTTGTAAGTAAAGTTTTTCTTTCTATGCAATTGAATGCAAATCACTGCATTTCAACAGTTCCAGAAGCAAAAAATTTAAATCTGAACAATGACATCTGTCAATGGTAACAATAGAATGAAGTTGGAAAACAAGGTGAAAGTGCACGTGTATCCTGGTCTTCATGCAAGGTAAATGGCCCAGAGAATGATTGATATGTGAAAAGAACAGCAACATTCCAGTGGCAAAATGGTTATAAGCAGCAGGAAAATGTGCATAACTCAACTGATTATGCTACCATGAGATTTTTCATACACAAGTATTTCACATTTTATTTTATTTCTAGAATGCTTATAAATCAAACTGTTTTGCTCTCAAATGTTTACCCATATGTCATGAAGTTTAAAGTTTATGACATATACCTTGCCTCATATTGTAGATTATGTTATTCAGTTTGTAACAAATAGCTTTGAATGTGAAAGTGCAGTTGTTTGATTGTAAATGGCGTGAGCTAAATTGACTATAAATGACCTCATGTTGTCTAGCATGGAAATACTGTCATTTCTTGTGTGAAAAGTAATAAAAAAAAAAAAGCATTTGCTATAAAGACTCATTGGTAGGTTTCAGGATTTAGCAACTCTACCAACTGACTAAAAGAAATCTGCAACACAAGGAAATAAAAATTAGGATAGGTGTTTTTCAGTTTTCTATCTGTATCACATTCTTAAGAAAACTCTTTAAAAGAGTAAAAGGACATTACAATGATATGATAACGCAGGGTACAATACATATTTGCTGAACTAAGAGTAATACAGTTTATGTGTTCTGTAAGAAAGAATTCTAACAAATTCTTGGAAACATTCTGGAAAGTTTGGCTACAATTCTCCTAGTGCCTCTTCTAGCAACTCCCTAATCTCCTTCCAGCATTTGATGGCTCTGTTCCATTTTGACTCATCTTTAGGGTGTTGGTGGCCAATACTCTGGATATGCTTACTCACAAAATGGAATGATAAAGATTACATATCTGAGGCTTCCTTGAGGCTAGGGCCCTGTATGTTTTTAGGAATTTTCAGGTCGATGCGTCCATTATAGGATTTGGAAGGGAAATATTTTTCTGAGAAACATGGCCATAAAGGCATTTCCTTTTTCTTTACATTATCGGCTATGGTATAGATTCTGGATTTGTAGGCTTGACTATAAGCAGTAGCAGTAGGACTTCTGCTGAAGCAGCCTGAGTTATAAGGTTGGCATTTCTCTGGCTTTCTCACTTCTAAACCAAAATGTCCTTTAATACACCAATTTCTGCTTCAACTAGGTAGATTGGACCCTGTAGTCTGAACATAAGAAATCCGGTTAATAAAAGATGAAACTGAAAAAAAGTTTACTTCCATATGCTTGAATTCTGTTATTCATCTGGGTACATTTCATAGTTAAGTAATATTAATGCCACCACTTCTCTCAGTGGTGAAAGGGGGTGAACCTCCTGTGTCCTTCTAGGTGTTTTCTTAAGTTATTTATTTTTTCTCTTCAGGAATTTTACCTATGACTGCCCTGGTTAATGATTCATTTGTTTTTTCAAGTATCCCTGGTCACGAGAGTTTTTTGTGCCAGAAATATCTACTATGATATAATCATTTGGAGTGAGACAATTTTACATACATATGGCTGAATGACAGTAGCAACTATGTCTCATCAAATTATCTGCTCTTCTGAGCAGTGGTCAGCTGGAGAAATATTCAAATCAAAAGCATATGCATTTTTATCATCATTAATTGGGAGCTGGGTTTCTGTAGAATTATCCTGCATTTCAAAAACTCTGCTTTGGCAACGTTAATGCACACTCCCTTAAGTCACCATATTGTATTCTAGAAGAAGGAGAGAGGATATTCTATGTTCCTGTTCTACTTTTTGCAGGATCATACTTTGTTCATCAACTCACTTGTTCCAGTATTTCCCAATATTTCTCAAACTTCTCTTTTCTCTGATATTCCCTAACAGCTATCTTTTTCATTAAAGATTCATTGTACAATACACATGTATAATTTTTTCCTCTGACCTCTTTAAATTTTACAAAATTTTCTAGACTTGCAAATAGCCCAACTACTGACTGCTGCTAGATAAACATTATAATACATCATTTAAAAATATTCTGTGTAAACCATACAATGTTCAATATCAATTGGCATGCATGTATGTCCTGTTGCTATTTAATGTTCTGCTGAAGCAGGGGGCAAAAACACATAGTTCTGGCCTTTTATTATTGATTTTATGGGAAGTCGTCATGAGATTCCAGATATGGAGCCTCTTACAGATTAGGCTGGCTCTTCTCAAATACTCTTACCATTAGGAATAACAGATGCTTAAACTCTTCAACAATTTTCAGGATCAAAAATAATTGTAATAGGTCAGAGAAGAGGCAGCCACCCCTTGATCTTTTCATGATGTATGGCATTCTTGGCCCTTGAAATAAGTGAATTGAAATGTTAAACTATATTAATAACATCATAAGAGTGGACTTTGGTGATGTATGGGATTGAAGAGGCCAACCTACATCTGTCGGGCTTCCAAGTGATACTAATATGAGATGAATGACTAGGCTGGCTAGCTGAAACTTCTGTTTCCCAAATATTTGGTACTGGCACTGTTTTCTCCACCTTTTACAGCATGTCATTTTATACGATGTTGTGGTGACACACAGTGATAGTAAGACACCAGATACTTGCAGTAAGACTTACTTGAAAATTTCTAATCTGCTATCAGGAAGACAAGAAAAATATTATTTTGCTTTTTTTTTTTTTCTTTCTCAGTTGTTTCTACTCTAAAGAGGACAAAAAATGATTTTAGTCACCAATAATTCCTTGGCTATTTGCTTGCTATTACTTCTTCACATAGCACTCCATTAAAATAATCTCGTCAAAGATAGAATAAGAGTAAATTGCAACAACATTTTTCTCTTAGAAAATTATTATATTTCCCTAATGGTAGCTAGGTAATGTTTCACTGCTTGACACTTTGTACAGGGCATTCTGAAAAAGACACTTCTTAATGAACACTTTGAGGGCTACATTCAGCTTATTGTTTGAATGGTCAGGGAAGAGGAGAAAACTATTCTTTTAAAAATAAGTTCTTTTGTGGGAAAGAGTTGACTTGATTTCAGATTTAATTATCCATATATTATTGATACTTTGAAATATATACCCTTTTTCAGTTGTGTGTTCATATCAAATGCATAGAGTGAAAGTTTCTATAGAGAGATAACATAGCTACATATCTACATATATAGATACATCTTTTTAGGTAATAGAGTTTGTTTTTGTTTTTTTTTTCTCTTAACCTAAATCAGACTCAGTAACATATAGTGCAAAGACAGTGTTGTGGTAGTTAGTTTTTTCAACATTAAGGGATTTTGTCAACTTTGTAATCGGAGTATACATTGGAGTATCTGAATTAAGAAACAGATTTTAAGCTCTACTTATAAGTGTGGTAGAAAACATTACCTTTTTAAAAAATATTTACAAGAAAAAATAATTAGAATTTTTAAATCATCTTGGGTAGCCATAAGCATGTCAGAAACATACAGATTTTCTTTTCATTTATAGAAGAAAGTCTGGTAGCTTAGTGTCTGAAATGGTTGATAAAACTTTTTTTTCAGTGTCAAGGCTGACGTAAGTAAATTGACAAAAACTCTGGAATACGAAAATAATTACTGATGGAGTATATCAATCAGAGAAACAGAACCAAAAGTAAGTAGGCTGTGTGTGTATATGTATACTAATAGGGTGGAGGGAGACTAAAGAATTGGCCCTTATAATTATGATTGTGGGACCTGGCAAGTCCAAATCTGCAAGGCAACCTGGTAGGTTGAAGAGCCAGGGGAAAAGTTAGTGTTGCAGCTCCAGTCCAAAAGCAGTCTGGCTACAAAATTGCCTCTGTCTTGGGAGACCTTACTTTTTTTTCTTCTAAAGGCTTTCAACTGATTGGATCATGCCCATCTACTTTATGAAGAGTACCGTGCTTTACTCAGTCTACTGGTTTAAATCTTAATCTAATTTAAAAATGACCTTGACACTAACAACTAAACTGCTTTTTCTTCCCCTCTCCTCCCCTTCCAACTAGACTGTTTCTTAACCAAATATTTGGGCATTGTGGTCTAGCCAAGAAATTAACCATACGAAATTAACCACATGAAATTAACCATACGAAATTAACCATAATATGTGGCATTAGTATTCTGGGTTCACCAAGAATTAGAATTATTTCACCAATATCTTTAAAGTGAGCATCACTATCTATCAGCTCTGGAGTAATATGAATACACTTGAACTCTTTTTCCTCCGTTGTCTTAAAAACTATGTCACTTTAATTTCCATTGAGTTTCGCTTTATCCTTCCTCATGTCTTTTTCATTCTTCTCAGCTCTTGCACTCACACCATACCAATTCATGCTAATTTTCTTGATTTAATTGCTTTTCACGAGAGGGGAAGAAAGGAAAAAAAAAAAAATCCCATGACCTATTCAAAGATTTTGAATCTCTTCTTCCATTTGATTTCTACTCCACAGCAAGAGCCCTAATCCCTGCTCCTAGCCTCTTTGAAGTAAATTTTATGTTAATTTGTATGTGTGCATGTGCGCGCACGCGTGCGTGTTCTCTCTAAATAAAACATACATCTTTTTCCAGGGTAAAGTAAAAGACAAATTTTTAGAGCTCAAGGAATGTAAAGTAATAATTGCATATGTGAGTCTCAAAGCTTTGCTGAGCTAATTATTAGCCTTCCAAGCAGAGACAAAGGTGGGCTGAGGTAAAAACTTAGGGAACTAGGATACAGGGCTCAAAATAAGTACATGTTATAGTCATACAAAGGATAGATTCTCTGTAGGGTAGGATAGATGCCACAGTCCTTGCTCTTTATATCACTAATGTGCATCACCTGTCTGAAACAAGACACTGTGTTGGAAAGGACCTGTAGAGCTTATCCAGTCAATCCTAATACCTCCATTCTGTACTATATCTACTGATGATGTGTCCCTTAAAGCAGATATTTAGGAACACATTAACTTTTATGTTTTAAGACAGTACATTCTATTGCTTATTGAATCTCAGAAAATGTTTTATAATGTCTGAGTAGAATTATCCAGATGTAGAAAATAATAATCCTCTGCCTAAAGTATTCCATATGGAAACCAATAGTGGCTGATCTTTTATTAATCATGTTACATTTTTTAGACTACTGTTTCAAGTGTTTTTACAAGGCCACTAAAGCCTCAGAGCAAAATGAAAATGTGGTTGTCAAGGTACATTCCTGGGCAAGTGGCCAGAGGGGCAACTAGGTAACCCCAGCTAGACATTTTGTGATGATATGTGACATCATCTAAACCATTCATCTTCCCTTTCTTTGCGCTTTGCTCATTTTCTAGTCATTGCCTGACATTTATTACATTTTTCTCCCTCACTTATCTATATTTAGCCCAAAGCCCTTTTGAACAAGTCTTCCAGGCTCTAGTAAAAATAATTTTTCCTATCCTTATGAGATGAACTCCACTCCTGGCTATGAGCTCATATTTTTGACATGTAATTCCATTATCCAGGAATCAAGATCCTGTTTATTGATACCATCTGCACAGTCCATTGTTCACATCTTAGATCTTTCCTTCTCAGGTGCTAACTCTTGGGAAGACAGTATGATGACAGCACCATCTGTGCTCCCAAGTCTTTCATCTTCTGACCCAAGAAGGTATAGTTCTTAAAGTGTTTTTCATCTAGACATGGGTCAGCAGGTGTGCTAGGTGGATAACAACTTGAACGTGTCCTTTAACAAGATGACACAAAACTTCATGGGCCATAGTCCACATTTGGTCATTTCAGTGACTCTTAAGTGTGATATCACTAAATATTTCTAGTGTCCTCCTTCAAGGCTCAAATTGTTTTGAGATGTTTGGTTCCTTGAAGTTCTTTGAGTAAGTTTTTTGCAGAGAATTATGACCTGGTTCTTCTAGGATCTGGAGTCCAGTCTTTTAAAGCATAGGTGTACGTAAGCCAATATCTTTCAGATTGCATCCTGCTTCCTCATTTATCCCTGTACATGGACATATGTCTGACAAACCATGTACTGTTAAAAATAGTAGATTGAACTAGATGCAGGTGCTTTGACTTCTAGTTTTAACACTGGAGATAACTTTGTAATATTGGATACACATTAAAACTATCATTAGGACTCTATTCCCTCACCTGAAAAATTAGTGTAATGGAGTGATAACTGTAGAGCCTCAGAGTGTCAGTTGACTTTTAGGTAGGGATTTATCTTTTCTCTTCGTTGTAAGATATAAAGTGGCCTTTTGAAAAATGTTCCCTGAGTTTTTGAGTTTTAAAAAGAAACCACAGTTTCCGGTGTGCTTTGTCTTTAAAAAAAGACAGCACTTCAACGATGATGTTAAACTAAATTGTATGTTCTCTATAAACACTCTAGAAGTTATAATAATGTTATCCATTTAAAACCCTTCAAAAGCTACCATGTGGGTGATATTTAAAGATTATTGTTCTGAAGCAATAACATAGAATGAGCTACTGAGCTATCAACAGCCTGCATTGGTGACAAACATAATTGTATAAATGTTATATATGATGCACAGCCATGAGTATTTGATGAGTACATGCCATTAAATCCAAATTTATTTATCACTGCTTTTCCATGCAAGGATTTCATGTAAATTAAGTATTTCCTTTAAATGAGCTTTCCATTGTGAATATATTTCACTTATAAAAAAGTCTTATTAATTTAAAAAGTCCATGGTTTTACTATTTTCCTTATTAAGGAAATTTACCATTTCCTCATTATTATAACATGTTAACTCAGAAACTTTTATTAGGAGAATTTGGAATGATGACATGTTTCCCTGGGATATTTTGCTTTACATGGTCTAGCTTTGCTCTCTGGAACAATTATGCAGTAGAAATGCAACACCTAAAATTTCAAATACTACACTTTGCCTAGGATAGAATCTACCTTATTTTCCTTTACCACATACTTTTCAAACACATAATACGTTCCAGGCATTGTGATAGGCAAGAGAAATACAAAGTAAAAGGAGCCAACCACTGCACTTCAGGGACTTACTGTTGAGTCTGGGAGATAGTTTTGTCAGGGCAAGATGGTGGACAGACCATTTGCACCTATCTCTTCCTTTTCGGGTCACAGCATGCAATTAAAATGAAAGTAAAGAAACAAAACTCACAGCTAAGAGCTTGGGGCGGGGGGACATCAGTGATGGATAGATTTCAACACATTTCTGGTAGATAAAAAGAGATGGATAGGTGAGTGATTAATCAAAGAACAGAAAGACTCACTCTAGACCACTTACAGAGGTAACTACGACTGATGAAAAACAGACTTCTCCTATAGAAACTCCAAAGAGGCTGCAGACTAAGAGATGGCAGGTGCTTTAATGGGTGGGAGGAAGAAATAGATCTAAGAACAAGATGATTAATGGAGAACAGATATAGCAGAAGTAAACCACCCACACCTCTTCCTGGGACTCTTTATGCTGGATGCTTTACTCCAGGCACAGACACAAATGTAACAAAGCTGTCTGAAGAAAACAAGGGTAATTAGTTTAATGGACACTCATAGTGAAATCTTTCTTATTTGATGCAGGAGTCACCCCCATGATTTCTCACTCTAAGGCATTTCCTACCAGACACAAAATCTCCCAGTCAGTATTCTTAGTTTGGTATTATTAAGCATGAATTGGCTACCATGACTCACCAGAACTTTATCAAAATACTGCAACATGAGAAAGAATGATGCAGATAGGCCAAGTAAAAACTAACAGAGATGAAATAGGAGTAATTTAAAGAACCAAAATAAATTTTAAAGATCTCATGAGTATCTCTGGGTGTATTTGAGAATGTTCTGCATAAACTCACAGATTTCTGAAAAGGAGGAAAAACAAAGAAAAAATAATGAGAAGGAAGAAAAGAATTAGAAATGAGAAGTCATGACTGGAATAATATGTTCAAAGGGAAGGTAGGAAATTAACGTGAAGTAGTTGCTCATTCGGTATAACTATAATAAAAACAAAAGAATATGTAAGAAAAGATGAGATCAGCTTAGGATGTCCAACTCTGAGTAATAGGAGGTCTTGGTAAAGAGGATAAAGAGAACAGTGGTGAAATGATCAAAAATGAAGTGCCACAAAGTCCTACTAAGCTAAAGAAAGAAACAAATTTAATTAAAAAGTCTTTCCAAGCACTGTACCCTAAAATATCTAGATACATTATTGTAAAAATATAAGAAAAACAAAGATCAAAGATCCTAAAATCATCTCTAAGTGACAGGAAATCAGACCATCATTAACTTAGAATCACAGATGAAAATGGAGAAATGCTTTCAAAGTTCTTAGGGGAAATGGTATTCAATGTAGATTTACATACTTCGGCAAACTTTCACTAAAATGTGAGGAAGGAATAAAATATTTTAAAACCTGTAAGAGGGCAGCCCGGGTGGCTCAGCAGTTTAGCGCTGGCCTTCAGCCCAGGGCCTGGTCCTGGGGACCCAGGATTGAGTCCCATGTTGGGCTCCCTGCATGGAGCCTGCTTCTCCCTCTGCCTGTGTTTCTGCCTTTCTCTCTTTCTCTCTCTCTCTCACTCTCTGTGTGTATCTCTCATGAATAAATAAATAAATAAAATCTTAAAAAAATAAAACCTGTAAGAATTCAGAAAGTAAACACAGTAAAAAAAAAAAAAAGAAATCTTTTCTAGGAAATCAATTAAGGATATATGATATATTTCAGCAAATTAAAAAAATAAGCCAAGAGAGAGGAAGATGTGAGATTCAGGAAATAATAAATAACAGAGAACACGATAGGGAAGTTCCAATATTATAACTTTGTAAGCCTAAAGTCTAGTTTAGAGCAGAAGGAAATATATATAAGAAATATTCATATATGTGTATATGTATTACATATTATATGTATATTATGTGTATTCACTTCATATAACCCAGTGACCATTTTGGCAGATCATAAAGGAGAACATATAATTAATCAGTATTCGGTCCTGTTCTGAGCTCTAATTTACATTTGTATTATACTTTTCTAATTAACCTATGGACAAATTATGAAAGACTTAATTTTGCCATAAGAGAAAAATATAAAAGCAAAGACACAATGAGTAAATAAAGATGAGCTGGAGAGAAGAGGGCACCTATGTCCTCATCTTACAAAGTAGGTGTCTTGACACAATAATTAAGGTTGATACACATAATTATTTGTTTGCATATGGGACAGGTGGAGGAAGAAATTGAGAATTATAAGATAACTATTTGCGGAGGTAAAATTTTTGGTCTTTTAGATTGAGATAACAATAAATGATGCATAAATATGAAAAATCAGACCAAAATTTTAACTCTTCTTTTTTTTTTAACTGTTTAAGTTCTGGGGCTATTCATTTGATCAATTGAATCGAGTAATATGCGCAGCCTGGGTGGCTCAGTGGTTTAGCGCCGCCTTCAGCCCAGGGCATGATTCTGGAGTCCCGGGACGGAGTCCCACATCAGGCTCCCTGCATGGACCCTGCTTCTCCCTCTGCCTGTGTCTCTGCCTCTCTCTCTGTGTGTCTCTCAGGAATAAATAAATAAAATCTTTAAAAATAAATACATAAATAAATAAATAATAAATAAATAAAACATTACTCGATTGATTTGTATTTATTTATTTATTTATTTATTTATTTATTTATTTATTTATTTTTAGGAGATTTATTTTTTGGAGAGAGAGAGAACACATGCACACAACAGTAGGAAGAGAGGAGAAGAATAGAAAGAGAGGGAGAGCATCTCAAGCAGACTCACTGCCAAGCACAGAGCCCCTACAGGGGACTCAATCTTACAACCCTAAGATCATAACCTGAGCTGAAACCAAGGTTGGGCCAACTGACTGAGCAACCCAGGCACCCCTCTAGGAATGTCTTAATTGCTTCTAAGTAGGGGTCCTGGGTATGAGGGATATTGAGGCAACGTTAATGTTTATTGCATACTTTTTTGTTAAAATCTGGCTTTTCAAAGCACATTATTATGATAAAATAAGTTAAAAGAAATAATTGCAATATGAAAAGTGCTAGAATATTGATATCTATATAAGGGTCTATATGAGCACATGAAGAGAGTGATGGTTAATTCCAATTATTCTCTATTTCCATTTTAACAAACCATTTAAAATGCAAGGTCATGGATTTGGGTTTTTAAGTTGGGAAGGGCTAATGTTCTTGCTCAAATGCATTACATCTAGGTATACATTTACACCTTGATCAATGAAAGTTAACAAGGCTCAATGTTCATTTACTTCTCTGTGGGGATATCTCTATTTATTCTACTATTGATTAGCTATTAATTACCATTGATTAACACTTGTGTAATTTTAATTTCTGGCTGGCTTTCATTTCCCTCCTAGTAATAATTTTCTTCCATTTGATTACTCTCAACAATTTTAACAGAAAGATAACATTATTTTCCTAGTTAAAATTAAGGAAAGATTCAGATTTTAATACAAAGTTCTCAACCTGTATGCCATTTTAAATGTGCTGGTCGATGCTCTGCTCCTAGGATAATGTTCTATTATTTTATTGCTACATGTACTAATGCACTGATGTTTAGTAATTAAAGAATTACTGCAGGAGAACTGTATACACACATCTGGAGTTTATAGACAAGATTTCCAAGTATTGTTTCCTTAATCACTAAATGTAGCAATGCTTAGCCATACCTCAGCAACTCACCTTTTAAGCACTTTGTCTACAAGTATAATATTTACCTTCTACTGATGTTCTAAGCACTAACAAAAATGTTTAGGAATCATGTATTTTATAACCGGTGAAGTTGAGAATCATACATGCAAGCACTAGCTCCGGGGCTTGGTAAGACACTTGAGATTAATGATAAAGGAGAGGTCCTCATAGAATAATTGCATACAGTCAATTCTTCTAGTGCTTGGCCTGAGTCCGGTATCTAAAAAAAATTACTTTGCTATGTCCTACCTTAAATGATCATCCATTATATTATCTAATTCAATGTATTTTAAATTTAGGGAACTTGTTTTTCAAAATTCATTATAAGCTGGTAAAACCCTGCAAAAGAGATCTAATTTGAAATAGAACTTATTTTTAGATTCGAGTGCATGAGAATAAAGATGTTTTAAGATAGTTGGCAGATTTGGCAACCTCACTGGTAAAATGTGTTTTTATTTCTATATAATTACAAAAATATGTAATTTATCCTTTCAAGCAGAGACTATAGCTGGAGATTGGAGTGTAGCCAAAGTGTTGAACATCTTGCAGAAGGGAGTTAAGGGTAATCCAAAAATTATACACTGGCAACTCTCACCTCTGCACCTGGAAAGCTAGTTTAAAAGATCTTGGAAGGTGGAACACAAATCATCTGGGTGAGCAAAATTTGTTAGGAATAAATCAGCCCGGCTTTGCAAATGTAAATCATTCCCTCTCTGCCTTGAAAGGATACTTTATGATGCTTAACAAAGAGTAAATAAAGGAGGGTTGCCAGATGTACTCAATTTAGATTTTCAATGCCTCTTAAAAGAGATATTTTTATCCTTAGTATCACCTGACAGTGAAAATCTGTGCCTGCATTTAAAGAACACACAAGGAGCTTTCTTGCCATCTGGCTGTCTAAGGTCCAGCTTTCCCAGAGTCCACAGGGCTAGGGGCCACCCCTGGACAAATCCATAACCTTGTTGCAGGTCTATTCCCCAGCACCTATAAATCCTTGGCAACAGAGGGAAAAAAGGAAAATTCTGTCAGTGATTAAAAACTTGGGTAGATGACAAGAAGCCAGGATTCTGAATAATGTCTTGCTGCTATAAGGAAAGATATGTCTGCTTATTGAAAAAGGGTCATTATTTGGAGAAAGAAGAGGCAAATAGATTATGTTGCATTGCTGAGAACAAACACTTAGAGGAAATGAAGATTCCTGAGAAAAGTAATGGGGAAAAAAAGTAGACACATGAACACATACACACACATTCTTGTCTGTCAGAAATATTTAAAAAAATGAGAATTTTGTTCTTTCTTTAACCAATTTATGATCTAATTAAGAAGATGGCTATACATAAATTGGTAATTAGCCTTAAATTCAAAGACTGAAGGCAAATGATTGACAGAGAGAGGAAGCGTGAACAGATTTCAAAGCAAAGAGCAAACACTCTTGATTAAAGTGGCTGGCGAAGGTGTCACGGAGCAGATGTGATTTGGTCCTAAAAAGAGGTACAAGTTAATGATAAGGAAAGACATTTGGCCGAGGTGGAAAATGAGCAAAAAGACATAAAATTTTGAAGTGTTTTTGTGCAGCATGTTATACCACATTTCGCTGGTTTAGGAGTAGTGTGATAAGCCAAATGTCTCACTGTTGGCTGCTTAACAGGGGAACATCCATGATCAAAGAACTCTTTTGAACATATTTGCTATACATGATATAATGTATGAAGAATGGGTCACATCTGTGGGTCAAAGAGGCAATGGATTTGGAGTTGGCTGAATTTCAACAGTGACTCGATTGCGTAGTCAATTTTTTCTTAATTTATGTGGATATTAAATATGAATCAAATGTAAATACAATGAGGTCTTTTTTTTCTGAGAAGGAGAGGGTACGGGGCCAATTAATCTATGCTCCTATGGAAAAAAATAAACAAGAAATAGTAGCCAATAAAATTTTTAAAAAGCACTGAAGAAAAATTAGTGATTTAATGTTAATATCTTGCAATAATTTAAACAGTGTGCTACTGGAACATAAGGAAAAAAGGGAGTCCAATGGGACAGAAAGGAAAATCTAGGAATAGACCCAATTTATAAATGAATGGGGGTGGGTTAGGCAATAAATGATGGAGGAACAAGAAAATAATTAACAGAAAGAAAAGTAAAATTCATATATCATGTCACATGCCAAAATACATTGCAATTAGCTACAGCATTCAAATCTATAAAATAAAAGCATAAATGTTTCTGAAGGAAGTATAGAATTATTTTATCATCAATAGCAAGAAATGTCTTCTCTATTTCAAATGTTAGTAGGGATAATATTTTTTAAAAATGTTAAATTTAGGGCATCTGGGTTGCACAGTTAGTTGAGCATCTAACTATTGGTTTCATGTCAGGTCCTGATAGGGTCTCTCAGGGTCTTGAGATGGAGCCCTACACTGGGCTCTTGCAGAGTCTGCTTAAGTCTCTCACTCTCCCTTTAAAATAAATAAATAAATAAATCTTTAAAAACTATAATAAAAGATGAAAATATGAAATTCAATTCCACAAAAATAACACAACAACAAAATAACTTTCTATATAGCAAAGTCACAATCATAGTACTCCAGGGAAATAGCCACTACTCATATGATAGACACATGGTTGATATTTCTAATACATAAAGAACTCCTAAAAATAGAAAAGATAAGCCTTATACCTTAATAGAGAAATGGGCAAAATAAAAGGAAGAAGAGGGAAAGGGGGAGGAGGAGAGAGAGGGAGAAGGAGAAGAACACACAAATAGAAAAGAAATGGTCCTTAAACATTAACAAAATATTTAATTTCACTCATAATTAGAAAAACAGAAATTAAGACTTGACTGATGTACATTCTTTTACCATCCTGTTTGACAAAAATTTAACTTGCCTATCTTGAATTGCAGAAGTGTGGGTGGGGATATAATAAGATCCCATCCCTATGCATGGAATTTAGCAACACATTACAATTATAAATGCTTATAGTCTTCAATCCAGTGATTCTACTTATGGGGTTTTATTCAATAGACATACTCTCCCTATTGAAATGCTGTAGGTATAAGAGTATTCAAGCAGCATTTATAATAGCAAAATAAAAGTAACTCTCATGTTACTCTCATCCATAAATGACACACTTCAAACTACATTCTAATTTTTAAAAAAACTTTCAAATACAGGGATGACAGACTAAATTCTTCCATGAGCCACTGAAGAACTTTATCAAATATTTTAACCAATTCATTCACCAAATAAAATTCAATGTTTTTATTTTCCCATGAGCTAAAAATAAGAAACAGAGAAAAAACATAAGTGGATATGCAGAATTGTTCAGGAAATAGAGATCCCTTCAAGGTTAATATGCGTTGTTAAAATTTTATGATTTTAGTAAATGCTACAGTAACAATAAGAACAACAATAACTAACACCCTGTTATAGTCTAAAATGTATCGTTCTTTCGATGAACACTTATTTCAGTGTTATTAGGCCCAAGATGTGTAGTTGTCAGGCAAATAATAACAGTAACAAAAGAAACCTCTTCATTGTGAATCAAAAAGAATGCTTTATACAGAAAGCATTTTCCCACTCTTGAGAATGGTTTTCAATTTTAAGTAAGTGTGTGACTTTTCTTTTAAAAATCAAATTTGACTCTACATTTCAATTAATTGAAATGATAATTGATATCTGTGCAGCAACTATTCTCAGTGACTTGATCTTCATTAACAAGCAGCAGCTCTTGAAAAAAATATGGCTAAAAATGAGAATTGTTATAGGATAAGGGCAGGAAACCTCAATGCTACAAATATTCAGCTCCCACACAGAGATCCTCACCTCAGCCTCCATTCAGAAACACTATACCCAATGGTGGATAGAAGAGAATATAAAAAGCAATGACCTTCAAAGCTGGAGTCCTTGGTGACTAAAGAAACTTACCATCTCTGCTTTCCATCTTGGGAGTCACAGTCGCAGCAGATATTATTGGAGGTTTGGTAGATGCCCAATTGCCAATATATCTTTCCCGTCAGATACCCTTTCTTATTTATGAATAGTCATCCACTCTTCTATCATTATACACTCATCTTTCAACATCCAGGATTTTGTTTTTGTATTCTTCCTTAACCATGTGCCCCAAGAACCACAGAATGGTCTCCCATAAACTTCCAAAAATAAGTTGTTTACTGTTAGTTTCAGAACTGTGTATCAGTCATCCAGGTGATATCTTAATCTTTCCCCCTCCGTGCTCTGAAGTAATTGAGAAATGAGCACAGGAGTCAGATGGAGAATCCAAAAAAATCATTTTTTCTAAAACTGTTAACAACTGGATCAGGAAAATGAGGTGTAACCCCAAACTGACACGTTTCCACTCCTTTCTCATCCCTCATTTCCAATATCCTCATGCATACAGGATTTCAGGGCTGACTCTTGCAGTGTAGAGTATGCCTATAGGGTGACTTTACAATGGGATGATAAATGGATTAGGGCCCAGAAAGAGAAGAGGCACCAGGGCACACAATTTAACTTGCCAGAAAAGTTCATCTTTCCTCTGGGAAAGAATGATCAGAGAAGCCAGGGTGGGAGAGAAGGATCCTAGATCTCATGTTTTCTCTCTGAATGCCTCAAGCCAGCAACAGAAGACTATCAAAATGCAAATATGTGCTTTCTGAAGAGTAAGAAGGCAATCATTTTTTTATTCATCAGCACTTTCTCTTAGGTAACAGCAGATAACTTAGCTGATACAAAGAACTGTCAAAATTATAATACTCAAGTTGAAATTTTCAGATGGAAGAGTTGAATTATACAGAGTATGGTGAGACAATGGGGGAAACATTCAAGTGAGGGACATGGTTCAGGCTTCTGCATGCCCAGGCTGCTACCTGATGACTGGATTTGAGCACAAATTTCAGTCACAACTTTGCTTTTAGCTGGCCAATTTTCTAAGATAAAGGTAGCAACATCTAACATCTACATTATGCTATTATCTAGAATTAGCAAGGACAGATGGTTTCTCTTCCAATTTTATTTTCTTTGGCACTCACTTAACTGAGTTGCTACTAAGTAGCAAACTGAACAGAATATCTTGAAATTTACCCTTAGTGGCATTATGAGCAACTTCACCTGCAGTAGCAATTAACAGTCATGAAAATGAACATTTACTAAATACTTCTAATTATACTAGAAATCTTGCCTTAGCCATTTGTATGCATTATTCCATTTAACATTCATAACTTTAACAGATATTATTAAACAATTTTACAATTGGATTGTATTTCTATCTCAGAGCAAAGTATTTTCTCTAGGGTGTAATCCTTTAAACAGCTATGGACCACCCAGGAAACTAGATAAATAAACTTATGCAAAGATTCTTATTATTGAATATCATATTTATCAAAAATGAACCCTATGGGGCACCTGGGTGGCTCAGTAGTTGAGCATCTCCCTTTGGCTCAAGCCATGATCCCAGAGTTCTGGGATTAAGTCCCACATCAGGCTTCCTGCAGGGGGCCTGCTTCTCCCTCTCTCTCTGCCTATGTCTCTGCCTCTCTGTCTCTCATGAACAAATAAATGAAAAACCTTTTAAAAATAAAGTGACCGCTACCTTTTTTTTTCCCAATCAACTGGTATCCTTTTATTAATTCAGCAGTCACTTACGTATGCAACACTGGTACTCATTTCAGAAGAATGACAATGAACAAGGCAGCCACTCAACTTCCTGTTGAACCATCATCTAGGTGGTAATTGGTTAATTAGACACAGCTGATGTTCTATTTTTTTTTTTTTTTTTTTTTCCTCAGAAGGCTAATGGGCCTATCAAGAAATCATGGAGTTTTGGGAATCTAAGAAGTTGTGTTAATAGAGCAAGTGGTCTTCTCTAGGAAAGGATTATTTACTCCCATTGATATTACCCTAAAATGACAGAAAAGAACCCTAGGGAAGATTGCTATGGATTAGTACATAATCTGCTAAACATTCTCTTCGAATGAATTTCATTCCTGAGAGAATCACCATGGGCCCTTATTAAATAGTTTGAATTCCAAGGCTACATTTTATATATTCCAAAAACAGTGGAATACTGGCAGATTAATAAATCATTAGTTAGAATATGAGAAACTATCATGAACTAAAAGAAAGGGCTGTAAATTTTGTGTAAGGCCCCAACATTGTGGAATTAGCCTTTTTGATAATATATATTATATATATTATATTATAATATAATTATATATATTATATTATAGCCTTTGTTATATATATATTAGCCTTTGTTTTTGATAATATATATTATATATATATTATAATATAATTTTATATATTATAATATATATAATATATATTATGATAGGTGGAATTGCTGTGGTCCTTTCAAGGTCCTTATCTTGACCTCCTCTAGTTAGTTTAGTGGATCATTTGGTCAACAATGTACAATAAGACAATTCTAAACTAAAAGCATAAAAGTACCAAACCCGATAATGGATGATGATTGGGAAGATATTTTACACTAACTTGGAAATTATTTTACTGGAATAACACGTATTGGTTAAGGCAAAAGTGTGAACCTGGCTTGGTTCAGCTCCTTGTTTCATTTAAGATGGTGAAAGTGGAAAAACTTGCTTTGTTTCTCTTCTATCATTTGAACTCTCATTAATGGGTTTGCCTTCTCAGTTCTCTGACAGGGCATGGAAAAGTTAAGGATGCAAGAAGAGCAGTATCAGCTCCCTTTATCCTTGAAATTCAGGCCATCTGTGCTCTTAAAAATCAGTGCTTTTAAAGAAAATTGTTTACCTCTTACATTGAGCCTGTTAGAAGTCACTGCTGTGTCCTCCCTGCCTCCTTACTGTCAATGAACCACAGTATGGACTAAATACATAATATTGGAAAATTAGGTCAAAATTGAAGGACACACTTGGATCAAGCATTGTAGAAATAAATATAAAAGCCATATACTCAATATGATCATTTAAGATATTTCTAGGCTACCGTAAATCCTAGTAGATATTTTGATTTACTACGTTGTATTCAGACAGATGCCAAATTATAAATTTTTCAAGGGACGGGCCTTTCACAACGTGGGGATGAGATAGTGAAAGGACAGGATGTTTCAGTCAGCAGAGGTCCCTACTAGGTACCAAAGGCAGAAAGATGAAGTAGAGAAAGCAAGCAGTTGGTAGAGGATGCCATGATGTTACAAATTTAACATGTTTACTTTTTAAAAAAATAAAGATTTATTTATTCATTCCAGAAAGAGGGGGAGTGAACGCGAGTGTGGTGGGGAGGGGCAGGGGAAGAAAATCCCCAAGCAGACTCCTTGCTGAGCCCAAAATCCACTCAGGGCTCCATCCCCACCCCCCACCCATGAGATCAAGACCTGAGCCTAAACCAAGAGTCCATGCTTAATCCACTGAGCCACTCAGGCAACTCTAACTTGTTTTCTTTAGTGAATACTACAGTTCTTGTGTGAAATGCTGGAATCCTGATAATGTAATTTATCTATCATAATTTAGTAAGATTTTTTTGGTTATAATTTTCATAGTGATGAGGTTCAAATCCTATATTTAACCATTTATCACTGTATAATGAACTTAAACATTAGTCTTATTAAGCTTAGAACAAATGATAATGCAGGTCATTACTTTTTGTTAAAGTCTGGTCTAGTATAACATATTCACATGTAAGTGGTTTTAAATACTTCAATCGCACAAGGAAATAGTGCAATACCATCTGCAAAATATGTTTAAATAAATTTCCATTTCATCAACATTCTGGGACACACCAAAACTGAAACAAATTTTCTGTCTCAAAGAAAGTATTACATAAGGTCTCTACTATTATGGACCCAAATCATTTGTCAGAAAGCTTTCAATATGCTTTATGATACTGCCATATTTTCTTTAAGTTACCGAAGAAAATGTCTTTTTGTATTAGTAGGAGAAGTAATGTTTCTTGACTGATGTGACGTAAAAATTCTAATATATCAGACTTTGCTAAATTAGAATAGCTAAACAAAGTGTTTTCAGCTATAAGCAAGAGTGTTGCAGGCAAAAATTTGTATTTAGAATGCAACTGGATTTATGTTTCTATGTTAGATACCATAAGTGACTCATTTTCACATGAAAGGTTATTATCTGCAAACAGAATATAGTTATCCTCAGATTTCCATTGTTTTTCCATTTATGATTAAATATTTGTATTCCATCTTTATCTCGCAGTTTTCATTTTTACTGCTCCATCTGGTGATCAATCATATCTTGTGTTTTTAAATAGTAGTTTATAGAGGGTTTAAAACACGTCCATTTTTTACAGTGTCAGTAATAAAAAAAGTATTGCTTATAATGTCTCCTGGGGTGCATATTCATGTCATGCACAGAGGAGTCATTGAAAGATTTCTGAAAAGGGAAAGGTTAAAGGGCAGACATTTTTAATGCCAGAAGTCTGATCAATATAATAAGGAATTGCATTGCTAGGCCTATTTATTTTTCCTGCTTCACAGAAAAAGAAAAAAGAGGAATGCAATTTCACAGGATGGAAATAACCTGTGGTGAATTGCTGCCATCCAGATCAACCTTAAGTCCAAATGGTTCATTCATCTTAGACTAGATCCTGGTGCAGCCCAGTGAACTGATGTTCTGGAAATCAGGCTCAGAGATTCTGAAGTAATGTATCACATTTGCATCTATGATTTGCTTAAAATATTCCATTTAGCCTTTCCTCCCAGGAAACAAAGCCAGTAGTACTTGATTATTGAATAGTCCTTTTTTGGATACTTAGTTTGAGGAGATTTTATTAAGATTATGGGAAACTTGAATTTTACAGAATGAATCATGGGTTTTGCTTCAGTTTTGATTTGTCTCCAAGGGATGAAAGAGGATAGGAGATGAGGATACATTATATATTAGCTCTATTTTAGCATGCTCTTATTGCAATCTCAGGCAGTCAAAATGCTTTGGAGAAAAAGATTAAATTGTTAGAGTGAGAGTTACAAGAAAGGACAAATCCACATGGGCAAAAATAGGCTGCAATATTTTCTATGTAGGTATGTATATTTTAATTGTATATTTCCATGGTAACATTCACAATAATCAATTTAAACAATGGTTTGAGGGAAATATCTAATCATTCTCTTCAGGAAGAGGACCCTAGCTAACTCCTTTATGTATAAAATAAAGTTTGGGGCATGCACACACACACACACATACACACACAGACACCTCTAGTAAACTAACATTTAGGGATTGCCTATTTATGCAGAAAAGCATGGCTACAAAGCACACAAAGAGATAAGAATAGATTCTTTTCTTCCCCCCAAAAGAGTAGGAAGCAATGAAATAAACTCTTTTATTAGATTCTGAGAGGTATGAATTGCCTGGGTATAATCTTCAGAATCACTCCAGCATTTCAACATTTCTACAAGCCATTCTGTCCATTTCTACATGCCATCTGTTTTTAGGATGTTGAGGACACATCACCTCCCACTCAGCCCTACACAAGGCCTGACCCCAATCTGAGCCTCATGTCCTCTGTTCTGTGAGACTTCTGTCTTCTCTGAGTCAACCAGAGTACCCAGGGCAAGTTAATTTCTTGCAAAGGCTTAAGCAGACCTGATTTTCAATGTTCAAATGTAAGAACAAATATTATTTTGGCAGAGGACAGCTTTTGTTCATATTCATTTCTCAGAGAGGCTTTACCTGACTACTTTATCTAAAGCAGTATTTACTTTCTCTATCCCCTCTCTAAACTACTTTGGTTCATTTTTTTGTCATAGTATTTTTATCGTGATTTTAACACAAGTCGTATCATAAACCTATTCCTTCGTTTATTTTCTCACTCTTCTCAATAAAATATAAGGTGCCTAGAGAAGGCTTTTGTTTCTCTATGCCTAATGAACAAGGACAGGGCTGGCAGTTAGGAGGTTTCAATAAGTATTTGTTGAATTAATGAAAAAAATTGTTGGGTTTCTTAAGTTGGCTTCTCCCAGAAGCAGATCCTAAACCCAGAATTGAAATGCAGTGATTTATTAAGGACATGCCCTAGGAGATATCAGTAAAGGATAGGAAGTGTTGAATAAGACAGGAAGGGAAAGGAGCCAAGGGAGGGTGTGATGTCAGGTATAGTCCAGACACAGATAATTCCCTCACAGAGCTCTGGAATGTACATTTCAACTCGAAGTTTCTTGGCCTGGAAGCAAAGGAGCTGGGTTTTCTGTGGTGATCCATTGGCTACTGATAGCCACCCCAGGTAGGGGTAGGAACACTCCACCCCTAGCTTGTTGTCATAGATCCTAATTATCTGTCTTGAATAGTCTTCTCTTTTACATGGTAACAACGAAATTGAACAACTAGTTGTGCAGCAAAAGAAAGCTAGAGGGCCTTCTACTTTCCCATAAGACAAAATATATTTTTTAAAGTGGTCTAATTTGTATGCAATGTCATTAGGTTTGTAAAGCCTATCAATATGTAGTATTGCTATCATTTGATCCACAAAGCAACCCTTTAAGCTAGAAGTAAAGATACTGTCTCTCTCTCTCTCTCTCCCTCTCAATTTCTTTCTCTCTTTTCACATTTTGAAAAAAAAAAAAATGAGGTACAGATAGATTAAGTTTTAGGAGTTGAGCCAAGATCCAAAAAGGGGCTTGATTGCAGAAATTATTTATGTTCTTACTGCTCTATCAAGCTGTCACATAAAGAGATTAATCTGCCTTTATTTTCTTAATCACTAAGAATCTAAAAATAAAAATTTCAGAATAAGTAAGTAGGGGAGAAAGAGTCAAAACAGATTAAGGAGGGAAATGTTAACAACAAAAAGAACTTAGAAGGTGTTGAATCACTTTGAACAGGGCTGCCTCTTCCATCTGTACTGGAGGATAGTGTGACTCTCTATTGCCCTATACCCCTTCCCTTCTGTTGAGCCCCTTCTATTTGCCATTATAGTTGTCTTTATTCAACTGAAGCCCTGTCTAAACTCTGCACTGTAAGATGTTCAAGATTTCACTGATGGAAAACAATTTAAGAAATAACATTTGAAGAATGATAGTGGGCTTTAATGGTTAGTGATGAGTGAAAAAAGGTATTTGGGAGGGGGGATCCAAACCCAGGAAACTGATGACCTATACCATCAGGAATGACTTTGCCTTCAGGTTATAAAAACACTTTGTGTCTGTGTATCCATTTCACTACTGTGGAAATAAAACACTTCTATGCAATCAAAATCTGAACTGGAAAAAAAAAAGTTTTTTTAACACCTAATTGAATTGGCACTTCACAATTGTAATACTGGTATCTTTCTGAACTTTTCTTCCATATTCAAATATTAGAGGCCACTGTAAAATTTTAATCCATTCCTTACAAATAAACCAAGCATGCAGACTGTGATATTTAACTCACTTGTACATTTAAATGGTTTGTACAAATCTCACAAAATAAAAGAAATATTGATTTGATTAGATAGTTAGAAAAGGAATATGGTTTTAAACTATTTCTTCAACAAAGGATATTATAAATTATACAATTATATTGTTTGTAATTTATAATCCTCTAATCTGTTTTGTACCCCTGATCTCATTTTACTCTATTGAATATTCTTTTTTTTTCAATTTGTATTAAAAAAATTGTAATTTATTAGAATTGTAGAATTTAGAGTTGGAGGGAAAGAATTTAATCTCATTTTAAACAGAGTAAAATGTGGTGCAGAGTGGCTTCTAATGTCACAGGACTTTCAAGTAACCCGATAGATGTAAGAGCCATTTAACAGAGATGGTGGTGTAAACTGAAGCCCTTCCAGGCTTTTCCTCATTCATATTATAACATCTGAAGCAACTTTTAATCCTTGATTAAAAGGTCCATGATAATTTTCTTTGGCCCCTGCCTGGAGCTCTTGGGGAACATAGATATGGATTTCCTGGCTCCACACCGGATGTGGCAAGTCTCCTCCTCCTCCTCTGTTTTCTTTCCTTATTGACTGCATTGTGGTCTAGCTGAAGCTCTGGATCTTGTTTCTGTCAAGTTCCATTTGTTAAGACTCCAGTGCTACACTCACAGGAGCGCAGGCCCTGGGAACAGAGGTACTGCATAATGAATTTATCCAGGTAGAAATGTTACTTTTTAGAGTTAAGCAGATATTCATGCATCAATGTTATATTCGAGGTAATAAAGTCGGATAAAAAATGCTTATATAAAAATAATACAAGAGCTGCATAATGTTATTATGTGTCATTTATACATTATACATTGTTGTACATTTTTCACTATAGTCCATTAATCTACTTGGAAATGAGTTAAAATAGTTAAATTTTCAAGGTAGAATCCAAAGTGATCTTGCTTTCCTCTGATTTCATAGGCATTGATTATGTACTTCTTCGTGATACTTGATATATAGTATTTTCTTTTCCCCTTTTGCTATTTAACCTGCTTCTATTATATTTCTGCACTGGATTCTTAGCCACACAGGTGAGGGGGCATTGATATAAGTCTCTGTTAATTCCTTTAGCTTCAATTGTAGCAGGTAGTACATCTGGGTTGCAGAATCCTCAACACACCTTAGCTGACTGATTTGGTGAAGGGGCAGATGTAATCTCTGAATGCTGGAAAATGCAATCCTCTTCATCATCTGGAGGTTGTGAGAACAGAGCTGGGGTCACAAAGATTTAAATATCGTATAGTGTCAGAGGTCACAAAGATTTTCCCTGGAAACAGAGCAGAACATACAGTCTAAGGAGCAAATGTGCATAAAGCTGCTCATAGGAGACCATCTTGACTGATATTATCCTGTTTCTTTCTGGAAGACTGCACCTCCATCTCTCTAATCCTGATCTTTCTCTGACCCAAACCCATCAAGCCTACCCAATTTCACTTTTTAGAACCACTCTTCTTTCCTTCATCTAGACTCTGTTAGCTTTTTAACCCTGGTTAGTGCTCTACACCCTTTTTCAGAGTTAAAATGTATATCTGCTTCCATATGAATGTTGGCTAGCACTGACCCATTTTCACCCATTCATTTTTACCATGAAACTGCATCCTTGAAAGCATTTTCTCTGAAAATGCTGAAACTACCTAAGAATGGAGTAGATCCTTACTTGGATCTAGCTTTTTCAGCATGGCTCAACCCTTGCTAGCAATGTTCCTAAAATAGGCAGCTGTAGTTTAGCATACAGCTTCCCCAGCAAGTCCTAAACATAACCCCTACTCTGCCTTCAGCTGGCACTAGGTATATTTTATATGATATTATGACAACACAAATAATTTGACATCACCTCTTAAGATAAAGAAGAATAATGTAGAATCAGAAGCTGCATGTTTATGTGTATTTGTTACAATGTGTCTACCCATGAATGTTCCATTTCTCTCAACCTCTCTTCTGCTTCCAGCATGTTATTTAGACAGCATAAAAAAGGAACTGGCCTCAGAAAGTACACCTCTATAAAGAGAGCCCCCAAATGAATAAAGTGAGGGCTGGGTTGATGTATAAAATTATAATTCCAGTTCTCCATTAGGCTAAATTGCTTCTAAGTCAAAGTGATTACACTTTTTTTTCCAAAAAACTTTCTGGAATAGGCAAGCATTGAAATAATAAAGTATTTTCAAGCTTTCGAAGTTTTCTTGTATATATTTGATTTTTGTGTGTGTGCCTATGTGTATGGCACACATAGGCCTTAAGCTTCTTAAGCCAACATAATGATCTTTCATGATTTGCCCTTTTTTTTTAATTTTTAAGATTTATTTTTTTATTTATTCAGAGAGAGAGAGAGAGAGAGGCAGAGACACAAGCAGAGGGAGAAGCAGGCTCCATGCAGGGAGCCCGACATGGGACTCGATCCCGGGTCTCCAGGATCACACCCCGGCTGCAGGTGGTGTAAACCGCTGCACCACAGGGGCTGCCCATGATTTGCCATTTTTTTTAAAAAAAATTATTTATTTGTTCACAAGAGACAGCGTGAGAGAGAGGCAGAGGGAAAAGCAGGCTCCATGCAGGGAGGCTGATGCGGAACTGGATCCCGAGACTCCAGGATCATGCCCTGGGTGGAAGGCAGGCGCTAAACCCCTGAGCCACTCAGGGATCCCCACTCTTCTTACTTCCTGTTTTATCTTCCATACTTTGCCCTTCATTTTTTCCAGTAAACATAAAATTCCTTATTGTTCTTTGAATACATTCTGTTGTCTTTCTGCTTAATATTTTATTTTATTTTTTTATTTTATTTTTTTTAAATTTTATTTATTTATTCATAGAGACACACAGAGAGAGGCAGAGGGAGAAGCAGGCTCCACGCAGGGAGCCCAATGTGGGACTCGATCCCAGGTCTCCAGGATCACGCCCTGGGCTGCAGGCGGCGCTAAACCGCTGCGCCACGGGGGCTGCCCATCTGCTTAATATTTTAAATACATATTTTACTTTCTTCTCCATAGTTCCTACAAATCTAGCAAAGCTCAGAATAATCATTTCTTCTTTATTAGTGTTTGTTGAGCCTTTAAACTGAGTTCTCTTCTATGCACCCACTGCCCTATGAGTATCAGTACCATGCTTATTTTGCTATAAATTAATTATCTCTATTTTATGTGAATGTTTATCCTACAAACAATGTTCCATGAAAGGAGTTATATTTTATTTATCTTTGAATTTGCAGTGTTCTGAGTAGTGCATGGCATGCAATACATGTCTGATACACGGAATTTGAGATTTTGAAAGAGATGCCATTATTATTCAGTTTTTAGTCATTGGAAGTTGCTGAGATTTACTCAGGCAGTGAGTGATGGAGAATTTGAATCCAGAACTTTCCCTAAACCTATTAGAATTTCAGTAGACCATAATGCCCTTAGGACACAGTTTTGAAGTCTCCTAGGTCTTATAAACTTATGCATAGACACAAATAAATATTTTCCTATATATACCACTTACTTAGCTGATTACCAGAAGGAGTCTACTCTATTCACATTTTATTCCAAGCCTAAAGATAAGGAAAACTTACTTAGTTGATCAGATTCAAGGCTACTCTTTGGATTTTATTTTGTAGGTGATATAAATAAGTCTGTTTAGTCTAAATGTATAGCAATCTCTTTCTGGGCTTGAGAGTTGTGGCCCCATTAAAGGGGAAAATTCAAAGACCAGGATATGGCTTTAGGGATCAGAAAACAGATCTTATACTTCTTTGGTTATAAATAGCATGCTAACATATCTATCTTTAAAATAAAGTAGCCTTTCATATGTTTTAGTTTAGTTTCTTGGAATTCCACTTCAGGGTTTATGGCCAAAGCAAAACATAAAATGCTTCTTTGTTACATTTTGCTTGTATGCACACATCCCATGGGAATCTTGTCGAAAAGAATCATAGAGTGTAGATAAAAATTGGATATTCAACAGTTTCCTGGGCTATGTACTATTATCATACCATGCCTTAATAAAATCCCATCATTTTTATTATCCAAACAGTGTGGTTCTTCTAGGTGATCCAGAGATTCATCTATCTACTGAGGAGGAAGGATGTACCCCTGCTGAATGAATGACCTTCCCATGGTACCTTCATTCAGAGTCACTGAGAAAAAAGGGTAAAGCTTCCTTCATCTCTTATCAGGACTCCATGGTTCTGGCAAAAGAAAAGAACAAGAGCAGTATATATGCATAGGTCTGACTGCATAGATTCCACAGCTTAAAGAAAATAGAGAAGCTTTGGCCAAAATTGGCTTTCACTAAAAAAACATGCAGGGGTTCTTTTTCACTTTTGTGGACATTCAGAAAATTGCACATTGCTTAACCCACATTCATATAGCTACTAATACTGCCTAGTGAAAAATAAACAATTTTAAGTTGAGCTGTTTATCATAAAACATGCAGTTTATGTTGGCAATGCCTTACTCCAAATAGTTTTTAGTCACTATGAATTAGGAGTTGGCTAGCCATTTCAAGTATTAAGTCATTGCCTTGCCTGAACACCCATTTATCTGCAGACAACTCAGTTTGTTTCAAAGTCAACTAACACTAGGAAATGACTCTGAAACAGGATTTGATGTATTAGCCTCCGGCACACAATGAAAAGAATTCTGAGATCATCATAGTCCCTGGCTTAGCACTAATTCTCTGAAAACCTTTTTTGCAAGGTATTTGAGTGGGAATCTATTTTTGAAATTTGTCAGAAATCTAGTTAAAAAGTGAAAAATAAATCAAGGGTTTTTTTTTCCAGGAAAAAAGAAAAAAAAAACTTACTCATTTTTTCTTATATATTTCAGATTCAAGTCTCTCAAGAAAAAGACAGAAAAAGAGAAAGGGAGAAAGAAAAAGAAAAGAAAGAAAGAAAGAAAGAAAGAAAGAAAGAAGAAGGAAGGAAGGAAGGAAAGAAAGAGAGAGAGAGGGAGAAAGAAAGAAAGAAAATGAAAAAGAAAGATCTTTTTCATTATGTATAAAACTTACAATTCTCCTTCTCCTAGGCTTATGTGGTAGGATAAGACTTATGTCATTGAGTTAAAAGACATTTCAGATTTTGTTTAGTTACTTTTTTAAACAACTACCATTGTATAATTTCAGGTACACTAAAAAAATAACTTTTTTATTTGGGAGTAATGTTAAAGTCACAAATGTGCAAAAGTAAGAATGGCACAAATAGTACCAGATTCAACTGTTGTTAATATTTTACCCCATTTGTTCCTAATTTGTTCTTCCTCTCTTTGTATACACATCCACACACACAAACATACACATTATATTTTTGTGAATCATTAAAGAGGACATTACACACTTCATTACACACTTCTTTTTTCATCATTTCTTTTTTAAACAAATTTCTTTTACATGACTTAAGTATAATTATAAAATTCAATAAATTTTAAATTGAACAAGTGCTTTTAGCTAATCTCCTATTCATATTCTGGTTTTGCCAGTTGACTCAGTAGCACTCTGATTAGCATCTCCCCATCCACTTCCACCTGGTACAGGATCCTGCATAGGATCAAATGTGCCTGTCAGGGTTAGTCTCTCAAGTCTCCATTTATTTGGAACATTTCTACAGTCTTTCTTTGAGATTGAGATTTTGAAGAATGCTTTTTAAAATATGAAAATCCTTATTTTGGGTTTGTCTGAAGTGTATTCATATTTCGCTCAAATTATGCATTCCCAGCCAAAATACTATGTGCTATTGTGTCATTCTTAGATTATCACATCTGGAGACTGTAGATATACAGCTGTCCCTCACTGATGATTTTCATTTGAATCATTAAATCAAATAGTTGTGGATTTCTCCACTGATAGTTGCAGTTTTATTTTTTCCATACAATTAATAGTCTGGTATTGACACCTTAAAGCAATACAAATCTCCTCCTCCTCATCAAATGTATTAATTGATTCTTGCTTGAATCAGTTTATTATGATGGTTACAAAATGTTGGTTTTCTACTTCTAAAACTCTCACCATTTTCATTATTTGGTGCTCTATTTTGGTGAAACCCTTCTAATATCCTCCATTTATTTTCCTATTTATTTTCAGTATAGACATGTGGAATTTCCCCACCAATGGTCAACGCTTCGTCATTATACTTAATTATTTTGGTATTCAGAGTGTCATAGAAGCTGGCTCCTGAATATCTGGGACATGCTCAATTAGTTTGGGGAACACTATTTTGCTTTCTGGCATAGCAAGATGTTCTTGTGCTTACTCGTTCTTAGCCTTGGAAACAACTAGTTATTTATCTTACTGGTACTGGTTCCATTTAGTGGGGAGTGTGTTTACTTATTTTTTTTCCCCAAGCCCTTTCAACAGACAGAGCAGACATATACATATGCACCTACTTAAGCATATATATTTGACCAGATACATATACATACACACATACACATTTTAGAAAACATGATTTTATACTAATACATCAGTTGCAACACATCTCAATGCATAGTTTTTGCCTTCCACCTTTCCACATATTTCAGTCTCTCCATGTGAAAATCTCAGCTCCTAGCATTTGCCAATGCTATAAAACATCACAGATATATTCATAATTGGTTTGCCCACATTTCCTCTTCAAAAAATAAATCTGCTAAGAGGTCTCCCTCATAGCCAAAGACTGAGAATGTATTTCCAATTGTATGTTCATAAATTACTTGGATTATTGCTTCATTTCTTTTTCTTCTCCTCCAGTTTAATTATAATTTTAACTTGAAATACAATTGTCTATATTTGCTTCAGGTTGCATTCGATTTTAATTTTACTTCTGCTCTTCACATTGTCATTAGTTTAATATTTTAATTACATAGAATATCTCCATTCTTCCATTATGAAAGCTGTACAAAAAGATATTGTCAGAGAGGTGTCACTTTTTCCTTAATCCCTTCAACCTCATTCTCTTATATGTCATGCAGGTAACTATCAGCATATTTGATCAGAGGAGCAGAACAATTATATTTTGGGGATTTGACCTTATGCAATTGAGAGAATCAGTTAAACGGTTATGACCCACTGTCATAATGGTGCCACGGAGTGCACTTCACAGGACAGGCTGAGAAAGACATGATGGATATGAGGTGAAAGAAGCAAGGAAAAGCTAAAAACTGTGAGGCTGAAGTGGAATTTGCATGGGCAGAATGGAATCTACATTGTTTTCTCATCACCTCCAAGTCCACAAGTTCGATGACGCGAATGTCCTGCATTGGCGCACATAATTACAGAGCTAAGCTCCATGAGTTGGTAAAGCTATAGCAGCTCTTATGGAGTGGAGGAGTTGCCCTAGTTATTGCTCCCACATCAGTCAGGAGCAGCAGATAAATGAAAACATGCATGATGTACAACAGAGATCCCCTAAGTATAAAAAGAATATAGCCAGTCCTTTCTTTCTGCCTTTCCAATCTGTTGGGAAAAGTCTCTTATGACCTAGTTAACCTAGACCTAATCATGGAAGGGAATTCTGAGAAAAAGAGTTCCAGCTGAGTTAAGTTGACACAATTTAAACTACCAGCGGGATCCCTGGGTGGCGCAGTGGTTTAGCGCCTGCCTTTGGCCCAGGGCGCGATCCTGGAGACCCGGGATTGAATCCCACGTCGGGCTCCCGGTGCATGGAGCCTGCTTCTCCCTCTGCCTGTGTCTCTGCCTCTCTCTCTCTCTCTGTGACTATCATAAAATAAATAAAAATTAAAAAAAAAAAACAAACTACCAGCATCCATCTTTTCTCAATCTGGCATCCATATTCCATATTTACCTCTTTTAACCAAATAAGACTATAGTAAAAAAAAAAAAAAAAAAAGGCAAAAAGCAAGCTTCTGCCTAAGTTAATGTTATTACTCCTTGAATAGCAAAAATATTCTAATCCTCTTCACAAAATAGAGTGTCTCCATGTTTGAGTTATTTTCACCTCTCTTCTAGGTAAGACACATTCTCTTTTGATATACTGGGATTTTAATAATGAGTTATAAAGTGAACTGCTCTTAATGAATAATATGTTAGATGATAGGGGAATAAGAAAGGTGAAAAGAAGTGAATATATATCCAAACATGTTATACCAAAGTATGGGATAAAAATCTATAATTATTACAGTCCTTGTCTATACTAGTCAGATGGTAGTATTTATAAATATCTTTTCCCACAACCCATTCCCTAATCTCTGTTCTCAGCAAGGTACTTTGCACATCATAGTTTTTGATTTGTGGGGTTAGCCAAATCTCATTCCTAAAACATCTGGAGTATTAGCAGTTCTAATGGTATTGGGTTATTTGACTTTTCTACTGACTTTAATCACAGGATCCAAGAATGACTAAATGACTAGAGGGTCACTTTGTTTATATATATATATGTATATATATATACACATACACATACATACACACATGCATACACACACACATATATATACTTTATCCACACTGTATTAAATCAATTAAATTCCCCTTTAACCTGCAGCTTAACTACTCTAGTTAGAATGACTAACTCCTTTCCCTGGTGTTTCTCTAGCTTATGGATCCTGAAGATGTCCATGTGCAGTTTCAGATTTCAGCTTCATGGCACAGCTGTTGAGTTTCCTAAGAAAACATTCTGTAGGAAACAGTATTTCCAGATTAGTAGAACCAGTGAGAAGCTCCACTTGCTATAATTGATACTCATAGTGAGAAAAGACACACTCATTTTTATCCCTTGATCCCTAGACCCTTGGCTATGGAAGAAACAGCACATTATATAGGTTGCTGATTTAGAGATTTCTAGAGGACATAATAAGGCCCTGAATTGACCTCACAAGTATAAAAGTATGTTATGGAGAGGTGTTGCCACTTAGACAGACAGATAAGTATTATTGAAAGGTGTTGTCAGTACTATAAATGAATCTTAAAAAGACTATAATTCTTTTTTTTTTTTGAGTAGGTACAATGGTGACAAACACAATACAAAAGTCAACACAATACAAGAAGTTATACTCAAAGACACACCCTTCCCTCCCACATTCTTTCTACCATATCATGCATCTTCCATCTGTTGAAGTAACATATTTTATTGTTTATTAATACTTTCTGCATTTCTTTTTGCAAAGGTAAGTAGCTGTATGCATTTTTTTTCTTCTTACGTATAAAGTAAAACATTATATATTTTCTTTGCAGTATGCTCCTGGCACTTAATACCTCCTAGAAATCACTCCACTATAAATTCATAGACATTCTCCTTTTCTTTTTCCTTGTTTCATTTTTTAACAGCAGCATAGTATGACACTGTGTATGGTACCATTGTTTACTTAACCAATTTCCTACACTTAGGTAGCTTCCAATATTTTCAATTATTAAAAAATGCTACAGTGAATAACCTTCATGCATATGAATTTTAATGTTGTTGGAGGTGTATTTTCAGGGTCAGTTCTTAGCAGTGAGATTGCTGGGTTGAAGGGCAAATATACATGTAACTTCCTTAGATATTGACAAATTCCCTTCCACTGAGGTTGAATCATTTTGCATTTTCTGAATTCTCACAAGCAATATATGTATAAGAGCTGCTTTCTTCCCACCCCCTTGCTTAAATATGTATTGTTAAGCTTTTTAATTTTTGCCAATACTATAGGTGACAAATTATAACTCTGTGTTAATTTATTTTGCATTTTTCTCACTATGAAGGTGAACATCATTTTATGTTTAAACTTTTATGTCTAAAGGTTTATGTTAAGTAATATGTGTGTCTAAGTTGTTTATATATTTCATTCATTTTTTTCTATAATATTCTTGGGATTTTCCCCTTAATTGTTAAAAGGTCTTTGTATATAAGAGATAGTAGCTCTTTACCTATGATACATGTGACACATATTTTCCCCCACTTTGTCATCTGTCACGTGACTTTACTTATGGCATTTTATTATTATTGTAGTAAAAAATGGAATTTTTTGGCCATGACTTTTTAAAAAAATCTTGTCAAATGTGTCAATCTTTTGTTACATCTAGATTTATAGTCATAGTTAAGAAACTTTCACAGATATGCAGCTTAAGTAGGAATTCATTCTTATTTTCTTATAATACTTAGATTTTTAAAAATATTTAGATATCTGAGCTATTTAGAGTTGTCTATGTTGTTGTGTGTAGCTGATCTAATTTTATCTTTTCCAAAGAGCCAAACAGTTGAACCAACACATTACTTATTTAAAACAAACTCCCCCAAACAAAAAACAAACCAAAAAGCAAACTTTACTCCATTAATCCTTGATTCAACGTTTCTCGTAAACTAGATTTCTGAGTAGTTTTGTCTATTTCTGAACTTTCTAATCAGTTTCATTATTGCTCTGTCTTTTCATGTGCCAGTACACACTCTTTTAATTATAGCAGATTTATAATTTTTTTCTCATTTTTTATACAGTTGATTCTCACCTCTTCCCTATAGCTTTTCTTTGCCAGCGTTTTCTTGGCTATTATGGTGTTTCAACAGTTCTATCTCCATAACAAAGGTCCTTGGTATTTATATGGTTTCACATTTTTATTTTTTTTATTTTATTTTTTTATTTTTTTATTTTTTTGGTTTCACATTTTTAAATTCACTTGAGGAGAGTTAACATCTTGATGATATGTCTAACCAAACACTAAGGCTGTCTTCCCATTTGCTTAAATCTACTTTTCTGTCTTTTGGTAGTGTTTTAAGTTTTTCCTCATACAAAGTTTGCTCATTTTTGTTAAATTTATTTTGGAGTACTTATCTTTTTTATTGCTATTTCAACCTTTTAATTGAATAAATGATAGTAATCTATCAGTAAGTTATGAAGAGATTAGATATATTATCTTTTTTTTTCTTTTTAATCCCAATTACATCTCCTTGTGCATAGAAAAATATCAGTACCAAATTAATTTCAGCATGGAAAAAAAAGAAGGAATAGTTCTATTGTTTGAATACAATTTTCCTCAAAAACTTATAATGCTTAGAGTGTCTGGTAATACAGACCATGATTGATGATACCATCTGTATCTATCATGGGACTGAGAACTTTCTAAATCTCACTGTCCGCATATGTAAGGTGGATATATTTCTAGGATATTTTAAGTGTTAGAGTTACTCTAAGTAAATGACTAAATTATGAGAAGCATTTGGTAAATGTTTGCAATTTAGATTATTCAGGTATATGTGTTTGATAGGAGGGAGAAAATTGCTTTCTAGCAAATATCTATTTTACCTATGCATCAGCAACACCATACTGTGTTTAGGAAAAAGATTATCTGTAGAGATATCAGAAGATGTATATCTTTTGCTTTTTCTCCTGGCATCTGTACTTTATTGGGGAAAATAATGAAGCAAAGCAAAGAAACTGACAATGTAGGTTGTTAGCTCATATACCTCTTCTTTTGGAAGGGCTTCCCACATTAAAAGCCATAATCCTGAGTGACCAAACAGTCTTAAAATTCCCCTCAGCTTCACTACATTTTAGACAGGTTTCTTTCCTTCTTTCTTTTTCTTTCTTTCTTTCTTTTTTTTTTTTTTTTGACAGTTTTCTTTCTGACCACAGGCCCCTGACTTTCCTTCCCTTAGAGCACTTACTTCAGAAAATTTGCAATTGTAAATTCTTTCTCTGCCCTTTTGAGATGTAAATCTCCTCCCAACCTCCTGCCAGATTTAATACCCAGGAATGTCTTTCTCAAGGACCTAGGAGCCATCCCTTTTGAAATGTAATCATTAAGAAAGATAGCATGCTATATATGCCAGTCTTTGTGGGAGGATAGGAGCCTAACTTTGATAAGTGCCAATTAGCAAACACAGATGGCCTAATATCATTGACCAACTCCTCCCTTAATGCCCTCCATAAATTTTCCACCAGCTCACTTCAAGCTTAGAAAATCTTTTGCCTTTGTTTCACGGGAGTTGAGTTTAGTCTCTCTCCCTTATTGCAATAGTCCTAATAATAAATTCCTCCTTGCCTATTTAATCTGACCAGTGCAATTTTTCTTTGACAGAGGTCTTTCAAAATCATCTTACAATGCATATTTACAATTTAACTTTATTGATATAAGTTAAGATATATTATCCTCTCTGAGAATAATTAGGTGTTTATGAATGGCCCTTGGGGTAGCTTAAATATTGTGGGTATGCAAAAGCATCTGTGTTAAATTGATATATAATAACTGATTTGGTATGCATGCTCATAAACTATATACTTATATTTGGATATAAATATTCTTTTATTTTCTCAGACAAAAGAGAAGAGCTTGACAAAAATATTAAATTTATTTAGTAGGACTCTATCTTTCATTTATAGCTTCATTTCTTCAGAATTTACTGTAATTTGCTTCTTGATTGTCATCCTCAGTTTCAATAGCTTTTTTGTTATCTCTACCTAAGAAACAGCTCTTGGACTTAACTCCAGCATCAATTTCCCTTTTCTTTTCATCTTGGAATTTCTTCTTTTGTTTATCTATTTAATTTAGCCAATTTTAATATTTACTATGAATGATTTTACTTTTCTTGGCAATGCCTACTGTTTCACATGCTAATCTATTTCATTTATTTGTCAAGTATTAGAGATATACAGAGGATTAAGAAACAATTTCTGTCCTGAAATGTCATAAAGCCTGGTGGGGAGAGAGGTGAGGAGACAGACAATAATAGTGATATATAGTAGACTTATAAGAGTTATTTTGTACTAACTATAGAAAAGCATGTAATGGACAAGTAATCCAATCCACCCTGATATTGATAATGACAGTAGTGGATACAAGTGGGTTTCTGGGAAGAAACATGTCTCAAATGAGTTTCATATAACAGGAGTGTGAATAGTGAGGATAGTGTAAGAAGGTATGCGAGAGAGAGAAAGAAAACTAGAAAGGTAAGCAAGAGGTATCATGTTAGGGAGTTTGAACTTTATTTTGGATATGAGAGAGCTGTTGAGACATTTTACATTTGGAAATCACCAACATGATCCTATTTGGGATTTATTTTATTTTATTTTTTTTATATATATATTTTTTATTTATTTATGATAGTCATACAGAGAGAGAGAGAGGCAGAGACACAGGCAGAGGGAGAAGCAGGCTCCATGCACCGGGAGCCCGACGTGGGGTTCGATCCCGGGTCTCCAGGATCGCGCCCTGGGCCAAAGGCAGGCGCCAAACTGCTGCGCCACCCAGGGATCCCCCTATTTGGGATTTAGAAAAAAAAGTTTGATTTTAATATGGCGAATAGTTTGAAGGTTATTCAAAATTATATTTGAATTATATTCAAATAGTATTCTCAAATACTTCCTTAATACTAATAAAATAACTTAACTTAATTATTGAGCAAATTTATTATTGTGACTGCATAACACTAACATAACATAACCTCCAGAAAAGAAAAGAAGAAAAAAATGTTTGATCAAACTAATAATAAATTAATAATTATATTGTTGTCTTGTAATTGTTATGTTTATATTATTATATTATTATATTGTTATTTTTAGGTAAAATTCTCAAAAAATTATAAAGATCTTCTAGCCAGCTCATTTTATAGATGAAGTCATTAAGAGATAAATGTTAGTAACATGCCCAATGTTACATTTATAATAACAATGCACTATATTTGCATTGGTAAGCTGAATTTAACCCTCACATTGAAAGCCAAGCCTATTTGACTCACGAATCTCTTTCGAAGTGGGATTTTATTTTTTAAGAAAATTGAGAGAAGTATTTTGTTTCACATTGGAATGCAGAAAAAAATGAATGTTGGTCAATGAGACAATTCATAACTCATGTCTAGAGCTTGGGCTAGGGATCCCTGGGTGGCGCAGCGGTTTGGCGCCTGGCTTTGGCCCAGGGCGCGATCCTGGAGACCCGGGATCAAATCCCACGTCGGGCTCCCGGTGCATGGAGCCTGCTTCTCCCTCTGCCTGTGTCTCTGCCTCTCTCTCTCTCTCACTGTGTGCCTATCATAAATAAATAAAAAATTAAAAAAAAAAAATTGTTTAGAGCTTGGGCTAAGAGGGGTTGTGCACATAAGCACATAACCTTTGTATATTTTCAGGAACTTTGGGGAGAGCTTTGTACTTTTAACAGTTTAGAAAAAGCATTAAACTATATCGTTTCTAATCTTAAGCATCCCTACCCCAAACTGACATCTATCTTATAGTACTGACTAGTTTTATACCTTTCAAATAGTGAAATGTTGACCCTTACAACAGTCCTGTTATAAAGTTGGGGCAATATTTTTGTTGCTTTATAAAATAAATCTTTAATACATGCAAACAAAAAAGAGATTTTATTGAGCTGTGGCTCTGAATTCAAAATTTATATATTATTTTTCAGCCTAGTACTTTAAGCTATTGTTACACTGTATTTATTGCCTCTCCCTTAAAAAAAGAAAAAAGTTCCAGTTGAGTGTACACAAAATTTAGATGCAATAACATCTCTATCTTTATTGCATTGAAAGTGCATTTATCCACACAGAAGATTATGGCTAGAAAGAGGCTTATAATTCATTTGAGTGCTAGATATTTCATTTGTCTGCTTAGATCTACCCTTCACTCTTTGCACTGTCCTCTGTAGTCTGTGAAGCTGATCCACATGGCTTGCTTAATGGTGCTCTTGTTCTCAGGCTTTCTGTTGGTTGGGAGATCAGAGGACAGGAGGAGAGTGGAGTCCGGATATATATATATTCTCCTGAAACCGTTTTTATTGAGTAGCCAAGAGTTTAGCTGCAGACCTCTGGGGGACTTCTAGGTTCTGGAAACTGCTCTGGACACTAGAGAGAGTTGGGCTTCCTGATGTTGCTATTCTAAGTGTCTTATATTTTTCCTTCTTCATTTTCTCAAACTCTGTACTTTATTTAAGTTCTTTCAGCTGATCCAGTTTAATGTGCCTGTTTAGAATTGTCATTTTATTAAACATAAAAAATTGTATTAGTGTTAAGACTGTTATTAGAAGGCAGCATGGGTAATGAGTCAGAGGACCACCTCTAGAATCAGTGGCCTCATTTCCCACTTGGCTCTCCTCTTTCCACTATATGTGAGGTTGAGCACATTTATTAACTCATTGTGTTCTTCAGTTATTTCTTATTTGTAAATTTCATCTATACATATGGACACACACACATACATTATGACAACTCTAATATGCTGAGAACCGTAACTGTGAGCCACATGTGATTTATTATTTTGCAGTGGTAACTTTAAAATGAATGAAAGAAATAGACACAAATAATTTTAAAAATATGTTCACTTAATTCTATATATTCAAAGTACTATTATTTCAACATGTAATAAGTAAAAAAATTAATGAGGCATTTTAGATTTTTCAGTGCAAAAGTGTACCTCAAACGCTAGGATATTGTTTGCATTCCCAGTGAATTTCAGTTTGGACTAGCAGCATTTCAAAAGCTCAAGGGCTACACAAGGCTGGAGACTCCCTTGAGAAACAGTACAACTTTAGTAGTTCTTCTAACCTATACGTGTTTAAACAACTTTCTTCATAAATCACTCTATTTTTTTGTGTGTGTGTGGTTAACTAAAATGTGCTTATACTGAATGTCCAGCACTCACAGGCAATGTTCTTAAACATTCATGAACATCTGCTTCTACCAGATGAATCATATGTTTATGAAGAATCAATTGTATTCTCTTCTTCCTTTTGCAAACCTGTTTATGTATGTTATATTTTTTGTTATAATAATTTAATATATTTAATTATTTATAAATCCATGAAATATCAATGTAAAACTAGAGTTGTTTTTATGAAAATTAGTTCAAGTGCAGTAGAGACAATTGAAAGAATAAAGAAAAATTATCAAAAGCCGGAGGAATTTTTCATTCTGAATAAATATTTCATGGGGTTTTTATAAAGGCCATTTTGAGTGCATTGTGAAGTCCCTGCTCTACTTAAAGAAAATGAATCTGGGCATCATAAATAATTTTATGATTGTGCTTAATGAAAAAATATAAAGCTCTAATACATGGATGTATAGTAAGAGAAAAGATCTGAATATTGTTTGCACAATTATTAAAATGTTTTATGTGTACAAAGGATAAAACAAAATACTTACAGTTTGTGTTTATAATGATTCTTCATGACAACCAATATTTTTGATTAACTGGCCATATTTCTTCTACTGCAAGCCCCATGAGGGTAGGTGTCATGTTTGTTTTGTTTGCCACTATATTCTCACTGCTAGAATGTGGGTTGACTCAAAGTAGATGCTCAACAAATGTCTGTTGACAGATTGACTGACTCATTCTTTCCATATGGTACCTCCTACCATGCAAGCCTGTTGTTTTTTCAGTTTATAGTTTGCTGTCATATTTTTAAAAACATGATTTTTAAAAATTTATTTACAACAGATATAATTCTCTGGCCTTTTTTTTTCCCCTAAGTGAAACATTTTTTCTAGTCACCTAGCAGAAGAAAACTCATACAAAATTTAACTCAGTAAATTTAGACTTGATGTTCTATTAGAACAATGCTTTGTTGTGGAAAATAGAAGAGAGTAAATAAAATCAAGTCTATCTTATTCTGAGAAGGTCAAAAATTTTGGTTTTCATATGTTTCTGGGGAGCCATGAGTAAATATCCAATGAGCCTCATCTGGACTCACAATCTGGTCATCAAAACACCTAAATTTATCTTCTTTCATAAGCATCCTTATTAGCAAACAGTGACTATGATTATATATCTAAATCAATTTGGAAATACCCTGAAATTAGACATTCAAATGGTATGGCAACAGTTGGTGTTGCTGAGATTATCCTCCCAACTCCACACTGATGGTAAAGATTTGGTCATAGTGTAACTAAAGAGGTAGAAAATAATTTATTTTTTATTTTTCTTTCTTTTTTTTTTTTTTTTAGAAAATAATTTAGAAATAGGATCCTGCCTATGGAACTTAAGTGTATAGCCTGACGAATTTTCACAAATTTAAAACATTGTAAAATAGCACCCAGATCAAAATACAGAATATTATCAGTAGCCCAGAAACCCCAGGTGTTTTCCTCCAGTTACCACTTCCTGAAGAGTAGTTAATATCCTGATTAGTGATAACTGTAGATTACTTTTATTTATATGTCAACCTTATATAGATGGAATAAATCTGTATGTATTCTATTGAGTTTGTCTCCTTTCATTCAATAAATTGTTTTCTGTTGGTACAAACTTCCAGTTATAAAATTAATGTCATGAAAATATAATGTACAACTTGGTGACTATAGTTAGTTAGTAATACTATATTGTATATTTGAAAGTAGCTACTCATGGGTCCTGAAAATTCTTATAACAAAATGAAAAAAAGTTTGTGACTATGTGTGGCAATGAATGTTAAGTGGAGTGATTACAGTAATCATTTTGCAATATATACAAATGTCAAATCATTGCATTGTACATTTGAAACTAATATAATGTTTTGTCAGTTATACCTAAAATTCAAAAACAAAAAAAGAGGGGTGCCTGGGTGGCTCAGTGGTTGAACATCTGTCTGCCTTGGGCTCTGGGTATGATCCCAGGGTCTGGGGATCATGTTCCCACTGAGATCTCCACATGAAGCCTGCTTCTCTCTCTCTGCCTCTGTCTCTGCCTCTGTTTCAGTGTCTCTCATGAATAGATAAAATCTTAAAAAAAAAAAAAAAGAAAGAGTTAAAAAACTTCATTAGTGGGCAGCCCGGGTGGCTCAGCAATTTAGCGCCACCTTCAGCCCAGGGCCTGATCCTGGAGACCTGGGATCAAGTCCCACATCGGGCTTCCTGCATGGAGCCTGTTTCTCCCTCTGCCTCTCTCTCTGAGTCTCTCATGAATAAATAAATAAACTCTTAAAAACAAAAAACAAAAAACAACAACTTCATTAGCTTCATAGTGGCAACCTAACCCTTCCCAGTCAACAAGATTATTCAAAATCTAGCTCTCTAAAGACAGATATATGTCATATTCTGAGTAAAAAATTATATATATATATATTAAAGATTTATTCATTCATTTATGATAGACAGAGAGAGAGAGAGAGAGGCAGAGGGAGAAGCAGGCTCCATGCAGGGTGCCCCATGCGGGACTGGATCCCAGGTCTCCAGGATCACACCCTGGGCCAAAGGCAGGCACCAAACCTCTGAGCCACCCAGGCATCCCCATAAAAAATAATATTAAATATAAATAAATTAATGTTTTTCGAATTCATTCATATATATTGTTGTAGTTTGTTTATATTAATTGATTTATGGTATTCCATTGTACAAATATGCCACAACTTTTAATCCATTCTACCACTGATGGACATTTGGATTATTTTCAGGTTTTGGCTATTATGAATAGTGCTGCTCCAAACATCCTTATACAAGTGTTGTTTTTTTTTTGTTTGTTTGTTTGTTTTTTTGTAACATAAAAAACGCATGTTTATTGAAAATAAACCTAGGAGTTTGCAGATGTTAAGCTGTAATAGATATAGCAAAATGCCTTTTGTAGAATTAATTATTTTATAAAAAAAAAGGAAAAGGAGATTTTTGGTATTAGAAATCTCAACCGATTAGTTATATTAGTAATATATATATATATATATATATATATATATATATAGACACACACAAATACATATATGTATATGTTATTGTATATATGTGTATATATATTACATATGTATATGTAATCTCTAAGTAGTTTCCTTTGAATATTTCTCTTGAAATGGGAAAAATCTGTTAACTAATAATTATCCTATTATGTCACTTTTTGTTTTTGTGGTTTTAATGTTATAAATTATCCACAATTGTAGTGACATATTTACTAATAAAAATTCTAGGCAGTAGTGGGAATTTATTATAGTCATAAATATTATTTATTTTCTAAGTATATCAGAACTTACCATATCTGTGGAAATGAATTAGAAAGGATGTTTTTCTGTTCGCATATATGAAGTAAAATACACCATTTTGTAAAATTTATATTACACTGTTTATAAGTGGAATTTCTCACTTTAGAAGACTCCATGAAATTCAGCTTTGTTTCTTTGTATATATAGAAATTTACCCTCAATAATATTTTAAAAATTACATAAATTGTTGTATAAATAAAGGAGGAGAAAATATTTCAAAACTCATTTTATTAGGTCAACATTACCTTGATACCAAAACCAGACAAGGACACCCTAAAAATATGCAAATTACAGAACAGTATCTCTGGTTAATATAGATGCAAAAATCCTCAACAGAAATGTTAAGAAACCAAATTCAATAATACATTAAATGAAGCATAAACCATAATCAAGTGGGGTTTGTTCCAGGGATTCAAGGATGGTTCAACATCTACAATCTACAAATCAAATGTGATTCACCATACTAAAAAAATGAAGGATACGATATTAAAAAATGAAGGATAAAAATAGATCACTTCAGTAGATTCAGGAAGAAACATTTAACAACATTCAGCTTCCATTCATGATAAAAAAAAATCTCTCAATGAAGTATAATAGAGGGATCATACTTCAACATAATAAAAACCACATATGACAAGCTCACATCTAAGATCATATTCAATGTTGAAAAGCTGAGAGCTTTTTCTCTAAGATTAAGAACAACCCAAGGATGCCTACTTGTGCCACTTTTCTTCAACATAATACTGGAAGTCCTAGCCATAGCACTTAGGCAAGAAAAAGAAATAAAGTTACCCAAATTAGAAAGGAAGAAATAATACATCATCATGTCATCTAATGACATATTATATATAGAAAAACCCTAAAGGCTCCACCAAAAAATTATTGGAACTAATAAATGCATTTGCAGACTTGCAGGATACAAAATCAATATATAAAAATCTCTTGCATATCTATAAACTAAAGACTTTCAAAAGAAAAATTAGAAGGCAAATCTGTTTAAAATTGCATCAAAAAGAATAAAATACCTAGGAATAAATTTAACAAAGGAAGTGAAGGATCTATACATGGAGAACTATAGGCAACAGACTGAAGTAAATTGAAAAAACACAAATAAGGAGTAAAATATTCTATGGTCATTGATTAGAAAAATTAGTATTAGCAAAATGTCCATACTATTCAATATATAGATTCAATGCAATTTCTATCAAATTTCCAATAGCATTTTTCATAGAAATAAAACAAACAATTCTAAAATTTGTGTCCCTAATAACAAAGACAAAAGACCCCAAATGACCAAAGTTGTTTTGAGAAAAAGAACACAGCAGGAGATACCACACTTCCTGACTTCAAATTATATTACAAAGCTATAGTAATCAAAACAGCATAATATTGGTGTAAAAACAGACACATAGATTGATGAACAGAATAGAAAGCCTACAAATACATACACACACACACACACACACATATATAACAATTAACTAATTTATGATTAAAGGGAAAAAATAGAATGAGGAAAAGACAGTCTCCTTAATAAATGATGTTGGGAAAACTGGGTAGCCACATGAAAAAGAATAAAACTGGACCTCTATCTTACTCCATTCACAAAAATTAACTCAAAATGAATTAAAGACTTAAATGTAAGACCTGAAACCCTAAAACTTCTACAAGAAATCATAAGCAGTAAGCTTCTACACATCAATCATGGCAATTATGTTTTGGATTTGACATGAAAAGCAGAAGCCACAAAAGCATAAATAAACTAGCAAAACTATGTCAAATTAAAAAGGTCTACACAGCAAAGAAAACTAACAACAAAATAAAAAGGCAACCTACTCAATGAAAGAAAATATTTTCAAGTCATATATCTAATAAAGGGTTACTATCCAAATTATACAGAGTTCATACAACTCAATAGCAAAAAAAAGCCAAAGAAACCCATACAAAAAATCCAATTAAAAATTGTCAGAGGAACTGAATAGATATTTTTCAAGCAGGGCAACTAAATAGCCGAAAGGTACATGAAAAAAAGAAAAAAAATTTCAACATCATTAATCATCAGAGAAAAGCAAATTTAAACCACAATGAGATATCATCTCATATTAATTAAAATGGTTGTCATAAAAAAAAAGATGAAAGAAAGAAAGAAGAAAGAAAGAAAATAAGTGTTGGCTAGGATACGAAGAAAAGAGAACTTTATGCACTGTTGGTGGGAATATAAATTGGTACAGTTGCAAAAGAAAAAGGATAGAGGTTCTTCAAAAATTTGAAGGTAGAACTGCCATACAGTCCAGCAATCCCACTTTTGGGTATATATCCACAGGAAATTAAAACAGAATATTAAAGAGATATAAGCACTCCTGTGTTCATCACAACATTATTCACAACAGCTAAGATGTGGAAACAACCTTAGTGTTCATCAATGGATGTACAATAAAGAAGATGTGGTATAGATATACAATGGAATGTTATTTAGCAATAAGAAAGAAATAATTTCTGCCACTTACGACAACATGGATGAATTTCAAAGGTATTATACTAAGTGAAATAAACCAGACAAAGAAAGATCAATACTTCAAGGTATCACTTATATGAGGAATCTAAAAAAACAGAAAGCCAAACTCAAAAACAGAGAAGAATGGTTGCCAGGGCTCAAGAGTGGGAGAAATAGGGAAAGGTTAAATAAAGGTACAAACTTTCAGCTATAAGATGAGCAAGTTCTAAGAATCTAAATGTAAAACATGGTGGTGGCTATAATTGACAACACTGTATTATATAATTTAAAATATACAATAAAACAAAAATATTATGCATATTGTAGTTTCCTTGTATATATGTGAATTACTAATTCTCAAGAATATTGAAAGGCATTGTGTAGATAATTTTGTCTTAGTACAAACTCTTAAGCAGATTATAAAATTTATTTGAGACAGGTTTTATTTTATAAATTAAATCAGAAACAATCATTCTAAATTTATAATATCTCCCAGGGTATAGGTTATGTTGAAGCTTCCAAATTACAACCTATCATTCAAAGGAGAAAGCATCAGATTACTACTCCAAATTGCTTTTCCTGCATTTTCCCCCCATACTTTCTACATAGTCCAGGTTTGCTCACATGTAAATGCCTCCAAGCCACATGACTAAAATGAATTAATTTTTTTTCTTCTTTCTAAGCTTAGTCATCAAAATTATCTACTTGTCAAATCCAGTCAACTGGTATCTTTGACTTTGCTGACAACTCTTCTTTCCTTGAAACTAATTTCTTACAGCATTTTTCACTGTTCTATTTCTTCTATTTCTTGCATTAATTATATACTTGTGTCTAAAATTGTATATTGCATCAGTCTGTCACCACATTCCCTTTATTCAAATATTTTCTGGTAATTTGTTCTTAGCCTTCTCACTCTTAATGTTTTGTTTGTGGCATCAATTATTATTTCTCAAAACCATATAAATGTAACTCCGTCCTTTTTTCTGAGAAATGCATTTAGATCCATTTTTTCCAATTGCCTACATATATAATTACCTGCATATCCCACCTCTGCTGCAAATTCAATTTAGTGCCATTTTTTTTGTTGTTGCATACTAAATTTTCCTATTGTTGGAACCCATGTTGCCTGTGTTAGAAAATTGTAAATTGTCTTAAATATTTATTAATGCATTCACCCTGCTTTATCTATATTTAATCAAACACTAAAAGAATCATAAACTATATACCCTTCTCTTATCCTCCTTTTTATTGCTAATATATTTCATGCACACAGCATTTTTTCCCATGTACTATTGTAATTATCTTTTTACTGCTCTGTGATTCCAACTTCTAGTTCCTCAAATCTACCCTCTGCAAGTCGTGCTTCCCAAATAAGCAAGTAGGACTGTGTACTTAACAAACATGGATCATGCACATACATATTATTCTGTTTAATTAGTGTATGAAAGTGATTCAAACATGCTGTCTGTGTCCTCAAGAAACCCACACTTACAGGAGAGACACAGTTGTAAATAATGCTTAGACTATTATGAGCTGATACAAGTACTATGGGGAATTAAAAAGAGTATTCATTTTCTCAATCAACTATTGAGGAAGTCTTCAGGGTATTGTTATAAGCACTTGGATAGAGAACTGAACCGGAGAGATTTCCGTGCTCACGTTTTATCTTCAATGACAGAGGATGGAGGGGTCAAGGAAGGCTTCATGGGAAGATGACATAAGAAGTGAGATTTAAAGTCACCATTTCTGATGATGGGCTTAAATACTCTTATTTTGATAAAAGGTGCAAAGATGAGTTTGATGTATTTGGTTAGAAATTACTGACACGGTTTCCTGTTCCTTAGATAAACATCCAGCAAATCAAAGCGCTTACACATCCATAAGTGGGCGTATACTGACCCCAATGGATATAATGAGATTTCCCATTCCAAAGTCGACTCAAATACTTTGAATTCTAAAATAACAAAACAAAACAAAACAAAACAACAACAACAACAAAACCCCTTTGAATTCTCCATTCTATGACATAGACCAGAAAATAGTCTGCTTTTAGGAAGCGATATTTTAGGTAGAATTTTAAGGATGAGTAGTTTTATTTGAGTGAAGGGAAGGGGGAGTGGGATGAATATCAAATGCTGTTCATTGAGGTAGGTGGTGGCTTTAGGGAGATGGTATATTTAAGGAATTGAAGCAAGGCTAGTAGAACTGGAGTGCAAAGAATAGTTTGTCTCCTCAACAGATTTAATTTTCTTAAGTGCAGATTCCAGAGACAAAACTATTTTCATTTACATGGTTTCAGAACATGCCAAAAATGCCTGATATAGAGTATGATTTTTTTTTAAAGATTTTATTCATTTATTTGAGAAGGAGAGAGAGAGAGGGAGAGAGAGCACAAGCAGAGAGGAGAGGGAGAGGGAGAAGCAAACTCCCAGCCCTGTGGAGCAGGGAGTCCAACCAGGGACTTGATCCCAGGACCCTGATCCCAAGATCCCGAAAGCATGACCTGAGCCCAAGGCAGATGTTTAACTGACTGAGCCACCTAGGTGCCCCTAGAGTAGGATCTTAGTGTATAGTTGTTAACTAAATTTATATATATATAAATAAAATAACAAATCAAAATCTATCCTTCAGTAATAGTAGCTTGAACTATGATTTAATATATCAAATCATAGTGTTTCTCAAAAATATTTTATCAAATTTTTATTTTCAGAGCCACTATTAAGAAGTGCTGGACAATGTTTAGTTTAGAAAACTGTACCGTTCTCATTGAACACCTATCTCCAGGAAACAATGGAAATAGATGGAACTGCCCCCTGGGTCTTTCCTCAGCTATTCCCTTAGGCTACCTAGATTTCTAAAGCACTCAGTGCCTGAAGAATTATTGTGATGAGTATTTCATCTGAAAATATTTGCACTGTGTCTGAGGCCTTCAATTCTAGATACACATGCATACAGTAGGAATTTCAGAATATGTTTGATCCAGCAGAAGAATATTTTGTATCTCCTAAGTGACTCTTTTCTTGATCCCCCACAATAAAGTCAACCATGCAAAGCCTAGTAGGTTTTGTTCATATTTTGGGTTCTAGTGAGGTAGAACAAAGTAATGTGAGGTAAAAGGAATGTCTCAAACAGGTTGGCTTTCAACTTTTTACTCCAGCACTTAACGTGAACTGACCTCTAGCAATTTGCTTAATCTTTGTGGTTCTCATTTTGCAGGCATGAAAATATAGCTAAAATACTAAGCACTTATGGGAAATAGATCATGTACCTAAAATAAGCACAGTTCTTTGCACAGAGAGAATTCTTTGCATTCAGAGTCATTTTCAATTCTCCACTCTGATTCTCCTGTTGCACTTATTTTGGGACTGGCATGGTTGAGACTCTAGGAATTAGAGGCAAACTAATATCGCTAAAATTCAAATCTTGCTAATTTTATTTCATAAAAAAAGTCCTTATTCAAGTACTCCAAAGGGTCATGAGAAAAATAACGTTTCACTTGTTGAGAAACTTCATTTTATTGTCTCCTCACTGTCAGTTAAGACCTCTGTTCTCAACTGTTCATTTTAACCATAAATTGAGGGTTATGGTGAAAATTCACCTGGTTTGTACTTATTTTCTCTCAGGGAAAATAAGGGACTCTAAAAATAATATTCACACAAAGTGATGAAGCAATAGACCAGAATTTTCTTTTCTGCAAATTATAGTGTCAGTTATATTCCATTATATTTCTATTTTGATAGCAATATTTCCGAACTCTGCCTGTATTTCCCACTTTGCCCTCCATGTCTTTACTATCCATCTCTTGCGACATTATTCCCTATGGAGCTTTTTGTAGAAATTGCTTAGATTCCCTTTTGTTAGCTCCCATAGGACCCTTTGCTACTTGACTGTCATACTGAAAATATAACTAGCTCTATTTCTTCAAAGTAACAATTAAATAATTATCTTGTCTTCTTAGACCCTGCCCCTTGCTAAATATATGGATTTTTTCAATTTGTGAACAGTTGTTTTGTTTGACTATACTTTTCCTGCATTATTTTAAAAAAATTTAATCCTTTGGAGTTCTTAAATCCACAGCCTATTAATCACTCTGCCAAATATATTGTTTGGAATTTATTAATCATATTTTTTCAGATGGCCCCTATTTTGCTTCTTTTTTTTTCTATTTTCCTTCTTAAAGGAGGTAAAAATACCCTGTTGTTTCATACTAAGATAAACACATTCTAGGATCCATAGTTTGATATCAATTCTGAAATATTTCACTACCAATACAGTTGTATCACATGCCTTTTCCTACTTTTTAAAAAAAATATTTAGAATATTTCTTTGGGCAGAAGTAATACTCATTTTTGCTTATCTTTTAAAGCTTTTAATGCATCTACCTAGGTATCAGTATTCCTGCAAGATTCTGTAAAAGAAAGATCTTTCCTTGTTCTCTAACAGAAACAAGTTTGAACTTACTTCCTAACCAGTTCAAGATATACATATCAAATGCAAATTCAAGTAAGATCTCACTTTTTTTTAAAGTTTAAGTGATTTAATTTATAACTTCATCAGTATGAATATCTATTCTATGGATACCAACAGCCCATTCTACCATTGCTTTAATTATCTTATATTAATAATTGGTTGCAAGCTATTTAAAGCATTGTTGGCTCAATCAAATTGGTGTTGAATGTTCATGTATTTCTAGAGTGGGAAAAATGAATCACCTCTCCTGAACTGTGACAAAACTGCATCTATCAGAAATTTGCATTATTCTGAAATAAATTAATGGGAAAGTAATTTTTTTTTACTGTATAGATTATATTTTATTATTGTAACGTCTCCCCTTTTTCAAAAAAAGTAACACACAAAATATAAAAACAAAAGGCATAAACCATAACTAGAGAGCTCAATGGTGTAATTATAAAATGAAAATCCAAGTAACCACCACCAGGCTCAGGAAGAGAACATTACCGCCCCTCAAAAGCCAGGTTCATGCCCCTCACATCATTACTCACTTCCTTTCTTAAGGTGACCACTATCTTTGATACCATCATGTGATTTGTGTGTCTTTGTTTTTTCTGGATGGAATAACTCTCTAACTACATTTCTATGTCTGATATTTTTTGCTCAGCATTTTTGCATATACATTATTCCATATAGCAGCAATTAATTTTCATTTCCTTATAGAGTTTTATTATATAAATACACCATAATTTATTTATCTAATCTATGACTGATGGGCATTTTGATTGTTTCTAGTTTTAGCAATTACAGATGAAGCTTCCATAAACATTCTTGTGCATCTCTGGAAAGTCGCATTTATGACTAGTGATGATATTATCAGTACATATCTATAATTTTTATGGATGACTCCAATGAATTTTCTAGAATACTTACTCGTTTAGACCAAGAAGGTAAGAGAGTTCTAGGTGCCTTACATTATTCCCAACAAAGTAAGCCCTATAAATCCATCTGTGAATTGCTTTTTGGACTCTCATTTCATCAACAGAAATCTGATTTTTCACGTAAATACAATTTATTGATCTTTTCCTTCTTGAATATGTCCTACTTAAGAAATAATATAGGTATTTTTTTTTAAAAAAAGGTATTCTTGGGATCCCTGGGTGGCTCAGTGATTTAGTGCCTGCCTTGGGCCCAGGGCATGATCCTGGAGTCCTGGGATTGAGTCCCATATCAGGCTCCCTGTGTGGAGCCTGCTTCTCCCTCTGCTTGTGTCTCTGCCTCTCTCTATGTCTCTCATTAATAAATAAATAAAATCTTAAAAAAATAAAAATAGAAGTATTCTTTTATATTATCTTTTAGATATCCAAAATCTTCAAAAGAGAAGGTAAATGGAAAGAGGTATACCCTGCTTATATACAAATACATATATATACACACAAAGAAGTAGCAGAAGTTAGAATTTGCACTTCAAATTCAGCTTTAATTCTCATTTATTCAGTCACTTGACCTTGATCCATTTCCTAAACAATAAATGCCTTCAAAATGTACCAGTTTACTGGGAGTAGCCTGGGTAGTTGGTAGGGAATGCTTCCATCTGAGAGGTTAATGATTATTCTATGCTGAAAATTTTCTATGGATTGTAGTTTATGAGACAAAATAAAAGAGGATCCAGTCTCAAGAAACAGGAATACCACAAACTAGGTGACAGTACTGGGCTGGATGCCAGTTTCAGTAGGCAATAGACTGGTTGAAAAATTAATTGAGAAAATTCTTAAAATTACCCTTGTGAAACCTCCACAGTGAAGTAAAAAGACACACTTCCATCTCTACTATCAATATAGTCTTGAAATACTAATAAGGAAAGTTCATTTTCCTCTTGGCTGTGTGTGTCTTTTTGTGTGTGTGTGTGAAAAAAGTGAAAGGTGACTCTATTGTCATTATTAAAATCTGATATGTCCTTCCCATGGTCATATTTAGTCTCACATTGTTCTTGGCTAAAAGCTCTAAAGCTATATAATGTTCATAGTTTTTTATTTGAGAGTTTCAACATTATTGCTTAAATATGCCTTTCTGTCATATATCTGTGAAAATTTCAACCATTGTCTTAATTATTATTGTGGTGTAGTAGGATATAATGTCTAATCAATTTTCACCATTAATCCTACCTAAACAATCCTCCCTTATATACAAAAAGGAGGAAATAATAGACTCAATTTGCATAATGCTTTAATGTAGTCATGCTGAGCAACATGATTCACAGATAATCAACTTTGTTAAAGATAATGGTGTACCAATTTATAATACAGTGCTATGTTACATTGTTTGAAGGCTGAGGAGAAAGGAAAGAAAAGCAGATGTTTCCAGAGAATTTAGAGTGGTTTAAACAACAAAACAAAAAGAAAAAATAATTATTAAAGCAGTGTTCAAAAACAATTTTAAGAGGAAATATTTTTTTCAGACTAAATATAACAAAAAGATCTAATACACAAAGTCAGTAAAGTATCCCGGACATGCTTCTTTACCCTCTGTATCTTGCCCATTTTCAGTGGCCTCTGAAGAACTTATAATTGGCTCCTAACAATGTAGTTTGATAACCACTGAATTACTTATAAAAATGATGTCATTGTGGAATAAGACCATAAGTAGCTATAGCCTCCACTTAAAAAAGAACTCTCTAAGACTATCAGAGAGAAATAGAATATGTGAATGGGATATGAAAAAAATGGAAACATCCTAGTCTCTTTAGATAATTATTACATGAAATCGGACGAGTATAGAAGCCAGGTGAACCTCAGTTTTCAATAGGTACAATTAAGAGTATAACATATACCTCAAAGTCATCCCTCAAAAAGATGACAGAAACTGAGCAATGTATGTCAAAAATGTTTTGTTTAAAAAAAGTCCAAAAACTTAACAGATGTAAGGCAGTAGTTTACTAAGTATTGAAAACTATTTACAAGGCCACTGATTAAATGTCCTTTTTCCACCAAGGACAGTATAGCAAATATTTTAGGTTTTGATGGCCATATAATCTCTATTAGCCACAGGTACTCAACTCATGTTATAATACAGAAACAGCCATACCAAATATATAAACAGGTAGGTATGACGCTGTTGCAGTAACACATTATTTACGAAAACAAACAGTTGGCTGAATCTGCCCAGTGAACTACAGTTTGCCCACCTCTGCCCTAGACCCTTTCAACTCAGAGTGTGGTCCATAGACCAGCAGTGGCAGCATTCTGTGGGAACAGGACAGGCTACATAGATTGTGAGTCAAGGGCAAAATTAAAATGCAGGGCCTTTTGTTCATAAATTACTAAGAATATTAGTATGCTGACAGCAGAGTATTAAATCAAGTGTATGGCCTTTGTGCAATTCCACAGGCCCCACACCTGTGAATCCAGGATGGCCTTAACATTTTTTAAAAATGCAGAACCTCAGAACCTACCCTTGACCTAGATTGAATCACAATCTGCACATCAATAAGGTCTTCAGATTATTCTTACTTACTTAGGTTTTGAGAAGCAGTGATAGATTAAAGTGATTTTAGGCCTATATTTCCTGCTAGGAACCATCTAATGAAGTCTGTCATTACTTTCCTCAATGAGAAATGTACTTTGAAACTGGTAGAAAACTGTTTACAAAATAAATGAAAAATTAACATAGTCAACAAAGATGTTCTTGTACTCTCTAACTAATCTCCCAATTAAATGATTTGCAACTTATCCTCAGTTTTTTTCTGCCACTCTCGGTGTATCTAACTGGTTGCTGAGTGCTGATCATTTCCTCAGGGAATTTTCTCATTCTGCAATGCCTCTCAGCAGAGTATAGTGGTTAAGAATGTTGATTCTGGAGCTGAACTTCCTGGGTCTGTATGCTGGCCACACCTCTTACCAACTGTTTGATCTTGGACAGGTTTCTTAGTTTGTCTATCTGTTTCAGTTCCCTTGTCTTTTAAGTAGAGAAGATAGTAACTCATAGCATTATTGTGAGTAGTAAATGACTTTTTATATATAAACGACTAGTGTCCAACACACAGTAGACATTTATAAACATTAGATAATATTATCTTCCAATTACCATCACCTTTCGTTATTTTGGCCCTCATAATCAGTATCCTGAGCTCCTGCCATATTACCTTTTCTCAGTGTCACATAGTAATTAGGATTAGCTGCACAGAAATTTGGGAGCAAAATTAGTCATACTGCTATAGTACAAGAATAACTAGAAGGATTTTTGTGAGAATAATATAATGGGAGCCAGGTAATTGTCCTAAGGATAAAATCAACACATAGAAATCAATTCCATGAAATCAAGTGTAATAAATTCAGTTGAGTCTCAAGCAGGCTTTGAAATTCAAGAAGGTCTAGATCAGGAATAAAAAATTATAGCCTCTTGCTAAATCTAGCCTACTTCTTGTTTTTATAAATAAAGTTTTAATGGAACAGAGTCAGGCTCAATTCTTTTTCTTATTGTCAGTGTCTGCTTTTACACCGGAGAGTTGAGTAGTTATGATAGAGACCATGTAACCCACAAAACTTAAAATGTTTAATATCTGGCCCTTTATGGAAATAAACACAAATGTACTGGCTCTTGAGTATTATAGATGCAAGACAGAATTGGTGGGATTTTTTAGGCAGAACTTGATCATTGAAAGAACCTTCTAAAATAGGCCTGAGAATAAAGTCTGAAAGAAATCCAAGTCATATGGCTGAGAATCAGGCCCTGGAGTGGGAGAGGGAACTAAGCCAGGATATTCAGGGGGTTGACTGCTTATCTTCATTGCTGAATCATTTGGGGACTCAACCCTCTTTAAAGAAAGAGGGAAAACTACTTCTAAAACACAATTTCTTGTGAAGTGAGTTCTATGATCGGTCTGAGTGAATTCCCTTGATTCTGGGGACAAATCAGGAAGTTGGCAGAAGGCTTTGTGATTAATACAATGTTTAGGGTACAACAATTATCATCTAAATCTAATCATGTAACTCTGTTTTGACATCATCATATTATAAGGTAAAAATTCTTTGATGTGGCATCTAAATTCTTCTTTTGAAGGTCTTATACACTAATAATTCCAGAGACACCATTGCATACTTGGCTTTGAATATGAAAAATATCTAGTTTTGAATCCAGCTTTTGCAGATATTTTTGTCTATAACCTAAAATATCCTTCCCTTGCCCTTCACCATAAAGCAGGTTGCAATTCATCCTATAAATAGCCAGCTCAAATACCATCTGTTCTGGAAATCCTTTCACTAGTCTTACAGGCATAATTAGTTATTCCTTTCACTATAAATGGAGAAGATCATGTTATAACCCAGGAAATCAGTGGACACATAAAGCAGAAATCCAACATAGCAGCAGGATTCCATCTAGGAGTGATGTCTTCCACATGTAGCAAGCCAAAGTAACAGACTCCTCCCAGCATTGGTAGGAACAAAAAGCAGAAACCCACTACTCCTGGGCTTCATCCCAAGAGTAACACCATAATAGGATAAACTCATATAGTAGCTGTTCTTCCCCAAGCGGAAATGTTCAACAAGCAGGTAGTTTCCAGAATGTGATAATAGATAAAACCACCTGGCAGTCTTTGCAGTGGTATTGTAGGTTAGTAGATACTGCCCTCTCAGAATAGTATGGAGAAATGCCATTCTGAGAAATAGAGTGTGCAAGAAAGAGGAAAATATTTAAATTTGAAGGAGTTTTCCCATCACAATAAAATATATAGGAGACATTCATTCAGACATTCAGACATTCATTCAAATATATAGTCAGACATTCAGACATTCAGTTTCTGTCCTCCATGATAACAAGTGAGGACATTTCACTCTTGAGAATGGGATTTCTCAGTTAGATCTAGGTTAAACCACTGGACAACGGCCCTGGACAATCTAATAAAACATTGCTGGAAAATAAAAACTACAGATTAACCTTAATTCTTTCTCTTATACTTGACATGCAATCCATCAGGTAGTCATATTGGCTCTACCTTCAAAATATATTCCAAATAATCAAACCATTTATATCTTACCACTTAAACCACTATCATTCTGCTCTGAGTCACCATCTTCTCTTGCCTGAACTCTGCAGTAGCCTCTACCTGGTTTCTCTGGTGGCAGTTTTGACTTCCCACCCCAGAAGATGCTCTCCATAAGGCAACTAGAAAAATTTTGTCAAAATATAAATCTAAGCATATCATTTTTATGATCAAAGTAATTCAACTACTTCCCTATAAACTTAAAGTAAAATTCAAGAATCACTATGGTTTGTAAGATCTGAGTTCCTGCTGCTTCTTTTCATAATCCCTATCGGATCTCCTTAACCATTGGGTTCCTCCAGCCATTTGATCCTTGATGCTTCTTGAGCATGTCAAGCAACTGCCTCAAGACTTTACTTTGCATTTACTTTCCCAACTGCCTGGGACTCTCTTCCTTCAAATAGCCAAATAACTTTACTTCTCACTGCTTTCTACTTTCTCCTCAAACATTATCACTCCAACAAAAAAAAAGCATCTCTGACCAACCTTTTGAAAATATAGAAAAATTCATCATTTTCTATCACTTTATTCTACTTCATTTCTTCATAATGCTTATATTAAATTATATATTTATTAACTAATTATCTGTATCCTCCTACAAAAGAATAAATTCTATCAGAGCAGGGTTTTTGTTTGTTTGTTTTGCCCTTGTATCCAGTGTCTACTAGAGGCCATGAGAATATAAGAGGAGCTCAAGAAATACTTTTGAATTAAATAGTGGATAAAATTAATAATCTCCAGGAAATGTGAATGTGAAAAGCGATAATAATGGTTTTACCCATATGATTGCATTTTATTTAGTCATAAAATAAGTGTTAAGAGCATAGAAAACTTGTTTTCCCTAGTTTGATTCTATCCTGCTTGGCTGTTCTCCGGCATAATAGCAGTTTATCTCTGTCTGCCTTCTTTTTTTTTTTTAAGATTTTATTTATTTATTCATGATAGAGAGAGACAGAGAGAGAGGTAGAGACACAGGCAGAGGGAGAAGCAGGGTAGATGCAGGGAGCCCAACATGATCCCGGGACTCCAGGATCACACCCTGGGCCAAAGGCAGGTGCTGAACCGCGGATCCACTCAGGGATCCCCTCGTCTGCCTTTAACCTCCTATGTGTGTGCCACCACCCCATGGATGATTTGATGGACATGTATATGAGCCCTTTGAGACCCCAGATCTATCTTGTCAGTTGTGAACTAAAGGCTGACAAAGATGACCATTTAAAGATGGATAATGATGAAAACGAGCACCAGTTATCTTTAATAACAGTCAGTTTATGGATTGGTGCAAAGGATGAATTGCACATTGTTGAAGCAAAGGCAATGAAGTACAAAGGCAGTCCAATGGAAGTCACACTGGAAACTTTGAAAATGTCTGCACAGCCAACATTTCCCTTGGGGGCTTTGAAATAACACCACTTGTGGTCTTAAAATAGACATGTTGTTCAGGGCCTGTGCATAATGGTGGATAGCACTTAGTAGCTTTGGGGGAAGATGCAGAGTAAAGTAAAGAGGAAGAAGATGTGAAACTCCTTAGCATATCTGGAAAGCAGTCTAACCTTGGAAGTGGTAGCACATTTCCACAGGGGGAAAAAATTGGCGTTAGTGAAAATGATGATGAAGATGATGATGATGATGATGATGAAGAAGATGATGATGATGATGAAGATGATGATGAACATGATAAGGAGGGAGAAGCAGAAGAAAAAGGTCCAGTAAAGAGTCTATATGAGGTACTCCAGCCAAGAATGCAAACCAGAATGAAAGACTCAAAACCATCAACACCGAGATCAAAAGGTCCCCAACCTTTCAAAAAACAGGAAAAATACTACGAGAAAACCCAAAAGACCTAGTCCTATAAAGGACATTAAAGTCAAATTACGATTGCATGTAGAAAAAGGTAGTTCTTTCTCCAGAGTGGAAGCCAAGTTCATCAATTATGTAAAGAGTTTCTTTCAGATGACTGACCAGGAGGTTATTCAAGATCTCTGGCAGTGGAGGAAGTCTATTAAAATAGTTTAAGTGGCACCTGGGTGGCTCAGTGGTTGAGTGTCTGCCTTTGGCTTAGGTCACGATCTTAGGGTCCTGCGATCAAGACCTCCCCATAGGGAGCCTACTTCTCCCTCTGCCTCTCTCTCAGTCTCTCATGAATAAATAAATAAAAATCTTAAAAAATAGTTTAAATAATTTATGTTAAAATTTCCCATCATTTCATTTCTGTAACAGTAAATATCGGGACATCCTTTTTATAACACAGAGTGACAACTTTCCCTACCATATCTGATAAATATTGCTCAAGTTCCATTGCCAAGAACATATTGTCCAAAATGCATTAAATTTAGCTTTTAAAGATGGAACTTCATCCTTTGCTTGGTTTTAAGTCTGTATGGAATGTTATGATAGAATAGAGTAGTAGTGATAGTCAGACAAATAGAAATGGTGGGGAGACAAAATATACATATGAAATAAACTCAGTATTTTAATAAATTAACAAAAAAGCACATAGAGTGCTTAATATGTGAATTTAATATAAAATTTAATCTACAAGTTTGCACACAGAATTTTGGGACAACACTGCAAATTACACATGCATAGAAAAAAGTAGAAGGAAATCAACTATAAATCTCTATTAAAAATTTCTTAGAGTGGTAGAAGTATTTGTTGCCTTATCATTTACATTTTCTTTCATCTTTAAATTTTTAAAAATATTTTTATTTATTTGACAGAGAGAGAGATAACAGGTAGTCAGAGCAGCAAGCAGACAGAGAGGGAGAAGCAGTCTCCCCACTGAGCAGGGAGCCTAATACAGGATATGATCCCAGGACCCTGGAATCATGACCTGAACCAAAGCCAGATCCTTAACTGACTGATCCACTCAGGTGCCCCTCATCTTTAAATTTTCAGTGTATTTTTTAAGGAAAACTAGAAAATTAGAATAGTGTATTAGAAAAAGATATGTTTTCAGAATTGAGCACCTACTGTGTGCTCATTGTAGCACATTGCTACTATGTGCAACCCACTGACTGGGACTGGTGGATATCATGCTAAATAGGTGTTCTAATTTTAACCGGGATAATATATGAATAAACCAATAATTGTAATTTCAGTCAAATGTGACAAAGATCACATGAGAAATATGTGTGCTCCTTAATTTCTTAAAGCCTTAGTTTCCTCACTTGTAAAATAGAAATATTAATACATCTTCTTCATTTTTCTGTGCTAATATTACATGAGCTAACGTGAGTAAAAGACTTAACAGAACTCCTCACTAATAGTAAACTCAATTAGTCATTTTTATTGTTATTCTTATCAGTGTAATATAGAAGATGGGATGATTATTTTCTGAACTACATCAGGGAAGACATCATGAAGTATTGGGCATTGGATTGAGCTTAAGAAGTAATAGTATTTGACAAATAGCACATAGTATGGGCTAAGATATGCTATGGTAACAAGAATTCCCCCAAATCTCAGTGGCTCAGGATAACAAAACTTGACTTACACAACAATGGGGAAGGACTGTCACCATAATCCCTCAGAGGAACCCAGAGGAACAAGCCATTATCGTGACCTATGCTTAACCTGTGGAGCAGTAGGAGTGGTGTGCATTTAGTTACTCGCCATCTCTGAAATTTTCTGGCAAAAGTGACACATTTCACTTTCACACACATTTCAATAGCTAAACAAAGCTACATGGCTAAATCTAACTTCAAGCTGATGGCAAGCAGTCCTAACCCTGTGCATGAAAGTTAAAAAGCTGGAAATATTGGGTGAAAGCATTAATGATCACCACAAATATATTGACAAGGAAAGTTGGTAGATTTGTTTCACCATTGGGATAATTTGGACCATGATACACTGTTATGCCCTGGATTTTTCCTCTATCTCTGGACAAAAGCAACATGAGAGTGTATCATCTCCAGCAGTTTGGCAGAATGGAAACCCCAAAATCATCATATTCTGAAAATGCCAGAAAAAGTTGAATAATTTTTAAAAGAATAAAGTGCATGTCTGAGCTGGCAATAAAGTCAGAGTAATCCTTAGAGGCAGAAAGCAAACAGAAAGCATAAATCCACAGTAATAAGTGAAATAAAGTCCATGGCTTCCCTGAGAAAAGTTGTACATTCCTTAATATAGAGCTTTGATTTTAATAACCTATGTGTGCTGAGAGCCCACACAAAGTGAAAGATCAAATCAGAGATCATACATAAACCTGGGATTCAAGTGTAACAATTTCAGGGAAAGAATAAAACTGGAAACATAAATAAAACAGGAAAGTAATCATTTACAAAGATAGAATGTTCGAAAGCTTGTCTATTCTAGCCTTGGGTTTCAGAATTCTTTTTTTTTTTTTTTGGTTTCAGAATTCTTAACCACAAGCTGGCGCTCATGTGGTATTGTGGTCGAAGCTCACCCTGACAACCCAGGAAAAGAATAATGTTGAAAGCATCTGATGAAGTGATCAAGCGGTATGACTGTTCCAGGGACTAAGAATGCAAACCCTAAGAAACACATGCAAATATTCACTGAAGGAACAAAACTTCAGTCTAGATCACAAGGATTCCCCACAAATACAATTGTTTTCAAACATGAATGCTTGATAAAAATAATGATAAAGCAAACAGGCAGTATGGCAACATAAATGATATGAGCAACCAGATCAAATAAAAAAAATTTTAGACACTGGAATTATCAACTACAGAGTGGAAATAAATGATCATCTATAGAATGAAAAATATATGGAATATATTAAAAAATAGATAATCTAAATATGGACAGGAAAGAAGTGTAAATTGTTATACACAATTTTTAAAAGTTCAAATACAAATTTTAGAAATAAAATAATAGTATCAGAATTTAAAGATATGAGATGATTTCAAAATTGTAGTAAAATGAACATAACATAAAACTTACCATTTTAACCAATTCCATGATTTACAGTGTTGTGCCACCATCATCACTAACCAGCTCCAGATATTTAATTTGTTCAACATCCCAAAAAGAAACCTCGTACCCATGAAGCTCAGAAGAGTTCTTTCCTCTTTTGTTTTTATTTTTCACAAGACTTTGAGAAGGATTGCTGTTAATTTTTCTTTAGATATTTAGTAGAATTGATTAGTGAGTCATCTGGTCATGGATTTTCCTTTATTAAAGGTGTTTGATAACTGATTCAGTGTCTTGTTATAGTTCTATTCAGATTTTTTATTTCATCATAAGTCAATTTGTGAATTTGTGTACTTCAAAAAATTGTGCATTTTATCTGTTATAGTATTCTCTTACAATCCTTGATATTTTGTAAGATTTGTAATAATGTCTCAACTTTTAACTAAATTAAACTTTTAATTTAATTAAAATTAAATAATTTTAATTTTCTCTCTTTTTTTCCTTCATCAGTCTGGAAAAAGATCTGTCAATTTTGGTCACCTTGTATAAGAACAAATTTTTGTTTTCATTGATTTTTTTTGTTATTTTTCTAATCTCTACTTCATTTTTCATCATGTCAATCTTTATTTCCTTCCTTTTTCCAGTTTTGCATTTTGCTTACATTCCTTTTTCATTTGCCTCAAATTATTTGCTAATTTTGCTTAAGGTTTATTTTTGACCTGTTGACTGTTTAAAGTATGTTATTTAATCTCCACATATTTGTGGATTTTCTCATTTTCCTCTGCTTTGATTTCTAGTTTCATTTCACCGTCATCGGAAAAAATATTTTGTATGATTTCAGCCTTTCTAGCTTGATTGAGACTTATTTTATGGTCTTAACATATGGCCTATCTTGGAGAATGTTCCATGTTTACTTGAGAAAAATGGGTATTCAGCTATTATTGGTGAAATATTATGTATATACCTCTTAGACTCAATTGATCTAGAGTGCTGTTCAAGTCCTTGTTTCCTTATTGATTTTCTTTCTGCTTGTTTTATCTATTATTGGAAATAGGGAATGGAAGTCTTTTATTAGCATTGTGCTATTGGTTATTTCTCCCATCAATTCTGTAAATATTTGCTTCATATATTTGGGAACTCTGATGATGGATTTCTCTTATTATAGTTTTGTGCTGAATTGATGTTACTATCATTATATAATGTCTTTCTTTCTTTGGTTCTTATGATGATTTTTTGTCTTAAAATCTACATTTTGTTTTGTTTTTTCTAATGTAAGTATGGATGTCCTTGCTTTCTTTCAGATGCTATATCCATGCAATGTCTTTCGCCTTTCTTTCACTTTCAACCGTGGTGTGTCTTTGGATCTAAGGTGAGCATGTTATAAATAGTATGCAGTTGAATCATTAAAAAAATGCATCCTGCTAATATTTGCCCTTCAAATGAAGTAACTAATTTAACCTCAAAATAATTACTGGTAGAAAACTTACTTCTGTCATTCTACTGCATTTGCTCTATATCTTATCTCTCTTTTGGTACCTAATTCTCCCATTAGAGCTTTATTATTTATTTAATTGATTTTTTGTCATGTATCACTCTGATTTCCCTCTCATTTCCTTTTATGGTTTTTTTTTAAGGTATTTTATGAGTGCTTATTCTGGGGATTCCATTTAATCCCTTAGGTTCATATAAATAGTTTTAATTAGCACCAATGAAATTTGAATAGTATACAAAAACTATTCCCCATCCAGGTTTTTCTTTACCCCCTTTATGTTTTTGTTGTTGTTGTTGTTGTTATATGCTATATAGCCATTAATGTAGACTTATAGTTTCATGCATTTGTTTTCTAAGACAGGGGAAGAAGAGGATACAACCCCAAGTACAAAGATATCAGCTTTTATACTTAACTATATAGTCAATTTTACTAGAATTTTTATTTCATCTGATATCTTCAGATTACTGTCTGATTATCTTTTATTTCAACCTGAAGAAATCCCTTTAACATTTGTTGTAGGGTGGGTTTACTAGTGACAGAACCTCTTAGCTTTTGTTTATCTGGGAATATCTTAATTTCTCCTTACTTTTGTGGATGGTTTTCCCGAATATAAAATTCTTGGTTGACAGCTTCTGTTTTTTCCAGCATTTTAAATGTGTCATCTCACTTCCTTCTGGTACCCATGGTTTCTAAAAACAAATCAGTTTTGAGATGTGCAATATGTTGATTTAATATTTTTATATATTATGATACGATTGCCCTGGTATCATTAGTTAACACCTCTATCATGTCATGTAATTATTATTTCTTTATTGTGTTGGGAATATTTAAGATTTAGTCTCTTAGCAAGTTTGATGTATATAATAAAATATCGTTTCTTATAGTCGTTGTGTCTTCCATTAGATCTCCAGGACTTATTTACCTACTAGTTGCAAGTTTGTACCCTTAAACAACCACTGTCTTATTCTGCTATTTTTAATTTTTTGAGAGAGAACTGCATACTGTTCCATAGTAGCTGAACCAATCTATATTCTCACCAAAGGCATAGAAGGGTTCCCCTTCTCCACATCCTTACCAACACTTTCTATCTGCTATATTCTTGATTATAGCTATTCTAGTAGGTGTGAGGTAATATCTTATTGTGCTTTTGATATGCATTTCCCTGATGATTAATGATTTTGAACATTCTCTCATGTACCTGTTGGCCATTTGGGTGATGTGATCTTACGGGGAGAAAAATCTAAAAATGTCACCAAAAAAAAAAAAAAAACTGTTAGAAGTAATAAATTCAATAAAGTTGCAGGATATAAAACAACAGACAAAAATCACTTGCAGTTCTATACACTAACCATGAACAATCCAGAAAATAATATGAGAACAACTTTATTATAATACCATCAAAAAGAATAAAATACTTACAGATAAAATTAACTAAGGAGGTGATCTATACACTAAAAACTACAAAATATTGTTAAAAGAAATTAAAGAAGTCACAAATAAAATGGAAAGATAGGGATCCCTGGGTGGCGCAGTGGTTTAGCACCTGCCTTTGGCCCAGGGCGCGATCCTGGAGACCCGGGATCGAATCCCACGTCGGGCTCCCGGTGCATGGAGCCTGCTTCTCCCTCTGCCTGTGTCTCTGCCTCTCTGTCTCTCTCTGTGTGACTATCATAAATAAATAAAAAATAATAAAAAATAAAATGGAAAGATAACTCATATTCATGGATTGGAAGATTTGATTTATTTATTTATTTATTATTTGTTTATTTATTTATTTAAATTTTAGGTAGTTAACATCGAGTACAATATTCGTTTCTGGAGTAGAATTCAGTGATTTATCACTTACATACAACAACCAGTGCTCATCATAACAAGTGCTCTCTTTAATATCCATCACCCACCCAGCCCATCTCCCACCACCTCCCTCCATCAATCCTCAGTTTGTTCTCTACCATTAAGAGTCTCTTATTGCTTGGTTTCCTCTCTTCTTTTTTTCTTTTAACCCTTCCTATATGTTCATCTGCTTTCTTTCTTAGATTCCACATGAGTGAGATAATATGTTATTTATCTTTCTCTGACTGATTTATTTCACTTAGCTCCATCCATGTCACTACAAATGGTAATATTTCATTTTTTGATGGCTAACATTCCATTGTATATGTATATCACATCTTCTTTATTCATTTTTCAGTTGTTGGACATTTGGGTTCTCTCCATAGTTTTGGCTATTATTGATAATGTTGCTGTAAACATCAGGGTGCAAGTATCCCTTGTAATCTGTATTTTTGTGTACTTTAGGTCAATACCTAGTAGTGCAATTCCCAGATCATAGGGTAGCACTATTTTTAACATTTTGAGGAACCTACATACTGTTCTCCAGAATGACTATATCAGTTTGCATTCCCACCAAAACTGCAAGAGGGTTCCTCTTTTTCTGCATCCTCACCAACAGTTATTGTTTCTTGTATCCTTGTAATTTTAGGCTTCCTGACAGATGTGAGGTGGTATCTCATCATGGTTTAGATTTGTATTTCCCTGATGGTGAGTGATGCTAAGCATCTTTTCATGTATCTGTTAGCCATCTGGAAGTCTTCTTCTTCTTTTTTTTTTTTTTAAGATTGATTTATTTATTTATTTATTTATTTATTTATTTATTTATTTATTTATTTATGATAGACATAGAGAGAGAGGCAGAGACACAGGAGGAGGGAGAAGCAGGCTCCATGCCGGGAGCCCTATGTGGGACTCGATCCTGGGACTCCAGGATCGCTCCCTGAGCCAAAGGCAGGTGCTAAACTGCTGAGCCACCCAGGGATCCCCTGGAAGTCTTTTTTGAAAAGTGTCTATTCATGTCTTTTGCCCATTTCTTAACTGGACTATTTGTCTTTTGGGTGTCGTGTTTGATAAGTTCTTTTCAGGTTTTGGATACTAACCCTTCATCAGAATGTCATTTGCATATTTCCTCTCCCATTCTGTAGGCTGCTTTTTAGTTTTGTTGGTGGTTTTCTTCGCCATGCAGAAGGTTTTTATCTTAATAAAGTCCCCAATGAAGAAAAACTGAGAGCCTCTCCCCTACAGTCAGGAACAAGACAATGATGTCCATTCTCACTATTATTATTTAACATAGTACTGGGAGTCAGTCTCAGCAATCAGACAACAAAGGAAGTAAAAGTCATCCAAATTGGCAAGGAAGAAGTCAAATGTTCACTGTAGTTGACGTTACTTTATGTAGAAAATCCAAAATATTCCAGTAAGAATTGCTAAAGCTCATATATCAATTTAGCAAAGTTGCAGGATATAAAATCAATGTGCAGTAATTGGTTTCATTTCTATACACCAATAATGAGACAGCAGAAAAAGAAATCAAGGAATTGATCCTATTTGCAATTGCACCAAAAGCATAGGATACCTAGGAATAAACCTAAGTAAAGATGTAAAGGATCTATATTTTGAAAACTATAGGACACTTATGAAAGAAATTAAAGAGGGCACAAAGAAATGGAAAAACATTTCATTCTCATGCATTGGAAGAACAAACATTGTTAAAATGTCTACACCATCGAAAGCAATCTATACATTTAATGCAATCCCTATCAAAATACCACCAGCATTTTTCACAAAGCTAGAACAAACCATCTTAAATTTGTATAGAACCATAAGACCCTGAATAATCAAAGTAATTCTGAAAAGGAAAACAAAACTGGAGGCATCACAGGTATAGACTTCAAGTTATATTACGAAGCTATAGTCATCAAGACAATATGGTACCAACACGAAAACAGACACATAGATCAGTGGAACAGAATAGAGAACCCAGGAATGGACTCACAACTTTATGGTTAACTAATCTCTGACAAAGAAAGAAAAAAATCCAGGGGATAGAAAGTCTCTTCAACAAGTGGTGTTGGAAAAATTGGACAGCAATATGCAGAAGAATGAAATTGGAACACTTTCTTATACTATACACAAAAATAAATTCAAAACGGATGGAAAACCTTAATGTGAGACAGGAAACCTTGAAAACTCTAGAGAAGAACACAGGCAGAAACCTCTTTGACTTCAGCCATAGTAACCTCTTAGAAGACTCTATATTTTTAAGATATCAATACCACTATGCAATCTACAGATTTGATGCAATCCCTATAAAAATCCTAATGGCATTTTTTTTTCCAGAAATGGAAAGATTCATCCTAAAATTCATGTAGAATCTCCAGGGACCTCTAAGTAGCCAAAAGAATATTAAAAAAGTAAAACAAAGTTAAAGAACTCATATTTCCTGATTTTATAACACTTCAGAAAAGTACAGTAATCAAAATAGTGTGGGAATGGCATAAAGACATATAGACTAATGGAATAAAATAACCTAGAAATAAACTCTCCATAGGGTTCAACAAGAGTGTTGATATTACTTAATGGAGAAAAGACTGCCCCTTCAACAAATAATTTTGGGAAAACTGGAATGAAAAGAAAAAGGAAATGAAATTGCACCATTTTACCCAATACAAAAATTAACTCAAAATGAATTGGAGAACTAAATGTTAGACCTAAAATTAAAAACTCCTAGAAGAAAGCACAAGGGAGATATTTATGACACTGGATTTAGCAATGAGATTTTGGATGATACAAAAGCATAGGCAAGAAAAGCAAAAATAGGCAATGGAACACCAAAATTTCAAACTTCTGTGCATCAAAGAATAAAGTCAACAGATTATAACCTATGGAATGGGTGAAAATATCTGAGTATAACAAATGGGATAAGTGGTTAATGTCCAGAATATGTAAAGAACTTTTACAACTCAACAATAAATCAATAACATAATTTAAAAATGGGCAAAGAACCTAAATAATGGTTTCTCCTAAGATACTATATAAACAGCCCATAACTATATAAAAAGATGATCATATAATTAATTGTCTAAGAAATGCAAATCAAAGCCACAATGAAATATGACTTCACATCCATTAGGATGATTATCATCAAAACAAAAGAAAACAAAACCAGAAATTAATTGAGTGTCCGTGAGAATGTGGAGCAATTTCAACTCCTCTGCATTATTGGTGAGAACATAGAAGGGTACAACTGTAATGGAAAATATTATGCTATTTCCTCAAATAATTACAAATAAGATTATCATATGATTGAATAATTCTACTTCTAGGTATATCTCCAAAAGCATTGAAGGAGGACATCTCAAAGAGCTATTTACACAATCATGTTCATAGCAGTGTTATTCACAATATGCAAGAGGTAGAATTAACCAAATATCATCAATAGATAAACAAAATGGAATATACATACAATGGAATATTACTGAGCCTCAAATAAAAAGAAAGTTCTGACATATGCTACAACTTGGATGAACTTTGAGGACTTTTTGTTAAGTGAAATAAGCTAATCCAAAAAGACAAATACCATACAATTTCACTTATATGAGGTACTAAAGTAGTTAATTTCATAGAAATAGAATGCAAATGGTGGCTATTAGAGGCTGGGAGAAAGAGAATGCTGAGCAATGTTTAATGGGTATCAGGTTTCAGTTCTGTAAGATGAGTAGAATTCTGGAGACTTGTTATACAACAATGTGAATGCATTTAACAATATTGAACTGTACACTTAAAATTGGTAAAGATTGTTTAAAAAATCAAGTAGAGATAAATCCAGAGGCTTTGTCATCTTTTCTGAGCATGTGTCCTGACTTGGGCATGAATGTAAATCTATATCCCCCAGCATCCCCTATTCCCTAAATTACCATATTCCCCAACTTTTCTTCCTAGACTTTTGATGTGTGCATTGTTTGACTCATATGTTACCTTTTGCCCTGGATGGCAATTGCTCATTCAGTTGCCTTTCAATGTTTTCATGAATTGCTGATTCTCCAAGGTGATAGAGTCCAGAGTTACTAAAAATAAAAGCAGGCTCTTTGAGTTAGTCCTTCAGGGAATCTCAGACCAGTTAAAAACAAAACAAAACAAAACAAAACAAAACAAAACAAAACAAAACAAAAAAACCCCTACAATTCCTTATGAACAAAATCTGTTCTGTGACTCTGGAACCAGAAACCCACATAAGACCACCAATATACTGGGTAGGGTTGGCGAGACAAGGTAAGTCAAAATGTCCCACAATTCTCCTATTGTGTTTCTGTCATCTTTTTATTTATTTATTTTTTAAGATTTATTTATTTATTTATTTGAGAGAGAGAGAGAGAGCACAAGTGTGATTGGAAAGGAGGGGCAGAAAGAAAAGGAGAGAGAGAATCCTAAGTTGACTCCCAGCTGAGTGCAAAGCCTAACACAGGGTTCAATCCCACAACCCTAAGATCATGAGCTGTGTGGAAATCAAGAGCCTGACCAAACCACCCAGGCACCCCACCTTTGTAATGATTAAGAATTCGTTTGGTTGCTGTTAATCTTTAAATTTTGATAAAACTGATTCTGATAATTATTGTCAGTTTTTCTTGTTTCCCTGAAAGACTAGACCCTTAAGAGTGACATACTTTGCCATTTCTCAGAAATCTATGGGTGACTTTATTATTATTTTTTTAATTAAAGATTTTACTTATTTATTCATGAGACACAGAGAGAGACGCAGAGACACAGGCAGAGGGAGAAGCAGGCTCCATGCAGGGAGCCTGACGTGGGACTTGATGCTGGGTCTCCAGGATCAAGCCCTGGGCTGAAGGTGGCGCTAAATCGCTGGGCCACCCGGGCTACCCTCTATGGGTGACTTTAAAAGAGATTTGATGGCAGCCCTGGCAGCTCAGAGGTTTAGCGCCGCCTTCAGCCCAAGGCGTGATCCTGGAGTCACGGGATGGAGTCCCACGTCGGGCTCCCTGCATGGAGCCTGCTTCTCCCTCTGCCTGTGTCTCTGCCTCTCTCTCTCTCTCTCTCTGTGTGTCTCTCGTGAATAAATAAATAAAATCTTTTAAAAAATTCTTAAAAAAATAAAAACTAAAAGAGATTTGAAAATAACTGAAAGAAAAATATAGGAGATGGAAAGCAGATACAAGGAAATTTCAGTATAGGGGAATAAAAAAATGGAAAATACAAAAGAAAGATAAGAGTCATGGGGGATGGAATAAGAACATCTGTCAAGCTGAGTTCAAGAAAGAAAGAAAGTTCCAAAAAGTAATAGTTATAGATGCAGTGGCTGGTATTTTACTTAGTATTTATGAGACATATAAAGCTTCAGAATCAAAAACCCCAATTAATCATAAATAAATTCACACCTGAAAAATGGAGGTAAACCTACGAACCTAAAATATAATTAAAAAGATATTTTAAAATTAATTTTTTTATTTCAGAACATTAAGTATACATATATTGGAGATCTCTTGACTGTCTTCCATGTGTATTTTTCTTATCTATTTTTCAGATTTGTTAATGTCTGATGATTTCCCCATATTTTTCTTTTGTTGTCAATTTTTCTTATTGTGCTTTTGATCATATATAATCTCCTTTGTATATCTCATAATTAATTCTTCATTTATTAAAGATTTTTGTCATTTTTTTTTCCAACTTACTTTCCACTTTTTCATTACATATCTTCCTGTTGTTTTATGATACTTTCTGAGTTTTTGAGTTTCTTTTTCATGGTGCTTGTATCCGTTATTTATTGCAACAATAATACAGTATAACAAATCACACCAAAATTTAGTGGTTTAAAACAGATCTAGGAGTCAGCAGCTTAGTTCTGCTATTTGGGCCAGATTGAGATCATCTTAATTGAGCTCACTTTTGTGTTTTTGTTGAGCTGACAGGTAGACTGGAGGCTAGCAGGTCTATCATAACTCATCTGAGATGTCTTAATATCTGTCCATGCAGTCTCTTATTGTTCAGTAGGCTATCGAAAACTTGTTCTCAGAAAATAGGTGAAAGAATAACAGGACAACCAGAAATGCATGCAAGAGTTTTATCAAACCTCTGTGGATATCATTTTAACATCTCAACTGGTTAAGGCAAGTCATATGGCAAGAATAAGTGCTAGGATGGGATACGACTACAAAGTTATAGGGCAAAGGTCATAGAAAAGAGAGGGACTATTGTTTAGGGCTGTTAAGGCAATAAAAATACTCCATACTGAATAACACTGCTTTGTTATATTCCTTCTGCCTCGAGTTACTATTTTTCTGGAGTTATTTTTTCTGCCATATATTTCATTTCTCATTTTCCTTTTTTAAAAAAGATTTTATTTATTTATTCATGAGAGACATACAGAGAGAGATGCAGAGACATAGGCAGAGGGAGAAGCAGGCTCCACGTAGGGATGGATCCCAGAACCCCTGGATCATGATGTGAGCCAAAGGCAGATGCTCAACCACTGAGCCACCCAGGTGTCCCCTTCATAGGGTTTTAGAATGTAATTTAACAGTCTGATGGGCTGCTTTTCACTTTCTGTTTTTAAGTTTTTTTCCTTATTATGTTTAAAAAGCTGTAGTTTTATTTCTCTTGTTCATATCTGAATATTCTAAATTTTTCCTAACCAGCTACTACATAAAAATCCTATGGGGGTTATCATTTAGGTGGCTTTTCAGTTTCTTAATTTCTTATATTATTGATATGATGAACAAAAAACCATTTTTTAAAATATAAACCCCACATATGTAGAATATAAAAAATGGCTACCATTTTCCTTACCAAATGTGAATAGAACAGCTTTGAAAAATATTTTGCGGTATTCAATAAAAGTGAAGATGTAAGACATCTTCTATGACATTGTAATTATATTCTCATGCATATAGCCTACATGAATTCATGCTTATTTATATCAGGGCACATTTTCAAGAATGTCCAGAGCAGCAATGTTGAAAATGGCCAAAATATGAACATATCCCAAAAGTTTATTATAATATAATAGATAAATGGATCATCGGATAATCTTGTGATGAAATACATTCAACAATGAATTTAAAAAAATGAAAAGCAACAGCACAAAAATTTTTAAAAGATTTATTTATTTATTTTAGAGAGAGAGAACATGCAAGCAGGGGTTGGGGGAATAGAAGGAGAGATAAACAATCTCAAGACTCCCAGTTGAGGGCAGAGCCCAACGCAGGTCTTGATCTCAGGACCCTGCGAACATGACCTGAGCCAAAATCAAGAGTTGGACACTTAACAGATTGACAGAGCCACCCAAGCACCCACATGAAAAAAATCTTAAAGATACAATCTTGAACAAAAGAAGCAAGACACAGCTGAATACATCATGTATAATTTCAATTATATACAATTTAATTGTATTTCAATGGTAATTTTAGATTGTATTGTTTAGATATTAATAATTTACAAAGCAAAAGTATGAATGCTTTTAAAGTCAGGATATTAGTATTCGGCAAGGAAGAGGGTATGCATGCTGGGCTGGACCTGTTGGAGGTCTGGCATGTTTGTTGTGTTCTATGTTATCATCCTGGTTTGGGATTATATGAGAGTTCATTTTATAAGACTGTTGTGTTTGGGAGGTCTGTTATATATCAAAGTAGAAATATTGAAAATACATTTGGACATATGAGTCTGGAATTTAGAGAAGTCTAGCCTGGCATATAAATTTAAGGACTCTTTGGTGTGCAGACATAATATAAAGCATAAATCTAGATGAGATATATAACAATGTGTTTAGGAAGTGGTTTCTCTTGGATTGAATTATGTCCCCTCAAAACTTATATGTTGAAGTGCTAATTCCTAGCACCTGAGAATGTGATCTTATTTGGAAATAGAGTCAGTGCAGGTATAATTAATTAAAATGAGGTCATACTAGAGTAGAATGGGCCTTTAATCCAATGTGGCCTGTTCTTATAAAAATGGGACATTTGGACATGGGCAGGACAGAGGAAGAATGCAATGTGAATATGAGGGCAGAGATGAGGTGATGTGTCTACAAGCCAAGGAACACCAGATTCCCAGCAAACCACCAGAAGCTAGGACAGAGGCATGTGACAGATTCTCCTTCATAGCCCTCAGAAGGAGCCAACCCTACCAACAACTTGATCTTGGACTTCTAGCTTTCAGAACTGTTAGAAAATAAATGGAGGTGGGGATACCTGGGTGGCGCAGCCAGTTAAGTGTCTGCTTTTGGCTCAGGTCATGATCTCAGTATCCTCGGATGAAGCCCTGCATCAGTCTCCCTGCTTAGCATGGAGTCTGCTTCTCCCTCTCCCTCTGCCCTCCCACTCATGTGCATGCTCTCTTTCAAGTAAAAAAATATATATATAATATTTTTTAAGGAAATTTTGGTTATTTAAGTCACTCAGTTTCTGGCACTTTGTTATAGGCATCCTAGTAAATGAGTACATGTTTCAAGGCTAAGGCCCAATATTGAGAGGTTGAAAACAATGAGAAGGAATCAAAAAAGGAGGCCAATGTAATAGGATGAAAACTTTTAGAAGATGAGGACCTGGAATCCAAGTGATGAGTTGCGGCAGGATGAACTGGTCAAGAGTGTCAAAGTTGTATGGGAACTAATAATTAATCCTTGGGTTTCATAAAATTAAGGAATGAGTGGCATGACGGAATAACTTTTGATGGAAAGGCTGAAGGCAAATACCACTGAAGGATGTTTCCTTCAGTGAGGAATAAGCAGAGAGGACTTGAAGATATCTAGCATTGTCACAGTTCTCAGGTGGAACTTATAAAGCACCAGAGTAATGGTGCAGTAATTGCAGATTTAATTGGGATTGGAAATGTTTTAACATGGAAGGAAAAAAAAAAAACATGTCTATCCTCATGTGAATGATTTAAGAGGGAAGGATAAATTTATCATTTAGAGAGTTACTGGGCTGCATCATCAAATAGGCTAAAGGAGGTAGTATTTGGTAAAGAAACTGGGGAGGCTGCCCTTAGAAATATGATCAATTAGAGCGTCTTGGGTGGCTCAGTCAATGAAGCATATGACTCTTGATTTGGCTCAGGTCATGATCTCAGGGTTGTGAGATTGAGCCATGCATCAGGCTCAGTGCTGGGCATGGAGCCTGCTTAAAATTCTCTCTCTCTTCTCTGCTCCTCATCCCCTCCCTCTCTAAAAAGAAAGAAGGAAAGAAAAGAAAGAAAGAAAGAAAGAAAGAAAGAAAGAAAGAAAGAAAGAAAGAAAGAAAGAAAGAAAGAAAAAGAAGAAAGAAAGAAAGAAAGAAAGAAAGAAAGAAAGAAAGGAAGAAGGAAAGAAAGAAAGAAAGAAAGAAAGAAAGAAAGAAAGAAAGAAAAAGAAAGAACAATTCATTCATAAATTCATTCATAAAAGGAAAAGAGAGTGGGAAAGTAATAATTCAGAGCATGTAGACATGTATATGCAGGGGGAGCTGGTGAAAATTCTCTTCAGATTAAAAAAAAAACTATGTTAAATAGTATCTAAGCTTTCTAGAATAAATAAGGTGGTATGAAAATTTCAAGAAAATGGAAAAGGTTTGTAAAGTCCAATGAAGAGAGTAGATTTGAAAAATGTAAAATAAAAGCTTAGCAACAGCAAGGGCCTGTTTGAGATTAGTGGTCATGAATGTGTTGTGAGGACATTTAATATAATTATTAGTTTTCTCACCAGCCATATTCAGCTGGTTTATTCAGCTGGCCTTTCCTTGAGGGCCAGGTGGAGAGAATAAGAGATGGAGCAGCAGTTACTGGCATCTTGCAGTCGCTGTGGTGAGATGGAAACAGCTGGGAAGCCAATTTAGAATACATTTTCATAAACCTCTTATTTGCCAACAGTAGTATTAGTAGAATTCCTTTAATAAGAGTCTTCCCAGAAAGAATGCTAAATAAATCTTCATTTTTCTTTTAATTATGGCAGATTTATCGTGAAGAAATAGCCACATAATAAGGCACATCTGTTTAAATAATGATTAAAATGTTAGAAAGATATTATAAATCCACATTATAGTAGTAGCAAAAACAGTAACTATCAATCGTACTGCAAAGTACTGTTAACATTGTGATTTATATATTCTTTTATTTATGTTTTATACCTTCACTATGAGGTATTATCTTCATGTTACTTAGAAGGAAACTGAGTTTCAGAAAGGTTATTTTGAGTGATTTGTGACAATCACTGCATATCTCTTAATTGCTGCCTAACCATTAAAATTTTAGAGTTTATAGCAGATGCTCAAAAATAGTGTTTCTTGCTTGATTACTTGCTGTAGTAGCATTTCATTTAATCCTAGAAAAATGTGGAGTTCGCAAATTACATAGATCCAAAAAAGAGGAAAAAGTTATTTGGAGACATTTCCCATAAGGGGATGATCATGAATGATAAAAAAATAAAAAATGTAAGTACATAATACCCTTGGGAGGATACACAAATGAGGTCACAACTAAATATCACAATTTCTAGGTCAAACTTATTTTGTTCCTTCTTGGTTAAAATTAGAGTTCATTTTTTTTTCTTCTATATTGCTATATGTTATATAAGTCAAAGTTTAGTCAGGAATCTAGGTGTTTTGGCGGACAAGATTTAGTACGATGAATTAGAGTCTTACAAAACCATTAGAAAGGCTGGGTGAGTGAAGGTCAGAAAGAACCACCACCAGCTTTGGGGAAATCAGAAAGTGCAAACTATGAACTTAGCTGTCTACTTAACTGAGAAAAGTGATTTGAAGATTGCCAGGGTGCCTCTGAAAGTACTTTTACTGCCTGGTTACATATATATCAGCTACTACTGGTAGAGAAAAATGACTTCTGCTTTCTACCTACCTAATTTCATACAAGTGCCTAAAATGAAACTCTGAATGGAATTTTGCTGTCAAGAACTTGTGGAAAGCATCATTTTTTTTGGTTCTAAAGCCTGTGTTACAAAAGAGGGCTTAAAAAAAAAAGAGGGCTTAGAACAATGGAGATACTAATAAATATCAATAAACAATATCTGATTCAGTCCTCCTTCTTGGATTCCTGGTATCTAGGAAATACTTCTATTTACATTTAAACTCTTAAAATTAATTAAAAGCGACAGTATCTATCCATCTAACATGATGATAGATAGATTGTTACATTCTTTCTTCTCTGGTCAGAATATAAGAAAGACACAGAGAGACAGAGAGAAAATTCTGCAGATTACTGCACTCATCTCTGTGTAACAATTGTACCTCCTGTTCAGTCACAAATGACTTTACATTCTCCAACTTAAAAGAAAAAAATAGCAAAATACTATATGGATATAAAATATGTGGGAAGGATAAAATGTACATTTAGTTTACATGTACACATATGATTGCAATCTAGGAGTTGGTTCTTAAAATAAAAATAGTTATTTGTGCAAGAGGTCATTGCTTTGCTTCATATGAATAGAGACTGCATATTGCATCCTGATTGGTGATAGACACTGAGCATCTTGGCATCTGCTTCACAACTGGCTGAGTGTCTTGCACTCAGATCCCTACTACCTGCAGAGCATTTGCTCACTCTTATCCTCGCTCAAAAATGTGGCTTCCGGCTACTTGCTAAATGGTTGGGAGCAGCATTCTCACATATTGTACCTGCTTGCAGAATCTCAAGAACTTGTCCTTTTTTTAGTGATATGGGAGTAAAGTGTAGTAATTTTTCTTTTATTTTAAATGGACACTTTGACAAGCCTTAGATGTCTAAAAACTTCATCAAGATGGTGCACAACTAAAAAAACAAACAAACAAAAAAAGATGGCGCGCATCTGAATTCTGAATTTTAATGAAGACAGGCACTTTTCTTGCCAAGCCAATTAGGATATTTGCTACTTCTTCCCCGGATCTAAATAATATGATAAACTTTAACAGGGTGGACCAGAGACAGGTCCTGTTTATCGACATCCCTGCCTTTTATTATATTTCTCCTTCTCTGGCATACAATCTCAAAATACATTCTCGTATATATCTCCAATTTCCTTTTCATATAAATTGACAAAATGATTACAATTAGTTTGGCTTATATGGTCTCTCATTCCAGGGTAAGATGAAGGGAAACTTATTTCTTTAGAATCAATTGGAATTTGACTTTTGGGGATGGGTCTTGAGGAGAAACAAAAACCCTTTGCAAGAAGTGAATTGCCTTATTATAGAGTCTTCTAATAAGAGGATACTCATTTCAGACAGATGAGAAGGAGCTGATACTGTTGGTAGAGAAGACACAGTGAAATTTTGAGGTCTATTGTATTCATAATTGCCAGAATTCACCAAATATCACTATTCCAAATTTATGCATCTTATTTTCTTCACATTCAGTGCTTTGAGTTTCACATACAATCCCTACAGAATCTGTGATTGATTCCATGAATATCAATTAACTGTGATTTGGACTGTGAATGGTTAACTTTGATTTTATTTTTAACATGGGCCCTGAAGTTTCAGTCTGCTTCTTCCTCTGCCTATGTTTCTGCCTCTCTCTGTGTCTTTTATGAATAAATAAATAAAATCCTTTAAAAAAAAAGCAGTAATAGAATATTGCTGGGTTTTGTGTCTTTCCTGGAGCCAAAATTTTAAAGCCCTGAATTTGTAATTTTTTTGTAAGCTAACCGTACAGTTAGTACCAGCTATCTCATAGTATTTATAGGTTTTATTTCCACTATTAAGTTCTTTTTTTTAAGATTTTATTTATTTATTTATTCATGAGAGACACAGAGAGAAAGGCAGAGACACAGGCAGAGGGAGAGGGTGAAGCAGGCTCCCCACGGTGAGCCTGATGCAGAACTATATCCCAGGACCCGGGATCACACCGTGAGCCAAAGGCAAATGCTCAACCACTGAGTCGCCCAGGTGTCCCTCCCAGTATTAAGTTCTATTGCAACAATCATTGTGGTCTTCTAAAGCCATATATTGAAGAAACATTTCTTTCCAGGCAACGATAGGCATGCCAGAGTCTACTAGCATTTCATTTATCTTAGCGATGATGTCACCACTTTCACATAAAACTGGGTCAGATAATCAATTACAGTTTCCCACCTCTGAGCCATTTATGTTCAAAAAATTCTGCATCAGTCAAAAGTTTTGTTAGAAAAAAGATGCAATCGCTCTAGGTATTTCAGAGGGAACAGATTTAATACAGGGAATTCAATGCTTACATCTGAAGAGGTAGCTAAACATAGGCTAAGGAGAAGCCCTGCTGGATTTAAGGTGACCAGGAAACATTGCAAGAAATCACTGATAATGATCTCAGAACCCTGGAGCATGAAAGCTCGAGAATCAAAGTAGTTTTCCAAGAAACTGGTGAGAGCTGTCTGTTCACTCACTTGCTTGAAGTCACCAAAGGAAGTAAAATATATATTCTCGTCTGATTATTGAATCTCAAAACAGTATTTTACTGTTGCAATATAAAGTAGGACCCTGCTGGCAGTGGATTCTGGGAAATACCATTTTCCAGACTCTGGAACACAGGGAGATAGCTTAAGTGGCTGAAAATGGCAATGCATATATAAAACCTATACAACTATTTTTAACAAAACTTTACATCAGTGTCATTTACATCAGTAGTTTTCATATATCGTCTGACAACTACTTAGTGAATTTGACATGACAATCTTGTCAAGTAATCATCCTGAAGTATCTCTCATATTGACCCACTTTTCTCCATCCCACTCAGTGATTCTAAATCTGTCCATCACAATCTTTCCATTCATTGGCTACGATATAGCCTCCTAATTGTTTTCCCTGTCTCAAGTATCATTTGCCCTCAATCTATTCTCAATGAACTCAGAACAATATTTCAAATCACATATCTGATTATGCCATTTTGTTGCTCACAATGTTAAAATTTTCCCCAATGTTCTTATGTTAAAGGAAAACCTAGAAACATAGTCCAGTAAATGTAATTATTTGGACTTTGCTACCTTTTCCAAACTCTACCATTGCCATAAGTCATATGTCATAACTTGCCATTCATAGCTACAAAAGTAAAATTCAGACTCTTTGATCAACTTTCTTCTTCTCTTATATCATCCTTAGTTTGCTTTCCATTTCCTCCCCCATTGATCACTTTTCCATGTCTGACCAATTCCCTTAACTACATGCTTAATCATTCAACGATTTTTTTCCAGCATTTGGACTCAGTTACAATCTGACTCTCCTCTGTGTCTGCCAGTTTCTCCTGCAGAGGATATCCTTCATTCATTCCCACTCCATTTACCATGTTGTCATTGATGGAATCTCCACTTCCTTAATTCTCAACCATTGCTGTTTAGCTCAAGTAAAAACTTTTCTATCTCTGAAGTTTTCCCTCTATTTATCATCCTTTGATACTGTCATCTGCCAAGGCCCTTTGGGCACATGGATCACAGTATTTCTTTTATTTCAAATCCCAATAGCCTCCAAAATGACTTCAAGGAATATATGGCTAGCCTATTGGGCACCTTATTTTCATAGATATTTGATTTTCTGAATTCCAGTTCTCTCAACTTCTACCCTACTTTCGACAACCATTGTCATGGTCCCAGCTGGATTTTATCATCACTTATTATTTCATTACTTCCAATATAATAAACTCCAACATGCTAATCTCTAATCACAGCCTCCATGCATTTCAGCTTCTCACTTCATTACTTTCACTATAGAGCATTTTATCTTTATCATGTCTTTGGATTTTTAATTCCTCCTTTTATCTCCCATTCCCATTGCTTCATTTATTTCTTATGTGCCAGCCTCAGTGGTGGGTCATTTCAATATTTTATTTGTGGACTGTTTGATTTGGTGGTTTGGACTGTTTTACTGGCTTGTTGGTATAATTTTTGGTATAAGCTTAATAAAAATTCTTAAAATTAGCTCAATCAAGCCATCTACCTCTTAGGATTTGAGAGTTGCTGGAAAATATCACATATCTTTGCAGATGGATGCTTCTATACTTCTTTATACTCACTGGGCCTCAGTTCTATTAGCAATCAGTTTACTTATTCTTGTGATCTACATTCTGTGGTTACAAACATACATATTTCAGTATATATCTATAGTCATTTACTGTGTGAATACACATGCACCACACCTCTGTGAAGATTATATGCTAAGGTCAGATATTAAGGTTCTGTATGGCACCCTGCTTCCTGGCATTCCAGCCTGGAGTACAGTGACTCTGTAGAAGCAAGCAAGTCCCATAGGCTTGAGTCTGGGAAGGCCCAGGGAGCATTGTTTGAAGAGCTCAAACCTCATCATATTCCTGGACTGAGATCTTTGTATAGGAACAGCAGCCTGTCTGGAGGGGCTCTGCTTCCTTCTGGCCCCCAATTAGCCCTTAGTCCCTGCATTCTGTGCCTACTTTTGGGTAGCCTAAAAGTTCTCTGCAGAAAAGGAGGCAAGATATATTGATAATTGAGAAATGGGAAGAGATTAGGGAAGATGTTTGAGTATGATAATGACTATTTGGAAAAGGTATTATGAGAAATGACAAGAAGGCTTAGTCAATAATATTGTATTACAAATTTGAAAGTTGCTAAGAAAGTAAATGTAGCAGTTTTCATCACAAAACATTTTTAATTTTGGAAAAGATGGCTATCAGACTTACTACGATTATCATTTCACAATGTATACAAATGTCAAATCATTATGTTGTATACCTGAAACTGTATGCCAATTCTACTTCAATTTAAAAAAAAAAGATAAACAAGAATAAGGTTACCCTACATTCTGTGTCCACAAACATACATGTTTCAAAGCATATCTGTAGTCACTTTTTAACCACTTTATGAGTGGAAAAGATGGTTCTTTTGTCTTTAAAGTTTCTCAGCCATGGTTCTAAATATCATCTTCCTTAGTAATTGCTCTAAAAAGTATCTCTGCCTTTTATAGATCAGATCTCTGAAATTCTTCCTTAGAACCATGCTATTCTCTGATTACTAAATTAACTTTATTTCCCTTCCATAGGTAGGCTATTGAGGAAAAACTTGACTAACTTTCATAATGTCTTTACCTCCTATTGTCTCATTGCAGAAGATAAATTTGGATTTCATCATCGCCATTAGACTTTTATACTCCAATTTAATAAGAACTATTAAAAGTTGTTGAACAAAAGGCCCATTTTTCTTTTCTAATTCCAGATCTTATAGGCATTGACTTGGTGATCACATACTTTATGAAATTTTTTTTTCTGCTTAGCTTTATGGATAACACTCTAGTTTCCCCTTATTCTTCTTTTAGTTCTTTCTTAACCTTTTCTGTGGATCTTATTTTTACAGCCCCCAAAACATCAGAGTTCCCCAATGTTTCACCAGCAAACTGCTTTCTACACCCTATTCTGTGTACTCTTTGTCAGCCATCTTATCTTTCTCACTTCAATTAGTATCTATATTTTGATGACTGTCAAATATGTTTCTTTAGTCCAGACTTCTGTTCTGAACTTCTGTTCTGAGTATCTACATTTGAATGCCTCACATTTACTTCAAATCAATATGTCCTTGGATGAACTTATTTCATCTTACCTAAACCTGTAGTTTCTCTTGTGTTCTCCACCTTTCTCAATAGCACAACCATCCATAAAACTTCCAGCCCTGAGCCTTACACATCACTTCTGATTCCTTTATTTCTCTTACTAATGATTCTACTTTCTTATATTTCTTAATTCTCTGTGAAAGATTATCTTTCTTATATTTCCTTCCCCAACACCTATGTTACTTCCTTATTTAAGATCTTATCTTCTGTGAATTTCTGAAATATCATCTTCCTGCTATCTATTTCTTTAAACTTGTCTAATGCCTAACCATTTCTACAGTTACTGAAATTTAGTTTTTCATATCCAGCTCTCATGGTGTCATTCTCCTCTTCAAGTCTTTATTGGCTCTGGAGGCCTATAGATCGACATCTATGCTCCTAGAGTGAAGGAGACAATTCTCCTCTAACTGGAACCTATTTCCCTTGTTTTATTTCTTGCCATATCTCCTACTCTCTGCCAAGAATTCCTCTGGAATTGTGTGTTCTTTTGTGACTCAGGGTTTTTGCACACATGGAGTCATATATCTGAAACATCTTAACTGCTCCAATAGTACTTTGTATGTCTAGCTCTCATAGCACATTTTATTATAATCATCTATTTATTTGCATTTTCCCCTCAGATTCTAAACCTTTTGAAGGAAAGAACTATATTTTTTTTCAAATACTTCAAACTGTATTTAGAACAGACTGGTATTCTAATAATATAAATTTAATGAATAAATGAATTTAATTGAAAATTAAGTGAACAAACCCAATATAAGATAAGATTTAGTCCAGTCCCATAAACAACAGCCCCTTCACTCTGTTTTTCTAACATGTTGATACTTCTATTGAAATGCATCTATTACAGTGGCGTTGCTTTGTACAGGCCATGTTTTATTTTTCTCATGTATTATTTATGCCAAAACATAAGTTGAATGTTCAATAACACAAATGAGTTCCACTGTATTAACTTGCACATATTACATAATTTACCTTATTTGATATAGATGAACTTATAAAACTGAATTATTCATGGAATGTCAGCTGATCTTATGCTCAACTTATAGTATATAGTTAGGTGGTAAAGAGTTTTTTCAAGAAAGTAGGAATTTACCAGTTTATGTAATATGGTCTACTTACAATAAGATTAAAAGTGATTGTACATAAAAATCTATTTGAACTCCCTGATATTAAGGGTGAAAAATAGGCTATAGTATAAACATGAAATGTTTCCTATGCTTCCCATCCTCTCTTGTTTGGTGATTTATAGGTGACCAGGAGTCATGATGTATTTCCTCCCAATAGCTCTGGAACATTATCCTACAGGATTTATTATGATTTATGATGCTGATGGCTTAACATTTCTATTTCACTATAGCATTGAATTAATTATATTGACTTAATTTGCATTTTGAGAATCTAGCACCCTGCCTCTGTGACATAAAGAATATTATGCATCCACCTGCTTTCCTGGAGATTATCAATATTTACTTTTCCAAATATTAATGCACATGAATAGGTCTATGTTAGTATTTATGCCATAAGTCAAATGTATGTGTTTGTTTATAAGATTTCATATTTGATTATATTTTATTAAGTATTTTAGCGAAAACTGCCTTAAAAAGAGAAGGAAGGCTGAAGAACACTCCAAAAGCTCAGCTGTTCTATTCTCCCCTTCCAAGAATTTCAGATGAATTTAATCTTGGAAACTAAATACATTCACTGATGGCATGCCATTTATCACACCTAAACAAAGTCTTGGGTCCCACAGTTTAACTGAATCCCATTTTAATAACACAACAGAGAGATGTTTTCTCTCTTAGTACACACACCAAATATGTTATTGATTTTTTTTTCTGCTGATCCTGCAGGCACTGTTCCCACTTCATGTCTCCCTTTGTTTCTCCAGCCTTCTGCAAACCACATGGGCGATGCATGCACAATAGATATTAGGTCATTCTCTTGTATAGTTACTCTTTCTTTTAGTTACTAGAACACTTTTGCACTTTACATATTCAGCAGCTTTATGCTTAGCTCAAACAACCAAAAACAGCATCTTCCTTACTTGTTTCAGTGTCAGCACTTTGTGCTCAAATGACATTTCCCATTCCAGGTGCTTCTGCTCATGTAGTGAATTTTTACTAAGGGTGTTTCCATTATTTTTATCTTATTCATTTGGATCGGTTTAATAATTCTCATTGAAATGGTCTTATCTTCATTAAATATATAGGGAAATTGTTTTAATAACATAGACTCAAAAGATATTTCATTCATAAGGTTCTTAAAAATGGCTTTCTAGGGCAGCCCGGTGGCGCAGTGGTTTAGCACCTCCTGCAGCCCAGGGTGTGATCCTGGAGACCCGGTATTGAGTCCCACGTTAGGCTCCTTGCATGGAGCCTGCTTCTCCCTCTGCCTGTGTCTCTGCCTCTCTCTCTCTCTCTCTCTCTCTTTGTGTCTCTCATGAATAAATAAATAAAATATTTTTAAAAAGATGGCTTTGTATATCAACTCGTTCATGTTGTCCAATTCATAATTAAAAGACTATCGTGATATGTAGCCTTCTACTTCCCAGTTTTAGACAGCACAACTGTGTGATAACCCCTTTTTACAGTCAGTTGAATCATTTCCCTTTTATGGCTAGGAAGTATGTAGTTCCACAAGTCAGCGATAGTTTTGGTCCATTTTCAGCACTGAGGTTATGTTTATGTCAAAGCTTTACACAGTTTTGACAGTTGGGTTCTCAAATCTATGTGTATTATTGAATGTATGTGAATAAGAGTTTGCATTTATCTCCTCATAAAAATGGAGAAGCTCCAGCAGTATCAGCAGTAAAAGAAAACACAATCGCAGAGCTAGGAGTATTAGAAACCCTGCATCTACTAGAGCTCCATTTCTGAGATAACTTGACTTCACACTACAAGCAGGAAGGTCAGGATTTATAGTCAAACACTTTGAAGAAAAATATATAATAGGTAGAGAAGGGAGAAGGCACTGTAAAAAGCATTTCCCTTGCATGATCTCTTTGTTTTCTGTAGAACTTCTTAGGATGACCTATGATCCAGAAAGTAGGACCATAGCCACCTTCCCACCTTGAGTGATGATTATTGATTCCCTTTTCACTTAACACAGACCCAAAAAGTAGCTTCTAGGTGAGTCTTGAAGCACCTCTTCCATCACCTCATCCCTTGTCACCAATTTTTGCATTCAGATGGTCAACACAATGGTTGTCTAGAATTCTCGAATAGAGAGTACCTGGTAGAAGTGTCCTGAATATCATACAGGTAGAGCCTACAGTCTTTATATTATTACACATTATTGTCACTGTCAGCACAAAAATGAATAAAATATAATGCCAAACCAAGATGCATTCAAAAACTCCAAGCTGTGCCATCTGAGGAGAGGTCATTCCAGGTTTAGTTTGAGTGTATTTTGCGTAAAAGACAGTGTAGATGAATGATGAAACTGTTGTCACTTTTAATAGCTTTTAGTGCCATATAGTTATTCAGATATGTACTTTCCCAGTTTATTCTCTGCTGTCTTGTATTTATGTTTCTGTCAATCACTCTTTTTCATTTTCTTTGTGTTCACTTTCTGAGAAAGACTGTCACATGCATTATGCCTATTAAAGCTTGGTGCTAGCAAGTTTCAGGTAAGAATAATTTTCTTAGAAAATTGAAGAAAGTGGAGGCATAATAGACTAAATACCTTGAAAAATTTTCCTGAGTTTTTCTGAATTATATTTTATGCTTTGAAATAGTTGTTCTTTCTAAGACCCTAACTTAAATTTCAGCTAAAAAATAGAAATTCTTCCTGAAAAAAGATTTTAAACTGAAAGAAAACGTAGAATACATAACATATAGCATAGAAAAATCTATAAAAACACCAGACAATAAAAATTTAAAACTTATTTTTTCACTCACTTATATACCTAATATTTATTGAGCATCTACTATATCCTATTTACATGCTCAATGATAGAGATACAAAGTTAAAAAATATTTTAACTAACATCAAGGAGTTATTTCTGGTTAGAAAGACACATATATTAATAATAGTCATATACAGAAATATGTCTGAGGAACTCATCAGGATTATTTAAAAACATGTACATAGGTTTTCCTTTTTTTAAGATTTTTTTTTAGGTTTTCTAAAGGATGTAAAGTAGATCTAAGTTACTCTGAAGGCTCAAAGTATGGCTTCCCTAAGGAAGGAAAGCCCAATTTGTTGTTTGAAGTTAAAACAGAGGTATGATATAGGAAAATGCTACAAAGAGAGTGGCGTGTACTGTCTCTGATATGAAGGAACATAGAACTGAATGGAAGGAAGTTTAGGTGAAGTGCAGAGATGGACAGAGAGAGCATTCTACAATGGGCTCAGGGCAGCAGTCAAGTGCCAAAGCAGATGAGACATTGATGACTATACTAAGAATTTCTATTTCAGGAGATATTTGAAGGTATTGAAAGGAGTTTAATGGGAGAAACATCCTCCTTATATTTATGTTTTGAAATAATCATCCTGGTTACAGAATGTGGCATAAATTGGAGCATGGAAAAAGTGAAAGAAGAGAATCCACTTTGATGCTATTTCTATCAAGGCAGGGAAAAAAAAAATCAGACCTTGATCTAGGATGATTACATGATTTGAGATGGAGATAAGTGAATACATTTCAGTTTTAGAAGGTAAAAGTTACAGGACATTGTGTTAGTGAAAGAAAAGCTTGGAAGCTAGGGTGACATCTTAGATTTCCAATTTGCAAAATAGAAAAGTAAAGATGCTGTTCACTGACATAGGAGATAATGGAAATTAATGATAACATGATACCAAGAGTTAAGAATAAAAGATACAAATTTGGACTTATTGTTATATCAATGATAGTGGACGTCCTGGGAGAAGTAAAATTTCCTAGGAAAAGATCACATTGGAAAAAAAATCCAAATATAGAACCTTAATGTACTCCCATATTTAGTGCTGTTTATTATAAGGTAGGAGACTTGAGCATATTTGTGTTAGCAGTCAATAAAGAGATTTTATATGGAAGAAACAAGAGAGGATTGACACAGTCCTTTAGAAGGTATAAGGAATAAGGATATAAAGAAGACCAAAAAGGAACAGTAAATATTATATCTACCAGTATACAAATATATTAACTAGTGATACGTTTGAAGTATTAAAAAGGTTGTGTTTTTCCTACTTTTTAGTTTTGGGACATTACTTAAATTTTCCATGTTGCTTTTTTCCACAGTGACACTATACAGGATTAAATCAGTACATGAAGAACCTTTGGAACAGTTCCGGGCACAGAGTGAGAACCCAATACATATCAGCTGTTTTACAGCAATTTTGACATTGTATAGAAATGTTCTGCGTAATTGTTTTGTCTAGGATACAGATGGCTCTAGGAGAAAAGACAAATTTACTCATGCACCTGTGGAGCCCAGCTCAGTACTTGAAACAGAGTCCTTGATTTATGGCTGGTGATCAGAATTTAAATGAATTTTGCAATCTGCAGGTATGAAGTTTGATTTTTAGACACTAGTGGGAGGGATGTATACAACAAATGTACACCCAGTTCTAGGAAGTAGGTTATTATGCTCTAAAATAAAGGAGGAAATTTTGCCTGATTTAGAGTTATGGAGGATATAACCAAACATCTTTTTTTTTTGCACTGGCTTTCAATGTTGAAAGTAGAAAGTGTACTATCATGCATTCAACAGAATTACATGCATTATTTCCCAACTGATGTGTGCAAAACTCTCCTAAACCAACAAAGAGGAGTTTTTCTGGAGTCTTTTTAATCAAGTGTGATTGAATCATACTGGAAACAGGGCTTCAATTGACTGCTTAATTGATAAGAGGCCCAAAAAAGTGCAAACAATCTGTAGCTAAAGGAAGGTCTTATTTGGTAGAGTAGAGATATGAATATGATTAAATTAAATTAAATTAAATTAAATTAAATTAAATTAAATTGTCACCTTGGTCTTCTAAGCTTCTTTGTCTCATATGGACTTGCTTGTTTATGGCAGAGGCTTATTTATTAAATTCTCTATCTGTTCTCTGGATTCCTAGGATATTCTGAGGAAGCTATTCAGAGAAAGCATTCAACCATATTATCAGAAAGTAGACATGTTTCCACATGGGACAATCTTATGCAGAAATTTTGACTTATTTTTATTATGGTTAATTAACCTGAATGTTATGGTCAATGAGATTTTCCATTCAGTCCCCTTTTGTTTTAGGAAACAAGTTTGCAGAAACTCTGATCTTGAGAACAGTCTCAAATAGCCTGTTTTCCAGAATTATCAAAGGTGTTTGAAGAAACAGAAAAATAGGCAGAAGCAGTAATCTCCTAGGAGTCCTATTGTACATTATAGGTGGTAAAAGCCTTGCGTGATAAAAATTATCTATAATATCTATAATAAATAACATAATTAGAATATAATGATATGTAACATATATATATATATATATAAAATATCAGTAGCAGGAGATCCCTGGATGGCACAGTGGTTTAGCACCTGCCTTTGGCCCAGGGCGCGATCCTGGAGACCCGGGATCGAATCCCACGTCAGGCTCCCGGTGCATGGAGCCTGCTTCTCCCTCTGCCTATGTCTCTACCTCTCTCTCTCTCTCTCTCTCTCTGTGTGACTATCATAAATAAATAAAATCTTTAAAACAAACAAACAAAAAAACAAAAACAAAACAAAAATTAATGCAAGTGAGCTTACTTTGCCTACTCACAGGACAAATATCTGTTTCTCTTTTGGGGATATTAGATTATACTATAAAGGTGAATAAATGAAAAGAGTATAATTAAAGTGTTTCTCATCAAATTGGAATTGCTGATTTTATATTACAGGTTGTTCAGAAAATATAGTGGAGGGATAGATATATTCTCTTAGCTAATTCTTAGTTATCTTTTAATATCAACTTAAATATTACTTCCTCAAGGAATCCAACTGTCAAGATTGGGTCAGGACCATCCGATATATAAACCTGATATAAGTGTTCATAGTACTTGTTTTTCTACCTTGTTCCACATACCACATACGTAATTAACTATTTTTTTTTTTGTAATTGGTTGTTATATACTTGGGTTCTTTATGAGATTGTTTGACTAAAAGATAATCCCTGGATTTGGAACTCCATACATAGCTATCCCATATACTAATAGACATGTAGAATAAATATCAAGACATCTTTTACTTAAAGACAAACCTGGTAATATGTATGCCCTAGAAATTTAATAAATTATGTTAAATTAATAAGTGAATGTATACTGCTGTTTTCAATAGGGAATCTCTACATTTTAAATAGAGAATTATGAATTGTGTGAGTTAGCTTATGTCCCTTCCTTCTAAAAATTCATGTCCAGAATGTGACCTTTTTAGAAAAAGTCTTTGCAGATGTGTTATTTAGGACCTAACCTTGAGATGATCTACTGGATTTAGAGTAGATTGTAATGACTAGCATCCTCATGAGAAGAGAAGAGGACACAGAGACAGAGAAGGCATGAAAAGATGAGGGCAGAGATTGAGATAAACTACCACAAGCCAAAGAACTCTTAGGGGCATCAGAAGGTAGGAGCAGCAAGGAAAGATTCTTCTGTAGAACCTTCATAGAGAGTGTAGTCCTGCTGATACCTTGATTTCAGACTAATAGCACCCAGAACTCTGAGAGAATAAATGTCTGTTGTTTAAAGAAAAACTTAAAGAACTAAAACACACTTGTTTTTCTCTCCTGAAATCACTATGAAGTTGAAAAATAAATGGCAAAAAAGGGGATTTTTTTTATTAAGCAAATCAATTATTGCTCTTTTCTTCCTGTATCAAATTGTTCTTTCCTATTCCATAATAGTATGTTCTTCTAATTGAGAACTTGGGCTTACAGGTCAGAGCATAACAGAGGTCCAAATCCTGACTTTGAGAACAGTTCTCACTAAATAACTCCATGTCTTGAAAGTGTTTTCATATGATGTGTTTTCAATAAGTGGGAGTTATTATGGTTCTAATAATACTGTGAATGTCTGAGTCAAAGATTTTGTTTTATTTAGTCTGTATCTCAAAATAGTGATGACACATAATAAGTATTCAAAACATGTTTATTAAGTGACTGAATGATTAAAAAACAAAAGAATCTGCCAAAGTGGTGTGATAATCTAATTAACATATTTGAACACTGTAAACAAGTGAGCTAAATGAGCTAAATTTTTCTATGTAGGATGGATATGCAAAATATAGGTACCTTTTATTGTACATTTATTATATGCTAGGAATTATTAGATGCTTTGGACACACAATCTTATTTGATCATCCTGAGAAATCTGTGAGATTTATGAAGTATATATTTTATATTCTTTATTTTAAGGTAAGATATATTGAGCTTAAGAGAATTTAAATAGTTTATTTTCAATTAAACAAGTAAATATTGCAGAACTGGTATCTGAAGGCAAGTCAAAAGTAATGAAAACGCCATGCTTTTCCTTATATACAATATCAATGAAAACTACTTAAATGTTCTAAGTGTTCTGGTCAATTGTAACCAAATTAGAGGGTTGAGGAATAATTGGCCTTATAAGCCATGGTTATGTAGACAATGCTTATACTATTCCTCTGCACATATTAGTCCTTCTGTTTGGCCTTGTGCTAATCTTACTTGAGATGTTTAATTATTGTTCGGATTAATAATGGTTATCATTTCAAATTCCTCTTGGAATAAGTTCATGATTATTTTAAATTGAAGATGAGTTTGCTCTTAGAAACTGTTGATCATGTAGAATAATCTTCCAGTCAATAATATTTGAAATACAATGCCAAAATAGAATTTCCGAAATGTTACTTAAACTAATTAGCTTTCTATTTGGTTAAGAATTAAAAATCCCATAGTGGCAAAATATTACTGTTACCCTAGAGAAGCTTTATCTCTCAGAAAAGCTGAGAACATTCATGCTTCATATTTATATTACTGTCTAATCAATAGTTTTATGGATATTTTATTTTTAGATGGCATTAATGATTCGCAGACACATTTAATTACATGGAGAAACATTGCAAAAATCATTGTTGGTTAAATGATGGAGAAAAACAACAATCATTTTGTGGTCCAGTGATTTCATTTAAACAGCATTTTGATGCATTAGGTATATGTGTTGATTTAGTAAGTCATGGTAAGGGGCTTCAAATTAAATAATATTAACATGACCTTATTTTTGGATTTCAAAAAGTTTCATTAAAGGCTTTATTTATTTTTTTTAAGATTTTATACATTTATTCATGAGAGAGACAGAGAGAAAGGCAAAGACACAGGTAGAGGAAGAAGCAGGTTCCATGCAGGGAGCCCAACGTGGCACTCGATCCTGGGTCTCCAGGATCATGCCCTGGGCTGAAAGCAGCGCTAAACCGCTGAGCCATCAGAGCTGCCCTCATTAAAGGTTTTAATGAAAGAGTTTAAGAGCTTTTATTTCACGTCTAGGGTAAACAAAGAAAAAATAAATGACATAACTTAGAAGTTCTTTCCTTTGGCAGTATTAATATAACCATTACCTATAAGGAAATAAAACATAAACCTATATACAATACTTTGCCATAGATGATAAGGTTTAATAAAAAAATAAATTTGTAAACTTATATTCAAGTTATGTTGAAAAATAACAAAAAGTGTGGTGGAGATTTCAGTCTTCTCGGATTGCAGAGCTTTGCAAGCTCCAACTCATCTTGGTCTTTTTTCAAACAGTGGTACTGTAGAAAGTGGGAAAAATTTTGTAGGATGTGTGATTGCAGAGAAAAGGTTAGAGTCTAATGTAAGGATGTCTTGATTTGGGTCCTGGAAGTAGTACCTATTTACTCAATAACCATAAGCTAGATGTTATCTTTGCACTTCAGAGTTTCAGATGACAAATAAAGATAATAGTAGGGGAGTGCACCTGGCTGGCTCCTGGTAGAGCAAGTGACTCTTGATCTTGAGGTCACAGTGTGAACCCCACATTGGGTGTAGAGATTACAAATAAATAAATAGGGATCCCTGGGTGGCGCAGCGGTTTGGCGCCTGCCTTTGGCCCAGGGCGCAATCCTGGAGACCCGGGATCGAATCCCACATCAGGCTCCCGGTGCATGGAGCCTGCTTCTCCCTTTGCCTGTGTCTCTGCCTCTCTCTCTCTCTCTCTCTCTGTGTGACTATCATAAATAAATAAAAATTAAAAATAAATAAATAAATAAATAAATAAATAAATAAATAAATAGTAATAGTAGGGTATTGGGGTAGAAAGAATAGCAAAAGGGAGCATAGATAATAGAGACTTTTAGTAGAGATTTTAGTAAATAATTTCAGTGAAGGCCACAAATGCTGATGATTTGTGGGAATGTCTATTGCTGAGTGTTGCTTTCTTTTTGACTGTTTCTTTTATAACAGAGTATGGTGATGGGAAAGAAAGGTAGAAGGCTTATCAGATGACGTGAAATCTGGCCACTGATTAAACAACTGGATATAAGAAAAGGCTATAGATAAAGCATTCTGCTTCCTACTGAGAAAGAAGAGTCATGACCAAGCTATGTTCCTCATAGTTGTATGCAGTCACCATGACCTTATAGAGCAAGATGTGGAAGGTCTGAGACACAAGCCAGAGGAAGCTGCACACAGCATTTGTGCAGTCCCAGGCTCCTCCCACAGACCGCCATACGTATTGCCATGTTCTTTGTGTTAAAAATCCAATTGAAAGTCATTTAACTCCATCTTTCTGTCAAAAAAGCACTTTCATTTAGCTTTATGGACATTAAAATACACGCTTTACTTTGAATGAAAGCTGCCAAGGTGTTTTATGTGTTAAAATACAAAGAAACAGAAAAGAAAACTCACTTTTTATCTCCAAGCACACTTGCCACATGACGTTTTCTGGGATCTCACAGTTCTACCTGATATCATTTGGTCCATTACTTTAATAAAAAGATTCCTTAGAACAGCTACAGTTGTGCTTTTCAGATCTAATGCTTTCTCTTTGCTCATCTCCCTTATGAGGCTGCTCTGACCTTGACAGCTTCTATTCCATTACAGAAATATTACGGCAATAATTCAGAAACACTATGGTTAATATAAAGTATATAAAGCAACATTTAGACGTCTAGAGATTTGAATGTTGGGACTCTCTACATTATCTTGCTTTATGGGTTTTAATAAATCTCAGTTCCTAGGATTACTGGCATCAAAATTTAAAACGAACAAATTAACAAACAAACAAACAAAATCAGATAGTCAAAACTAGAATCTGATTTTTCCTGGAAGAGAGAAATCTCTTTGTTTCTGTGAGGGCAGTGTGTATAAGTGTGGAGAATACACAACAGAAAATCATACTTGACTTCAATTTAAAGTGATGAACAAAATTTTGAAAAATAAGGTTGTATCTATACTAAACACACCTGCCATTTATTGAGACATTTTTCATCCAGAGTTCTTTTTTCATTCCTGGAATAGAGAAATATGTAAAAAGCTCAGAATTATGTACAGATTCTAGTTGGGATTAAGGACACATATGGAGGGGTTGGGTTCCTAAATCTCTTGATCATGGTCCTTTTGTTGGATGATAGACTGAGAGGGTGTGGCTGTTCTTACAGACATCAACCATTAAACTACTTTTGATTTTCATATGCTTGTAGATGCAAGCATTTAGTTGTTAGTCAACTAACAATAATTTCTCTTTATGAATATCTAATTCACTCTTATTTCCAGTATGGGTTTCAGAAACTTTTCATGACTCTGTGTTACCCCTGGAAAATTAAATTATTCCTTAAGTACTCCTCAGTACTCTTTAATGATATCTAATAGAAGCCTAATGGAACTCAAAATCACATTTATGATAATTCAATTATAGTCTTCTGTTTCTCCTGCCCATTTTATTCTTTTTTTTTTTCTTTGTCACAGTCTTTTATCATAAAAGACTAGCTCCTTCCAACCCACTACCATTAGAATGTAGAACATACAGGGCAGGGAATTTTGTCTATTTTTTCATTGCAGTATTTCCTGAACTGCCTGAAGCCTAAAGCAAACGCACAATAAATATTTGTTGAATGCAATATTTGTTGGATGCAAGAATAGTCCTTCTACATGTCAACGGAAGGAACTATCTGGCAGTTTCTTATGGCCTCCTGTCAGTGTCTGGCACATAATAGACATTAAATATTGTTTACTGAATAATATACATGGTTCCTGAACAATACACAGATGAATAAAAGCAGTGGATTTTATGCCCTATCTTAGCCATGGACACTTGGTGTTTCATAACTCTACGCCTAACTATTGTTCATATGGATTTATTGACTCATGCATATCTCTTTGCCTAAATCCAGCTCTCTATAGGTTCCTATGTTCTAAGTATGTCTAGGTCTTAACCACTTTCTCTGATTACCAATCAACAATTCTGGTATGCTTTTTTCTCATATGATACTTAGTTATGTCAATAAGATAAGATCAGATTTTGCATTTCTCTACTCATTGCATGCATCAAGCAATCATTTACTTATTTATCCATCTCTTTTCAAAAAAGCAATAATCTCTTTTTTACATTTATCTATTCTTTCATTTTAATAATCATTTACTAAGTGCTAAGTATCATTTATTAGCAATTTACCTGATTTAAAATGTTGATTATCACCAAAATGAAAGAGTTTTCAAAATGCATTATTTCTGGAATCTTTGGCTATCTTGTCAATACTCTTATCCTGCTGTATGCCTATTTTTTTTTTTTTTGTCCTGCAGAATTTGGAAAAGATTACTTTCCTTTTTGTTCTAGCCCAAATTTTCAGTTCATTGTAATGTAGAAAGAAACAAGTGGCCATCATTTTCAAATATATTATCACTGGAATTAATTCAGATAGCAATGTAAACATTTAAATATTATATACCCTCAAAAGAATAAAATAAAATATTTACCCTCGATTCATATCACCCCAGGTTTGTCCATTAATAACACAAAAGTTCAAGAAATTTAACTTAAAATAAAATGAAACAGAACAAACCCACTTGTACGACTGAGTCAGGTTATGGCATCTTTCCTATTCATTTTGTTATCTCTAGTATATAACATGTTGCTGGGACATGGTAGGTACTCAATAACTGTTGGTTTAATGGATCAAAGTATGAACATATTGCCTAAATGGACTAGAATTATTTTTATCTTATATAATCACATCTACATAATCCTGTATTTGAAAGGTATAAACTTGTCATTCTATAAAGATAAAGTGATGAAAGAAACTTCTATCATTCTATATCACCTCTGAAATATTTTTATTACCTATAATTATATTATACTGTATATTATATATTTGCATTATTATTTATGCATAATATAGAATAATGAATAATGTTATAATAATAAAAATATATATCATATAGATAGATATATCCTATTGCTCTATAAAATTTTATATAGCCAAATTAAAGAAAGAATCCATTTCCCCACTGTTGCTATTATAGATAAGTATTCTTCATGAAAACTCATATAAACCAAGAAGATTTTGTTATAGTGAGTATAATACAGAAACTAACAAACCAAATCAAAACATAAACCCTTTATTAAGAAGATTCATGAACACTGTGATAGAGAAATTGCAAGGTACTTAGACACAGTTAAGTGGAAGCAGAACTGGGTGCCAGTAATTTTTTCACAATTTGAGTGGCATTTGGAAAAGCATTGCTTATGCCATTATATTTTTCCTGTATACATATATGGGGACAGAAACAGAGAGGTATTTCCCCTTTTCAACTGGAGAGAAGTTTGGAGAATTAGTCATGATGAATGTCAGGGAAGACTCCTCATATTATTTAGTATTTTTGGCCCTAATATTTTGATGGGATGAATAAATTCCACCTATTGTCTATCCCTTCTTCCTCTGGGAGTGTAAATCTGACTGGTCTAACTTAGGTCTCTTACCTTGCCCTAGGTCAGTAAGGCAAAGAACATAATTAATAATCCTATCAGACTACATCTAAAAAAAAGCAAATGGGTAATTTCTCAAAAGAAAATTGAAATCTTAGGAAAGTTTATGGATTCTTTATGGTCAAAACCCAACAAATGTCCATTATGCTGACTGAATGCAAAGGTAAAGAAATTAGAGTTCTCTGTATCATATCATCTTTACTTCATAACTCACATTCTTTTTTTGGGGGGGGGGAGAAAGTACAGATTTATTGTTGACATTTGTGATTCTGTGAATAGCACAGGTTTTGTTTCCAGTTTACGCTACTGTCACAAGAAAGCCTGGGTTACAGAGCATATATAAAAGAATGTAAATACCTGTGTTTTTAAAAAAACTCGGATTACCTGTCTTAATGAAGAAGTTATCAGTGTCATCTTTATATACCATGAATGATGTCAAGATTCATAGTATAGTAACATTCATTTATGACCATGAATTCAGGTGACATGTGATTCATTTCTGTATTCTTATTCTCTCTCATCTTCTGCTTAGTTCAGCTACTTGTTGCAAAAAAGAGGGAAAAGCCAGGTAGAGAAAAAAACAGTCATATGTATGACAAAGCAGAGAATCCTCTCAACTCTACAATTATTCTAGCTTAGTATCTCTCTATCCTTAAAGAAAAAAATAAAGCACTAGAATTATTACATATAATCTGGCAATTCCACTTCTGGGCATATACCCAAAATGACTAAAAGCAGGGTCTCTAAGAGATATGTGTAGACCTTCACTCATAATAGCATTACTTACAATAGCCAAATGGTAGAAGTAATCTAAATGTCCATTGACAATAGATAAACAAATGTGGTATATCCATACCCTGGAATTATTATTCAGTCTTAACAAAGGAAGGAAATTCTGAGAGGGTCTATAATATGTATAAAACTTGGACATATTATGTTAACTGAAATAAGCATGTCACAAAATATTATATAATTCTACTTACATTAAGTATCTAGAGTAGTCAAATACATAGAAATGGAAAGGATTGTGGTTGCCCAGAGCTGGGGAAAGAGGAATGAGGATTTTTTCTTTAATGAGTATAGAATTTCAGTTTTTCAAGATGAAAAAAGTTCTGGAGATTGGTTGCACAATGATGTGAATGTACTTGATACTACTGAACTGTACACTTAATAATCATTTAAATGATCACCATACTATTAAATAAATGAAATATCCAAGACTGTGTTCAAACACTATGATGAGGGAGTACAAGACTATTTCCATATTTCTAGATTCATAATTCTAAATTATGAATTTAGAATTTATTTCTAAATTCATAATTCAAAATTCATTATGAATTTGAATTCATAATTCAAAACTAATTCATAGTTTATTGGAGTCTTAACATTACCTTAATTACTTTAAACAGAAAATGTTTTTCCTAATAGTTGAAATATTATTTTAATATTTTCATTCAACAGAGCTTATTGTATACGATGTTTCCTAGAAATACTGGGACATGCAGATTCTTCTGGGAATTAATCTGTTCAGATAAAGGCAGGTATTTCTGGGGGGAAGTTATATTATGCATAAGATTATGCTCTCTTATACAGAATTCTTTTCCTTAGGGATAGTTTACCCTATAAATGCTTTCTTTAACTCTTGATAAACAGAATGAGCAGTCTCCAAATACCCTGATTGTCCTTTAAAAGGGCCTGGAGGAAGTGTCCATTGTCTAAATATCATGGATGCTCTAGTTATTGTTTTGGCAAATGCTTAGGTGCTTTTAGATGAAAGAATATCTCTGATCTTAGAAAAAATTAAGCTGATCTTATATTTGCTAGCTACCTAGTGTCTTTTAGAATCATTTGTTATAAAACACATAAGAGAGAAGACAGAATTTTGAAATACATTTTACCTACAATTTTCCATATTAAAAAGCAAGTATACACAAACACACACACACACACACACACACACAATTCATTACAGTCCATCATTTGCATCAATGATTAAACTAATGTAATAGGGAAAGTGCTGGTGGTAAGAAGTACAACTCTATAGTAGAAAGGTTTTTAAAATTACATCATGGAAAAGGGATAGCATTTGTCTATAAACATACAAGGAACACTGAATTTATTCACATAGCAAATTATATATATCCATATATCAAGAAAAATGTAAGATTTTCTTTTGTAAAGGCACTACTAAGTAATGCACTAGTGTCTTCAGAGTGCTTCAGTGTTTAAACCTCAATATGCTATGGTTGACCATATAAAGCTGATAAATGTGTTTCAGAAGGGCAGTGAATCAAGGTCATGCTTCCTTAGTTCCATATAGTCCAACCTTCTTCCTTCTTCATTGCCTCCAAAGTAGGAATGAAATAGAGAAAAATTATGTTACTGCAATACCTATAAAAACCATGAATGCAATGAGATTTTGCTGGAAGAATATAAAATATGTCACAAGCAAGCAGCATAGCCAGGCATGGGATTTCCAGCCATATGGATGGGTGTTGCTGCTTCTGGGTTTCTATTCCATACTATTTTAGGGGCATTTCTGAGGTATCATAAACTTCTCTGAATGAGAAAATACATATATGGCATGCTCATTGAAACTTGAAGTCTCTCTGTCTACCTGTGTGTAAAGTAATAAAATGAGCCATTCTAAGGAATACAGCTATAGTGGGGATACAGCTTATCTTTTAAATGGTAAAAATCCTGAATAGGAATTTCCACTCTGCTGTACTTGCCATGTTAATATGTTAAGGATATTTCACACTTGTTTTGCTCATTACTGTCTGCAAAGTTTCATAGTGATAACATGGAAGATTATCTCCTCTAGTCATTTCCGTTTCAATTTAAGTGCTTTAAAAAAATAATAATTTCACCAACCATACTGTTATCTTTCTTTATTGCAGCTATACAGTAGATTAAGTTAAGGCTTTAAGGGATTCTTTTTAAGAAAGTTCCAAATCTCTTTTCATGATTAATATGCTGCCACACTTGCCCTAGGTAGAAATATTCCGTCAGTCCATTTCTGAAAAACATGATGGCACTGTTTTATTGGTATTAAATTGCATTCAGTTTAAAGTATCTCAGAAGAATGTTAATACCTTTATTTTCAGTCTGGACATAGAGGTACACAACACATTAATTCAAATCACAAATGATACTAAATTGAGTGATGATATGAACACCCAGAGAACATAAGCAGATACTAAAAAGAGATCCAGAATGAAATAACCAAATAGTGTTCATACTTCTTAATGCCATTTTAAGTATATAGAGAGAAACATCCAAACACTGATTACTAATAGCTGGGAAATATTTTCTGCATGAATACCTTACAAAGAAACATGTGGCTGACAGAAACGGAAACAAAATGGGTGCAAATTTATATTTAAATAACAGTATAAAGGAAAGTTTAACAAATGCGATTGGCAGATACTGAAGCACCCCATCAGGGTCTTAAGAAGTGATTGTTCCTTTCAAAGTAATAATGTTTTCTAAACATGGCCCATCTGTTTAATTAAGCTACTGTATTAATGCAGGAAGATCACCAATATGGAGAGATATGGTCATCTGATAAAACAAGTTTTACCACTGCAATCAATAGGACAAGACTGACAAGGAAGGAGTGTGACAAAACTTATGTTTATGAATGTACTTCAGCATAATGGCAATCCAAGTTAAAGGAGATGCTTCATCACAAAACTATTGTTGATAGTATTTTTATTGTTTATTGTTGTGATATATATGAAAACCGGTATGTTGTAAGGAGAACCTAATTAAATGTGATATATGGAATACTATTACAGAAAGGTGATAATCTCTATAATTTAATAGCCAGTTTAAGTGGTAATTTCCATATCAAGCCATTGATTTGTCTTGTTTATATTTCAATTTGGATATTTTTATCAGTCTATCACCAGTTTGTTGTTTTGAAATAAAATTATTATAGACCCTGATTAGAATTTGTTTATTAATACTATTATAAAATACAAAAGGACACCATCACATGTTTTCTGTATTGACCATTTCCGCTTGCTTCTGATATTTTCATATAATGCAAAAAGAAAAAAAAAAAGGTGCAGCACCACACTTAGAGTCGGATTCTGAGAGTTAGGCAAAAAGACTCTTGGAGTTCATAAGAAAGTGAAATAAGCTGTAAAAACCAGGAACTCAGATAAATCATTCAAATTACTCCCCGGTTAAAGTTTAACATTCTCCATACTCACTGAACATCCAGAATTTAGCCATAATTATGAAACGCAATTTTTTCTTCCAAACTCCAAAGAAACAAACTATATCTTTAAAGTTAATGAGTCATTTAGCATGTTTCATGAAAAAAGCGCAAAAAAAGGAATGTCATTTATTCCTTATTTTGGGAAGCAGGCCTAAACCTAAAACGTATTTCCTTGAAATCTTAGAGTATATTAGTTTCTCCTTTCTTCTTATGGATATATAAAATCAATGTAATTTTTGGTATTTGAATTATCTATTTCTGCCTACTTATGGTAATCTGAGTCACACTTGTGAAATTGTCTTTGAAAGTGCTGATTTAGCAAATTTTTATTTTTCAGTTTTTAAGAATTGTAAGATGCCAGTGGGTTTTAGGAAGGGAATTGAAAGGAAAATAGAAAATAAAGAAAATAAAAGGAAAAACATAAAAAAAAGAAAAAAGAAGAAAAGGAAAGGAAAGAAAAGAAAAGAAAAATAATTACTATATAAACCCCTTTAGTACAGGTTCAAACAGAACCTAGATGTTTGGGCGGGTCAGCTCAGCCAATCCTTCCTGATAATGAATTTAATATATGTGATAGGATAGGAGTTGCTACGTGGAAAGGAGGATGGGAAAGGAGTTCACTAGGAAGGATCTGTGAAAATATGAAAATAAATATTTGTATTTTAATGTATCAGCTGTGGTTGAAATGAGACTTACTTATGCTACATCGGAGTCATTACATTATCCCAATATTCATTCCATCTCCAACATGTATATTGGATCCATTCACTTCTATTGTAAAAGTTTCTTAAATGATTTTCCTGCTTCCATTCTCTCCCATCTATCAGTCCCCTAAGTTTCCAGATTTTTCTTAAAAAATAAATTAAATCATATCACACCTGTGTTCAAAAATTTTCAAGGTCCTTTCATCACTTAAGCATAAACTCAGTGTCTTAACAACCTTAGAAATACTGTCTTGTCTTTCTACTGCATCTTCTACAGTCCCTAGCCCCATGTCAGGGCTCTCTATCCCGTCCTTACTTGGTTCCAACCACACAGGCCTTTAATCAGTATCTCAAACACCTCAGGGATATTGTACATACTTCTAGTAGAACAGTCTTCCATTCCATTCTATTTCTGACCAGTTCCTTTCAGCTCCTTTGCATTCAGATTCTGCACTAGAATATTTTCATTAGAATGCTTCATGATTCCCTACATTTTTCCTTGATAGAACCCATGGTGATTGGTAAGTATGTACTTTTTCCTGTTAATATGTACATGATATTTTTCTCTGACACTGTTTGAGTTTTATTAGGGCACCCCCAACCCCCATAGTACCAGCTTTCCAGAGTCTGAAAGCAGTGCTTGATGAAGTTAGGCATTCATGATTTTGTGGGCCATCATGAGTTCAAAACAATTTTCTAATTTTGGGAGTGTGGAGCTAGCAGATTGATATCTGTCTCATTTAACTTGCTCAGAGATCACAGAAATCCAAAGCAGGGAAGTAATGCCCGTCTGGTAGTAATTAAAAATAACAGACTTTCTTTTTAATTGAAAATAAATTTTTAAATATTTATCTCCTCTTTTCCTAATCCAGTTTTGGTTTTCTGTTGAATACAGCTTACTTAACTTTAAGTAGATCTCTAATCATTCAAAAGTTATTCATTCACTAATATAAGCTATTATAAACATAGAGGTTAGATACACAAAGATAAAGGATATAGTTCTTACCTCAAAGAATTTATAGTCTACTTGGCTAGACACACACACAATTAAAAGAATATTATAATCCAGTATGATACATGCCATGATAGATATGAGCCCTGGGTGTTAACACAGTACAAAATAAGAGAATCCTACCCAGAATAGTGGGGTAAAGTTATAAATGGTGACAGTTACTCTGAATCATGAAGTGTATGTACCAAGTCTAAAGACTGTTGGGAACAGATTATGAATAATATTTTACACTGGGCTGGAGAGTATTCTATTTGGGAAGGATTCTTAAAGTACAATGGCATGATGAGGAGATAAGTTACATAGACACTTTACAGGCAAATACGCAGAAGATAGATGATGGATAGATAGACACAGGTTTTTTATTAAGAAATATTTCAAAATGAAATTATAATAATTAATTCAGTAATTATCCATCCATGTATCTACCACTTAATTTTCTTAAATTATAAAATTTTACAGTATTTGCTCGAGATTTATTTTTTATTTAAGTAATATTATAGCTATTTTTGAAACTACTTGGTTACCATCCCCTATCTCATATTCTTTCCATTATGATAACTCATAATCATGGATTTGATGGATGGATTTTTAAATTCATATATATATATATTATACTCATGAATTTATAACACATGTAGTCTCAAATATGTGGGTTTTTTTTTTAATTTTTTTTGGGGGGTTTTTTTTAAAGTATGTAAAGCATTAATGATATTTTTCTTTCTTCCTTTCTCCATGTGACTTTTGTTTCTCTTGTCATACTTGCCTCCCCTAGGATCTCTGCTCTTACAGTAAGTAGGAGTGATAGTAGCACTCATTCACGTAACCATCCTGATTAATCAACTGTTTCTAATGTACCACCATTAAGAACATTACTGACTTCAAGATTTTGATCCTATATGAGGCTAAGAAAAGTTTCTTCTAGCATGCTGAATACCTTTTAAACAATCATGAACTATTTTTCTGCCTCTGTGAGATGATCAAATGTTTTTTTTCCCCCCTTTAATCTATTAATGCGTTGATGTTATCCTTCCTGCTGTGGCTTCTTGCTACCAAGACAGTGATAATGATGATACTCATTAGCAGGAAGGTACAGGAAGTGCACAGAACACCACATGATACTGGCAATATCCCCCTCCTCTCACCTCAAAGCCATCACTGCCAGGAAAACTTCAGGTGCTCCTGGCAAGCTTCTGCCACACACATGTTCCCCTTCTTATGACCATGATTTGCCAAAGTCCAGCTCCCCTTCCAGGAGTTTCCCCTTCCAGGAAGCTTTGAAGCTTCCTCTTCAAAGTCCAGAGAGGTTATTATTAAAACTCATTATCTACTCCCCTTCCAGGAAGTGACCATCAACATGATGAAATTGATGGTCTTATGTTCTTTTTATATCAGTCACCACTACACCCAATATTACATATCTCTTATTCATATTGTATTGTACATCTCTTTTGTCTGATGTACATTTCCCCAGCACTTTTGCATTCTTAAACACCTCTACTCTGGAACTCAAGAACTATCATCATAAAAATCTCCTAGCCTTTTCTCTGGAGGATCTTTTTATCTTCTTTCTCAGCATGAAATCTGGCTCTCTCCTGAGGACACATACTTTACCTGGAAATCTCTCAAGTATGGTCTCTTTCAGTCATGGATCATGGAGATTAGTGCAAAATCTTCCCTATCCTCTTGGCTACTTCTAGTATACCATCTCTAATCTACTCCATAAATCATCACTCCAGTTTTCTGAAACTTATGACATCAAACTTTGCCATCAGCACCCCTCCTTGTTTGGGTTATATACCAATACTCAAGTCATGTGCTCTAGTCTTGAAGATGTTAGTGCTTTTCTCAATGGCACTACTTCTTTCACAATTTATGGTGCTTTTATGACTCTTCTTCAAGCATCTTGACCCCCAGTTCCTTAATTTCCTCATCTGTATGATGCCATACTTCATCATATTATGGCTACATTTACTATCAACCCATTGATACTTAGTAGATTACCTGACTACCAAGTTATCATCTTTCCTGTCTCCCATTAACAGTATCCTACCTTCTAATGCTGAACAGGGCCAATTACCTCTGCCAGAATGTGGCTCCTTTCTTTGCCTAGTTGTTTCAATGCATGGGGAACTTGAAGTGATCAGGTGGCATTTGTGACCTTTTTTCTTGGGAACCAAGACCTCTAAACCTCCATGGTTTCCTACCTATTGGAGACACAGTGCCATGTAAAATGACTGACCTAGAGTGTATACTATTATGGATAATAACTTCCCATCCTACAGGTATCTGCTTTAAGCAGGCTTTATTTTTTTTAATGTCCTAATTCTTTATCAGGATAAGATATAACTCAGTTGGATCCTATGGTCACGTTAGCCCTCTTTGGCTATAATGTGAGTCCCTTGTTGCAATGCAATATTATGTGGGATCCTATGTCAGCCAGTTATTTTTTTAAATATTTTATTTATTTATTCATAGACACAGAGAGAGAGAGAGGCAGAGACACAGGGAGAGGGGGAAGCAGGCTCCATGCAGGGAGCCCAATGTGGGACTTGATCCCAAGTCTCCAGGATCACACCCTAGGCTGCTGGCGGCGCAAAACCGCTGCGCCATCAGGGCTGCCCCCCTCCCCCTTTTTTAAAAGATTTTATTTATTTATTCATAGACACAGAGAGAGAGAGGCAGAGACACAGTATGTCAGTTAGTTAAACACACTGTAGGCTCTCAAGAGTGGTGCTGCCAGCAGGGAAGGAAAGTCACATGCACAATATTTATATATCCCAGTCAAGATAAATCACCTTGTTTTCCATGGTGAAAGTAATTAAAGTATCACCATGTGGTTATTGGATATTCTTGAGAGATGGTTCCATATATATGGCTCAACATTGATTGGTCTCTGTTAGTAGTAGTTTGGGTATTTGACAGTGTAGTAGTCTTCAGTCAATGCTCCTATTGTGCTAGCTTTGGCTGATGATTGAGCAGGGAGTGGTGGCAATGATGGAGACTGGCTGTTGTCAACTGGAAGAGCCATTCTCTCTAATTGGTTGTTTAGCACCTCTTCTATAGTGACTATTTTGGTTGTCCTTAATCTGCCATATAAAAATTTTCATATTTCATAGCCTCTCTGTTTAGCCCCTCCACATACTTCCTCCTCTGATCCCTTGTCCCCAATCTAATCTTTCTCTGTACAGACTGTGACTAACCAGCCAGGCCATTTGCTTCTACCCATGAGATTTATACCTGCTTCTCTTCCCACACAAAGTAGCTGACTTAGTGGGAGAAGTTTTCTTCCTGCTGCCTATTCAGATCACTCCTGAAAGTATTACAGCAATAGTTTACTTCTGGTTTGCCCTCATATAGTTATTCGTGAGTTAGACTTGATATTTCTACCTCTCAAGGTGGCCACAAAGGGTCTCCTCATATGGTCATAGGTATGACCTGAGGAGGAGGCACTAGTGTGGATATAGTAGGTAGCATGGAAATCTGGAAAAGCTGCCCTTCAGGCTTAATTGTGCCCTTTGGCCCTGATTACATCCAGTTTGGGATATACTACATCCATTTTAGAGTGGACTGCTCCTAGGCCTGCTTGAATTTATGGGTTCTTACCTCATTGTCAGTACATGTCCCCTGGACTCTATATCTGCCAGATCCTAATATTTTTGTGGCTAACTCTGTGTTGCAGATGGCATGGCCTGGATCCCCATCACCAAGGATCAACTTTGGGACTCTCCTATTGGAGCTTACCACAGATTCTACACAGTATATTTTCTTCCACAGATACCTCTAATGATGTGAGAAACAAAGGCAGAAGGAAATGTAGATAAAACTAAATGTCCATATAACCTACAGCCCATTGGCACATACTTGAGGCAAGCAGAGTATCCTGTTCCTCCAGGAAGCTAGCAAATGTCCTAATGCTTTGCTAGAGAGAAAAACAACCTATGCTTGACAATAGCAAGGCCTCTAGTATTCTGTGAGTCTTCTTTAGCATATGAAAATCCTTTTGGAACTTCCCTTTACTTCCTCCAACCCCAAAGTATATAATCAATTGTCCCTCACAGTCCTGGGGCAACAGCTCTTTCTGCCCACAGGTCCTATCCCCATGCATTAATAAAACCATCATTTTGCACCAAATGTTTCTTTCTTGATCATTGGCTCTGGACCCGATCAAACTTCACCAACATACCAAAACTACATCACTAATACTATAGGATCTTCCATGTTGCATGACCAAAGTAGCAGAGTAGCAGAGTAGCTTCCACCACAGACTAGATCCACTAGATCCATTAGATACTACTCAAGTATGGCAAACTTCCATGTTATTCAGAGAAGTAATCACAAGCAAGAAATTTGCTGCTTCCAGAAACCATAGAGATTTATGAAACTGGACTTTCATTTTTTTTTTTTAGCACAGGTATACATTTAAATAATTTGTTCTTTCCTTTGGAGTAGATGTCCTCTCATATTCCTGGGCCCTTATGAACTTCAATGACGTGTTAGATTCTTGAATATTTATGTAATTTATTTCCCACCTTTTGGAACTCATGTCTCTTACCAAGGCTTCCAATATACATACCACTTCTTGCTCTTCTGGCCTTATATAATATCATCAAAATAGAGAACTAATGTGATGATCTGCAGAATAGCCAGATAGTCCAAATCCAAGTCCCTCTGGACTATATATGATAGTGAGTGGGAATGTTAACATAGCCCATGAACAAAACCATAAATGTATATACTTTAGTTATTCACCCCAAGTGAATATGAACTATTTTTGTTCCTTCTTCCAGACTGGGATAGAACTAAATAAGATCAAGCTTATTAATCTGTTCTAGCAAATACATCATAGTTGGCACAGCAGCTACCCACAGTTTGAGCTACTAATTAGTTATATTTGCAGTATTACAATGCTCTCTAGAATTTATCTCATATTTTCAGGGATCAGAATGAGAGAGACATATGATATCACCAGCTAGCATTATATAGACTTTAAAGAGAGATGCTAATTCCTGCCATTGTTCCTGGAGAGAAATGTTTTTTAATTACTCCTTGTCTTGTTGTAAGGGCAGATTCTGAAATTTCTATCTGACCTTCCCCAACCATAGCTTTTATTCCAAGGCTAAGGAATAAATGTGGGAGTTGCCCTGGATAATTCTCATGTTTACATATGATGAGGTCATACAGAGACACTCCAAATTCCCATTCATTGTCTCATAAATGATTGCTGGATTGTTTGTTCTTATTGATCAGTCAGAACAAAATGCTTATTGACAAAATTCTCCTTTATAGGATCTTCACCCTTCAGCCTACATGAGCACTGGAAATGGAAAGTCTCTCCTTAACACCCTCCTCCACTTGTCCTGTCAACTGATCTCAGGGGAAACATCAACTGTCTGGTCAAGCCATCCTCTCACCCCAATCTTCCACACTCAGTTCCTTCTAGCTTTGTTTACTCGTCTCTAGAAAAAGAAAGCTCTTTTCTACTTGAACTCTGAGATGCTTGTAGATCTCATATTTGGAACCTTCTCCCTATTGTAAATTCTTGTACCCTAAAAGCAAGAATGCCTCTCCTCTTATGGAAATGCACTTGTTGAATACAGTGTCTTCTTTATTTACATTTGGATTTTTTTTTTATTTGACACCCTTATTTTTCAAATGGTTCCAGGTCAGAAAGCTGGTCCATAAAATGGACAAAAGATCATGTCACCTTAGTGGCCCTCAGTTTCATGATCATCTACCCTTGATTTATTTTTGTTGTATACAAAATATCAATATATTTGTTGATACCCTATTTGTTTCCCCCAGAGAAACTTTGTTCTGTTAATATCTCCATAGCTCTCCTGGGTCAGGGCCATCTGGTTAGAATTGTGAACTTATCACTAATTATATAATTGCATCCACCTTACTTGTGATGATTAAATGCTACCACCTGCCCTCTTCAGTTTTGACATCCTGTCATTGCCATTGAAATCAGAAAGGCAAGTTTTCAATAGCATCTCTCATCATTTGCCCTGAATTAAGATGACAGGCACTGCTGAGCTTCTCATTGATTCTGAGGCCCCTTTCCTGAGAGCATTCTTTATTATTTTGGTAAACAGAATGTCCTACAGGCCTTCCCATGAGACGTTTATCCACTCTAGTATGTCCAATTCTCCGAAATTTTAAAAATCTCTTTTTCTACCATATTTCAAACAATTCTGGCATTTCTACTTCATTTAGTCTGGCACTATTGCTTCTAAAAGTAATCTAGAGCCATAGTAGTGGGTTCATTGCAAAGGTATAGAATTCTATATCAGAACACAATGCTAACATACTGACAGGATTTCCACAAGCAACTTTATATTTCAACACCTTTGTTCCAACAGCCTTAGTATTCAGTCCTATATATTCTCTTCTAGCTACTGCTGGTATTTATTGGCTAGGTGCTACAGCTCCTTTCAGTTATAAATCCTCTCTTTTTATAGCAAGCCCATCCCCAACATTTACCTGGCTGGACTGTGTTATTGGTTTTGTGGACAAGAAGAGGATGAAAGCAGAAAGGACGCATGTGTTGCTTTCAGGGTAGTCTCTGCCTCACCTTCAAGCAAGGGAGTCACCACCCTTTAACAGAGAGCAGTGCACAGAGAATTCAGGGAAGTCTGAGCATTCAAGACTTTCTAGTATGTCCATCCAGATGTTTCTATTCCAAATATTAGCGTCTCACTCCTTTCCTATTCTCACCTTAGTGGAGCAGCCTTGCCTAGGTTAAGATTTTAATCTTCTCTGGAACTCTGCTACTCTTGTTATGTGCTAGACCCTCGGCTTTCTATTTTCTGCCCTCTAGCTGCAAGAAGTGAAAGTTCTGTTTTGTGCTTCCAATGAGGCATGTTGGTGCTCACAATTTGCCCTAAATTTACAATTAATTACTCTGAGCCTTTCTTTGTCTTTCTCCTATAAATAGCCTTGAACAATAGACATCTAATTCCATAGTTCTTATAATTACTGCATCCCCCATATCTCTCAAATGCCTGAGATAGTGAGCCCTCCAGTGCATCCTCTACAAAAGACTGACAAAAATATGGCATTAAAATTAGCAAAAGCTTTAATAGCTGCACAGGAGCATCATATCAGAGGCTTCTGATGCTCTACATCTCAGCAGCGATGTGGTTCTCACTACTAGCTGGATGGTGAGTGTTCAGCTGAACTCTTAAAGTACAACTTTTTTGTTACAACATACTATAAGTTTGAGTCTTTGGGAAACAGCTACTAAGACAGAATCCCTTGTGTAAAGGTGAATTGTATAATTTACTGACAAAACACACATTCTGACAAATTTAAAAGTACGGACTCATATAAAGTATATGTTCTCACAACACAAAAAAATTAAACTGGAAGCTATTAAGAGAAGGATATCTGGAAAATCCCCAAACAACACATTTCTAAGTATCCCTGGATCAAAATCTCAAGGGAAATTAAATATATTTTGAACTAAATGTGTTGAAAGTAGCAAAAGCAGGGCTTAAAAGAAAATTTATAACATTAAGTGCATATGTTTGAAAAGAAAAAATTATAATCAATAACCTCAGCTTCCACTTTAGGATGTTAGAAAAAGACGAATAAATTAAACTAAAGCAAGCAGAAGAAAAGGCATAATAAAAATTAAACTAAAAATCAATGAAATTAAAATAGAAAAACAATAGAAAAATGTAACAAGTTAAAGCTTATTCTTTTAAAAGATTATTAAACTTGATAAACCCATAGCCAAGCCAATCAAGAAAAAGAGAGGGCACAAATTACCAATAAGACATGAAAGAATGGTCATCACTACTGATCCAATGGATAGGATGATAAAGAAATACTCTGAACAATTGTGTCCACAAACTTAATGTAAATGAAACAGACTAATACCTTAAAAGAGATAAGCAACAGAGATTTGCAGTACAAATAGATAAGCTAAGTAGGAATTTTAACATTAAGTAAGCTGAATTGATAATTAATAATCCTCCAAAAAAGAAAGCATTAAACTCAGTTAGTTTCACTGTTGATTTCTACCAAACATTTGAGAAAGAAATAGTATCAGTTCTCCACAATCTCTTGAAGCAAATAGAAGCGGAGGGAATATTTTTCTAGTTCATTTTATGAGATCAGCATTATTGTAATACCAAAATCACATACAGCATTTATAAGGAAGTACAGACCAATCTCTCATGAACAAAGATGCACAAATCATCAGCAAAATATTATAAAACTGAGCATAGTAGTGCATTAATAATAGAACACATCCAAGTAGGATTTATTCCTGACACAAGGCTGGTTTGACATTTGATAATCAACCAACCTAATCAATCACACTAACAGGATAATGAAGAAAAATCATAATCTCCCATCAGTTGACTAAAAAATTGAAAATATGCAAAACTCATTTATGATAAAAACTCTCAGTAAACTACTAAGGAAACTGAGAACAGAAGAAACTTCTTCAGCTCAATGAAGAATATCTATAAAAACCTCCAACTCATAATTAATATGAGAAATTAGATGTTCTCCCCCTAAGACTTAAAATAAGGCAAAGATGTCCCCTCTTATTATTCCTATTTAATATCATACTAGAAGTCCTACCTAGTGATTGAAACATACATGCATACATAAATTGAATAAAATGTAAACAAACTGTGAAGAAAAATTAACATTATCTTTATTTGCAGATGGCATGACTCTCTAGGTAGAAAAATATAAAAATATATAGAGACAAATTCCTGGAACTAACAAATATATTCCTGAGTATACTATCTCAGTGCACAATGTCTATATACTAAAGTCTATTACTTTCCAATACACTGACAATTAGCAGTTTGAATTTTAAGTTTTAAAAAATCAATACATTTAAAATAGGACTTAAAAAAATAAAATACGTATTAAGTTTAACCAAATAAGTGCAGGTTTTGTACACAGGAAATTATAAAACATTGATAAACAAAATCAAAGATGATCTAAATAAATGAGATACTGTGTAATATAGATGGAAAGACTCAATATTTATATTCATTAAGTAATTTACTGTCATATTCATAATAGTGAAATTTTGAATGCAATCAAATATTATGAGGATTAAGAAGGAAAATGGTTCAGGTATGTATGAGACTTTCATGTTTGCAAAGAATTCATAATGGCAGGATGAAACATCATAATTAAAGGGGAAATTTACAAAATTGTACATCTTCTTGGGATCTCAAATGATGCATTGAAAAAAGTATGTAAGGAAATACAGAAAAATATTAAGACTCAATACTTTTAAAATGTCAGTTCTCCCTAACTTGATCTAGCAATTACATGCAACCCCATCAGAATCCCAGCAAGCTATTTTGTAGATAGTTTGTAGTTTGCATAACAGCAATCTAGTTAGTACAGAAAGGATAGACTTGCAATAAATGGCACAAGAACAATTGGATATCCATATACAAAAAAAAAAAAAAAGAAAGAAAGAAAGAAAAAAGGAAGGGAGGGAAGGAGAAAGGAGGGAAAGAAAGAAGGACCCTACAGTCCAGCAATTCCATTTATAAGAATCTGAAGCAATGATGTCCAATCCTGGAATTGTATCAGAATGACTTGATGAACTTATAAAAATAGCAGTCTTCCATAACATCCTATTAATACAAAATCTCTGATCATGGGGCTTAGTCATTAGAATTATTTAATTTTGATGTGTGAAAAGAGACAGGTATTATTGTAGCATTTTGATAATGCTGAAAAAAATGGAAAACAGATGAATGTCTAAATATAAGCAATGATAAACATAATTTTGGTTTACTCAGTCACTGGGGTATCATGCATCAATTAAAATAAGTAAATGAAAGTTACATTCATCAATGTGGCTAACTCTCAAAAATGTAACATTAACTGAAAAAGCAAGTCACAAAATATATGTACCATTTATTTATTTGTTTATTTTAATTTTTAAAAGGATTTTATTTATTTATCCATAAGAGACACAGAGGGAGAGGCAGAGACATAGACAGAGGAAGAAGCAGGCTCCCTGCTAGGAGTCTGATGCAGGACTAGGCATCCTGAAATGTACCATTTACTGAACAAAAATATTTTTTTGTGGATACTATATATGTATAAAATAATAAAAACTAGTCAGAAAATTTTAAAAATGGTCAGAATAATAGTTATGTCAGAATAACTATTACACTGGAAGTATAAGGAAATATAAGAATGGTAATCGATACAGTACACAGGTGATATGACTTATTTGTAACACTTTACTAGTTTCTAAAAAATTCAATTAAAATTTGAAAAGATATTAAGGTTCAACAAATCTAGATGCTAAACACAAGAGTGTACTTTATATCTGTTACATAAAGGTTGGTAATAAACACACGGCATTCTTTATATTTTACACACCTGAGTGTTTTCATGCACACACACACAAAACCTCTCAGATTCAACACAAAGTTTCTGAACTGGATAATGAGACAAATATATCTGGTGAGGGAATGGCAGGTGGATAGAAAATGGGTTACAAAATGTTAAAGCTATCATTAGGGAGGCATAAGTGTACAGTAAAGTGAAGGAAAATCAGAGCTTTCCATAGAAATCAGGCATTTGTACCATTTTCTAATAACTGAAATAGCAATCTGCTCTCAAATCAGAATAGATGATAATATATATACAAAGTAAAATCAAGGAAAAAGTTTATGTTATGCAAACAGTACTATTTTGTGATTTTCTAAAAACAGCTCCAAAGAACACTGCACAGAGTGAGATGGCTAGATGTTTCAAACAAAGATGAAATCAATGACTATTGGTTGTAATGAGAAAATAAAAAGTTGAAATCTGAATTCTAGGCAGCCCCCGGGGCCCAGTGGTTTAACACCGCCTTCAGCCCAAGGTGTGATCCTGGAGACCCGGGATGGAGTCCCAAGTCAGGCACCCTGCATGGAGCCTGCTTCTCCCTCTGCCTGTGTCTCTCATGAATAAATAAATAAAATCCTTAGGGAAAAAAAAAAAGAAATCTGAATTCCTTAAATCAAAGGTAGATTTTTGTCTCAGAATAACCCAATAATCTCATGGTAAATGTTAATAAAACACAAAAATTGAATAATTTTAAACAAAAATATTATGTATTTCCTACCACTGAAGTCTTTGAGAATGATTTACTTCCTGGTTTTTGTTGTACTCTAATGACAATATTGCACATATCTTTTAAATAAAAAAATACTATAATAATAAAAAACTCTAATAATGAAATAGATGAATAAATACATAAGAGAGAAGTAAAAATTAGGGGCTAGAAAAATATCTCCCTAACAGACTAACAGGAAAAAAGGAGGCTTTCAGATGAAAACATTAAAGAACTTTAAATAAAATAACACACAGAAATGGTTAGTAGAAAAAAAACCCACAAACCTAAGACAAAAGCTTCAGTGACTTGCCTACCTGGAAAAAACCCAAGCACAGGTTGCAACTTCAGATACTGTACATTAATATATAATTTTAATATGCAGCCCAATGGAAACTAATTTGCATGCTATAATTACCTTTCCAACTGTCTTTCATGAGATAAATACTCAGCCATTAACAAACTTTAATGTATCACATATTTTTACTAAATAAATTTGCTTTATGATATTGCTTAATCTTTCTAAGGAAATGGCAAAACCCCCTTATGCTTCATTAAGCACAAAGAATTGGGAATATTTGAAGTTTTGATTCTAGTGTGAAATAATACTTCATAGCAGTAGCTAAATTAATGACATTGCTTTTCAAATAGCTTCTACACAATAACTCTCATCTTATTAAAATTATTAACTTTAGTTAAATTAGGTCTTGGCTTATGTGAAGCTAGCTTCGTGATAATCAAGATGAGAAATGACAGGGACACAGGAAGTGCGGAGGGTGATTAATGTTTATACTGAAGTCATCTTCTGATATTTAGTCCCTATCATTTCTGAGAAAGGTAGGGAATCAATCCTTTTATATATAAATAGAAATGAAAAATAATTACATTCCTCATCCTTTAGAAGAAACTCATAAACTTTCAGATACATATATGTATACATATACATATATACATATATATATATATATATATATATATATATATATATATACTGGAGAAAAAATAAAAATAAAAAAACAAATGTAAGCCTGAGTGAAAAGTTATTTTCAAGAGGCACAAATGAGGGATATTAGGACCTTTAGATATGAATATAAATGACAAGCACCTGGCATAGAATGTAAAAGGAGCAATATTTTGACAAATTCTTGCCTGCTTGATATGTGATCTGCTATACAATCTGATGTCTTTGCTTTTCCACACGAATCTGTACTACTGAGGTCCCAGTACTGTGCACAATCTGTGTGCTGGCTCAGACAATGGAGTCTCTATTGACAATTAACTAACATGGATTCCCACCTCCCATCTTCACCTTTGTGCTCATATGACATGATCCTCTCCACTTTCTTCACAGGGTGAAGTTTTCCTATGCTCTAATGTTGAACTCAAATACCAATTATTCTAAATGCTTTTCCAATTACTCCTATGTATAAGAAATCTTACTTTCCTGTGGATCGTAACAATTTGTTTTTATTTACCTTATTATTCCTGTCAGCCACCAGGCCACTGCACAGAATGTAAGTGTTAAATAAATAAATTTTAATAGAATGAGGTATTTTAATTAGCAAAATATATTTTTATTTGAGGTTAAAAGTACAAAAACAATACATAAAATCATTTTCTGTATGTACCCCAGAATTACAATTGTTTTTATATAGTATAAATATATTATACAGAAGTTTATATCTCCCATTGACATAAACTATTAAGAAGTATTTGCTCTTTCACATTAGTTACAGTTTATTAAATGAATAAGAAGGAGCAGAGAAACTGAAGGTAATTTACAACGAATATGACTTTATATTTTATACTTAAGAAATGATATGGTTAAGCAAAAAGCAAAACAAAACAAAACAAAAAAACAAAACAAAACAAAAAAAACCCCAACCTGTGTTTTTAGGTCAGTCATTTGAAGATAGTCATGAATAGTGAGGTCCATCTCTAATTTTTTAATGTTTATTTTGGCTAGTTTGTCTCTATTTATGTTTTAAGGAAACCAGCCATTGGAATTGACTTCAGAATCTTCAACAAGCTATAGCTTTGGGGAGACTATTTTCTTTTTTGTATGACTATATATTTTAAAAATCTACTTATTGGGCAGCCTGGGTAGCTCAGTGGTTTAGCACCGCCTTCAGCCCAGGGTGTGATCCTGGAGACCTGGGATCGAGTCCCACTTCTGGCTTCATGCATGGAGCCTGCTTCTCCCTCTGCCTGTGTCTCTGCCTCTCTTTCTCTCTGTATCTCTCATGAATAAATAAATAAAATCTTAAAAAAAAATAAATAAAAATAAAATAAAAATAAAAATCTACTTATTAAAGCAAAGAGTCAGAGGAAATAAGGAATGTAAGGAAAAGTTCAGCACCACTTCTCTTTAGGTACAGAAAGGAGAAAGAAAGATGAAGAGATTTCAAAAAAGATATACCCACCCAAGTTGTGGCTCTACCTAAGATCCTGGATTCCCTCTGCTGGAGCAGGTTGCAAATCATTTGTGTAAAGAGATGCTTTTATTAATTTGCTTTTATGCACTTTTATGCTTTTTCCTTCATTTTTGAAGGGTAAACTCTTTCACACTCAAAGCTATCTAATATCATGGTTATTTCTTCTACACTATAATAGATGAGTATAGTGCTGAGATTAATAAGGGAGATCCCGGAAACATACCACCTACATTGATTCCTGAGTGTGCCCACTCCAGGTCTGTGATATTACCCAATAATGATTTAAAATTGTGCCAAAATTAGGGTCAAATCTTCTACTGATCTCCCTCCTGCTTCAAGAATGTTCTTTTAAAAATTTATGTCTGATATCCAGTGAAGATATAACAGACAATTCATACTTTGATACCCTACTTTGCCTCAAACACTTAGCAACCATATATAAAATATGAAAAAAAAAAGAAGCACATCATCATAAACAAATAAAGGTAAATGTCTTCTGGTATTGTAAAATGGACAAGGATTGCAAAGCACTGAGAGGGATTCATGGGTCTCCTGGTTTTCAGACATGACAGCAGACAACGAATTTGTGTTATTGTTGATGGTTACTGAGAGAAGGACTTTATAGAAAGTTGTGGCAAAGATATTAATCCGTCCTTACAAATGGGCATTAAATAAAGCTCTCGACTAGTTTCTTAGCCATTGTTTATATCTTCAGCGTAAGCACAGGACAGGAAGCTACAAATACTCTTATAAGATCTGACTCTATATTGGAATTGGAGATGTAAAATGAAGGCAAACAAGATAATCTGAAAAATCCTCCTACTTTAACAATCCTCAGAAATGCTGGATTACTACATAACATATATCCTTCAAAACACATTCTCTCTCTTTGTGTCTTTTCTGTCTCTCTTTCTTATATACACACAAACACGCACACACACACACACACACACACACACACTTGGAGATCCCCAGGAAATGAAATAGAAACATAGAGATGGAAATCAGGAGAGTAGTAAAATTATTTGGGAGGTGATACTCTGCTTTTTTAAAAATAGTGTTTAAATTGCTATATGATCTATATATTATTTTTAAAATTTATTTATTTATTAGGGAGAGAGAGAGCAGGCATGAGTGGGAAGGGAAAAGGGAGAGGGAAAAGAAATCTCAAGCAGACTCTGTACTGAGCACAGAGCCTGAGGCTGGGCTGGATCTCACAACCTTGAGATTAGGACCTGAGCCAAAACCAAGAGTCAAGTGCTCAACAGACTGTGCCATCCAGGCACTCTGTCTATATTCTTAGTTACATTGACTACAGAAGAAGTAGGGAGAAAGGCTTATACCTTCCTAAAATAGACACCAAGAACTGAATTTCCCATATAAAGTTGGAAAACCCCTCCCCCAATGGTTTAAACCCTTAGGTTTGAATAAATTCCCTAGATGAAAAAATTAACCACCAGGAAAGACATTGCAACTATTTTTGTCTATCTTGGTCTAGGCTTTGTATGAGAAAAAGATCTCCAAGAATTGATAAACACAAACTTCAAATAGGTTTGTGGATTGGAGTTATACTACATGCGTGATCAGAAAATCCAAAGCTGAAGACTAGCTTGACAGATACCAAAATTTATATTTGCAAATTCCTTCTGGAAGAGTATGTTCTTAGTTTAGGTCTTACAGACTTGACAAGATGGATTTCAAAAGAAAATAAGTCTGAAATCCTACACAAGACAATCTAAGCAGGTTTCAGAAGAGACAAATAACAGAATTAAAATATGAAAGAATTGTATTATAGTAATTAGATATAATATTAAAAGTAGGTTAAAATATTATTTAAGGTTACACATGAGGGGAATAGCATACAGATAAAAAGATACAGGGATTTTCAACTAAGGGATTTGAAAAATAATCAAATATAATTTTTAGGAATCATTAAAAACCAAAAACCTGTTGGTTAGCAGATTAGTCATTGCTAAAAAGTAAATTAGTGAACTCAAGGAATAAAAGATAAACAATGCTACAATAAAAGACAAAAAAAGAAAGACATATGGGAGGAAAAATTAACAAGGCCGCAGAATAATACGGTATAAAATAGGTCTCATTCAATTAGTAAACAAAAGAAATACATTTAAAATAATCACTGGTAGAGAAGGATTTGCAATTTTGGTAGTTACTTTCTGCTTGTTTTATAGTTATTTTGTCACTCATTTCCCCTTTTGTTAACTTCCTTTTTTGTTTCATTGTTTTTATATTGATATGCTTTAATTATTTTCTTTTGTTAATTTGTATAGAGACACACACAATGGAATATTATTCAGTCATAAAAAGGTAAATCCTGCCATTTCCAACATAGATGGAACTTAAGGAATCATGCTAAGTGACTTAAGTCAGAAAGAGAAAGATACTGTATAAATCTCCCTTTCTGGGAAGGTTGTGTCAGGATGTTGCACTGGTTTGTGTTACTAAAGCTGGGTATATTCCGAAACAAAACCATTCCAATCCCTCTAAAAGTCCCATAGGCATTTTCCATAAAGACAGAAAAGATAATTCCAAAACTTATATGTAATTCAGAAGGCCACTGACAGAAAAAAAAAAAAAAAAAAAAAACTTAAAAAAAAGAATAAACCTGGAAGCATCACACTTCTTCAGTTCAATATCTATTTTAAACTATAATAATTTAAACAGACTGATGCTGGAATAAAGTAGACATTTAGACCCACGGAACGAGAGCCCAGAAATAAAGTCATGCAAAAAAAGTCAACTGAAATTCACACAGGTGCTAGGAATATGCTGGGAAAAGGAAAGTCTCTTATGGATATTGTTGGGAAAACTGGTATCCACATGTGAAAGAATGAAGTTGGACTCTTTACAAATGTATACAAGAATTAATTCAAAACAGATTAAGCAGTTAAACTTAAGATTGAAACTGTATGACTTACAGGAGAAAACATAGGGGGAAATCTTCATTTCATTGGTCTTGACAATGAGTTCATGGATATAATACCAAAAGTACAAACAACAAAAGCTAAATAGATACATGAAACTATATCAAACTAAAATGTTTCTGCATAGTGAAGGATACAATCAATAGAGTATAAAGGCAACCTATAGAATAGGAGAAAATATTAGCAAACCATAGATCTATTATGGTGTTAATTTCCAAAACACCTAAGGAACTCCTACAATTTAATAGCAACAAAGTGAACTCAGTTGGAAAAAAAAAAAAAAAAGCAAGGAAAGGGACTGAATAAACATTTCTCTAAAGAAGACATACAAATGGTCAACAAGTATACGGGAAGATGCTCAACATCACTAAACATTAGGAAAAAGAAAGCCAAGTCACAATGAGATATCACTTCATACCTATTAGAAGAGCTATTATCCCCAAAACAAAAGACAGTAAATGTTGTTGAAGTTGCGGAGAAATTGGAAATTTTATGCACCGTTGGTGTGAATGCCAAATGATGCAGCCAGTCTGAAAAACAGGACAGAGATTCTTCAAAAAATTAAAAATAGAATTGCCATGTAATCCAACAACTTCACTTCTTGGCATTTATTCAAAAAAACTGAAATCAAGATCTTAGCACTCCATGTTCATTGCAGCACTATTCACAATAGCCAAAATGTAAAACAATTTAAATATCCACGAACCAATGAATGGATTAAAAGCATGGTATATATGTAAGAGGGAATATTATTCAGCCTTGGATAAGAAGGAAATCCTGCCATATATAACGACATGGATGAACCTGGAGGCCCTTACACTGAGTGAAATCAGCCAGTCATAGGAGAATGAATACTGGGGGGAGGAGCAAGATGGTGGAAGAGTAGGGTCCCCAAATCACCTGTCTCCACCAAATTACCTAGAAAACCTTCAAATTATCCTGAAAATCTATCAATTCGGCCTGAGATTTAAAGAGAGACCAGCTGGAATGCTACAGTGAGAAGAGTTCGCGCATCTATCAAGGTAGGAGACGGGGAAAAAGAAATAAAGGAACAAAGGCCTCCAAGGGGGAGGGGCCCCGCGAGGAGCCGGGCTGAGGCCGGGGCGAGTGTCCCCAGGACAGGAGAGCCCCGTCCCGGAGGAGCAGGAGCTGCACCGACCTTCCCGGGCGGAAAGGGGCTCGCAGGGAGGTGGAGCAGGACCCCAGGAGGGCCGGGATGCCCTCGGGCTCCCTGGGACACTAACAGACACCTGCGCCCCGGGAGAGTGCGCCGAGCTCCCTAAGGGCTGCAGCGCGCACGGCGGGACCCGGAGCAGCTGGAGGGGCTCGGGCAGAGGAAGAGGCTCCGTGCAGAGGGGGCTGCGCGGTTCCAGGAGCAGCTCGGAGGGGCTCGGGCGGCAGCTCCGCGGAGGGGGCTGCCCCGCTGGGAGCGCGAATCCAACAGCGCAGGCTCCGGAGCACAGGGCGCCGGGACACAGCCCAGGATCTCGCCTCCCCCGGGACAGGCAGAGGCCGGGAGGGCCCAGGACAGCGAGGACGCTCCTGCCCCAGCTGAGCAGATCAGCGGCCCCGCCCCGGAGCCTCCAGGCCCTGCAGACCGAGAGCTCCGGAGTTCCTGCCGGAGCTGACTCCAGGGCTCCAGAGCTGCCCCGCCACTGGGGCTGTTCCTCCTGCGGCCTCACGGGGTAAACAACCCCCACTGAGCCCTGCACCAGGCAGGGGCAGAGCAGCTCCCCCAGGTGCTAACACCTGAAAATCAGCACAACAGGCCCCTCCCCCAGAACACCAGCTAGACTGACAACTTCCAGGAGAAGCCAAGGGACTTAAAGTACACAGAATCAGAAGATACTCCCCCGTGGTTCTTTTTTTGTTTTGTTTTGTTTTGTTTTGTTTTGCTTTTTGATTTGTTTCCTTCCCCCACCCCCTTTTTTTTCTTTCTTTTTCTTTCTCTTTTTCTTTTTTTTTTCTTTTCGTTTTCTTTTTCTTCCCTTTTTTTTCTCTTTCTCTTTTCTTTCCTCCTTTCTCTCCTCTCTTTTTCTCTTTTTCCCAATACAACTTGCTTTCGGCCACTCTGCACTGAGCAAAATGACTAGAAGGAAAACCTTACCTCAAAAGGAAGAATCAGAAACAGTCCTCTCTCCCACAGAGTTACAAAATCTGGATTACAATTCAATGTCAGAAAGCCAATTCAGAAGCACTATTATACAGCTACTGGTGGCTCTAGAAAAAAGTATAAAGGACTCAAGAGACTTCATGACTGTAGAATTTAGAGCTAATCAGGCAGAAATTAAAAATCAATTGAATGAGATGCAATCCAAACTAGAAGTCCTCACGACGAGGATTAACGAGGTGGAAGAACGAGTGAGTGACCTAGAAGACAAGTTGATAGCAAAGAGGGAAACTGAGGAAAAAAGAGACAAACAATTAAAAGACCATGAGGATAGATTAAGGGAAATAAACGACAGCCTGAGAAAGAAAAACCTACGTTTAATTGGGGTTCCCGAGGGCGCCGAAAGGGCCAGAGGGCCAGAATATGTATTTGAACAAATTCTAGCTGAAAACTTTCCTAATCTGGGAAAGGAAACAGGCATTCAGATCCAGGAAATAGAGAGATCCCCCCCTAAAATCAATAAAAACCGTTCAACACCTCGACATTTAATAGTGAAGCTTGCAAATTCCAAAGATAAAGAGAAGATCCTTAAAGCAGCAAGAGACAAGAAATCCCTGACTTTTATGGGGAGGAGTATTAGGGTAACAGCAGACCTCTCCACAGAGACCTGGCAGGCCAGAAAGGGCTGGCAGGATATATTCAGGGTCCTAAATGAGAAGAACATGCAACCAAGAATACTTTATCCAGCAAGGCTCTCATTCAAAATGGAAGGAGAGATAAAGAGCTTCCAAGACAGGCAGCAACTAAAAGAATATGTGACCTCCAAACCAGCTCTGCAAGAAATTTTAAGGGGGACTCTTAAAATTCCCCTTTAAGAAGAAGTTCAGTGGAACAGTCCACAAAAACAAGGACTGAATAGATATCATGATGACACTAAACTCATATCTCTCAATAGTAACTCTGAATGTGAACGGGCTTAATGACCCCATCAAAAGGCGCAGGGTTTCAGACTGGATAAAAAAGCAGGACCCATCTATTTGCTGTCTACAAGAGACTTATTTTAGACAGAAGGACACCTACAGCCTGAAAATAAAAGGTTGGAGAACCATTTACCATTCGAATGGTCCTCAAAAGAAAGCAGGGGTAGCCATCCTTATATCAGATAAACTAAAATTTACCCCGAAGACTGTAGTGAGAGATGAAGAGGGACACTATATCATACTTAAAGGATCTATTCAACAAGAGGACTTAACAATCCTCAATATATATGCCCCAAATGTGGGAGCTGCCAAATATATCAATCAATTATTAACCAAAGTGAAGAAATACTTAGATAATAATACACTTATACTTGGTGACTTCAATCTAGCTCTTTCTATACTCGATAGGTCTTCTAAGCACAACATCTCCAAAGAAACGAGAGCTTTAAATGATACACTGAACCAGATGGATTTCACAGATATCTGCATAACTTTACATCCAAACTCAACTGAATACACATTCTTCTCAAGCACACATGGAACTTTCTCCAGAATAGACCACATATTGGGTCACAAATCGGGTCTGAACCGATACCAAAAGATTGGGATTGTCCCCTGCATATTCTCAGACCATAATGCCTTGAAATTAGAACTAAATCACAACAAGAAGTTTGGAAGGACCTCAAACACGTGGAGGTTAAGGACCATCCTGCTAAAAGATAAAAGGGTCAACCAGGAAATTAAGGAAGAATTAAAAAGATTCATGGAAACTAATGAGAATGAAGATACAACTGTTCAAAATCTTTGGGATGCAGCAAAAGCAGTCCTAAGGGGGAAATACATCGCAATACAAGCATCCATTCAAAAACTGGAAAGAACTCAAATACAAAAGCTGACCTTACACATAAAGGAGCTAGAGAAAAAACAGCAAATAGATCCTACACCCAAGAGAAGAAGAGAGTTAATAAAGATTCGAGCAGAACTCAACGAAATCGAGACCAGAAAACTGTGGAACAGATCAACAGAACCAGGAGTTGGTTCTTTGAAAGAATTAATAAGATAGATAAACCATTAGCCAGCCTTATTAAAAAGAAGAGAGAGAAGACTCAAATTAAGAAAATCATGAATGAGAAAGGAGAGATCACTACCAACACCAAGGAAATACAAACGATTTTAAAAACATACTATGAGCAGCTATACGCCAATAAATTAGGCAATCTAGAAGAAATGGACGCATTCCTGGAAAGCCACAAACTACCAAAACTGGAACAGGAAGAAATAGAAAACCTGAACAGGCCAATAACCAGGGAGGAAATTGAAGCAGTCATCAAAAACCTCCCAAGACACAAGAGTCCAGGGCCAGATGGCTTCCCAGGGGAATTTTATCAAACGTTTAAAGAAGAACCCATGCCTATTCTCCTAAAGCTGTTTGGAAAGATAGAAAGAGATGGAGTACTTCCAAATTCGTTCTATGAGGCCAGCATCACCTTAATTCCAAAACCAGACAAAGACCCCACCAAAAAGGAGAATTACAGGCCAATATCTCTGATGAACATGGATGCAAAAATTCTCAACAAGATACTGGCCAATAGGATCCAACAATACATTAAGAAAATTATTCACCATGACCAAGTAGGATTTATCCCTGGGACACAAGGCTGGTTCAACACCCGTAAAACAATCAATGTGATTCATCACATCAGCAAGAGAAAAACCAAGAACCATATGATCCTCTCATTGGATGCAGAGAAAGCATTTGACAAAATACAGCATCCATTCCTGATCAAAACTCTTCAGAGTGTAGGGATAGAGGGAACATTCCTCAACTTCTTAAAAGCCATCTATGAAAAGCCCCCAGCAAATATCATTCTCAATGGGGAAGCACTGGGAGCCTTTCCCCTAAGATCAGGAACAAGACAGGGATGTCCACTCTCACCACTGCTGTTCAACATAGTACTGGAAGTCCTAGCCTCAGCAATCAGACAACAAAAAGACATTAAAGGCATTCAAATTGGCAAAGAAGAAGTCAAACTCTCCCTCTTCGCCGATGACATGATACTCTACATAGAAAACCCAAAAGTCTCCACCCCAAGATTGCTAGAACTCATACAGCAATTCGGTAGCGTGGCAGGATACAAAATCAATGCCCAGAAGTCAGTGGCATTTCTATACACTAACAATGAGACTGAAGAAAGAGAAATTAAGGAGTCAATCCCATTTACAATTGCACCCAAAAGCATAAGATACCTAGGAATAAACCTAACCAAATATGTAAAGGATCTATACCCTCAAAACTATAGAACACTTCTGAAAGAAATTGAGGAAGACACAAAGAGATGGAAAAATATTCCATGCTCATGGATTGGCAGAATTAATATTGTGAAAATGTCAATGTTACCCAGGGCAATATACATGTTTAATGCAATCCCTATCAAAATACCATGGACTTTCTTCAGAGAGTTAGAACAAATTATTTTAAGATTTGTGTGGAATCAGAAAAGACCCCGAATAGCCAGGGGAATTTTAAAAAAGAAAACCATATCTGGGGGCATCACAATGCCAGATTTCAGGTTGTACTACAAAGCTGTGGTCATCAAGACAGTGTGGTACTGGCACAAAAACAGACACATAGATCAGTGGAACAGAATAGAGAATCCAGAAGTGGACCCTGAACTTTATGGGCAACTAATATTCGATAAAGGAGGAAAGACTATCCATTGGAAGAAAGACAGTCTCTTCAATAAATGGTGCTGGGAAAATTGGACATCCACACGCAGAAGAATGAAACTAGACCACTCTCTTTCACCATACACAAAGATAAACTCAAAATGGATGAAAGATCTAAATGTGAGACAAGATTCCATCAAAATCCTAGAGAAGAACACAGGCAACACCCTTTTTGAACTCGGCCATAGTAACTTCTTACAAGATACATCCACGAAGGCAAAAGAAACAAAAGCAAAAATGAACTATTGGGACTTCATCAAGATAAGAAGCTTTTGCACAGCAAAGGAACAGTCAACAAAACTAAAAGACAACCTACAGAATGGGAGAAGATATTTTGCAAATGACGTATCAGATAAAGGGCTAGTTTCCAAGATCTATAAAGAACTTATTAAACTCAACACCAAAGAAACAAACAATCCAATCATGAAATGGGCAAAAGACATGCACAGAAATCTCATAGAGGAAGACATAGACATGGCCAACATGCATATGAGAAAATGCTCTGCATCACTTGCCATCAGGGAAATACAAATCAAAACTACAATGAGATACCACCTCACACCAGTGAGAATGGGGAAAATTAACAAGGCAGGAAACAAAAAATGTTGGAGAGGATGCGGAGAAAAGGGAACCCTCATACACTGTTGGTGGGAATGTGAACTGGTACAGCCACTCTGGAAAACTGTGTGGAGGTTCCTCAAAGAGTTCAAAATAGACCTGCCCTACGACCCAGCAATTGCACTGTTGGGGATTTACCCCAAAGATACAAATGCAATGAAACGCCGGGACACCTGCACCCCGATGTTTATAGCAGCAATGGCCACGATAGCCAAACTGTGGAAGGAGCCTCGGTGTCCAACGAAAGATGAATGGATAAAGAAGATGTGGTCTATGTATACAATGGAATATTACTCAGCCATCAGAAACGACAAATACCCACCATTTGCTTCAACGTGGATGGAGCTGAAGGGTATTATGCTGAGTGAAGAAAGTCAATCAGAGAAGGACAAACATTATATGTTCTCATTCATTTGGGGAATATAAATAATAGTGAAAGGGAATATAAGGGAAGGGAGAAGAAATGTGTGGGAAATATCAGAAAGGGAGACAAAACGTAAAGACTGCTAACTCTGGGAAACGAACTAGGGGTGGTGGAAGGGGAGGAGGGCGGGGGGTGGGAGTGAATGGGTGACGGGCACTGGGGGTTATTCTGTATGTTAGTAAATTGAACACCAATAAAAAATAAATTAAAAAAAAAAGAAGAATGAATACTGCCTAATTCCATGTATATGAGGAATCCAAAATAGTCAAACACATAGAATCAAAGAATAATAGTAGTTATCAGGGCTTGAGGGAGGGGGAAACGGACAGATGCTAATCAATGACCACAATATTTCAGTTATGCAATTATGCATGTCTGCTGTACAGCACTGTGTCCATGGATGATAAAAGGGCGTTTGCAATTCAAAAAATTTTGAGAGGGTAGACCTCATGTTTAGTGTTTGTACCACAATAATAAACTCTGCTATGAACACTGGTGTACTAATTCCTGTGTGAAAATAAATCCTCAGTTGCAGAGTGCAGTTAGGGATTTGTAGTTTTGAAATGAACAATTTTCCAGAGCAGCTGTACCATTTTACATCCCACTAGTAATATATAAATGATACCATTTTTCTACTCTTATCCAGCATTTGGCATTATCACTATCTTTCATTGTAGCATTCTGATAGGTGTGAAGTGATATTTCACTGTAGTTTTAATTTGCATTTCTTTCATGGCTAAAGATGTTGAACATCTATTCATGTTCATTCATGCATCTATTCATGCATTTGACATCTGCACATCCTGTTCAGTTTAATGTCTATGTAATGTGTCTTGCCCACTTTATGGTGGGATTGCTTGTTTTTTTGAGGGTTTTAAAAATATTATTTTATATTCTAGTCCTTTTTTGACTCCATAGTTTACAAATATTTCCAGTCTTTCTTTTCTTTTCTTTTCTTTTCTTTTCTTTTATTTTCTTTTCTTTTCTTTTCTTCTTTCTTTTTTCTTTTTTCTTTTTTCTTTCTTTTCTTTTCCTTTTCTTTCTTTCTTTCTTTCTTTCTTTCTTTCTTTCTTTCTTTCTTTCTTTCTTTCTTCTTTTTTCTCTTTTTCTTTCCTTTCCTTTCCTTTTCTTTTTTAAAGATTTTATTTATTTATTCATGAGAGACACAGAGAGAAGGCAGAGACATAGGCAGAGGGAGAAGCAGGCTCCTCACTGGGAGTCCAATGTGGGACTCCAACCCATGCCCTGAAACAAAGGCAGACGCTCAACTGCTGAGCCACCCAGACCTCCCATCTTTCTTTCTTTTTCTCTTTTTCTTCTTCTTTCTTTCTTTCTTTCTTTCTTTCTTTCTTTCTTTCTTTCTTTCTTTCTTCTTTCTTTCTTTCTTTCTTTCTTTCTTTCTTTCTTTCTTTCTTTCTTCTTCTTTCTTTTTCTTTCTTTCTTTCTTTTTCTTCTTTCTCTCTTCTTTCTTTCTCTTTCTTTCTTTCTTTCTTTCTTTCTTTCTTTCTTTCTTTCTTCTTTCTCTCTTCTTCTTTCTTTCTCTTTTTCTTTCTTTCTCTCTCTTTTCTTCCTTCCTTCTCTCTTTCTTTTTTCTTTGCTATTTTGATCATGCAGTGTTGCATAAATGACTACAAATTGCATGTTCTGTTTAACGAAACATTTCAGAGTCTGTTTTAGTCAAGATACTATAATTTAGCTGCCTACTCTCTAGCTACTCCTCTAATGCCATACTCTTAAGATCTTGAACTAAATGATATCCCTGTGTCTTAGGGCATACAGCCAGCATTTTGTCCTATACCATTTCTAAAGGATGAACTTGGTGTGTATGTTCTCTTCGTAGATAAGCAACTATTGAAAATCAAATGCTACATATCAGACAAATCACCTCTGTATAGTGCTCTGCTGGATGGATTAATTGCTTTTGTGTTCTGCACCAACTGTCAGTTCACAGTGGCATATAATCGGGAAGAGAGAGAATAATGGTTTCATAAACTTCTCAGAAGTTTCTACTTGTTGCTTAATGGAATGTGTAAAGTGAGTCTCACTGGCTCTCAATAGAGAGAATATAACTAGAATATTTTTAGGTAGAAATAAATATTAATAATGTCATTAATATTATTTTATATTTACAATAGTTGTTTTTCTCTAGAGTACCATTTTTTTCTCTCCTAGGAAATAAAAAATTATAATGCCATGTTAATATTAACTGTTTTCTGAAATGTTTTCATACATTTCATTTATTAGCAGAATGAAGGTAATTAGAAGTTGCCAGAATGTCTTATTCTAAAGCCATAGGACACAAATGAAATTCTTTTCCACGCCTGGGTAGAATTGGAACGTTGTATCTAAGCTGTGACCGATTTCCCTCCCCTGTTACAATCACAGGCAGTGCCTAATGGTTCAAAATGTATGAGATATGGAGTTAGACAAGGTTGCTTTGGATACTAGATCTACTAATTGCCACGTGTGTGATGTTAAACTTGTTTCTAGGGCAGCCCGGGTGGCTCAGCGGTTTAGGGCTGCCTTCAGCCCAGGGCATGATCCTGGAGACCCGGGATCGAGTCCCACGTGGGGCTCCCTGCATGGAGCCTGCGTCTTCCTCTGCCTGTGTCTCTGCCTTCCTCTCTACCTCTCTCTGTGTGTCTTTCATGAAAAAATAAAATAAAATCTTAAAAAAATAAAATAAACGTGTTTCTAAACCTCTGTTAACTCAGTTGAAGGCTGAAGTGACAGTTGATGAAGTCATGCTTATCAATAGACACCCTCTTAGGTCCTTGGTATATGAAAGGTATATTTTTTTTTCAGTTTTAGCTGAGACTTCTTGTCAGCAAAAATATATTTTTATTTTTTTAATTTTTATTTATTTATAAATGAGAGATCAGAGAGAGAGAGAGGCAGAGACATAGGCAGAGGAAGAAGAAGGCTCTCTGTGGAGAGTCTGATTCAAACTTGATCCCAGGGCCCCAGGGTCATGACCTGAGCTGAAGGCAGAGGCTCAACCACTGAGCCACCCCGGTGTCCTCAAAAATGCATTTTTAAAGTTCAATTTTTATTACATAAGACTGTTTTTGTGATGCATAAAATACAAATAGTTCATATTGTTTCAGAATAAGCACATGATAAAATTTTATATTCCAGAGAGTGGAAATCAATGCAAATCCCACCCCCCACCCCCAACTTTCATTCAGTTATTTAACAAATGAATAAATGACATTGTAAATTTGGAAACCAGTGAACATATAGGCTTGCCAAAAATATAACATACTTTTATATTATTTAGAAATCTTACAACATATGTGTGTTTGTGCACAGAAACATTATACACATACACAGAACTACTCTGATTGCAGGAGAGATAGGCAGCTCCCCTTCCCACTTGAATTACTCTTGCACTCTTACCTTCTTGCTTTCCTCTGTCCTGTGTTTCCTAAAAGATCTTAAATAGCCCTAGATAATTAATGAAGAAATTAGAAAATTATTTATCAATTTTATCTCTTCCAGTGATGAAACAGGTTACTCAATCCATAAAATGAATGTGATAAAAGGTTAAGATGATTTTATATTTCAAAATAATGTAGACAATAAGAAAACTACATAATAGAATGAAATTACAAGTCAAAATTATGTAAATGGTTTTCCTAGTTACTTTCAATAGTAGTGAAAACATTTGAGGGGTGGGAGTTTCGCCATACAGTAAGATACAGAAGAAATTAAAAAGTGTCTAAAGATGATCCTACCACATTTTAAACATAAAATATTGTTTCTTAATCTACTAAAATTGGTGAAATTTTAATTCAGCAACAAAAAAGTATCTTAATTTTAAGCTATCTTGAAGAAAACAGTTAAGTATTAGTATTTAGCAGTTATTTTATAATTTTTAGAGCTTGACCAATGTTTATTCTAAAATAGAATTCATTACCTAGACATAGTTTACAGGAGGCTTACACTAGCACACTTACCAAAAAAAAAATTAAAGTATTGTGAACATTTGTGAAACTCCCATGATTCACATAAATATAAATTTATTTTCCAGTCTTTCCCTGGCCTTATTCTTCATAAGTGAAAAATTAGCACATCATAACTCAACCACCTAGAAGAGAAATGGAGCTAACAAGACCATTTCTGACTTTTATTTTCTGTATTCAGTATAAAGTTAATAGTGTGTTTTTTGCTGAATAATCTTTAAACAATAGCTCAATTAAAACCATAAGTTTTATAGATGTTCTCTTAAATATATTTGTATTATTTAAGAACACAAGTGTTTGCATTTGTCTAGGAAAGTTAGTACCAGCTTTCCAAATTAATGTATCTAAACCTGAGCTGATGGGTGAGTTAAATCTTATATATCAATTCTTACTAATTGATAGATAGTGGAGCTTTGTACTGAGATGTTCATACAAGTATTGGCTAAGGAAATAATATGTCTGGGGCATATAATGAAGAAAGATTGGCAGAAATTCATTATACAATTACTGATTATAAAGGACATTTATTTAAGTGTCCTTAAATACATATATATATATATATATATCCAAAGACACTAAATGTGGGAATAATGCTGATTTTTTATTATTACAGCTACTAAGATATTTTCTTCAAGGAGGCAAATGTTGTTTTCATTGTTACCCTTTAAAACAGCTATATTTAAGCTATGTTTAAGGCTAAGCATTTAAAAACTCCATAGAATTTTCCAATAAAAATTCTTAATTTGAGATTCTGAGCTTCTTTTCTAATTAGAGTAATTATTTATTTGCTGTGGGTTTCTCTGTGTGCATAATAAGCGGGAGCTTTTGGGTGTGCGCATATATGTGTAAATATACTTTTATATATGGGTATGTACAGACACACACAAACACATACAGACAGGTACTTTGGCCATGACACAACTATGTTTGTCTTAGTGCATCAGTAATTCTCATAGCAGTGGAAAAAGATATGTGGTTATGCAAGCTATTAAGACTTACTACATATGTTCTTTTCCTTTATTAATCCTTTAAGAAAAATATATTGAATTTTTAAGAGTTGAGGTAAACTATTCCATACAGATGGCCTATAATATTCCCATGACTCTTATAGTTTATATTATTTTAATAATATCATGAGTTATTATAGAACTTTATTTCATTTTATTTTATTCATTTCCTCGCTTTAGCAAAGTTTAATTTTTTAAAAATATGCTCAAGGCTCTTATAAAATTCATTTCTGCTAAACCAAGTCTAAGTTTGCTTTAAGTTTATCTACTTTATATGATCCAATGTATTCCTACAGAAATTTTCTTCAATTTTCAGAGCAGCTTGTATTCAAAGTCTTGGTCTACCAGCCTCAAACAAAATACAATTTTGGGTAAACTACTTAAACTTGTATCACCTAATCTAGAAAACGTGGATTACCATCATTGGTAAATGTTCTCAACCCAGAAGCTATTATGAGGATTAAATCAGATAGTCAAGGGGCACCTAGTGGCTCTGGGGGGTCAAGTGTCCTATTCTTGGTTTCAGCTCAGGTCATGATCCCATGGTCATGAGATTGAGCACACCGCCCTCCCCCCACCTTGGCTCTTCTATCTCTCTGTATCTCTCTCTTTCTCAAAAAAATGTATATGCATATATCTGGTATATGTGTGTGTGTATATATATATATATATATATATATGTATATATTTGGTATATCTCTCTCTCAAAAAATATATATGCATATATTTAGTATATGTGTGTGTGTGTGTATATATATATTTGATATATATATATATATATTTGATATATATATATATATATATGCCAAAACCAAAACAGACCATTAAAAAAAATCAGATGGTAATTGTAAACTAGTAATCAGAAAACTTGGCATATAGTCAACAAAGATATATTTGAAATCATCATAAGGCCAAAACTTTCTAACTCAGAGGGAAGGCAATGAAGTTTTTTCAATATGAAACTTTTTAATGTAATTTTTTACATATTTTAAACTTGGTGAGAACTATAACTAATGATTTAGCCCCAGACATCAGCTTCACCATCACATTTATTTATCTTCTTCTATGCTTTGTGGAATGAATTTTTCCTATCATGTTTCAAAATTATATTTCCTCCAAACTATACTGCATAAGAACAGAGCAGTGAAATGCATCACTATTTACAAAATTATATTTGGCAGAAAATACTATCTATAGTGTATAAGTTGCTTCACAGGCAGTTTCTGAAATACTAGAAAGTTAACAAGTTTACATGATAAAAGGTTATACATTAATGTAAATTATTTCATTTGGTTTTAATGAACTATTTCCCAATAATCCTTGCTTTCATATTCAGAACTGGGGTCCTCTGAGTTTTCAACACCCAGAAACCTTTGATTAATGATTTTCCAGTCTTATCTACTCATAAACACACCTTAAGATTATCTTTTGACTTATCTGTCCTTCTAGAGGAAGACAATAAAGCATTCATAGTGCCTTGCTATGGCTATAAAAAGGTTCTAAATCCTTTAAACAAATGGTTACAATCTCATTGTCTCATCTACTTCATGGTGCTATAGCCTCCCGTCATTGAGTGCTGTTGAACTTGTAGTGTCTCAGAGTCACAGATAAGCTTTAAAGAGTGGAGATAACTTTTATTTGTTACGGGCAATAAAACCAGCATCTTCACTGACTATCTGACAAGGAGGCATCTGATGATGCAGATCCAGTCAAGCAGAACACAAATCGAAATAGTGTCTGAAGGGCAAGGTAGTAAAGACATACATAGTATAAAATCTACACAGTGAAATTATATGGCAATGATAGAAAATTAGAGAACAAGGAACAAAGGCTAACACAGATTCCATCATGGGAAGATGTAATAGTAAATATAAATCTTCCCATCAAGGTCCTCTGATGATGTCCTTTCAATTCATTCTTAATAAAAGAAAATAACTGTTTAGCTTTATATTTCTCAGGCCTCTCACTCCTATGTAAAAGTCCTAGTGTGTGTGCATACATATTCAATTTTTATGAGTCTAGTATGTAGGTATATTCTGAATTTTCCTGCATAACGTGTTAAATTCCATATTTTGGTTTTGGAGATAAACACATCTATATGCATTGCACTTCATATGATGTAATGACAATTATTATTATTATTATTTTTAAATTGTTGCTTTTTCATTAATGATGGGTTCCATTTTGCCTTTGTCACTATTTGAGTGAGGGCTGGAAGGGATCTAGAATGTTGAAGCACAATTAAATCCTTCATAAAAGACATCACAACATGATATCCCCAGGTAATCAATTAGAGCAATTAGCAACTTCCACCATGAGGATTTCTTTGGATATCCCCCTCAAATATCCTTAAATTAGCTCACTCATAATGTGTGGATGGTTAAGGTGGTTGTTAATGTTTTGAAAATTTTTTTTTTTCTAGGAGACATAACTGAAGACATGCCAAGAAGAATTAAGTATGGTTGCTTGAGAACAAAATAGTGGGTCAATAAATATATTAAATATATGTCATGTTAATGGCCATGGTTTTACTTAAAAAAAACCCTGATTCTTACAGAAGATAAAATATAATTATATTTATAACTATAATATTAATACACAAGTATTAATCTTTCTTAAACTTCTTTAAAAATATTGAATGTGAATGCTTCCACTGTACATTGTCGAAAAAGGCAAGTGAAAAGGATCTTTGCTTTCTTTCTAAGCCTTTCTTATAAAATCCAAGAGAGTAAATGGAAGGTACTATTAGCTTGAACTATTCAGATAACCATTTAAGTTCTCAATTCACCCTGTGAGATTTGGCACAGAGTCACTAAGTCTCTTTATTATTCCGTTTTCCCTCAGTTTCTTTGCTATGACATCTCTGGCTTTCTTGACTCCATTATCTTCCAGTGACATCTGACTGTGGGTGGAGAGGACAATGAAAACATAAACTTCTGGAGGAACTACTGACAGCAACCTGGAGCTGTCACCTGTCCATGTCTGCTTCCTGGCTCCATGGTAAACTGTTCTGGCTGATGACTTTAATTATTTCCTTACCCTGTTTCTTGGGACAACTTCCGTGTTACCTCTATAAAGAATACTCCAAATAACTCACATCTGTTTCCCCTGGTGTGGGTGCAAATTAGATCCAAAAGATCAGTGAAATCTAATTTCAAGCTTAAGTCCTAAACCCTTGGCTGGAAACTAGAACAAATTTTTTATTCCTTTCTTGTCTTTGGCTATGCCACTCAATATTTCAGCAGAGTAAGTGCTTTTCTTTTCTCTTGCTCTTTTTTTTTGGAGAAGGGGTTAAATCTGATTTCAAAATGTGCAAATTCTCTTTTAGTTCTTAGATGCTCAACTCTTCAGGACTCTTCTCCTTGCACTCCCTGTTAAAATTTAATCTCTTTGAAGTCTCTGAATATGTCATTTTTGGTAATGAGAATTTCTTTTTTTTCAGTCCTCTTTCAAGCTGACCCCTCTTAAGGAGAGCAAATATTTTAATTAAGATGAATTTTGCATGGAAGTGTCAGTGTTTCCTTTGGTGATATATTATCCTGATTTTGTCCTATCCTTTTTATTTGTCGCTCTCTTTTTTAAATGCCTGGATAAATAATTACTCTATAGATTATATATTTATATATTATATGATATAGTTATTACATACAATGTACTTGCAAACATAATACCTTTAAAAATCTATCTTTTATGGGAATTATTTTTTCAGTGAGAAAGAAAAAAACAGAAATTGTTCTGAACATTCATATTCTTTTTCTTGAATGTAACAATGGGGATCATCTTCTGAGAATAGTGTTCAGATCACCTAAAATCGTATCTAACGATTTGTAACTCATTGCATTCTTTCTAGATTCTGTGCCTCAGACATACTGAGCTACTCAGACATATCACACATTGTCAAGATTCCATATTTTGTTCATGCATTTCTTCATTTAGGCCCGTTGTTCCCTGATAATTTATTTGGTATTTAAATAAAAAGGAAGGTCTCTAATCATAGATTATTGGCAAGTTCTCAGGCTGAGAAAACAAATTTAAACAGGCGTCTTTTTTTTTTTGCAGGGCTTCCCAAAATTGCAATAAACTAATATGTATTGTGACTATCCAAAAAGGAGATCTGAAACTGAGAATTTCACACACATATTTGTTCCATGTACTTCTTTGCTTTTTATGAATACCGATCAACAGCTTCAGAACTTTCTGTAATCAGGGAAAGACACCCTGATATTGGCATTAAGGAATCACAATGGAGGGGGGTCTGAATTGTAAATAGATTGCTGCAGTGGTATTTGGAAAGGTAGAGGGGTGAGGGGTGCAAGGAATGGATTTTTATTGTGGAAGTCCAAAAAGGTATGGCATTAAACTAGGATTGTAGCAGAAGGGATAAAGATAGAGCATATTGGAGACATTTCCAGGTGATAAAATCAATAGAAATGTGTAGCTCATTGAATGAAAGGGGAAAATAAAGCTCAAGAATGACACTCAGCATTCTAATTTATGTAAATGGGTGAATAGTGGCTGTCAATAATGAGACTGGCAGAAATTTGTTTTGAGAAGAGAAAGGTCACTTTGGTTTTGGAAATGTCAATTTTGAGCTTTTAGTGGAAATCCATGTGGACATATTCAGTGGATATATCTTACTTAAAAGTGAGATTTAAGACTTAGGATTTTGGCAGAGTGATATGGGCTAGAAATAGTGTTTGTGAATCACCATGTACCTGTGGAGTTAGAAGCTATATGAGGTTACCAAGTATTAAAATGATGTTTCTTTTGGTCCTTGGTTTAAAGGTATTTATCCTTCTTTAATAATGACAATCATGGACAACTAAAATTGAATTAAATTGCATTTCTTGAGGAATTTAAAAAAATGTTTTTGATTATTTTCATCTTAGAAACAAGAAAAATAGAATAATACTTTTTCTGGATTCTTGGAGGCCAATATAAACTCTATGAAGAAAGCCAAATAATCACCAAAAAAGAGATTAGACTTTATTGAAGACTATAGCAGGTATCATGGATTAAGACATCTATGGCTTTTCATCCTGCTTGTATGGATCATACATTACATTGAGACCTAAAAGCACATCATTAGAGACCCTTGCATGACAATGAACATGGAGCTAATAGTAGCCAACAATAGTCAAATGTAAATGAGTCCTGACATACTCATTACCAGTCATATCTATCCTAAGGGTAAATATCTAGCCTCAACTGTGATCCAAGGGTAATAAATTAGTGAGAGATGAGTTACTGGTACCAACACTTCTTCATATAGTACACTTCTTAAAATATTTAGAAAATGTTTAAGTGGGTAATTTAGATTAGACTGGAAATTTGCAATATATTTTTTTTTTGCATCTCCTGATTTCTACTTGAAAACATCATTGCCTTCTGGAACTAGTATGTAAAAACTGACCTAATAATCTCTTGGATTATTAACATTAATTTTATTATTGACCTGAATCTATATGAGAATAAGTAGCAAAAATTTTGTAATTTATTGGAGTGATTTATAAGGATTGTAAAGCTGTTTTTCTTTTATATTCATGTAAATAAAGCATCTATAAACTTGGAGCTTTGTATTATAACAAAAGTGGTATGTGGGGGGAAAATCATTCAATGTGAATACAAAAACAAGTAGAACTAATTAGGGACTGAGATTAGTGAAAGCATTTTATTTTTATGTCATTTTTAGAACAATTCAATTTATTTACTTATACTATAAAGTGAAATATTTAAGGATGGAAAATGGCTCGTTACAATAGATAACAATACATTCAGGTTTTTTGGCAAAGATTTAGGGGGAAAGAGAAAATGATTGCTTGAAAATTACATGCAGGCAGGGGGAAATTTAATGCCATGAGGTCCATTGCAGTTAATTCTGAACAAGATGGAGAATTAGCATGAGCTGTTGACTAACTCCACCAAATCCAAACACAAGAAAGAAACAAAAGTGAAACTATGTTTCTCATAGTCAAACATAAAGCTATGTGTCCCCACAAATTTTGGGGATAATCAAGGTGGTTATGTCATACTGTGAAGAGTTCTAGGGCCAAACGTAACTAAGCATAGATGTTTTACTTAGACTGGGAAGGTGGCATTTCTGGTTGTGATATTTTCTATTTTTCCATTACTCTAGGAAGATACCTAATGGCCCCATTCCACTTTGGGGCAAAAAATAGCAATATCCTAACATTAATCAGAGAGTTGGTAATTTGGAGCTAATGTAGCCTGGCTGAGATAAGGAACCTACAATAACAAGCACAGATTGGTGCCCAGCCTTGAGTGTTTCTTCCACTTATGTAATCAAAATATTTAATAATTGTCATTAGGCATAGTCACTGACTAGTCAGAACAAACAATGGCTATGGTGATAACCCATGAAGAAGTGTACTATAACCAACTCCTGACTGATACAAGTGGCATCTTAGAGTGGTGGTTATCGAAATCTCCTCTTTGCCAGCCACTATCTCTTTACTTATAGAAAAGTAGAGTGACAGGTGCAAATAGGGGAGCTCAAAACAGTAGCTTTTAAAAAAATATTTTCCCAATCAGTATAGTTGTCGTGGTGTATGATAGCTAAATATGAATCTTACTTCTGTGTCAATCCAACCCCCCTCAAATTCCTATTAGTAGTCTAGTAAATCCCAACAGATGGAGGCTGTACCATCAAAGATCAGTGACTATAAGGAGTTTCTGGGAGGTTTGCTGCAGGGTAATTTTGTCTTGTTAGGTGTCACAGAGTCAGGAAATGACTGAACCAATTTGATACCTCAAAGGGTCTCTCCAATTCCCAACCACTCCCTCTAAGGAATTCTGAGCTTTTTCCAATGGAGGAAGGGGAAAAATATGTTAGAATATTAGAATCAATGGAATATGGTACACGTGGTGTAGGAAGTGTGTATATATTTTCATAAACTATATAATGGTTGTACCTAAAACAATTTACTGAGGAGGAAGATCAATCCAACATTCTCCTGGCAGATATCTAAAAGAAATAGATTTTTAAAGTGAGACAAGAGATACAAAATTTAGGAAACAAAAGCAGAAGGATCAACATGTCTATAATAGAAGTCTCAAAAGAGACAAAAGTCATAAATAAGAAAAGATGTTAAAAGAATTAAGTAGTTCCTTCAATTAAAGAAAGATACTGCTTTTCAACTGAAAATTGGTGTAGAGTCTCAACATGATATTATTTAAAAAAAAAGAAAAAGCATTACAAAAGTGAAAATATTATGGGGAAATTAAGATATAAAAAGGGTAAATTCTAAAAACAAAGAGAATTGATTGCTCTCAGACTTTTCAGCAGCTTACTGGATGCAAGATGACTATCAAGTAATATTTTCAAATTGATAAAGAAAAGGAATTTTATGAAAGGAATTTCATAGGTTGATAAACTATCATCTAATCTGATAAATAAATAAATGTATTCTCAACTTAGACTTAACTATCCACATTAAGTTTGGTTTTATCTCCCAGGTGAAGGCTGGTTTTGAAATCTCAGCAAAATAAAGAATGTGCCAAAGTTTTCTAGGGTTTTATTGAGACACACATATATTAATAAACATTTAAAAAAATCACAGAGGAGGGGTGTCTGGGTGGCTTAGTTGGCAAGAGGCTTATTATTGATTTCAGCTTAGGTCATGACCTCAGGGTCATGAGATGGAGTCCTGCATTGGGCTCCGACTTGAGATTTCTCTACCTCTCCCTCTGCCCCTCCCCCCGCTTGTGTGGTTTCACTCTTGAAAATAAATACAAAAATATTTTTAAAAAATCACAGAGTAAATTAAGGGTATATTTTAAAGATTATTTTAATTATATAACAAAAATTTGACTAACATATTAGAAGGTAGGAAACAATACAACATTAAGCACAAAATAAGATGGGAGAAGTAATTTCTAATATAATAGGAATACAGGAACTATGGGTCAAATCAGTGAGAGAGAGAGAGACCACCTTTTGGATACAAATATATAATCTAATATTTAGCTTAGAAAATCCTATTTAAGCAGGCACATAAAAAACTTAAACTAAAAGATAGGAAAATGTGTGCTAAAAGATATTAGGTTCAAAAAGCAAAATTAATATATAAACATCAGGAGAAAAACAGGGGTGTTACGTTGGTAAAAAGAATGCAGGGGAGTAACACCTTCCTCTGCCCTATGGTCCTTCTCGCTGGACCTAGAATCAAATTGACATGAGACAGATTAATAGGAGAAAAATTTAAGAGGTGTATGTATGGGGAATCCACATATGTGCAAAATTCCAAAGAAATGAGGCAACATAAAACTTATATGAGCTAAAGAGAGGGGTAGTGTCTGAGGAGATGAAGAGGAGGAAGACTATCAGCAGGAAGGCTAAAGGAGATGTTTGGGAAAACAAGGTTGCCCTATTATGTAGTTATGTTCCTTGGGTAAAGGTGAATCTCTGTTACTAGCTCTCTTCCTGATACAGGGTCTCCTTTCCAATGTAAATTTAGGCAGTAGAGGCTGAGATCAGGTGCGGGGGTAAACAGAGAGCTTTACCTGCATCTGCTGGGTTTGGGGTTTTTATTACTGTTAATTCAAAATAATCTTTATGCCAAAGTGGCCCATCTTGGGGCAGCCTACCCTGGGTCTCTACAGGAAAAATAAATCATGGTCGTCTATGCCTCTAAATTTAAAAATAAAAAAATCTAGAACTCAGAAGAGGAGCCAGAATTATATCAAAATGGATAGTGGGAGATTTCAATACCTCCTGTCAGACACTAAGAGATTACTATTATATTTGATATATAAAGATATCACAGATTTGAACAAGAAATTAAGCTTGTACTAATATATATGAATACATGCACATTAAACCTAACACATATGGCTATTCTTTTGGGGGAATCGATGGAATATTCAAACACACACACACACACACAGAGTTGGCTATGTGGTAAGCCATTTGCAAAGGAAGCCTGATATGTTTCTTTTTCTTTCTTTCTTTCTTTTTTTTTAATCTACGATAGTCACACACACACACAGAGAGGCAGAGACACAGGCAGAGGGAGAAGCAGGCTCCATGCACCGGGAGCCAGACGTGGGACTCGACCCTGGGTCTCCAGGATCGCGCCCTGGGCCAAAGGCAGGCGCCAAACCACTGCGCCACCCAGGGATCCCCTGATATGTTTCAAAGAATCAATACCATGTAGACAATATTTTTAGAACCTACTGCAAAAAACTAGCACATTTATATCCAAGTACACAGCAGTCTGCAATAAAAACGTTACAACTGCATGCTAAATATTTCTCCCTCCACCTTTTTCTATGCATACAGTATACTCATCACCAAACTCTTCCCTCAACTCTACCTTCTGATCATGCCCCTGCCCTCCTCAAAGTCATGCTCTGACACGCTGGCTGACAAAAATCTCTCTCAGGGAGAGTGTTCTCTTGGTATCCTGGTGACTGTGATTATCTTATTATAGGTGGAATTAGAAGCAAAGGACTAGCGAGGCTGGGGGTGTAGAAAAGGGTGGACGTGGGAGATGGAAGAGAGGAAGAGAGAGAGAGAGAGAGAGAGACTTTATTCCTTTGCCTCTACTATGTATGGTGCTTACACATTTTGTGCTTTTCTTTCATCCTTTCTTTTCCTTTTTATTGAGAGAGAGAGAGCTCTTACCTGTGAGAGGAGTGAGAGTGGAGGGGAGGGGCAGAGGCAGAGGGAGAGGGAGAGAGAGAACTCCAAGCAGGCTCCACACCCAGCACTGAGCCCCATGAAGGACTAATCTCAGGACCATGAGTTCATGACCTAAGCGGAAATCAAGAATCAGATGCTTAACCAACTGTGGAATTCAGGCACCCCTCTTTCACTCTTTTTAAAAGAGCCTGTTTTATTGGCAGCAAATTCTACATCTCTTAGAAAAGAGGTGGAAGATTTGGAGCCTTGCAGTTTTCTCCTTGACTTTGCATAAACTAGGGACTTTTGGATTGGTCTGGAGATTTTCTGTGATGGGGTGATAGGTATGCAGTTCAGGAAGCATTCACACAGAGAACTCCATAGGATATCAAGATGGCATATCTGACTGCAAATCAACTACCTGATTCTTAGAATGGTGGGATAATTGGCTGGGGATTTTATCTGTTCTTGTGGCTGATGCCAATAAGCAGTGTGTTTATTAACAATTTATTTACAGAACATAGATTGATTTTGCTAGGGCTGCATGGCCAGCCACTGCAAAGAAGAAATAAATGATTTCTTCCAGAGCATTTAGGAATCTCCTATTATAACAGAGTCAGTATACATTGAAAATGAATATCAGTGTGTAATAGTAAAGCTATGAGCTTTGCAATATAGAACACAAAATGAAATCTGTGTAGAAAACAAACTAGAATAGGTTTTGATTTACATATAGACAATATAATCTCCACCATTCTGAATTAAAGGAAAGAGGGCATAGATCAAATAGATTTAATTACCTAATTATGCAAATTATATTGAGGATAATTACAATGGGATTGTGCAGTGGTACAAAGTAAGATTTGGTTTCATATCCCTTAATTAGTGAGAGTGATATTAGTGAAAAATGAAAGGGACAAATTAGGAGAAAACACTATTTGAGTGTATAATTTATACAATCTGAGTAAAACAAAAAAAAAATTACAGGATCAGGATCCAAAGATACAGTATTTTAAATGTCTGATTAGTTTTAATGAAGTGTAAATTTAAAGCTTATTTCGAATCTACACTTAAATATATTAATATACAACTAAGTCATTTTTTCATCTGCAGCATCATACTTTCAAAGTATGAGTTACAACCTGATTTTAAAAACAAAATAAAAATATAACTTATTTGGGATGCCTGGGTAGCTCAGTGGTTGAGCTACTGCCTTCGGCTAAGGCTGTGATTACAGGGACCTGGCATCGAGTCCTTCATTGGGTTCCCCGCTAAGAGCCTGCTTCTCCCTCTGCCTATGTCTCTGTCACTCTCTGTGTATCTCATGAGTAAATAAATAAAATAAAATCTGGGATCCCTGGGTGGCGCAGCGGTTTGGGGCCTGCCTTTGGCCCAGGGCGCGATCCTGGATATCCGGGATCGAATCCCACCTCAGGCTCCCGGTGCATGGAGCCTGCTTCTCCCTCTGCCTGTGTCTCTGCCTCTCTCTCTCTCTCACTGTGTGCCTATCATAAATAAATAAAAGTTAAAAAAAAAAAATAAAATAAAATAAAATCTTTAAAAATATATATAGATGTAAAATTTATTTTGTGAGTATTCCAAATACTGGAGGAAGTAGAATGGATATCTAAAAATACAATGGAAGGTAATGACAAAGTAATATATAAAAAATATAGCTGAGTATCTAGTCACTATTTTTCCCCTGAGAACATGTTTATACTTATCCTGGGAAATATGGAAAAGTAAAGTATCCAAAAGTATTGATAATTTGGCCTGAATTTTCTTTTATTTTATTGCTAAAATGAATCTTCATAGTTCTTTTTGATTTTTTTCTTTTAGTTCTTTTCAATTAAAACTATACATATGACTTTAGGAGATAATTATGGCATATAAGTTTTGGTTATTATCAGGAAATTACTAGGGAAGGACTACTGTTTTAGCAATTCAAATTATGAGAATATAGTTCACTTTTGTTTCACATTGATGTTTATAAAGATTTGAGCCTTGAAAATAATGTCATTCATGATATTTACTGTAATTCACTAACTGATCAAATTGTAGCTGTAAAATCTATACTCTTGACATAAAAATCTTTCAAACCCTGATCCATAGATGTTTTTGATGATACGGGATAGCAAAGTATTGCTTTTGAAGAGAGTGTGAATTTTCTGACAATTAAGCTGAATTAAATTTTCACTATTGCAGTTCTGTAGTATTTAATAAATATGAAAATGCATGTACTCTATAACATGGGGATTCCATTTGTAGTTATTTTAGAGGAACTTGTGTGAATGTACATAAGGGCACAAATCATTTGCAATATTGTTGATCATAATAAAGAATCAGAAATAACTCTAACTTCCAGTGGTTGCATAAGACATGGTGTATCCTGCAACTACAATGAATGATCTAGATCTGTGAATTAAATCTACATTTATCATCAGGGCAACATCTCAAAAATAATGCTAATTAAAAAAAATAGTTATATGTCCCTTAAGTCACCTATGACAATAAAAGAATACACCCCTCAGGAGTGCCTGCGGGGCTCAGCTGGTTAAGCATCTGACTCTTGGTTTTGGCTCAGGTCATGATCTCAGAGTCATGATCTCAAGGTCATGAGACTGAGCTCAGGGTCAGGTTCTACACTGGGCATGGAGCCTGCTTGATTCTCTCTCTACCTCTCTCTTTGCCCCTCCCCTCCTACTCACGTACACACATGCTCTCTCTCTCTTTAAAAAAAAAAAAAAAAAAAAAGAATACACTCTCTAAACAAGTTTTTGTGGAGATAAACACAACACACACACACACACACATCCTGAAAGGACACAACCAAATTTATGATGCAGGGTTCTTCTTAGGAGGGAAAATGAAGGGAATTATTTTATATGTAAAATATTTTGCATCTTTATTTTTTTTAAGACTTATGTATTTATTCACGAGAGTCAGAGAGAGGCAGAGATATAGGCAGAGGGAGAAGCAGGGTCCCTACAGGGAGCCCAATGCGGGATATGATCCCAGGACCCTGGAATCATGACCTGAGCCAAAGGCGGATGCTCAACCCTGAGCCACCCAGGTGCCCCTATTTTCATTTTTAATTTGAAAAAGATGAGCAACAATGATGAAGAGTCAACATTGGTCAATTATAAGTCATAAAAACATGAGAATTCTTGACTATTTAAATATTTTGAAGTATTTAATCCATTTAAGTATTTTAAAAATTGCTCTTTTAATCACTATTCACAATGCAGGAGTCTGGGTCTATGCCACATTATGAGTCACAGGACACAATATTATGAAACAGTACTGATATTACAATGAAGATTATAGTGTTGTGTTATGGAAGCACCAGAGTAAATATTTACTTACAGCCATCGAATTTATGGTAATAATAGAAATATCTGAAAAATGATCTAAAACTGGATAATGTATAATTCCCAAAGTTAAATTTTACGGAAATGACAAGTCAACCTTGACATTTTGGAGGACGTTAAAGAAATAAACGTGGAGTTAGATTAGCTGATATCTTGGCATTTTGTACTCCTAGAATTCCAGTCGTGCTTTGGTCTGCTTCATCTAGAATTATATTTTCCTGCATTAGAAAATTGAAATATAAATCCTTGTAGGAAGATAGATCATTCTGTGTTATTTGTCATGCAAGACAAAGTTGAGGAATATATGTCAACAAAAATTATTGAGAAAGAATACTTTTGAAGCTGTTGTTGTTTGTAAATTGGCACTCTTCCTACCTGCATGACTCTCAGAACATTTGAGGAAATTCTGTGTCCATGTCCTAAGAAGCAAATAGCATTTGCAATGGAATACTCCAAGATTCTATTGGAGCAAAGACTAAATGTGACATATACAACCCTTGCACCTATTTTTCCCCACTTCCAAAATTCTAAGGCAAAATCATAGAAAGGGTGGATATTAAGGGGAAGGGGAGGATGTGTGAGTGTGTATGTGTTTGGGAAAGAAAGAAATGGTATCATCTTGAATGAGGAATGAAAATGCCAAATAAATAGTTTCCTCCAGAACAAGTGGGCACTACTGCTAATTATACCAAACAGACCTTAGAGCTTTCTGGCTATAAATTTGAGATGGTAAAATTAATCATGAAGCTGAGTTTAAAAGCCATAAATGACTGGATTACAATTCTGACAGGCATAGTAGTTAGTGTTGTAAAGATTATGCATTGTTTCTGTGTTGCTTGGAAAATCTGATCCTGATCCACTTGCTGAAGACATAGTATAACCTAGGCAAAGGTTGATGATTCAAAACATGTATTTTAATCTGACAGCATTGGCTTAAATTTATGGGGAAATGAAGTGTCAGGAGTGGTTACTCTTGCCTGATACCCTGTTCTTTCTCAGCAGCATCTATTGTATTTAACAATTCAAACAAAATATTCTTTCCTCACTGAGTTCTATGGGAATTCTACCAAAAGAGTAGAGCTATTTTCTTATGACTAATTCTAATATTTTCCAGAATTCAGTTCTATGATAAAATTATGTCAAATTGATAGAAGAAAGATTACACATAAAATATATCATTTGTCTCATTGTAAATAAGCACATGACTTTTTTGAACTTTCTCAATTTACAGAAAGCACATTACAAATTAAACTTTCAGGTTATTTTCTTAATTGAATTAGTATAATGAGAAAATAAATGTTATTTTATTTTTCTCCAAGATGCCATTTGGCAAAGTATTAAATAAGCAAGTAGAGATGTCTGGGATGGGTCACTTTCTAGATTCTCCATTCTCACATTTAATAATTAATTGTTTTCCTCAACGATTCCATTTTTAGGGCCTAATATTTGATCTCACTAATTGCTCACTTCACTGTGTTTTATGTATTTATTTTTTTAAAAATTAACTATATTATATTTCTCGAACAGGATTAAATTTAAATCAGTGTTTGGAGGAGTGAAGACCCAGAGTACTGCCAGTATGACTATGAAGGAGAAAATGATTCCTATCCCTTTCCTATCTCCTCATCATCTTCTTTATTTTGTTATGTTTCCAGGACAATTAGGCAAACTGGACAACTCATATTAGCATTATCTGCAGATAATGGTAGGTTGGAGTGCCTGGGTTTCCCCTTGGGCTTTTCAGAAGCCCTCTGGAGAGAGACTCCTACTTTTTTCAAAATGTCAGGCATGAAGAAAGAGTGGGATCTCAGCAGGTAGATGCAAAGATATACTTATGGGCAGCTAACACCTTGCAGTTCTCAATTCCTAAGGCTGTGTTACACAAAGACTGACTCCTGGAAACATCTTGTCTGTCTCAGCAAAAATGATCTCAGCCATTCTTAATACAGTGATGCTCATGTTTAGGAAGAAGCTGGAGGACACTCATTTTGTAAGGCTTAAAGCTAACTTTGTCACAGGAATTTGTTGGATATTGACCAATTTTAACCCAATTTTATTTTAGATAAGGAAAATTAGCTATATTTCTGTGGTACCACAATGGAGCTTTTATTTTTTTTTAATTTTCATTTATTTATGATAGTCACACAGAGAGAGAGAGAGAGGCAGAGACACAGGCAGAGGGAGAAGCAGGCTCCATGCACCGGGAGCCTGACGTGGGATTCGATCCGGGGTCTTCAGGATTGTGCTCTGGGCCAAAGGCAGGCGCTAAACCGCTGCGCCACCCAGGGATCCCCACAATGGAGCTTTTAATCTCTTTTCAATTGATTATTTAATTGGCACATTGATTACTTAAACAATATTAAATATTGCACAAACATTTATGCATCTAGGGATTTTTTTTTCCTATATCCTACATTCTACATTATTTCAAGACCATTTGGAAGCATCTCAAGGTTTAGAGTGTAGATGACCTTCATTCAAATTCTATAGTATATTTCATAGAACCTGAGGCTAAAAATATTATTTTTTATAAAGGTAAATTCAAAGAATGCCCTTATAAGTATGGGACATTATTTTAACAAAATGACTACAGTGTTTGTCCTTTGTTTCACCTCACCCACCAGGCACTATTAATGAAACAGTAATTTTTTCAAGTGTGTATGTTTGTCTGTGTGTGTGTGTGTACACAAGTGTATAAATGAGTCTATGTGTTTTATATATTTATACATACAGAGAATTAGAGTTTTGAGAATCAATATACTGTAACCCTTGGGCTTTCACCCAGTTCTTACTACCAACTTCAGTTTCTCCAAACTCGGTACTGATGTTTTCAAGATACTTGCTGTGAACCTGCCCACAGGTCCCTCCTTACTCAGGCCTGAAAGCCCACCAATTCTGCTACAGAAATTAGATTGCATTTGGTTCTTACTCCAATTTTGCATTACATGTGAGTTTCCCTCTAGATAGGAAAACACATTGCAGACCAACCTAACCTTCATTTCACCTCATGGCATCTGCATTTGCAGATCATCCCTCTGGCTCTCCTACTCAGTCCTAGCCACTTTCAAAGAGGCAGCTGACTCATTCCTGTGTTACCTTATCAAGCTGCTGCCACTCTACAGTCCTCAAAGGTCAAAAAAGGAGGACAGAAGTGTAAAGACCAGAGTTTCTTCAACCTTTAAAGTGCTTAGGAAATTTGAGGATAAAAGTAAGGACAGTAGGGCATCATAGATGTCTTACCAACTTGCTTGAGCTCCTCACCTCACAAAGTGAAAACACTTTATTATTTTTTAATATATTTAATTCCAGTTAGTTAACATGCAGTATTATATTAATTTCAGGTGTACAATATAGCGATTCAACACTTCCATATATTACTCAGTGCTTATCATGACAAGTACATACACTCCTTAATGCCCATCACTTATTTACTCCATCCCCCCACCCACCTCTTCTCTGGTAACCGTCAGTTCTCTATAGTTAAGAGTTTGCTTCTTGGTTCATTTCTCTTTCTTTCTTGATTTCTCTTTGCTCATTTGTTTGTTTCTTATATTTCACATATGAATGAAATCATATGGTATTTGTCTTTCTCTGACTTGTTTCACTGAGCATTAAACTCTCTAGCTTTGACCATGTTATTCAAAATGACAAGATTTCATTCTTTTTTATGGCTTAATACTATTCTTTATCCATTCATCAATCGATAGACTCTTGGGCTGCTTCCATATCTTGGCTATTGTGCATACTGCTGCTATAAACATGGGGGTGCATGTGTTCCTATAAAGAAGTGTTTTTGGGGATCCCTGGGTGGCGCAGCGGTTTAGCGCCTGCCTTTGGCCCAGGGCGCGATCCTGGAGACCCGGGATCGATTCCTACGTCGGGCTCCCAGTGCATGGAGCCTGCTTCTCCCTCTGCCTGTGTCTCTGCCTCTCTCTCTCTCTCTCTCTCTGTGACTATTATAAATAAATAAAAATTTAAAAAAAATAAAGAAGTGTTTTTGTACTCTTCAGGTAAATAACTCATAGAGTATTGCTGGATCATAGGTAAGTTTTATTTTTAACTTTTTTCCACAGTGACTACACCAAGTTGGCACACCCATCAACAATGCAAGAGAGTTCCTCTTCCTTTATATCCTCACTGACACTTGTTGTTTTTTATGTTGTTGATTTTAGCTATTCTGACAGGAGTGAGGTGATACCTCATTGTAACTTTGATTTGCATTTCTTTGATAGTGAGTGATGTTGGAATAAGCATCTTTTCATGTGTCTCTTGGTTGTCTTCTTTGGAGAAATGTCTATTCATGACTTCTGACCATTTTTAAATTGGATTATTTATTTTTTGGGTGTTGAATTTTATACGTTATTTAAATATATTGATTTTTTTCTAATATTTTATTGGATATATCATTTGCAAATATCTTCTCCCATTCTGTAGGTTGCCTTTTCATTTTGTTGATTGTTTCCTTCAGTATGCAGAAGCTCTTTACTTTGAAGTAGTCCCAATAGTTTATTTTTGCTTTTGTTTCCCTTGCTTTAGGGGACCTATCTAGAAAAATGTTGCTACACCCTATGTCAAAGAAGTTGCTGCCTGTGTTCTTTTTTAGGATTTTTATGGTTTCAGCCTCACACATTTAGATCTTAATCCATTTTGAATTTATTTTTTATAGAGTGAAAGAAAGTGGTCCAGTTTCTTCTTTTGTATGTGGCCATCCAGTTTCCCCAGCATCATTTGTTGAAGAGGCTGTATTTTTCCCACTGGATATTCTTTACTGCTTTAATTAATCCTGAAGATAATTGACTGTATAATTGTCAGTTTATTTCTGGGTTTTCTGTTCTGTTCTATTGATCTATGAGTCTATTTTTGCGCCAGTAGCATGGTGTTATTATTATAGCTTTGTAATATAACTGGAAATTGTGATGCCTCCAGCTTTGCTTTTCTTTTTCAAGATTGCTTTGGCTACTCAAGGTCTTTTGTGGCTCCATACAAATTTTATGATTGTTTGTTCTAGTTCTGTAAAAAATGCTATTGGTATTTTGATAGAGATTGCATTAAATGTGTAGATTGCTTTGGCTAATATAGATATTTTAAGAATATTTGTTCTTCCAATCTATGCTCATGGAATGTCTTTCCATTTTTTTTTTGTTTCATCTTTAATTTCTTTCATCAGTGTTTTATAGTTTTCAGGTCTTTCATCTCTTTGGTAGGGTTATTCCTAGGTATCTTATTTTTGTTGCAATTGTAAATGGCATTATTTTCTCAATTTCTCTTTCTACTGCTGCTTCATTATTGAAGTATGGAAATGCAACAGATTTCTGTACATCAATTTTGTATCCTGTTACTTTACTGAATTCATTTATCAGTTTTGGTGAAGTCTTTCAGATTTTCTATTTATAGTATCGTGTCATTTGCAAATAGTGAATTTTTACTGCTCTTTTACTGATCTGGATGTCTTTTGTTTCTTTTTGATGTCTGATTGCTGTGACTAGGACTTCCAGTACTATGTTGAATAAAAGTGGTGAGAGTGGACATCCTTGTCTTGCTCCCACCTTAAGGGAAAAGCTCCCAGGATTTCCCCATTAAGGATGATGTTAGCTGTGGATTTTTCATATGTGAACTTTATTATGTTGAGATATGTTGCCTGTTTTTTTTTTATCATGAATAGATGTTATACTTTGGCAAATGTTTTTTCTATGTCTATTGAGATGACCATATGATTCTTGCCCTTTCTCTTATTGATGTGATGCATCATGTTGATTGATTAGTGAATTTTGAACCACACTTAAAACCAAAGACTAAATCCTACTTGATCATGGTGAATGATTTTTTAAAATGTATAACTGGATTTGGTTTGCTAATACTTTTAAGGACTTTTGCATCTATATTCATGAGAAATATTGGCCTGTAGTTATCTTTTTTGTGGGGTTTTTAAGGCTTAATGTTTTATTTTTTTTAAAGATATTGTCAAATGTCACATGTGATTTTTCACCTACACATAAGCAAACCATAAAATACTGCAATGCAATGAAATCAGTGATGAAAGAGCCAAAGGTTTGTATGAGCAAGGATTATTCCCAGTTCATCGCAAGCCTCAATCACAATTTTGTCAGCAGCAGAACCAGAAGGAGCAGCAATGTAGGCCACACCACTCCTTTTAGCTCTGTCTACATTATCCCTGAAAGGAAAGAAGGCATCAGAGCTGATAGAAACTTCACTAAGTTTGTCGACCCATTCCTTCTTCTCTGTTTCGGTTAATAATTGAGAGACTTCCTCAAACAATGCCTTCCACTTTATCAAATCTTCATCCTCGCTAATCGTTCCAGTAACATACTGATCAATGGCATTGGAGATTTCTGCTCTCTTCACTCCAGTCTTAAAATTCATTGAAAGCACTTGTGGATGATGTCTAAGCCACCAACAGTTTGCCTTTTCCCCTGCAAGGCATGTGCAGTGGATTCGAGATTGCTGTCTTGCTCCAGTGCCAATAACCTGGCCATTCTTGGCATAGCACACAGAGTTAGACTGCGTGTAATTCACAGCAATGGTGGCTACAATGAGGACTCTGAGTGCAGACTCTGGCAAATCTTTATTCTTGGTCACAACATTGCTAAATAATGACCTGTCAATAACATCATTATTTCTCTTCTGACTTAAACGAAGACCAGAGAGTTCGAAGTTCGTTTTCATCTGGATGTAAGACTGATTGATCTGAAGAACACAGTAGTTCCCATTTTTTCTTTTTAGAAAGTATTTCCAAAGCTTCATCTTCATAGCCTGGGGCAACAATACCATCAGTTACCTCTCGAGATAATTTTGACAGAAGGGACATCACAAACATCAGATAATGCAATAAAGTCACCAAATGAAGACATCCCATCAGCCCCTCTTGCTCTTGCATATGCAAGAGTGTAAGGGTTTTATACAGATCATAGACCATGCAGACTTTGGCCTCATCTTCACGGAGTGGAATTCCAACAGCAGCACCTGCTGGGCTGACATGTTTGAAAGAGGCAGAGGCTGGAATGCCTAAAGCTTCTTTGAGTTCCTTCACCAGCTGCCAGGCACTCAAAGCATCACACAAGTTTATAAATCCCGGGGCCCCATTTAGAACTGTGATGGGAAGCTTGGGCTTCAGTGTGTATAACTGGGCAGGAGTTTGATGAGGGTTCATTCCATACCTCAAGGGCATTTGTGATATTCCTTTACTATACTGTCTCCTGAAGTAATCTGAAATTGTTTCACCATATTGTGCCATATGAGTGAAAGCCTTCAAGGCTAACTGGCATCTGGTCTCCAAGGAGGTGTCTTTACTGTTGGAGCTCTGCATCTCTTGGACAGGGCCACATAGTCCTCGGGTTCACATACTACTGTCACTCAAGCATGGTTTTTGGTTGGTGCTCTCAATAGGGTTACTCCACCAATACCAATCTGTTCAACAGCCTTCTCAACAGTTACATCTGGAGAAGCCACGGTCTTCACAAAGGGATACAGATCAGACAACAACTCTTATAAGACTAAAATCAAGTGTGGCCATGTCAGCATTATCTTCTGGGATATTACAAGCCAAGATTCCATCATGGACTGCAGGATGCAAGGTTTTCACATGCCCTCCACCCCCCTAACATTTCAGGTAATCCTGTGAGCTCAGAGACATCTCTGACTGCCAGCCCAGCATCCCGGAGAGCTTTTGCTGTCCCTCCAGAAGCGATGAGATTCAAACCAACAGAAGTGAGGCTTCTGGCAAATTCCACCAGGCCGGTTTTGTCAGAGACATTAAATAGGGCGAGCAGGGTGGGTGACATGGCTGCGGGCAGCAAGGTCACGGCGGGCGGGGGCCGGGGCGGGGTGGCTGCAGCAACGCCATGTGCGAGGGCCCTTTTGTGGGGTTTTTATCTGGTTTTGGTATCAAGGTAATGCTAGCTCATAGAATGAATTTGGAAGTTTCCTTCCTTTTCTATTTTTTGGAATAGATTGAAAAGAATACATGCTCTTTAAATGTTTGGTAGAATTCACTTGTGAAGCCATCTGGCTCTGAACTTCTGTTTGTTGGGAGTTTTTTTTTTTCTTTTTTTTTTCTGACTACATTTTTTTGCGGGTAGCCAGTCTGTTCCAATTTTAAAGACACTTTAATTTTAAAAATAAGTTAGTGAATGATTTTTCAAATGTAGTCCAGTGACTATGTACGTTTCACATTCTCTATTTAGTGTTCTCCACTTAGTGGGGCAAGGTGGAAAATACTAAGGGGGGGGGCAAATAATGATAGAAAAAGGAATATTTGATTTAATTTTCCCTTTGCATCTAGAAGGCCGTCAAGTTAGTGTAAAGCACATGAAATCTGGGGAGAGCTAAAATCATAAGTCAATAAAAAATGTGTAATTTTTAAACCTGAACTTCTTTACAGGGGCAGAATCAAGCATATAACAAACAGGCAGGCACACAAAGATAAAGACTCCAAAAAATTAAGGAGAGATACTTGATAAATTCCAACTCTGACTCTTGTCCTTTTGTTCAAGTTAGTAAGATCTATGAAGTATCCCCAAGTATAGCAATGGTTACATTCTGTGGCATTACTTTTTTTTTTTTTTAAAGATTTTATTTATTTATTCATGTCAGACAGAGGGATAAAGAGGCAGAGAAACAGGCAGAGGGAGAAGCAGGCTCTCTACAGGAGCCCAATGTGGGACTCAATCCCAGATTCCAGGATCATGCTCTGACTCAAAGGCAGAAGCTCAACCGCTGAGCCACCCAGGCATCCTGTGGCACTTTTGAGGGGAAGACACAAAATATCACCTCTGAATTACAGAGTAGCATGCATATTTTTTCATTATATGATAAAAACTAAAATAATATTCTCAAAGACATATTCAAGACTGAATATTGAAATATATATATATTTAATAATAAATTTATTTTTTATTGGTGTTCAATTTGCCAACATACAGAATAACACCCAGTGCTCATCCCATCAAGTGCCCCCCTCAGTGCCCATCACCCAGTCACCCCCATCCCCAGCCTCCTCCCCTTCCACTACCCCTAGTTTGTTTCCCAGAGTTAGGAGTCTTCATGTTCTGTCTCCCTTTCTGATATTTCCCACCCATTTCTTCTCCCTTCCCTTCCCTTCCCTTCCCTTCCCCTTCACTCTTATTTATATTCCCCAAATGAATGAGACCATATAATGTTTGTCCTTCTCTGATTGACTTATTTCACTCAGCATAATACCCTCCAGTTCCATCCACCTTGAAGCAAATGGTGGGTATTTGTCATTTCTAATGGCTGAGTAATATTCCATTGTATACATAATCCACTTTAAATCCTTTAACGAGGATCCATTGGAGGGCAAGTGTGAATATTGAAATATTAAAGAAACTAAGAAAAATACCAAAATGATTTCCTGTATTTCCACTCCTCATTGCTTACCTCCTCATTCACTTTTCTACCCTCTCTAATTTGCCTAAAATTCTGTTTTTTATTAGGATAATTAATGAACTACCTCCTTGTCTCTAAATTTGGTAAGAATCTTCTTGTATTGATTTCAATTGACCTCCTAGAAACATTCAACATTTCTGAATTCTCTTGTTTTGAAATTTTCCCCTCATATTTTTGAATTTCTTCTGACATTTATGGTCAATCTTTAGCTTCTCTTTTGAAAATGATCTGTTATACGTAGTCATTAAATGCTGGGATTATTCAAATTTTATTACTGTGTGCTCTTCTTTTTTCATTCCATGTTCTTTCTCTAATGAATTATATCCTTGTTTCTTCAATTCTTCAACCAACATTGATCTACTCATACATTACAATCACCATCCTAAAATTTGAATTTATAATTTCAACTTGAATTTTTCAAAGGTGCTTCAAAATTAAGGTATTGAAAATTAAAGTCACCCTACACCCCCAAACCTGTTAAAGTCATACTCATAGGAGTGATACTTAACATATCCATCTCCATATCCTATAATCTATGCATCACCATTATTTATTAATGTTATTTTCTAAACCTATCCAAATCCATCCACTTACCTGGATCTTATCACTACCTTAATGCAAATAGTCATCCTCTTTAAATTAGATTGGGGCAATCTCTTCCTAAGTAGGGTGCCCATGTTAATTCTTTTTCCCACTTTTAAATTCTGTTACCCACCACAGCTCACAAGACTTTAATATCTTTCCTTAGCTATTAGGATAAATACCAATTTCCTTAAATGTTGCTCAGGCACTATATTAACTGGTCCTTATCCCATTAGCCTCATTTCATATAGGCCTTTCACTCACAGACTGTATTCCCCGATAATGTCATATATCCTCATGTCTCTGATTGGAAATCTGTACTTCTACACACTTTGCCTGATTGAATACCAACTCATCCTACAGCTCTCCCATCAGTTCTTACTTCCTTAAGTCAGCTTTCCTTGACCTCCATTCTCTAGTTATCTGGTTTCTTTTTCTTTCTTTCTTTCTTTCTTTCTTTCTTTCTTTCTTTCTTTCTTTTTTTTTTTTTTTTTTGTTATCTGGTTTCAAGGCACCCTGCAATTCTCTTCTGTAGCACATATTATAGGTATAGGCTGAGAAAATTAAGGCCATTCCACCTTAAGTTCAGCGTTAGCACAAGTACAGCCATCTCAGGCCCTTGCGAATAAGAGCTGAACTTTACCTTACTTCAGTTACAGGAAAAAAACAGCTTAATGCCCTTGAAAGCCCCATATCAGAATGTAAACAGAGCTTAAGAAACTCCTCCACCCCTTCTGGAAATTCCCTAGACCAGCCCATAAAACTAAGCTGGAACTCACCTCGGGGTCCAAGTCCCTGCTCCGCTGTGTCAGGTATACTTGGACCCAAGCTCGAGCTTGTTAATAAACCCTCATGTACTTGCATTGGTGTTGGCTCCTTGGTGGTTTCTTGGATTCACAATCTTGGGGACAGCATATATATATGTATATGTATATTTATATATATACATACATATATATGTATATATATTTATACATATATACATATACATATATATATTTAATTATATTTAAGCCATAGGTGCTTAGAAGTCAGAGACTCAAGCTGATACTACTTGCTACCGTGCTATTTAGTACCTGGCATAGACCTGGCACTTGGTATTGAAATATTTGTTGATAATGAATGGCATAGGAAAATATACAGGTAAAATACAACATGGAGAGTACAAAATGCTAAGAATGGAATGGCAAGGACAGCAGAGCAGATTAGTAAATAGACAAGAGGAAAGGAATGTGAGTCTCAATGAGTAGAGATGATGAGTTAATATCAAGTTTATCTATATATTTGTTTTGGTTATACTGTGGCATTTATACAGATATATATTGTTTGATGTTATAAAGGATATATGTAGTATAACATATTTCATAGAAAGAACTTAGGTAACTTGTTTAATAAATCATATATCAAGTATCTTCATACACAATGAGCAATCCATTTTTAAAATTGTTTTTTGAAATATATGAGTGAAATATCTTTTCAGGATTTGTGGGAAGTTCTGGCATTTATACTGGTAATTTGGGCCTTTAAAGTGAATAGACTTCATATGGATTATCTATTTCAGAATGATGTACTAACAATTCTCTCTTTCTCAGTTCAGGAACTCGGTATAGCTGAGCCACAGTTATTGGTTTTCAGGTAGAAATTGTAAATTTCTGCCTCAGAATAAACTTCATTTTAAGTAAGCTTCAGTAATAGCATTGTGTTGTCATTGAGCAGCAAGAAAATGTTGAAGATATGTTCTACATTTTTATTTTGTATCTGCACATTTTATTTCTCTCTTACAACTGCTTTTTATGCTATTGTCTTATAGGCAGAAACATAGCATGTGCTACATTTCTACCTGTAAGGTACATTTTCCTCCCTTCTCTTATTGTTAAGTTCTAATAACAACAATAAAAAAAAAAAAAGACTTAAAGACAAAGGGAAAAATGGAGCAAGAGGATATGGCTTTGTTTAATTTAATGGTTTTTAAAAATCATTTTAAATCTATTTGTTCTTCTTTGTATTAGCACAATGCATAATGACAGTACTTGGAATTAATGTACATCCATGTGCATTACAATGGGTATTCACTGTAACTTAGCAACAGCTAAGTGTGGCTTCTTCAGCTTGTTGATTTCCATTGATGGACCTGGGAGGCCATAGAAAATTCAATTTACTCTAAATTTCTTATGTTGGCAGTTAAATGTTAAGCTCCTGTTTACAGAAAGCTCTTTTGTGAATTGCCAGTTAGAATGCAGAAAGCTCTATTCCACACAGCGGGAAGTATTAGCCATTTTCTTTTGGGGGAAGGGTAGTAAACAAGTTCCTGCTATAACTCCTTCTTGTCCCTATGTTTTAACCAGAATAGTTCCAAAATAGGAAAAGCAGGTGAGATATATCAGCTCACAAAATTTAAAATGAGCTTTCAATTCAAGGAAAGGTCATAATTCTTCATGGAATAAATATGAAGAGAAACCCTTTTATTTATGTCAGTAAAAGAAAAGCTGAGTTACAGAACTTCTAGGTAATTATTAGTACCCTTCACCCTTGACTTACCTATAGACCCCAGATTTCCATATATTTTGATTTTATGGGTGGGGGACAATTGAGGGGATGCACAGGATTGCCAATTTCTATTTTAATGAATGGGTGCATTAAAAAAAAACAACAACATTTATATCAGCATATCATCACAGCACAATAAATGTTTACACACCAAAAAAAAAAAGGGAATTAAATTAGAAATTTAATAGGTACTCTAAATTGAATACAAAAAATTTAAAAATAAATCCTGTATTTTGTCCTTGTTTTACTTGCAGAACAATATTGATCTGTGACTCTGAATTGAGGAAGGCTTAATCCAAAGGTCATTTAGAGCTGTATACATACATATCCTATTCTATTCTTCCAAACTGATTAAAGAGTTTAGAGGAGAACTGTCCAAAAGTCTTTTCCCATAACTTCTTGAGGAAATAAATTTAATCTGGTTATTTCCTCAAATTTTTTGAACCTCTTTTAATCACTTTAAAATATGGCAAAGAAAGATAACAGGAAAAAGGGTAAGAGGGAAGTCAATAAGATAGCTAGTGATGAAGTTAGGGAGATAGTGATACAGTAAGAAATTTTTCATTAATAAGATAGCATAGAAAGTTTAAAAATAACCCTAAAATTGTAAAAAATATCAAAAAGTATTCAAAAATATTATCTGATTACTGATGAGGGAACAGGGCTAGCTGCCAAAGCACAGCTGATATCCCAGAAATGACCCCCACCCAGAGTGGGATATTCTTCAGGAAGTTTCCAGTTGTCTTAATGTTAATGCCTTGCTAGAGGGAAAAAGCAATCTTTAACTTGACAATGGCAAGGCCTACAGTATCTTGTAGGTCCTCCTTAGCATATGAAAATCCTTTTGAATCTCCCTTTTTGCTTTCCTCCCCCAGCTCTACAAGTATATAATATGCCACCCTTCTCAGGCCCAGGACTGCCAGTCTTCCTGCCCATGGGTTCTGTCCCCATGCCTTAATAAAACCACCATTTTGCACCAAAGATGTCTCAAGAATTCTTTCTTGGTCATCGGCTCTGGACCTCACCTACATTCCAAACCTTCATCAATTACTATGTAATAAATTAGAAATGATAGGGACACCAAAACACTGCCTTCATCTGGAAAATGTAAACTATTTTACCAACCAGCCAAGAAATGGAAATAACAAAACTCAGTAGCCAAAGGAAATGATGCTTCTAAATAATAAAAAGGATAATCAGAACAAGAATTATTATTTTTTGAAGATTTTATTTATTTGAGGGAGAGAGAGAAAGAGCACACATACGAGGAGCTTGGGAAGGTGCAGAAGGAGAAATGAAGATGCAGACTCCCTGCTGAGCAAGAGCTTTATAAGGGGCTTGATCCTAGAACCTGAGATCATGACCTGAGCCAAAGTAAGATGCTTAACCAACTAAGCCATCCAGGCACTTCTAGAACAAAAATTATTTAGAAATCAGCACAATACAATCTCTGCAAATAAGACCGTGTGGGATGTTGCCCAGAGGAAAATTTATTAGGAGATAAAAACATCAACAAATTAGGCATTCATCTTAAAATAACAAACAAAAGTAGTAATATGAATCCACGCTAAGCAGACAAGATTTGATTTAAATTAAAGTAGATGCAAATTTTTAAAAGATCAGTAAAACAGGAAAAATGGGGAAAAAATGAAAAATAGAAGAGAAAAGAGAATGTAAACAATGTTAGAAATGAGAAAGAAAACATAATCTACTTAGGGAACAAGTGTTCAGCAACCACTATGTACTGGATGTTGTTATACATGACAGGAGTACACCGGTAACAAAACAGACAAAATCTCTCTTGTCATGGAACTTACACTAGCATGCAAAGACAGTAAATCAGGAAGATGAATTATTAAACTGTATAACATATCAGACAGTAATAAGTACTACAGAGAACAGTAAAGTAAGAAAGTGCGTTGCAATTTTTAGATAGGATGGTAAGGCATGACCTCAAAGAGGTAAAATTGAACAAAATCCTGAAAGAAATTTATGAGTACACCAGCCACATATTGATAGAGTAGGCAGTTATTTAGACATGAGCTGTAGGCAAATGCAATGATAAACTGGTGACACATTAGAAATCTGAGGGCATGGCATCCTGACTGGCTTTTAACATCTTGGCCTTATGACTTCCCACACTTCAGGGCTGACTGATCAAGAGTCACAGGTGCAGAACATGCACTGTCTTATCCAACTTCTGACCCAGGATAACCTATAGCTTCATTAAAATATATTTACATTGTGGTTTTGAACTACCACCCCCACCTCCACCCCTTAACATGGGAGAAAATTAGTGGCCATGACCATTCTGGTAGGGACCTTGCAGGGCTAAAATTCTTCCAATCCCAGCCAGTAGCAATCCTTTGGAAGATTGGAGACAACCTCAGTCAGAAGCCACCCTACTTGTGACCCACACCTATGAAAACATAAAAAGACAAGACATTTCTAACCCTGCTTTGGTTGCCACCTCTGGGCCTGCTGGCTCTTCCATCTTTAGAGTACATATTGTCCTTAATAAACTGTGCTTCTGGCTATCTTCATTCCACTGAGGATCTTCCTGTAAATCTTTCCTCGGGAATTCAAGAACCAAGACCTCCATTTACACAGAGAAGACTCTCCTATGAGCTATAGGTTACAAAATCTTAGGGAGAGTATTTTATGCAAATTGAACTGTTCCCTGAAGTAAGTAAGAGTTCATCTGGTATGTTTGAGGAAAGGCAGAGATCCCTAGCTTAAAATTGAGCAGAGGGTAAGGAATATAGAAAATGAGGCCAGACAAGTAATAAAGCACCTGGTCCTTTGGAACCTCTTAAATCATTTTAAGGATTTGAGGTTTACTTGAAATGAGATAGGAAACCATTGGAGAGTTCTTGCAGTAGAGAAATGTGGTCTAAACAAAATTCAAGTTTGGCTGCTTGTGTAGAAAACAATGAGGAATGGCAAGATCAGAAGAAAAGAAGCCAGTTGAGAATCTAGTAAAAACAGTGAGATAAATGTGGCCTTCTCCAAAAAGTGATAGCAAAAGAGTAGTTAATCCTATATAAACTATTAAAATAGAGCTCATGGAAATTTCTGTTTGATTTAAAGTTGTGTATAAGATTTGAAAATATAGTTTGATTGAATTTCTAAGAATATAAACACACATATATTTGACTCAAAAATATATGAGAAACCTAAATTATTAATTTGACAGAGCAATAGCACTTAAATAATTGACAAGGTAATCAAAGATAAAGAAACAAGAAGCTATGTCTGGAATATTTTATGGCCAGGATCTAACATTCAAAATAAGAGTCCATCAATAGAGAACAAATACACTATGGCACATTTATGCTAAAAATAATATGTAGCCACTGGTAGAATGAGGTGAATTTGTGTAACTTGAAAGGTGTTCTTGTGTAATGTGAAAGATGATATATTTTTGAGTAGGACAGTACTATCAGAACAATCGGTATATTATGTTACAATTAATTTTGTTTGCTTGGTTGTTTCAAAAAATACACAAATAATCAATATCTTTCTTTAGGAGATACAATAAATTTTGAAATTAGATACCATATTGAGTATAAGTTTGAATTTGGGATGGAAAAGACATTCATATTTTTCAATGCAAACATTTATTGATATGAAATTCTTTTACCATGTATGTGCATATTGCTTTTCATGATAGGCCCTAATAAGTCAAAACCCCTCTCACTATACATTCTTGGTATATGTACATATGTAAATGCTTCAAAATCATGAGAAAGACAGAGATGACATTTAACCGAGAGGTTTTTTTGGGGGGAAAATTATAAACTTCCTTGAAATTTAGCTTTACTTTCTTCAATAATTTGAAATATGTGATTTTATAAAAAGATTAGTCACTCTACAATGAGTTATCGTTATAAATAATATAGCTATAAATTACATTTTTTCTTATAATATGTTAGAAGCACAAATTATTTTTTTAAAGATTTTTATTTATTAATTTGATGGAGAGCAAGTGAGAGAAAGCGAGAGAAAAAACATGAATGGGGAGAGGAGCAGAAGGAGAAGGAGAAACAAACTTCCCATTGAGCAGGGAACCCCTTACAGGGCTTCATCTCTGGACTTAGGGAGCATGACCTAATCCAAAGACAGACACTTAACCAAATGAGCTACACAGGTGCCCCAGAAGTAAAATTGTTTTTATATAAAAACTAAGGTGATGGGCAGCCCTGGTGGCTCAGCGGTTTAGCACAGCCTACAGCCCAGGGTGTGATCCTGGAGACCTGGGATCGAGTCCCATGTCGGGCTCCCTGCATGGAGCCTGCTTCTCCCTCTGCCTGGGTCTCTGCCTCTCTCTCTCACTCTCTCTCTCTCTCTCTCTCTGTGTATCTCTCATGAATAAATAAATAAAATCCTTTAAAAAAATGAGACTCATGATCTTTAAAAAAAAAAACTAAGGTGAATATAGGAAGCAATTCAGCAGGATAGTAGTATTTAATATAATAAAATATTAGAAATTTGGCATGTAAAATACACTTTCAGGTATATGAACCTTGTTTGGTTATAACTTCAAGCTTTATTTATTTAAAGGAGAGGTATGTTTAAATTAATTTTTCTAGTTATTTAAATTTAGTTCTTTATACTTTATAGTTTCATCTTCTGTTTCCAATTTTTTCTCCCCTTAGGTCATTTGTGCATTAACTAAAATTTTTTAAAATACTAAAGCAAAGGCTGCCATTTCTCTTATTGCTCTCATTAAGTCAGAAATGACTTTGTGTATGTATGTTCACACACATGCATTGGATTTTCCAGTAAAACAGACAAAAATGCTGCCTTTGTGTATCATCGTATTTCATTGTATATGATATATGTATATATATATATATATACACACACACATATATATAAATGTTCACCGATAGTGATGTTTATTTTCGTAATTAAATTATTGGTCTGCCGAAATAATATTTTAAGTTTTTAAGAATTTTTTAACTACTGAAAATGTCACTGAATATTCAATAAAAGCAAAACAAAAAAATCCATGAGTAAATATGGCAGTTTTTAAGAAACAATGCACTTAATGGTGGTGTGATTATCCTTCTTCATTTCTTTTTATCATACAGTAATTCATATTACTTATAGAAAAATGAATATAAAACTAAGAGAGGAAACAGACTTTTGGAGGAATGCTGCAAATTTATAAATGGGGCATTCTAGAGAACTAGCCTTCTCTTTCAAGGCTCATAGTGTCTAAATAAATTGATCACTATCTAATAGAAGGTCCCAACATTTCAGCTCTTGGATTTTATGGACCAAGGGCATAGTCTACCTTGGCACCTTGATTCAGCAAACCAGCTAGACAATTTAAATAGAAGTAAAATGCAAAATTCTTCTAGTCCTGGAACCTCAAAGTAGCTCAACCTCAGTTCATCTGCTTCTTTAAGAGTCTACTCCCATAGTGGTACCCTGAACATAACTCATAACTCTATGGCCACCATCTCCTATGTTTCCATGTCTTTTCATGGCTTTATGTCCTATAAATCTCCTTTGAAAAATCATAGTTCCTCTTAAGTTTCCCTACCCTTGATATTGTTTCTCATTCTGAAAACCATGATGACTCTTTTCAAATATAATATTGTATCTTAATTTCTCAAGTCCTTTCTCTTCTCCAACACCCTGATACTGCTACAGGGTGAATCAGAATTCTATGGCTTAGTATGTTGAACTATAGAGTTCACACTCTAATTTAATACAATCACTACCACTGGGCAATAATAATACTTGTTCCAGGTAAAGTTCTTGTAATGCATTTTACATTTACCAGTCTTGCCAAATTTCCTAACACCATCATCTACAGTTTGCTTCTAACAAGTGCTTTCTATTTTCCTCTTTAATAAAGAAATAGATACCATGCTTTAAGTTAATTTTTTGCCTTCACTCATTTATTCATTCAACATAAGGGCTTACCCTGCCTTCTGCAAAATATCAATATTTTATATTGGAAAAACAAGAATATGTCTTTCCCCCTTGGAAGATTCAAAATCTGGTGGAAAACCACATATGTAAGCAGTAATATGTGAAATCATGGTAATTGCTTTGAGGGGCTATGTACAGGAATGGAAAATAATTTTACCAGAGAAGGCCAAATGAATTATGAATACATACTGGCACACATATTGGAAAGAATATTCCTAGCAAAAACATCAACTTGCAACAATTTTGCAAATGTTAAAAGACACATAGTGTCGAAGAACACATAGTGTTCGAGGATAGTTAAGTATAATTAAATCAGCAAATCCACATTTCAACTCTATGTTTTAAAAGGTTAACTTGAGGGCAGCCCCGGTGGCGCAGCGGTTTAGTGCCTCCTGCAGCCCAGGGCGTGATCCTGGAGACCCGGGATTGAGTCCCACATCTGGCTCTCTGTATGGTCCCTGCTTGTGTCTCTGCCTCTCTCTCTGTGTCTCTATGAATAAATAAATAAAATCTTTAAAAAATATGTTAAAAAAAAAGTTAACCTGAACAACAGTATAGTGTGGCTCAGAGTGTGAAAAATTGAAACAGGGAGAGAAAGAAGTTTGAGGATTTTTACAATTGTATTAAATGGGATAAAATGATGATGTCTAGAATGAGACGAAAACACTGGAAACAGAAAGCTTATAAAATAGATACTGAGGAGCTAGGAATAAAGGAATTTGGGGACTGATTAGATATAGAAGATAAGGAAGAGAAATTGATCAATATTATTATTATTCTTTGAGAATTTGAATATAGGAAGGAAAGCCATTTTTTGAAAAAAGATGTTGAATTTATTTTGGCCTATTGAATTTGAGGTACATTTTAAACATTCAGGAAACTTGCAAGCATTCAAATGCCTTATATCCCTAAATACAATAAGAACTTTACTACCCTCACAGTCCTCCCCCTCAAATTCTCTAAAAGCAGAACTATTTGAAGAAGTATTTGAATTCTTACACCACATTTTTCTTATTATGAGGATATTTTTTCAATTACTTTCTTTGGAGCATTAAAGTAATGCTGAGAGAAGATACATTAGCCTGAAATGACTTCAATCAATGCTAATTTGGAAAACTTATAGAGGTCACCAATAGAAAAGTAAAAAAGGAAGCAAGGAAAATTAACATCAATTAGTCCTTATTCCTGAGAGTGTGACCTCACAGATTTAAAGGCCACATGTCACTACAAACAAGCTTGTTAAATAGTTTAAAGAAGCAATAGAGAAAACGGTTATGTAGCAGAGATCACAAAGATATTCCAAGAGAGTAGGAAAAAAAATGTTCTGTTACACAAATGATTTGGTTGTGCTTTGGGATAAAATTTGCAGTGACAGCATAATACATGGATTCAACATTGGCCACCTTTCAGACAAACATAGACCGTCAAGATGATATTCTGTAGAAGTGTGTGTTATATTATTCCAAACAGTCACTCTGATAAATGAGAGTCTCTAATGTTGAAAATTAAAGTTCAAATAAAATAGCTTCATTATTATTTTATAGAATATAGGAATTTAAATAAGTATGTACAGTAGATTAATTATAATTATACTTTTGGCATATTTAATCTATAATTTGAATGTAGAATATATATTTAAAATTCTCTTTGGGAATTTTATATTTGTGTTTACTTTATCTTTCAGCATATACATTAACTGGATCTGGAGTTCCCAATATTGTCATGTACCATTTATATGCCAAATAAAGAAGTGAAGGACAAACACTGTGCATTAAATTATCAGCCCTTCCTATTATATAACTTTTATCCTACCAACTGTGCTCAGTCCATGCAATTGAAATATTTCAAGGTTTTCTTTTTCTTCTTCAGTTTCCTATTAGAATTTAAGCTTAGCTTTAGAATCAGATAATAGGGCCTGAGTCTGTAGTTCCTAGCACTTTATAACCCCATAACCAGAGTATTATATTGAAAGCTATAACATTTGCAGCTGCTAATTGGTATTCTGCATTTTCACTAATGTGTTAGATATATCCCCTCTGGATGCAAAATACTATTCCTCTTTTAATGCAATGGTGGCAAAGTCAAGAAACCATTGCTGCTGTGCTTTATTCACGAATTAAAATCTTCCAGGATTAAGGTGGTCATTGTAGTTATATGATGAAGAATGAAACTTAAGGTTTTGTCAACAATTGTCATACAACCACAATGGGGAGCCAACTGGCACCATGGAAGTAAGAATGGTCAGAGACAGAAAGAAAATGGGTCCAAGAACCATATTTCACAAACTTTCAATCCAAATCCTGAAGACTGCTTATGTTCTCGCTATGCAAGCCAATACTTTTTATTATTTAAATTTTGAGTTGTTACTTTTCTATGTAACCCAATTTAACTTTATCAATATTTAATAAAAATCTACATTCTGCCTTAAATATAGTCATTTTCCTTCATTGTAAAGGAATTTTCCCTGACCTTAGTCCCCATATCCAGCACACTTATTAGCTGAGCTTGTGTGGGTATTTATATGACATCTGTTGACCCTGCCTCTCCTTAGCAGGTCTAAGCTTCATGTCATTACATTCAAGGTCTTTATAATCTAGTTCCATTTAAATTCCTAGAGACATCCTTTGTCACTCCTTGTAACACTGACTATGCTTCAGCCATGGTTCCCTGAATGTATTTCTTTTATACTTTGTGGTTTAAATATGTGGACCTCTGTATCAGAATGTCTGTTACTCACTTCTCTAACAGGTAAACATCAACTCATCTTTCGATTCCAGTAGGATTCTGATTTTCCCACATAGAGTACATTATTCTCCTCACTATGTTTCCTTCCATTGAAGTTTTGAACATCTCACTACTGATTAATTATTGATTACTGTCTTTTTTCTGTAAATGTTTATTGGATTATAAGATCTTTGATGGCAGAGATTTTATTTTATTCATCTTATTTTTCCAGAACCTGGTATAATACTTTGTGGATATTCATGTACAGGAGACAGAATAAATGCTAGATGGAAGAAAAGGATGACATGAAAGAGAAAGAGCGAGAGAGAGAAAAGAACATAAAATAGCTCTAATGGAATAAGAAAATCTGAGCATAGAAAACAGCTGCAGGGATCCCTGGGTGGCGCAGCGGTTTGGCGCCTGCCTTTGGCCCAGGGCGTGATCCTGGAGTCCCGGGATCGAATCCCACGTTGGGCTCCCAGTGCATGGAGCCTGCTTCTCCCTCTGCCTGTGTCTCTGCCTCTCTCTCCCTCTTTCCCTCTCTCTGTGTGACTATCATAAATAAATAAAAATTAAAAAAAAAAAAAGAAAGAAAACAGCTGCAAATGAGGAGTAGAACTGGTACTAATCATACATAATTCCTCCTTCCCTCCCTCCCTTCCTTCCTTCCTTCCTTCCTTCCTTCCTTCCTTCCTTCCTTCCTTCCTAAAGATTTTACTTATTTATTCCAGAGAGAGAGAGAGATGAATTGGAGGAGGAGCAGAGGGAGAGGGACAAGCAGACTCTACTCTGAGTTCAGAACCCAAGGCAGGGCCCAGGCTTAGGACTCTGATATCATGATCTGAGCCCAAACCAAGAACCAGATACAACTGACTGAGTCAACCAGGCATCCTGATAATTGCTTTCTAAGAGATGATTCACGATGTAAATGTTCTTCCACTAAGAATCACAAGTAGAGTTCACTATTTCATTTATTGCTTGATAACTATCTTATTTATTCAAGGGTAATGAAAAGCAATTTAGTTTTAGATTAAAGGTCAAAACATGAAGATAACCTAATATATAACTTTGAATAGTAAATTTGATCAAATAACATACTGTTAGCCATGCATGAGGAAAAGCAAGTGCATGGATTAATAAGATTCATGTAGCTATTCTGACAGAAGAAGATGTTCTCTCATGGTAGCTGTAAGAATTTGCAGAAATCAGTCCATGAATTTACAGAGAATATTTTGACATAGAAAAGCAACAAAACTTTCCAGGGGATCTTAGTTAGAAATATATTTTTCAATTAATTATGAAATATTTTTCAGAAATCAATACCCTTTCTCATTGTGGGTAGTGGATGTTTCTTTGGATGATTTTAAGATTTTTAGTGTTATTCTCAGATCATAAATGTTCACCAAGTGAATTAAAAAAAAATCTATTACTTTGGGAATACCTTTAAACCATCCAAAAGACAGCTGGATTAATTGGACCCATGGATATCCTTACCTGATATAGAAAACTAATATTCATGGGAAAATACAGGAGAATTGATTACTAGTCTGACAGGTGCTATTTAATTTCTCATCAGTGACTATGAACATCTCTTTATTCAGTCTGGGAGCATTTTCCCCTCTAAGAATTCAAAGCCCCAGTATGGTTGGGCCTGCTTAACTGAGTAATATTTAATCTCCTAAGTCACTAAATTTGAAATTATATAAGCACAATTCAGTTAATATGTGTTCTTATAAAAATCAATTATAATCAAGTTTCAAGTGGATACCTCGTCCAGTAATTCCTATTTTGATAAATGTCATTATTTTCCAAAAAGTCAACCAAACCAGAAAACAAAGTCGACCCTGGACTCCTCCCTTTCATTCATTTACCAATCAATAATCCTATTATTTCTACTTACTAATTATCTCTCTACTCTTTCTATTTAATGCCTTTATATTTTTATTGTCACTGTTAAATCTCTAAACTGTTTTCCTACATCCATTCATTCTTGTTTCCTGAAAATATATTTTTACAAGTGATATTCAGGCATCATCTCAAACTCAATGGATCAAAGAAAAAATTCTATTTCCACACACTCCAAAGGGTCCATCCTCAATTTTTTTTTTATCTTATTACATGGTAACAGCATTTTTTCTTACTTCTCAGTTCACAAAACTATCTCATACAGCATCAAATGCATAAAGACATCATATAGGTTCAATTTCTTTAATGTATCTATAATCAAGTATTTCCCACTACCTTTTTCCACAAATATGCTTGTCCAACCCACAGTTATCTTTTGCTTCATTTGTTGGGAAGCCTTCTAACTCTTCTGCCTGCTTCCATGCTTGTACCACTGCAGTGTATTGTCTTTTTTTTTTTTTTTAAGATTTTATTTATTCATGGGAGACACAGAGAGAGAGGCAGAGACATAGGCAGAGGGAGAAGCAGGCTCCACGTAGGGAACCCGATGTGGGATTCCATCCTGGGACTCCAGGATCACACCCTGAGCATGAAGGCAGATGCTCAAACACTTGAGCCACTTAGTTGCCCTTGTACTCTCCATGTTGTAACTAGAAATTATTTTCTTTAAAGATTTCATTTATTTATTCATGAGAGACACACAGAGAGAAGCAGAAACACAGGCAGAGGAGAAGCAGGCTCCTCCCAGGGAGCCCGATGTGGGACTTGATCCCAGGACCCTGGGACCATGCCCTGAGCCAAAGGCAGACACTCAACCGTTGAGCCACCCAGGAGTCCCTATAAATTATTTTTTAAACATAACTCAGAGCATGCTACTCTCTGTTCTAAATTTTCAATGGTTTTCCACATCACTCAGTCCTAAATTAGGTTTGTAAGAACTTACATAATCTTCTACCAGCTGCTTTTCTAATCTCACTTCCTAATAGGCTTCCCTCTGCTGATTTCATTCCAGCTACTTTGTCCTCTTTGCTATTTCTTTGTAGATGCCAAGCATGTTCCTTTCTCAGGGTCTTTGTACCTAATGTCATTTTAGCTTGGAACACTCTTTCTGAAGATAAACACTTGACTTACCTCTTCACATCATTTTTATCTGTACTCAAATATCACTTCATCAAAAAGGTCTTCTCTGATCACCTTCCTAAAACCACTCTTCTCTCATTTTGTATCTTCCTCCCATTTCATTTGTATTCATAGTACTTGTTTTCATCTAATTATTTATTTGCTGATTAATTTCTCTTTCACTAGAATATATATTCACAAAGAGCAAGAACATCATCTGTTTTGTTCACTATTGCATTTCCAGCTTAATAATGGAACAGCACTTGGCACATAGTCAAAATTAATTAGGTATCTTGATTTTGTTAAATCCTTTAAAAATTATCTTTGTAATATATGCATGCATATATAAAATAGATATATGTATATGCACATGTGTATTTGTTATTCTTCAATTTCAAAACAGTCAGTGAAACTATCAGCACAACAGTGGAAGGAAATTTTTGACCTAGTCTCCAGTGGAAACTGGTGAAAGTCCTTAAAACACAGACAAATGATCATTTAAAGCCTTTGGAAGTGGTCCTAAGGGAAAGCAATAAATGAATAAACATCTATTCAGGGAAATTTATGAAAATACAAGAAAAGCAAGTATATGGTATTTGAACAACAACAAAATGTTTCCTCCTTCCTTATCCTAGCTCAGTAAGGTGAAGACAGCACTCCAGATTGCTGCAGTCCAGAACACAGGGCTTTCCTCCACCAAATCCCAATCAAAGGGCTTTCTTCTTAAGAAAAGTGAGATATCAGTATTTCTCATCCTGCACCCGACAACTTGTTGCTAAAGCTAACTCCCAGGATGTGGGGTGAAAGTGAGAGCTCCATTTTTCAGGCCAGCTTAAACTCAACTCATGGGATAAAGGTGTGGTGTACTGAAAATCCTGAGCCCTGATTACCCATGCCCTGAATCATAAAGTGCTGGCTCCATGACAAGAGACAAGTCAAATGGATCTCAAGTTCATGTCCCTAGCTTCCACTGAGTGATCAACTCCTAGACAGTGAATTTTCAGTCAGAGAGAAGCTTGCCAGTATTCCTAACACCAGCTCAAGATTCAGAGATTTTTGCCTTGGGAGAGAAGCAGACCATAAAACAGAGAGGTCCTAATCCCTTCCTGAGAAACTCACTTCATTGCAACAGAGCATGGAGAAGTTCAAGCCTAAGTGTGCTCTCAAAAACAGTGATGGTTGAGGCCAAAGACAGTTGAAGGAGATTCAAGATACAGGCTAAGTTGTTGGACATCTAATTTCAGATGAAAACTGGAGAATCAGACAGCTGAGTGGAGCCTTCTTGACATCAGAATACATATCAAACACTGACTTCAGAAGCTATTCCTTCACACAAGCAAGAATATGATTTATTGGGCAGCCCGGGTGTCTCAGTGGTTTAGCGCTGCCTTCAGCCCAGGGCCTGATCCTGGAGACCTGGGATCGAGTCCCACATTGGGCTCCCTGCATGGAGCCTGCTTCTCCCTCTGCCTGTGTCTCTGCCTCTCTCTTTCTCTCTCTCTCCTCTCTGTGTATTCTCATAAATAAATAAATAAAAATGTTAAAAAGAAAATAATTTGATTAATTCACAGCAATTTATGGCACAGGGAATTGTTGAAATCAATAAGGCAGTCAGCTGGTAATTAGAGGAGTTTAGCAGCTGAGTGTGGTTAGAGAAAGAGAGAGAAAGACCTACCATAGTCACTGCTATCACAGGATGATTGTGGCATACTCAAAGATGCACTTTCTTCAAGAGAAACATCAGAGGTTTAGCACTACTTAGGGAGAGTAGAGGAGAGAGGGAATAAAATAAATTTTATTTATAAATAACCACTAAAATAACCCATCTAATCATTAAATGAATAAACTAGGTAATAATCATAGCAAGTTCCAAGCTCAAGAGTTGGGGAGGACCCAAAGTTAGTATAATTCATTATCTAAGTTATCCAGTTAAGGGGTTCCTGGGTGGTACAATCAGTGAAGGGCCTGACTCAGTTTCAGCTCAGGTCATTAACTCAGGTCATGAGATTGTGGACTGCATTGGGCTCCAGGCTCCATGCTCAGTGTGGAGTCTGCTTGGGATTCTCTGTCTCTCTCCTTTTGCCCCTCCCACTCATGCTCTCTCTATATATAAAATAAATAAATAAATCTTTTTTAAAAATAAAGGCATGAAAGACAAGGCATGAAAGAAATAACATATGATTGAGACACAGGGTAATAAGGCAGACAACAAAAACCACTAGATTATCAGAAAAAACTTTAGCTATTATAAACATACTAACAGAATGTAAGGAAATTATGGGTAAAGACATAAAGGAAGTTATGTTGACAATATTGCTTGTTGTAGAGAATATTAACAGATAAATTATTTCCTTAAAAAAAGAACAGAATTGGAACTCAGGAGTTGAAAAGTACAAGTGATATTTAAAAATTCCCCTATATCTCAGTAGATCTGACCACCTCCTGACTCTTCAGTAAGACACCTCGAAGGACTGTCTAGATTTGCTGGATCATTTCACAATTCCATGTTCTTGCACATATTATTTTTTCTACTTCAAATATATTTTTTTCAATTTTTCAAATTTGCTTTGTAAATTAATCCTATGTGACTCCTTTCAAGTGTAGCATTCTCTGTGAAAGTTTCCTTTATTCTGTCCCTGAGTTGGTCCTTTTTTTTTCTTTGTAGAAAAGAAGTCCTTATTATGTTAATGTCTAATATTGTATTTGTTACAATGTGTTACAAACAATTATTTTTAAGTAAACAGAGATGATACATTACTCATGACTACCAGTGACATGAATAAATGAAAAAATTGGTTAATTTTTTAAATTATGGAATAATAAAATACAATTTTAAACCAATTGATAATTGCTATTACTCATGTTTTCTAGAAAATATGATAGAAATTACTTTATCATTGTGCTTTCTTATTCTCATATTTTGTATTATTTCATAGAATTCAGACTAGATAAGATGAACATTCTATGCATAGTATTTTAGACAATTCATATATATGTATATTAATGGATAGATCTAGATCTCGATATATATCTGTGTTAAGTTTGTTTCATCCAGAATATTTTGTGGATCTTTAAATGGATAAAAATACTGTTTTGAAGAACCATTCAGACTTTTCTGTAAAATTAAGAATATCTTTATAAGTGAAAAAACTTATAATTTCTAAAAATAAGACAACCCATTGTAACTGTACTTTAAATATCTATCATCTCTAAGAGGAGAACTGGAGAATTTAATTGAAAACTTTTAATCGAAAGCTTTTTCCTGTTCTCCATTTTTAGTGTGGCGGCAGCCACGAAAATGCACAGCTCATTTTTCCCTTCAAAAAAGAGATCTGTTACAAGTAAAATTGACATCCCCTATCTGCTGAAACTTAACCTCCACGACAGCACTCACTCCAAGACTATTCCCTTCCTGGGCTGCTACTAACCAATGACATAACATGATGAAGGTATTAGAGCTTGGCCATTTTTTTGCACAATATGTGATTCTTCCTCTATGTTATGTTCAGGGTCTACCCATTGGTCTGGCTGTGCAGTCTGAGGCTCTAATGGCATATGCTTCATTTTCGCTTTGTCTTTTCAAAGGTCTTAGACCTGCATTGTCAGAAGGTACTCCTTGTCTACTCCCATTTCTTCTCAGATGTCTACCCAATCATCTTCTACATGTACAATTTCATTTTGGTGTCTGATTCTCAGAAGATCCAAGCTTTGTATGATATACTTAATGTCTATATTTTGATAAATCTTTATTTTTTTAAGTGCACATGTTTAAGGCCTATACAAAATAAAAACAACCAACTCATCAGTCTCTTGAGCCATACCTCATATCAAATTCTTACTCTTCAGGTAAATATATTAAAACCTTTTTAATAGTATGCTTATATAGCCATTCCTTAATTTTTCTATTTAACATCAATTTTTTTCTTGATTTTTATTATGTCTTAGTTTTTAAAATTTTGTCTATTTATTTCCCATTGTTGGAGGTATTTGTTTTCATATACTCCCTTCCTCCCTACATATATATATATATATATATATATATATATATATATATTAAAGATTTTATTTATTCATAGAGACACACACAGAGAGAGAGGGGGGCAGAGACACAGGCAGAGGGAGAAGCAGACTCCATGCAGGGAGCCCGATGTGGGACTCAACCCCGGTACTCCAAGATCAGACGGTGCCAAACCGCTGTGCCACCGGGGCTGCCCCCAATATATTTTATTGCATAAATATTCAATAATTTAAGAGACTGTAGAATTTTTTTACTGAACAACACAGTGAATTACTTTCTTGCTCACTTTTTCCCTCGGTGTTAATTCCCCATTGTTGCTCTTTGCATGGTTTTCTATGGATCATTTACATGTTTATTCCCAAACTGTCTTCCAAAAGTATCTATATCATCACAAAACATTTAAGCACTTTAGGGCATCTACCAATTTCATTTTTTTTCTTCTTTGGAGACATATTCTCTGGAGTCGTTTCTCATGCTTCCAATTTATCTGGTTGCTATAGCTCTGGGCTCTCTATTACCGGCATCCTGGATGTTTCCTTACATCACTTCTGGGGCAGAAATGCTTGTATTACTTTTTCTTGGTTTAATTCCTTGCATAGGTAGAGCACATTATTTAGTAACTTCTTAAAAGATAGTGTTTGAAATATACACACATCCCTGAACATATTTTTACTCAACCTCTTTCTTCACTTGCAGTTGCATGAATATAGAATTCAAGATTGGAAATGCTTTTTCCTCAAGATTTTTAAAGCATTTTCCTATTATCATCTAGAATTTTTCTAGGCTAAAGACTTTTGATAAAGTCTTAAGTCATTCATATTTCTTCCTACTCACTATTTTGGAATTTTTTGATTACTTACACTGGAGTAGATCTATTTATACAAATTGTGCTGGATAGTTGCTGGAACTTCTTGTTCTAAAAATTCAGAATCTTCACTTCTAGGGACTTAGTTTTTACTCACTTTATAATTTCCTCCACTAATTTTCTAATCTTTTATTTTTCATCTTCATATTTTTGTCTCATTTTCTGGAAGAATAACCAAATTTTACTTTTAAACTTTTGAGTGATATTGTTCTCAGTTTTGATATCATGTTTGTCTGTTTGTTTGTTTTTTATTTTATGAGGCCTATTTTCGTCCCTAAATGTTCTTTTCTTTTAAACTTCTATTCTTGTATTGTGAATTTAGTATCCTCTCATATATTTGATGGTGTTTTTATTATTTCTTTGAATTTTTCTTCTACTGTCTGCACAGCATGTTTTGGTTCTTTTCTTATATTTATTTAATATCTGTCTGGCAGAGAAGTTTTAATGAAATATTCGGCAACCATTTGATAGGAGGTCACATTTAAAGAGATACACTAAAAAGCTATAGAAGCTGTGTTTATCCCAATCGTCTAGCTGGAGTGAATAGTTGGGATAATACTAGATATAAATTTCTATAGCAGTTTTCCTTGGACTAAGCAGTTTTCCTAGAGAAGATCTCTCTAATCCCTTACTTGAGATGATAGTGTTCATGAGCCGAGTGGGAGAAGGGAAACAGTATTTTCATCATTCAATGTCTAGTCTTTTGCTTCCCTCCTCTTTCTGGTATGATGCCCCATCCTATTTTGAGCCTCAGTTCTCTAAGACAGCAGTACCTTGGGGAGGGTATCTGTTGGACCTAAAGTCTATAAAAATTATTCTGTTTTGAGCTTCCTCCTACACCTCAATGTATGAGAGACCTGATATTCCCATTCTTGATGTTTTATGCTCTTCTTCTGTGATCGTCAGTTAACTTTTGTGATTCTTTCACTGACTGCTTGGTTTTCACTTTCTGTGATCTGCTTAGATGACTCCTGTCCATCAATATTGTAACAAGTAACAAATTATCCTTTTTTTTCTCCTTTTGTCTTTGTCATGATTAACATCATCATCATCATCATCATCACCATTATTATTTTAACAATGTGTTTATTTATTTTACAGAGAGAGAGGGAGCACTTGCATGCACAAGCAAAGGAAGGGGCAGAGGGAGGAGGGAGAGGGACAAGCAGACTGCGCTGAACATGGAGCCTAACATAGGGTTCAATCCCATCGCCCTGAGATCATGACCTGAGCCAAAACCAAGAGTCAGATGCTTAACTTACTGAGCCAACCAGGTGCCATCATCATCATGATCACCATCATCATTATTACTATTCCTTTATTTTATGGAGGTTTCAGTTGAAATACTAATAAAAACATTTGAAAAAAAATTTTGTGTAGAATTCATCATGTTTAACTGAAAGTTGAGAGCTTCTTTGTTCTCTTCTGAAATGTTATTCTTTATAAATATTCTATCTATATCTATATCTAAATATTCTATCTATCTGTATCTATATCTATATCTAAACACATGTTATCCAGTCTTATTATAGATTTAACAACTTTACTATTAGATGGATGTTAAAAAATAAACTAAGGAAAAGCATACTGAAAAAGCAGAAAATAAGTGTTATATATAATAGGGAGAAACTGGGACTCTTACACATTGCTGGGGGCTGTAAAATAATACATAATGCACCTGTGGTAGAAAATAGTATGAAAATTCCTTAAAATTCAATATAGAATTATTATATGATCCAATAATTTTACTTCTAGGTATATATCCCAAAGAAAGGAAAGGAGCGTCCTGAAGAGATTTTTGCATACCCATGTTCTTAGTAGTAGTGTTCACAATAGATAGTATTCATTCAATTGATGAAGGAGTGGATAAATAAATGTGGTATATACACAACAGAATATCATTCAGTTTAAAAGAGAAGAAAATTCTGGCATGGGTTAGAACCTGGGTGAACCTTGAGGCATTATGTTAAGTTAAATAAGCCAGTCACAAATGGACAAATATTTTATGATTCTATTTGTGTGAAGTACCTTGCATAGTCAAATTTATAGAGAAAAAAAACTAGGGTGCTGGTTGGCAGAGGCTGGGGTGAGGGACATGGGGAGTTATTATTTAATGGGCACCCAGTTTCAGTTGGGATGAAATAGTTCTAAAGATTGATGGTAGTAATGGCTGCCCAGTAAGGTAAATGTACTTAATGTTATAGGACCATATATTTAAAAATGGTTAATATGCTACATATACATTTACACACACACACACACACACACACACACAAAATGAATGGTCAAGATAGCTATCACTAAGAAGGTGCCCTTTGAGCAAATGCCTGAACAAGGGTTAGGAGCTTAGCAATCCTGAAACCCCAGAGAAGGTCTATGCTACTGAAGTGGAATGAAGAGAAAGGAGGTAAGAGATGGGGCCAAAGAATGAATAGGATAAGGCAGACTGATTGGGAAGAACATTAAAGCTAAAAACTGAAAATTGACTCTTAGATTTATTAATATTATGGTAACTATAGTTATTAGCAGATATTGGAAAAGAATACTTTTCATGGCGTGAAGGCCTGAAAACCTACTCATTAACATATACTTACGGTTTCAAAAGTATTCAATATCATCAAAGGGAAGAAAACATTAAAATAATCTCCACAATCTTGAAATCTGACAGGCACAGGTCTTTATAGTAAGTGTATAAGACAACTGAAGGAAAGTGTATCTTAAAATATAAAATGAAACAAGAGTCATCAATTTTGGATTTAAAAACTAATTGCCTTCCATCTAATCCAATATCCCTTCTTAAGGAAAAGAATGAAAAATAAATTTTGTAAGAGTAAAGAGGGGTTAGAGACTGTCTAAGGTTTTGCAACATAGTTACTCTGAGCAATGATTAGTTATGATTAGTTATTTTCTTCTTTAACATAGAATCTCCTGAGCTAATCATCATGCAGCTCCTTGTATATTTCAGGAGTCTCAGCTGATTTCTTTTTAGAGATTCAATTTGAATCACAGCCTTTCTTCTTTGTGGTTGAAGGGCAACATAATAATTAAGCCCGGATTTAACTTTACATTTTAAAGATACAACAAACCATTATGAGTCCTATTTAATAAAAACTCCTCTTAATATGAGTCCATTTAATTATTATGAATCCATTTAATAAAAAATTTCCCCACTTTCTTCTTCAGCTCTAAGTAAATTAAATGAAATGGCCTCCAAAGTTATTGCTATTGCAGACTATATCAGAGTACAGGGTATTGAACCATAATCTACTTTCATCCCATTAGAGTTATGTCACTCTTAGTCTTCTGTTGTGACTAGACAATTAGATACAAATGGTTTTCTAATGGATTTACTACAAGACATTAGTGGAGGAAATTTTCATGATCTTAGCTCATTTCTCTTCCTTTTGAAGTGTAAACTATTAACTATTCTAAGAGTCCATTAATTTGACTTTCTTTGAGATAGTAAAGGTTTTCATGATAATATTGACAGATACCAGTAAATGTTTTAATGTAAAAACAAACAAATGAACAAATAAACAAACAACAATTTGATAGGTAGTTAGGGATCTTTGCCTTTTTTCCTATGCAGGTCATTACTGATATCATGTTTCAAATCTTTATCAAGTTTACATCTAGATTAAGGTAGCAGTCTCCTAACTGGTCTCTTTGGCTCAAGATCCTCCTGTCTCCATATTTTTGTGTGGTTAGTCTTATTAAATCAAAGTTCTCCTTGAATCAAATTCTAGTTTTATAAAAAGGGTTTGGTGACTGAACACTTGCTTTATTGAGTAGATGAAGAAATTAGATATGTATGTATGTATAAAAATAGATAGCTGTCTCTCTACTGCACAAAAGAGCACACTTCACTAAATTGATAGCCAATATTCATAAAATAATCCATTTCTAGAACATTTTTTTTCTTTTCTTTCTCCCACTTGACAAATTTCTTTTTGAAGTTACAGAGGGTACATAATTAGTTAAAAATTGCATATTTACTACTTAGGGGACAGTCTCTGGAAGATGCATAACTGCATAAAATCTTTTAAATAACTATTAAGATTGTGTATGTGTGTGCCTTTTCTAGACCTTCATCATGAAATTGAGTTTGTCTCTAAACAAAAAAGGGGAAAAAGAAGGCATACCAAGTTGCATTTTTTTCCATGACAGTGTAACTCATCCTCTTACTGAAAACAAAGCTTAAACAGAGGGAAACTGGACAAAGGTATAAAAACTCATGACACAATCACATTCATATTTTGGATATTATGCAGAGCAAAACTGGTTACTTAGCGGAGTGAGACAAATGAGATGATTCCTACAGCAGCTGTAGATTTCTGTCTGGATGCACTGCCTAGAAAAGGTAAGGTGATCCAAAGCAGGAGGACATTGCAATCTGCAAAAATAAAGAAATTGTTACCAGGTTTTATGTAGATGGTTGCAGTGGGAACTAGTGGAGTAGGTACTGAAGAGAAATGAACAACTCTGAGACATAGCTGAAGAAATCTGCAGAGGTCCTTCAGAATCTCAGGTAAAAAAATACTAATTAGCACATGAGTAGATTGACAAACCAGGCCATAAAGGAAATTAAGAGTTGTTAGGAAGTTATGTAGTGAACAATTCCCAGAACAACATAAGTCTGAGTTTCATCTGGCCAGAATATAGACCTTTATTTAGATAATTCCAGAAATTAGTGGAGGCCACAAAAAGGGTCATGTCATCATATTTGGGCTAAATGTGATAACTCATAAAAGAATTTATAAATAAGCTTTGAAAACAGCCTGTTTTGTAAGTGACATAACTTCCTGCCAAATCTACCCAGCATTCTTTTAAGAAAGAAAACTAAGTCTGAACACTCAACAATATTATATTCATAATGTCTGGCAACAGATGAAAACTTACTAGAAATATGTAGTGGGGGCAGCCCTGGTGGCTCAGCGGTTTAGTGTTGCTTTTGGCCCAGAGCGTGATCCTGGAGACCCGGGATCAAGTCCCACATCGGGCTGCCTCATGGAGCCTGCTTCTCCCTCTGCCTCTGTCTCTCTCTCTCTGTGTCTCTCATGAATAAATAAATGAAATCTTTATAAAAAAGAAATATGTAGTAGATTTTTATTGTTTTCATAAGAAATTACCACAAATTTAGTGGTTAGAAGAACACAAACGTATTATCCTCAGTGCTGTAGGTCAAAAGTATCATAAAAGCTTCAGCAGACTGACATCAAGGTGTTGAAAGCCTACATCCCTTTCTAGAAGCTTTAGGAAAGAATTTGTTTTCTGTTTACTTGGGTTGTTAGCAGAATTCAGTTCCTTGTGGCTTTAGGACTGAGGTCCCCACCAACCCTACTTATAATCGTCCCAGCTTCAAGTAGCTATCACATTAATTGGTACATAGTCCCCTTTTTCCATCTTCAAGGCAGAAACAGAGGTAAATTCTTTCTAATTTTGTATTTCCCTGACCTCAGGTAGTAACTTTTCTACTTTTAAAGACTTCTGTAACTAGATTGGGCCCAACTGCCTAATCCAGTATAATTTCCTCACTCCTTAATGTCTGTAACAATAATGGCAGTATCTCCTTTACCATATAAAGTAACATGTTTAAATTCCAGAGATTAGAACATGAACATCTTTGGGGCAAATGGTAACATTATTTGCCTAGCACATAATATGAAAAAACAAAAAACATAAAACAAAAAAACAAACTCAAAATCAAAATGAAATCTCTACATATAACCTCATATCTCTCTCATATAACCTCAGAAATGACAGAAATTTCTTGATTTCTATTAAATTCATTGACAAGTAAAGATATATAGTTATAAAATTATAAATATAAGGATTTATAAGAAAAACATCAAATTCATGGAGAGATAAATTGAAGAGATAAAAAGGATATCAAATTGAAATTATAGGGACAAATATATAATGTCTGAAAGGGAATATTGACTCCAGTTTAACGGCAGAGTAGGCACCATGGAAGAAAATATGAGTAAATTTGCATAAATAGTGACAGGAACAATCCAAACGGAGACTAGAAAGGTAGAAACAAAAGCTTGAAAAAAACGAACAGGATTTCAATGACTTATAGCACAATATCATGTGATTCAATATATGTGTATTGAAGGGAAAGACAAAGAGGAAAAGCATTTAACAAAATAGCAGATGAAAAATCTCCAAATGATATTTTTTAAAAAGTATAAACTCACAGATCCAAGAAATACAAAAACTTATTCAGGGTAACAACAACAACAACAACAACAACAACAACAACACAACAAAGTATAGCATAAGTAAACTGCTGAAAATCAGTAATAAAGAGAAATTCTTAAAGACAATCAGAAAAAAGAGACAATACATATAGAGGAATAAAGAAAATGATCACAGAAACTTTCATCACAATCTATGTTAGTCAGAATTCAGTGACAAGATATATTTAAAGTACTAAAAATATACTCTGAAGCTACAGGGTTTTTTTTTTTTCAGGAAAAAAAAAGAAAGAAGAAGAGATCTATTCTCCAAATATTTAAAAACTAAACAATAAAATTTTAAATAAACCTCATATTCAAAATCCAACTTCAAAGAACTCTCAAGGGAAATCAGTAAATTAGTAAATTTGAATGAACATTTGAATGAACAAAACCCACTGTATCTAAATCTGTGGGATGCTGCTTAAACAGTGCTTAGAATGAAATATTTAGCACTAAATACTTATATGGGTAAAGAAGAATAGTTTACAACCAGTAACTTAAGCTTGCAACTAAAGCAACAAGAAGAAAAAAATAGCAACTTAACCCAAAGTATGCAAAAGGAAGGAAATAATAAAGATCCAAAGTTAATACAGTAGAAATAGAAAAAAAGATGAGGGAGCCTGAGTGGCTCAGTGGTTTAGTGCCGCCTTCAGCCCAAGGGCTGATCCTGGAGACCCGGGATCGAGTCCCACATCGGGCTCCCTGCATGGAGCCTGCTTCTCCTTCTGCCCCTCTCTCTCTCTCTGTGTCTCTCTTGAATAAATAAAATCTTAAAAAGAAATTTCCAAATTTGGGGCACCTGGGTGACTGCCCAGTGGTTGAGCATCTGCCTTCGGCTCAGGTCGGGATCCTGGGATCCCGGAACCGAGTTCTGCATCGGGCTCAGCCTGCTTCTCCCTCTGCCTATGTTTCTAAAAAAAAAAAAAAAAAAAGAAAAAAAAAAGATGAAAATTCTACGAAAGTATAAACAAATTCTTAAAGATTGGTACAATTTATCAGGGAAAAAAGAAAACTCAAACTAATATCAATAAATTAGAAAGTTGGTATCACTACAAACTTCACAGGGTTCACAAAACATCATTATTTTAGAAGTCATAATGGCATATATAGAAAATCCTGAGAGTTGGTGGATGTGATCAAGTCAAGGGCTAGGAGATGGGCTTCTCCTGGTTAGTCAGGTGGAGCTAATGTACTCACAAGAATCTATCTATAAATAAGAAAAGTCAGAGGCAGAGTGATACAACATGAAAAGTATCCTACTGAACATTGCTGGTTTTGAAGGAGCCAGAGGGTTAGAAGCCAAAGAAGGTTGACAGCTTCTAGAAATTGGAAAAGGCAAGAGAATGGGAGTCTAGAGCCTCAAGAAGGAATGTAGATGTGCTTACAGAAATAGATTATAGTTCAGGGAGACCCATTCTGGATTTCTGGCTTAGAGCTATAAAATAATAAATGTGTGTTGTTTTAAGGCATTCATTTTTATTTTTATTGTTGTCATTTTTATTTTACTATCAGGTAGAAAGACCTTTCATTACCTCCTGGTTGAACTCATTAACTCTTTAATGTTCTGGCAGTAAGTATTTATCTGGCCTGAATGGAGCAATCTATCTGGTTGGAGCTAGGATGGTTTGAAGAGTTTGCATATTTTGTCCTTAGGGAGTAGGGGTTCTCAACTCAACTGCTGCGTATTCTCCTGCTGGAGACCTTGCTGATGCTATTTCTGCTGCTGCTGTTTACTCCTGCGAGTATGCATTATATTTATCTATATTTTGGCTTATTTCATCTACTCTGCGTTATATTTACCTATATTTTGTCTTATTTCATCTACTCTGTCCACCAGCAACTTTAAGGCACAAATATTGTGGTAAGTTGTTACAGTAGCAAGAAACAAATGCAGCGATCATAGATTTTTCTGGTTACAGATTTATTTATTTTTTATGGTAACATATTTATTAATGTAGAAATAGATTTTCAATAAGTAACAATGTGTTTTGAAGATTACTTGAAAATTGAAAATATAAATGGGCATATATCATTCCCACTCCTCACTTTCACAATCAGGGGAAAGAACAAGGAATTTTTTTAAAAATGTTTTTGTTTTTGTTTTGTTTTGTTTTTACTGTTTTGAAGAGAGGTGGATAAAGTTCATTAACATTTTTCTTTTTTTTTTTTAGATTTTATTTATTCATTCATGAGAGACACAGAGAGATAGAGGGGGCAGAGGGAGAGGCAGGCCTCTCCTGGGGAGCCTGATGTGAAACTCAATCCTGGGATTCTGGGACCAAAGGTAAAGGCTCAACCACTGAGCCACCTAGTCATCCCTCATTAGAATTTTTCTAGAAGTAGGTAGGTGTGAGAAGAAATTATATAAAAGGTACACTATCATAGCAACCAGAATCATTGTGAAAATAAGAAGCGTATCACTTTAAAAAATCTTTTGTCATTTTATTTATTTTTTATTATTTTAATGAAATGTAATTATTATAATTAAATATAATTATCATAGTGTTATATTATTTTCAGCTATACAATATAGTGAATCACCAATTCTCTACATTTCTCAGTGCTCATGATGATAAGTGCACTCTCAACCTCTTTTTCTTAATTCACTCATCCCCCCACCCACCTCCATTCTGGTAACCACCAGTTTGCACTCTCTATTTAAGTCTGTTTTTTGTTTAACTAATTTTTTCTTTGTTTGTTTCATTCCTTAAATTTCACACATGAGTGAAATCATACAGTATTTGTCTTTCTCCAACTGACTTATTTCACTTAGCAATATTCTCTCTAGAGCTATCCATGTTGTTGCAAATTACAATATCTCATTCTTTTTTATGGCTGAATAATATTCCATTCTCTCTGTCTGTCTCTCTCTCTCTCTCTCCACATGCACATATACATACACATGCAAAACTATATCTATACCACATCTTTATCTTTATCCATTCATTTATCAATGGATATGAGTTGCTTCCATAATTTGCCTATTGAAATAATGCTGCAGTAAACATAGGGGTACATATATCTTCAAATTAGTGTCTTTATGTCCTTTAGGCATATTATAGTAGTAGAATTAATGGGTCATATGGTAATTCTATTTTTTAACTTTTTTTAGGAATTCCATACTGTTTTCCACAGTGGCTGCACCAGTTTGCATCACCACCAACAGTGCATAAGGGTTCCTTTTTCTCCACATCCTCACCAACACTTATTTCTTATGTTTTTAATTTTAGCCGTTCTGACCAGTGTGAGGTAATATCTCATTGTATTTTTCATTTGCATTTACCTGATAATTAGTGATCTTTTCATGTGTCTGTTGGACATATGTGTTCTGCCCATTTTTAAAATGTGTGTGTTGAGTTGTATACGTTCTTTATATATTTTGGATACTAACCCTTCTTGGATAAAGCATTTGCAAATAGCTTCTCCTATTCATTAAGTTGTCCTTTTGTTTTGTTGATTGTTTCCCTTGCTGTTGAGAACTTTTTTATTTTGACACAGTCCTAGTAGTTTATTTATGCTTTTGTTTCCTTTGCCTTAAGAGACATATCTAGAAAAATGTTACCGTGGCTGATGTAAGATAAATTACTGCCTATGCCCTCTTCAAAGATTTTTATGTTTTCTTCAAGGTTTTTATGGGTCTTACATTTAGATATTTAATCCTTTCTGAGTTTATGTTTGTGTATGGTGTAAAGAAGTGGTCCAATTTCATCCTTCTGCAAGTCACAGCACCATTTGTTGAAGAGCATAGGACTATTTTGAGACAATTATGTTTGAAGATAAAATTGAGAGTGTTTCATAGCAATGTGTCCTACCTACTTATTTTGTAAATATCCCAGATTTCAAATAGATTCTATTCCAGAAGCTCATCTGGAATATAAATGGTTTGGATTATGAATGAAAAGTGATAAACATTTGACTACTATTTTCCTGAGTTCTTGAAAATTATTTTTAAATAGTTTTTAATATGTAACTATTAAACAGAGGATCTTGAATAAAAGAAATATTCAAGAAGCTAAGTGAAACTCTATAGTATTAGCCCAATTTAAAAGAAATCCTTAGCTACCCATGTTTGTATGCAAGGGTTCCTGTGCTTACCCAAAAAATCCTTCTTTCAAATCTCCTACTTCACAAGCATAACTAACTGTGATCCTTAGTTGGTTCACTGGGGAACTCACCACTGCTTCCCTTGGAAACTAAGGAATCTATGGGCTCTTCGTAGCCAATAACTGCATATGACAAGTATGCCAGAGCAGGTTGGGTTCTGAGAGACATAAGTCTCTAGTAGTCAATTCTGTCTTGAGAACTCCAGTGCTCTACTGAATCTTTCTTAGCACTGTACTCATAGCAAAGGCTTTCCTTCCTTCCTCTCTCATCCATAGAAGTCAGACTGGCACCACCACCTGAAACTCTCTCAACTATTTGCAGCTCTTTCTTCATCTTCCCTTTTCACAGATGGTCCCCCAAACAAATATTTATTTCAGTCTTGGTGAATGATATTTAGAGGACTCCAGCTAATGTATCACCCTATTGGTCTGTCCCTCAATCTTCATTAATATTATTAATAATAATGAATAAAAATGTTAAAACATTTGTAATAACCACTCTATTAAGTATCATTAAAATAAGTGAAATAATAAAGTAGATAGAGAAAATTAAAGATGATAACAAGAAAATTATGGCTAGGAAAAATGAAGAATTTCAATTAAAAAAGAGTTAAAATAGATTGTGCATGTTTTTGTGCAACTGCATGAAATTTTGAGCAATAGATATGGCAGGAAGCCTCAGTTTCAAGTTCTTATTTGGACAATTTACGTAAAGTTAGATTTGGAGTATAAGAGTTAAATCACACAAAAAGTTGCAGTTGTGCAGTACTCTTTAGACAACTCTATGAATATCTTTCTTTTTTTTTTTTTTTTTAGATTTATTTATTTTAAAGAGAGAGAGAGCAGGGAGGAGGGACAGAGGAGGGAGAGAGAGAGAGAGAGGGAGAGAATCTCAAGCTGACTCCTCACTGAGCACAGAGTCCAATGCTGGATTCAATCTGACAACACTGAGATCACAACCTGAGCTGAAATTGAGTCAGATGCTTCACCAAATGAGCCACCCCGGCGACCTAGAGAAATCTATGAATGTCTTAATCACTATCAGGACCTGAAAGTTGAGAAACAAGCTTATTTGCCATTATTCCTGATCATAAAGTCTAAATTTATTTTGGTACTATAGTGTAAAAATTTTTGCAATAATATTATGAAAGTATAACTGACATAAAAATCATTCATAAAAGCAACAGATCTCAGTATAAAGTTGTATAAAATTAATTTCATATTTCTCACTTGTAAAATTCCCAGTGTTAATTCTTGATTTTTTTCAATTTCTGTGCTTCATATATGCAGCACAATACACAATATGCCTGATTTGTGACCTAGCCTATGTATGTATACTTCACAGGGAGCTTGCCTTGCTGCAAAAGTACTGATCCTCATTTCTTACCCACTAATACAGTAAGAGGATTCTTGTTTTTGACTGCTGAGTAGTATCTAATTTTTCCATTGCCTGAAATCTAGGACCCAATTTTATCTTATCACTTCTGTGTTGACAGAATGCTTTCCCTACTTTTATGGGAAGCTTTCCCTTTCATTCTTGCCTAGGAGGCAAGATTTACCACATTTAATCCTTCCTTAAAAGATTTAAAACAACTGACCTGTATTTTTATAATGCCAGTATATATATTTATATAGTTGATCCTGAACAACACATTTTGAACTGTATGGGTTCACTTATACATGGATTTTTTTTAATAATACAGTACTAATAAAGTATCTTCTCCTTCTTATGATTTTCTTAAAACATTTTCTATTCTCTAGCTTATTTTATTGTAAGAATACAGTATACAATACTAGGACATGCAAAAATACGTATTGTTTATATTAGCAATAAGGCTTCTGGTCAAAAATTTGCTATTAGTAGTTAAGTTTTGGGGAGTCAAAGTCAAAAAGTGGATTTTCAACTGTATGGGGTGTCAGTGCCCCTAACATTTGCCTAGTTCAAAGGTTAACTGTATGTACCTAATTTGCACAACACTTCAATATACCAATTATTATGTTCTAATTGCAAATGAATAAAAAACCTCAGCATCTAAATTTAGATTTTTTTCAATATCACAGGTTAGTAATATGAAGCATAGGATTATACCCTCAGGCATCAGATGGCAAAGGCAGCATTTTCTTCACTATGTCAAACTTCATTTTGATATTTGCAAAATGTATTATGCATATCATGAGTTGAATAAATTTATGATGTTTGTTTTGATAATTATATTATAGAACAGTGTTTAAAAACATAACAGAAAAGATGTACCTACAAACGCTGGTTTCAAATTCAGGTGTTTTCAATCAAGATATTTGACTTTGAATATTTTGTGAATTTACTTAACTCTGAGATGCACTAAGGAAGTATTTTGAAGGAAATTAACGATGTGTTCCTTTTAAAAAGAGTTGTTTTCACAGTAATTCAAAGGGACACATGCACCCCTCTATGTTTATTGCAGCATTAGCCAAATTATGGAAGCAGCCCAAGTGTCCATTGATAGATGAATGGATAAAGAAGATGTGGTTGTCATATACATACAACAGAATATTATTTAGCCATAAAAATAATGAAATCTTACCATTTGCAACAACATGGTTGGAGTTAGAGAATACAATGCTAAGCAAAATAAATCAATCAGAGAAATACAAATACCATCTGATTTTAGTCAGGTGTGGAATTTAAGAAACAAAACAAACAGCAAGGGAACAACAACAACAATAACAGCAAACAGAGACAAACCAAGAAACAGACTCTTAACTACAGGGAACTAATTGGTAGTCACCAGAAGGGAGGTGGGTAGGTGGATGGTATTAAATAGTACATTTGTCATGATAAACACTGAGTAATGTATGGAATTGTTGAATGACTATATTGTATACCTGAAACTAATATAACACTCTATGTTAACAATACTGGAATTAAAAAAAAAAAAGACTTGTTTCCATGTGAGTTTCAAATTTTAGAACTTTTGTTTGTTTGTTTTTGGCCAGTAAGCTAACAAGCTTATGAGCCTACTCCAGACAGGGAAGGATGAAGGTTTTAAAAAACAGATCTTGCAAACTTGGTTGGTTGGCTGGACTTACTAAAGATGACAAAAGCCTTTTATTTTGCACTGTAAAGTGCAACATTATTGCCTATAAAATCAAATTTGTTTTTAAAAGAACTCAATTTCACACAAACAGCTACAGCTGTCAGAAAATATTAAAGAATGAGATTTTGCCTTAAAAAACTGTTGGGATACTGTCAATCGATGAAAGTAAATGAATATCCTAAATGATTACAAATACCACTTTGTGTTTAGTGTCAACATTATCAGTTACATAATTCATCATTGCTATGCAAAGCAGATTAACTAAAGCAAGTGCCAGCACATATTTTTGCTTTACCATTTTATTATTAATGGAAAATGAGTTTGACAAGTTGTCTTTATTTTTTTGACAAGTTGTCTTTAATTCCACATTAAGTTGACCATGCATTCAATTTGACAGTTTATATATGTAGATAAACTCCTTGAGTTTAATAAACTTAAAGTATTGCAATTTTGATCTAAACTTATATTGTTCATAAAAGAGAGCCTAATGTGAATTATCTGTGCCTAAATTCTACTTTGCCTGTAAATTAAACAAATTCAAACCTCATTAATTTGATTATGTTCCTAAGATACTATTAAGTTATCTCTTTGGTACAATGAATGTTGCTCTGACTAGCCACATGTAAATTTCCTGTAAATATAGATAGGACTCACAAGCAATGAGGTTTTATTTTTTAAATTAATTATTTATTAAAGATTTTATTTATTTACTCATGAGAGACACACAGAGAGAGGGGCAGAAACACAAGCAGAGGGAGAAGCAAGCTCCACGCAGGGAGCCCGATGTGGGACTCAATCCAGGACTCCAGGATCATACCCTAGACCAAAGGCAGGCACTCAACTACTGAGCTACCCAGGGATCCCCACAAACAATGAGATTTTAGACAATGTATAAATTTAGTTTTTCAACTTTAAAAATTTTTCTTCTGTCTGATTTAAAAAAATAAATAGCATTATATGCAAACCTTAAGGTTAGCTTCCTACATTGGAATACATGAGAGACACTGAAAATGTCCCAGATATTTGCCCTGATTTGTCCAATTGTTCTATCTGACACCAAAATTTTACCATTATGATTTCATTGTTTTATTAGGAGTTTGGAATTTCTATTAAAATGTTATTATAAACTCTCAAATTCTTTTTTTTTCAAATATCTTATTTAAGTTTTAATATATATGAATTTATGTGAACCTTTATTATTATATCAGATAAAATAGATTTTCAATCAAATTCAGTAATAACAGACAGAGGTGGCCTTATACAATACTAAAGTAGCCAATTCAGCAAGAGGATATAATAACAATATATAAATATGCATCTATCATTGGAGCACTTAAATACTTAAAATAAGTATTAACAAAATTGAAGGCAGAAATAGATAGCAGCACACTAATAATAAGGGACTTCAATACCCCACTTTCAACATTGGATAGATAATCTAGAAAGAAAGTTAGTAAGAAAATAGCATAAGAATAATACTACACACAAAATATACCTAAAAGACATATATACAGCATGCCATCCAACAGCACCAGACTATGATGCTCTTCTCAAGAGCACATGAAACATTATTTTCAGGATATGTCATACATTGGGTTACAAAGCAACCTGTAGTTAATTTAAGAAGACTGAAATTATAGCTAGTATCTTTTATGACCACAATAGTATGAAACTAGAAATCAATAACAGATGGAAAAATGAAAAATTTACAAACACATGGAAACTAAACAACACATTCCTAAACAACCAATGGGTTAAAATTAGAAATCAAAATTAAATCGGAAAGTATCTTGACATAAATAACAACAAAAAGTATCTTGAGATAAAATGAAAACACAACGTATTAAAACTTATGAGATGCAGTAAAAGCAGTTCTAAAAGAGTTTACAGTGGTAAATATCTACATAAAAAAAAAAAGAAAAATCGGGATCCCTGGGTGGCACAGCGGTTTGGCGCCTGCCTTTGGCCCAGGGCGCGATCCTGGACACCCGGGATCGAATCCCATGTCGGGCTCCCGGTGCATGGAGCCTGCTTCTCCCTCTGCCTGTGTCTCTGCCTCTCTCTCTCTCTCTCTGTGACTATCATAAATAAATAAAAATTAAAGAAAAAAAAAGAAAAATCTCCAATTAACTAAATTCTCAACAATATTCTAGCAAACTGAATTCAATAGCACACTAGAAGAATTATGCAGTGGAATTTAAACTTTGGATGCAGCAGATTAATTAGCATGAGTAAATTAATAAACATCACACATCATATTAATAGAATGAAGAGTAAAAATCATACTCCTCTCCATAGATGCAGAAAAAAGCATTTGACAAAATTTAACATCCTTTCATGATGCTTTCAATAAATTGGGTATAGAAAGAACAGCTCAACATAATAAAGACTATATATGACAAACTATAGCTAAGATAATATTCAATAGTGAAAAGTTGAAAACTTTCCCTCTATAGCAAGAGTGGGCATCAGGGATAAGACAAGTGCACCCACTCCTACCGTAGGCTCATAGGAAATCCTAGCCAGAACAGCCAGACATGAAAAAAATAAAGATAGGGGCATTTAAATTGGAAAGAAGTAATACTGATTCGATATATATATATATATATATATATATATATATATATATATATATCACCAAAGACTGTTAGATAAAATATTCATAAAATTATTTTAAAACCTGGTAATAATTTATGCATTTAATACAAATAGTATAATGAGTAGTTTTAAAAACATTGTGAGCTGTTCAAATATTAATTGTATTTTTTTAATTGTATTTTTGTAAAGAGAGAACATATAATTTAACTGAATCATTTTTACCAGCAATAAATATCTGAAAATAATTTAAGAACTTTGTATAAAAATTTGTTATGTAAGACATTAAAAATACCTAAATATATTTTTATAAAATAAGCATTAATTAAACATAATATTGTATATTAATTTTTCTAAATTAGTCTATACATCTAATTCAATTTTAATTTCAATAAAAAATCACATTCAGATTTTGAGAATAACTTGACAAAAATGAAAAACTCAAAAGCAAATAGCCAAGATGCTCCTGTAGAACAACAACATTGTGGAAGTCTTTATATTTTTAATTATTAAGAAGTTTTAGAAGTTGTAGTAATTAACCTGTGAGTTTTGGCAGAGGGAGAGTCAGAGAAACCTGTGGAATAGCACAGAGCCCAGAACAAATTCACACAGGTATTGGAACCTGCATCTTGACATAGATAACACTAAGAATTACCGGGAGGGAAACAATCTTTTCAGCAACTGAGGCTTAAAAAAAATTGTTATCCAAATTAAAAATATAGTATGATGAATTCTTATCTGATAAGAGACATGAAAATCAATTCCAGATCGGTAAAGAATCCAAATTTGGAGGAATAACTTCATCATCAAAAGTGAAACGTATGTATGTGTGTGTGTGTGTGTATATATATATATATATATATATATATATTAAGGATGGATTTCTTAAACAAGATCCAAGGCATTAACCATAAATGAATAGACTGATGAATTTGAGTACACTGAAATTAAGAATGTCTTATTCAGAAGACATAATAACAAAAGTGAAAGATTAGTTCACAAGTTGGGAGAAGGTATGTGAAACAAATAGGATTTATGAAGTATTTATATTATATATAACTCCTTTGAAACTATGAGGAAAAGCAACCTTCTTTTATAAATATATTGTAAACAAACAGCCTAAAATGTGCACCAGTAGATACTTATGCAGGTATATACATTTATAACATTATAATAGCAACTAAGAACAATAGCACAAAGCAATAGGAAACAATCAACGTCAATCAACCATAGGATAGAAAAAATAAATTATTTGTGTACAAAATAGTATTGTATAGCAGTGAGAATCAACAAATGGACTATATAAACACACACATCAGAATGGCCAAGCCTGAAAAACAGAATATTGAACCAACAAAGCAAGTCACAAACAATACCATGTATTTATAACAAATAATCTTCAAAAATCAAAACTAAAAGTTTATACATTTTTTATACATGTGTGTAAATCTGTTTTTGGAAAGTTAATGACTAACAGAAGACAACAGGATTATGTGGTGAAATCAGGGGAAGAAACAGTATGACATTTACCAAGAGTACATAGAGGTCTCTGAAGTATAGGATATATTCTATTTCTTATGTGGGTTGTAAGCTTTATGGATATACATTTTATTATTTTTTCAACTATACTATTCACCATGAAAAATATACAATTAAATAAAAATAGATAATTTGGAAATGCTAGACATGACAGAGGAATGTATCTCGAACTGATTATGCTGACAGAACACATTTGTTTCCAAATTATATTTAATGTATTTTTAAAATTTGTCATACATGGTTCACTTTAATATTTTAAAGCACCTTAGAACTATTAAACTGATACTTTTTTCCTTATTAATAATAGCATTCACCAGGGCCCCTGGGTGGCTCAGTGGTTGAGCATCTGCCTTTGGCTCAGATCTTGATCCCAGGGTCCCAGGATTAAGTCCTGTATTGGGCTCTCCGCAGGGAGCCTGCTTCTCCCTCTGTCTATGTCTCTGTCCCTCTCTCTGTGTCTCTTATGAATAAACAAAATCTTTTTAAAAAATAATAACATTCACCAAAATGTACCACCCTCAACAAAGATTATCCCATAATAATTAATATTTCCTTTAAAAAGTTGGGATATTTTGTATTCAGTAAATATGTTGGTCAGGGACATTTCCAAAAGATGGTTAAAATATTTACCACTAAAAATTAGCTGATTAGGTGACAAGATAAACTGACTATAATAGGAATGAAGAAATTATGTCAGACATCAAATTGTATAATGTGCCCAATTTTGGTCAGTGTGATATAACATAGGTCTGGAAGATTGTTCCTGGAGCATACATGTCAGTAAGCAAATCCCCAAAGGATTTTCACAGTGGAGTATTACTCCCAAATTATCAAGATGTCCTTTTATGCTTTTCTTTTTTCAATCCTTTAATTAATTATGTTATTTTGTGGTCAAATATATTCTGATTTTAAGTAATTGTTGATCTTTGAACAACATGGGTACCAACCTCCTGTGTAGTCAAGAATCCACATATGACTATGGGTTCCCCCAAAACTTAACTACTAATACCCTACTGTTGACCCGAAGCCTTGACAGTAATGTAAACAGTCAATTAACATATACTTTGTATGTTATATGTATTCTTATAGAAATATTCTTATAAAAAAAAAAAAAAAAAAAAAAAAAAAAAAAAAAAAGAAATATTCTTATAGTAAAATAAGCAAGGAAAAGAAAATGTTATTAGAAAAATCACAAGAAAATACATTTACAATACTATACCATATCAATACTGTAAGTTTATATATTTATTGAAAAAAATTTACAGATAAGTAGACCTGCACAGTTTAAACTCATATTGTTTAAGCGTTAACTGCACTCTCACAGAAAATTGTTATTCTGGTAATAAAACTGACAATGAGAGTGAAATAAATTTCATGAATGATGGAATACATTTTTTGAATATCCAACTTATTTAAATGTAACATTAATTTAAAATATTAATAGTATTAATTTGGTGAAAAATTGTTTACATCATGAATAATAAACTCAGTAATTGCTAGATCTTAAGCAGATAAAATTGAGATGGTTAAACCATGAAGAAAATCCTTGGTTAATTGATTCCAGATCACATACTATCGCATCTGGTTGTTTTAATTCACATTCAAAGCAAATCAGCCTCAATGTGATAAATGTTAAAGAATAAACTAGTGGTCTATTGACAATTATTAAATTGACATTGTCTCTATGTAAGAAAATTCAACTATTCTAACAAACAAGTCTTGAATCTGTGATCAACACAAGATGGCCCAAAGGAATGACACTGATTTTTCCCCCAAATTATCTAACAATATCCAAGCCCAACAGAGAGCCCTCTTTCTTTTTTAAAGTACTGGGATTCTGCATCTTATTAAACACTAAAGTAACTTATCTTGTAAATAAGAAACATTATCTTCTCTATTCAGGTTAACTGGGTCTCAGGAAAAAACAGCTATATCACAGTGCTGCCAACCCTGCATTTTTCCTTTTGTTTCTCTCTCTTAACAGCTCTCACTTATGCTCTACTAGGAATTTCTTTTTTAATACATTCTCTCTTTTCGTCATCTGTTCCTCCTCCTTTCTTTCTTGCATTAGCCTCTCTAGAGAAATGATTCCAACAGCCAGCCCTGAAAATGTCTAATGGCTAAAGTAGTTTTTGTGTACTAAATGGCTGAAGTGGTTATTTGGTAGAAGCATTTAAATTCCATCTGCTGGGAATAAAGAGATTCATAGAATTTTATTTTGTGCAGATAAGGCTTTATTTCTAGTTTTTTATGTAAATTTAAAGAATCAAAGTCTGTAAACTAAATGTAAGATGATGGAGATTCTTATCATTGAATTGCTGTGTGTTGAAATATATTTAAGGATGGAAATCCACAAAAGACCAGTTTTTAAAGTGATTTTTCCTCAATAGCTGACTAGTAATCAAGAAAAAAAAAAGAGAATATTAAAAGTTAGTATGAATTCAGGGTTGGTTTCAATTGAATTCACAACTGAAAATGCAGAAATTATATAAGCAAGTTTTAAAAACTATTCTCTTCATTAATGAATTTGATATTTCTGACTTTAAAATATTTATTTCAAGTATTTTAAATGATTTAGTATTCTGGGGCATCTGGCTGGCTGAGTCAGAGAAGCATGCGACTCTTGATCTTGGAGTTGTGAGTTCCAGTCACATGTTAGGTATAGAGATTACTTAAATGAATAAATAAAAACTTTGAAAATTAAATGATTTAGTATTTCTATAGTTGTCAAATTGAAAAGCAAAATTATATTACTGATATTCCTTCAACCTGCTTAACTTTTTAAAAATGGTTAAAACCAATTTATTACATTGTGATTAAGAGTGTAACTCCTATTTTATTCAAAATATAGAATTGTTAAAACTAAACAATAAGAAACAACTTGATTAAAAAAGGGGCCTATGACCTTTTACATGCAAATAAGCATATAAAAAATGCCCCACATCATAAGTCATAAGGGAAATAAAACTAGATACCACTACAAGTATATAAGAATATCCCAAATCTGAACACTGACAACACCAAATGTTGGGAGGCTGTTGAGGTATAGGGCTTTCATTCATTGCTGCTGGGAATACAAAATGGTACAGCCATTTTGGAAGGCAGTTTGGCAGTTTCTATAAAAGCAAACATACTCTTACCATATAGTCCAGCAATTCAGCTCCTTGGTGTTAACCCAAAGGAGTTGAAAATTTATGTTCATCAATAAATAAATAAATAAATAAATAAATAAATAAATAAATAAACAAACAAGAAAAACAAAACAAAACAAAAATTCACGAAGCAAAATACCTGCACATGGATGTGTTTAGAAGCTTTATTCATAATTGACAAGTCTTGGAGCAACCAAGGTGTCCTAGGGTAACTTACACGGTTAACATAAATTGTGGTACATTCAGACAATGGAATATGGTCCAGTGCTAAAACAAATGAGCTATAAAGTTATAAAAAGACATTGTGGAAATTTAAATGTACATTCTTAAATGAAAGAAGCCAGCCTGCAAAGGGTACATAATGCATGATTCCTACTCAATGTATGAAAAAGGCAAAACTATTGAGATAATTAAAAAGATCAGTAGTTACAACTGATACAAGCAAAGACATAAATAGAGCAAAGATTTTTTTAAGACAGTGAAAAAGCTCTGTAGGATGTCATAGTGGTGGATATATTGTTATATATTAGCCCACACCCACTGTTGTATAACACTGACTTAATTGTGTTCACTCTAAAATGGACTTAGTGTGATTATAATGTGTCAATGTACATTCATCAGTTGTAACAAATGCAACAGGATTCTTTTGAGAGATTTTGGTAGTGGGGAACATTATGCAGGGAGTATATGGGAAAACCTTGTATCCTCTCCTCAATTTTGCTGTGAACCATAAGCTGCCCCAACACACTAAAATCTTAATTAAAAAAGTAAATGTGGAGGTGTCTTGGTGGCTCAGTCGGGTGGGTGTCTGACTCTTGATTTCGGGTCAGGTCATGATCTCAGGGGCATGGGATTAAGCCCTATATTGAGATCTACTCAGCAGGGAGTCTGCTTGGGATTCTCTCCCTCAATCTGCTCCTCCCCCAAATAAATAAACAAATACTTAAAAAAAATAAATGTGCTTTACATGTAGAAAGATATATAACTCTACATCTAATACTATCTTAAACAATAAGAAATTTATGTAGATGTAATTTATGTGTCTTAAGGAATTTTTATGATTTTTTTATAGAATCAAAAATAGGAAATATTTATATAAATATTTAACACTATAGAGTGATATATAAAATGTTTTCATATTGATAAAATGTATTACTTTTCAATCATTAAAAGGTTGTTTAGTGACAGATGGTGACTACATTTATGGTGAGAACTGAATAATAAAAAGAATTGCTGAGTTGCTATGTTGTACACCTGGAATTAATATAGCATTGTATATTAATTATACTTCTATAAAAAAGATATTGCTTTAAATTCTTAAGGACTTCACACCAGTCTTCTCTGAAAAATTTAGTTAAAAAAGCACCAAATTTTATTTTTAGTCAGATGTATTAAATGTACTTTTGAATATATGCAGCTTCCTGCATGTGTACATTTGTGTAAGTTTTCAAATGTTTAGACACTTCATATATGATACTTTCAGAATTTTACTATATATTAAGAGTGCTTTAATTATAAAATTTCCAAAGAAAAGTATTTTGTAAATAAATTACTCCCAATTTAAAACATTCTAGAAAATCTAAAATATATGTATTATATTTTCTTAAAGCAAATGAATTCATCTATTTATTCAAAAACATATTGTATATATTCCCAGCCTTCAAAACACTAAGAATATCAAGGAGAAGAAGAAGGAGCCATATATCACACACAACAGCAATCATTCTCCTCTGCCTCTCCCAAACACATGTCACATTCACAATCTCCCCCAGAATGACATTGAAAGCAATTTAGGAAAAACACATTTGAATATTAATGTATGGAGACATATTTAGATTTTAGTATTTTGGTTTAACATTTTTACCTAAATTCATGCCTATAATATATCCTACTACAGCGGATATTATTATAATATGTAATATATGAGTAACTTAATTTAAAAATAAATGTAAGAGTTTTTATTCAAACTATTATTTATTTTTTATTTTTATTAAAGTTCGATTTGTCAACATATAGTATAATACCCAGTGTTCATCCCATCAATAGCCTTCCTCAATGCCTGTCACCCAGTTGCCCCAGCCGCCCACCCACCTTCCCTTCTGCAACCCTTTGTTTGTTTCCCAGAGTCTCTCATGGTTTGTCTCCTTCTCTAATTTTTCCCACTCAGTACCCCTCCTTTCCCTTACAATTCCTTTCACTATTTCTTATATTCCCTGTATGAGTGAAACCATATGATGATTGTCCTTTTCTGATTGACTTACTTCATTCAGCATAACTATTATTTGGTGACTAACCATATCCTGTGCAGTTTTAGATAATTTATCATTTTTCTACATATAATCTTTACCTTAATGAAGTTAAATATATGAAAATATGAACAAAAAACTAAAATGAGATACTAATTATTTCAAAGAAGTTTTCTGTTGGCAATTCTACTGGTAGTATCTGTTTATTTATAGCCTATTAAGCACTGTCTAGGAAATTTATGGACATCTTAGGTATCCTTTTAATTGAAAATTATCAAATACCAATATAACCACCTATAAAATTTAAATTCTAGAGTTGATTGATAAACATTTTGTTTATAAAACAACTTGGTACAAAGTTTTGGGAATCCTCTTATCGTTCAGACTAAAATCACAGATGTCAATATAGAATCTACATACAGAATAAATTAATATAGAATAGTCATTTTAGTTTTGCTATTTCTCACATAAGAATTATTCGTGGTTGTCTGGGTGGCTCAGTCGGTTAAGTGTCTGACTTTTGGTTTTGGCTCAGGTCATGATCTTGGGGTTGTGAAATTGAGCCCCACATCAGGCTTTGTGTTCAGTAGAGTCTGCTTGAGATCCCCTCTCTCCTTCTGCTCTTCCCACTCATGCTCAATCTCTCTCTCTAATACACAAGAAATGAAAAGGATTTATTTGATATTTTATGTTATAAAATCCAATTGAGCCTCCTCAGTACGATCTGTGAGAATAATCATGGGTTAATGAAGGAATTGATCAATTTGCTAGCTAATCTATAGTGCATGGGAAAGTAGCTATTAGAGAAACCATGGAAAGAACAGCTGGTCTGCTCATTGGAAAAAGAAAATCTTATTTAGGAGGTTCATTCCAAAGATGCTAACTACATAGTCCCCAGGTGCACTTGTAGTGGCTGTTTCCTTTATAATCATTCTGAACTGTGGTTTTAATGAAGTCATATGGGCAATATTTACTGCCCAAATTGGACAGTACTCCCTATATACTAATTATATTCAGCACAAATGAAAATCTTCATGTATTGTTCAGTCAATGATATTCTGATTACTGAACAGCTGCAGTGAATTTTTTCATTTGTCATATATTGTATCCTTTTATTTCTTTTTAAAATAAATAACTCTTATAAATATAATAAAAATAAACACTAAAACACAATATCCAAAATGCAGAAATTGTTGCTTATGGTATACCTACTATTTACTATGCTATTCAATGACATGAACAAGTTTGTAATTTTTATAATAATTGTTTTAATACTTCCCCATTATTTATTTTGCCACTCATTCTTAAAAAACATAATTCAAATATAAAGGAACTCATAGACTAGTTTGAATTTTAATAGATTTAAGCGAAATTATTTTTTCTTCTGACTTTAAATATTTTTTTATAGATTTTTTTTCTGATTCATCCTTATGGAAATTTCTGTTTTTACAAGTGAAACGGCAGAAACAGCAGAGTCTGTCAATTCAATACAATGAAAGGTTAGGTTTTCTGCCAAATATTTTTGTATCAGTAGTAGTGAATTACTAAGTTCGATTTGCCAACATATGAAACATGCATTGTGTTTCTAGGAGGCCATACTCACAAAGACTTCAATAATATACCTCCTTTTGTAAAAGTACATAGTCCTCAATTAAGGATACTATCTGGATAGTACAATAGCCTGAAGCAATCTATGATATTCAAATTTATACTATAACCAAGTAACTTAAATGAAATATAGACATTTATGAAAAGGAATTCTAGACGTAAACCTCACATAGCATCTTAGAGCCTTATTGCCTTATGTAAGATTATATAGAATTACAGCCTATATAAGACTATACAGACTTACAGTCAAGGCTGAAATTTCTAGAGACCAGCTAGCTTTGTATAGAGATCATTTCATGAAGGATCTCTGCCTAAAATTCTGATGTCATTCTTTTCATTTGTTGTGTGCTTGTGTGTGAGTATGTGTTTGTATTGTCAATAAAGGGCCCACCAGGAATGGGCCATATCAAATGACCAATGTCAAATAATATGACTAATGCTAGAATTTAATAGCTCTACACACAGTCTTTGGACCATGGCCATATTTATTATATAGTCCTGCCTATTTTGCAATGCTCTCCCCATTTCAACAGAGACATCCTTCATCTTAAGTGTTTATGCTAATCAACTCATAATGTACAATCATTCTAGACTTGCAATTATCAAACTACAAAACATTGCTTTACAGCAAACTGTACACTGATAATGTAGAAGCGATTAATCTCTCTAGTATTGTTCATTTGTTGCTATGGAAATAGTGTTCCTCTACAGAGCTATTAGTAAACATTATATTAAAATTGCTGCCAGTGACAGAGTCAACCCTGGCAAACTGCAACAAATGCAAAGCAGTATTATTGCAGTCATGCTCTGCCATGAATACACCCATCAGAGTGTGATTTTTAATAGTAGGATTTTGTTTCAATAAAAAATAAAATTTATTTCTATTATAAAGTGTACCTATAGACAATTGACTACCTATTGGTATTTATTGGTAATGAACACATTAAAATGTATAAATAATGTTATAAAATCATTTTTCTTCTTATTTTTTCATGATGAAATTTTATCTGTTCTTATTAAAGTTGAATATTTCTCTGAATACAATGAACACTTGCCACATTTCTTGCTTTTTTTTTTAAATTTTTTTTTTTTTTATATATGATAGTCACAGAGAGAGAGAGGCGCAGAGACACAGGCAGAGGGAGAAGCAGGCTCCATGCACCGGGAGCCCGATGTGGGATTCGATCCGGGGTCTCCAGGATCGTGCCCTGGGCCAAAGGCAGGCGCCAAACCGCTGCGCCACCCAGGGATCCCCCATTTCTTGCTTTTGAATTTAAAATGAAAATATGTAACTCTTTTCTTTCTAGAAACATTGTGATATTAAAATAATGTTAATTCTTGATTAAGAACAATGTAACACATCATATATTAGCTTTGAAGAAGGGTCAGAATCTCATATGATCATATACAACACATTTAGTCACATTTCACTGAAGTGATATGTGGGCTGAAATAGTTTACCATTTCTATTAGGACTTGTAACAATATATTTCTGTAAATACATTCCACTCATGGCCCAAAGTAAAGAAAAATATTTTCAATTGCCATGAAAACTACATAGCTGTCAGAAAAGTTAGTCTTCATAAATGTGTCTCTAAACAAATATAGATTCACATATATTAATCACACTAAAAGATTTAGCATATCTTTTTACTTATCACTCGGAGATCACTATTATAATTACCATTTGACAAAGTATTCTATGCATATAATTTAATATACAGTAATCTCTACTAACCTGAATGTATCAGAGAAATAAGGATGTTAATTTAATTGTTCTGGTAACTTTATTTTACTTATTTTATTTTGTTCCAGCTTTATTGAAGTATAACTGAAAAATAAAAATTATATATATTTTAAGTGGATAACATATTTTGATATTCATATGTATTATGAAATGATTGTCACACTCAAACTAATAAATATAGCCATCATCTCACACGATTACCTTTTTTGTGTGTGTAAGGTGAGAACACTACCAGCAAATTTCAAGTATACAATACAGAACTGCTGACTGTAGTCATCATGTTGTACATTAGAATCTCCAGAACTTATTTATTCTGCATAACTAAAAATTTTTACCCTTTGACCAATATCTCTTTATTTATCCCATGACTCTAAGCCCCTAGCAACCACCATTCTACTCTCTACTTCTATGAGTTTGACTTTTAGATTCCACATACAAGTGAGATATGGTAGTGTTTATCGTTTTGTATCTGGTTTATTTCACTTAGCATGTGTCATTCAAATTCATCTATGTCGTAGTTGTAAATAGCAGGATTTCCTTCTTTTTAAGACTAAACAATATTTAACACACACATGCACATGTACACACATACTATCTTCACATTTTCTTCATTCATTCATCAGTGTACATAAGTTGCTTCTTTATCATAACTATTGTGAATAATGCTGCAGTGAACATTGAGAGTACTGCTATCTCATCAAGATAGTGATTTCATTTGGATACATACCCAGAAGTGGTATTGCTGAATCATATTATAGTTCTATTTTTAATGTTTTTAAAGATTTTATTTATTTATTCATGAGAGACAGAGAGAGAAAGAGGCAGAGACATAGGCAGGGGGAGAAGCAGGCTCCCCTCAGGGAGCCCAATGTGGGACTCAATCCCTGACTCCAGGATCACTCCTTGAGCAGAAAGCAGAGCTTAATGCTGAGCCATCCAGGCTTCCCTCTATTTTTAATTTTTGACAAACTTCCACACTGTCTTCTGTAGTGGCTATACCAGTTTACATTTCTACCAACCTTGCATACATGTTCCAAAAGTGTACGAAAAATGTACCTTGTTTTCATAGCCTCTACAATACTCCCTCTTTCTTTCCTTCTTTCCTTTCCTTCCTTCTTTCCTTCTTTCCTTTCCTTCCTTCTTTCCTTCTTTCCTTTCTTTCTTTTTCTTTCTTTCTTTCTTTCTTCTTTCTTTCTTTCTTTCTTTCTTTCTTTCTTTCTTTCTTTCTTTCTTCTTTCTTCTCTTCCTTCCTTCCTTCCTTCCTTCCTTCCTTCCTTCCTTCCTTCCTTCCTTCCTCCCTCCCTCCCTCCCTCTCTCTCCTTCTTTTTCTTTCTTTCTTTCTTTCTTTCTTTCTTTCTTTCTTTCTTTCTTTCTTTCTTCCTTCCTTCCTTCCTTCCTTCCTTCCTTCCTTCCTTCCTTCCTTCCTTCCTTCTTTCTTTCTTTCTTTCTTTCTTTCTTTCTTTCTTTCTTCTTTCTTTCTTTCTTTCTCTTTCTTTCTTTTTTTCTTTCTTTCTTCTCTTTCTTTCTTTCTCCTTCTTTCTTTCTTTCTTTCTCTTTCTCTTTCTCTCTCTCTCTCTGTCATTCTAACATGAGTGAGGAAATAAGATATTATTGTGGTATTTTATTTGCATGCTTTATTTGCATGTCCCTGATTAGTGATACCGAGTACCTTTTCATGTACCTGTTGGCCATCTGTATCCCTTTTTTTTTTTTGAACAATGTCTATTAGGTCTTTTGTCCATTTTTAAATAGATTAGTTTGTTTTCCTGATATTGAGCTGCCTGGATTTTTTATATAATTTGGATGCTAACTCTTTATCAAATGTATGGTTGGCAAATATGTCACATCTTATAGCTTATATTTTCATTGTGTTGATTTTTTGCTTTGCTGTGCAGAGCTTTTTAGTTTGATTCAGTCACAGTTGCCTATTTTTGTTTTTGCTTTCTGTGCTTTTGTGGCCATGTCTAAAAATAATTGCCCGGATCAATGTCTAGAATCTCCTTCTCTATTTTTTTTTTCATTAGTTTTACAGTTTGGGTCTTACATTTAAATTTTTAATTTATTTTGAGTTGATACTTATATATGGTGTGAGATTAGGGTCCAGTTTCACTCTTCTGTATGTGAATAGCCAGTTTTTCTGTTACTGTTTACTAAACACTATCCTTTCCCAATATAATTGTCTTGATATTTTTAACAGTGTTAAGAGAAAGATCCAATATCTTGTAAATTTTGTTAAATTTACACTGGCTGAAATCATTAGATGTATAATGGTATATATTAGTATTTTATCATTTATTCATTTATTTATTTATTCAATAACATTATTATTATTATTATTAGTAGTAGTAGTAGTAGTATTTTCGTAAGTGCCATTCCTAACCAGGAATGTAGCATTTTATTTTATTTTGTTTTGTTTATTTTATTTTATTTTTTATTTTATTTATTTATTTATTTATTTATTTATTTATTTAATTTATTTATTCTATTTAATTTTTTCATCATGATAAGTGTACTCTTTTATTTCCATCACCTATTTAACCGATCCTCTCGACCCACTGCCCTTCTGGTAACCATCAGTTTATTCTCTATAGTTCAGTCTGTTTCTTGGTTTGTCTCTCTCTTTTTTTCCACTTTGCCCATTTATTTTATTTTTTAAATCTCACATACAAGTGGGTTGCTTCCATAATTTGGCTATATTATAAATAATGCTGGAATAAACATAGGGATCATGTATCCCTTTGAATTATTGTTTTTGTATTTTTTTAAAGAAAGGCATTGTAGTGGAAAGTTTTTTTTTAAAGATTTTATTTATTTATTAATGAGAGATACAGAAAGAGAGAGGCAGAAACACAGGCAGAGGGAGCTCCACGCAAGGTGCCCGATATGGGACTTGATCCTGGAACTTCAGGATCACGCCCTGTGCCAAAGACAGACACTCAACCGCTGAGCCACCCAGGCGTCCTGTTTTGTATTTTTTGTTTAAATACCCAGTAGTACAGTTCCTGGATCATAGGGTAGTTCTACTTTTAATTTCTTAAGGAGCCTCCATACTTTTTTCCATAGTTGCTCCTTCAGTTTGCATTCCCACCAACTGTGAGAGTCAGGTCCTTTTTCTCCATATCCTCAACAATATTTTTTGTTTCTTGTATTTTGATTTTACCCATTCAGACAAGTGTGAGGTGATATCCCATTGTAGTTTTGATTTGCATTTTCCTGATAGTGAGAGACGTGGAACATCTTTTCATGTGTCTATTAGTCATCTGTATGTCTTCTTTGGAGAAGCATCTATTCATATCTTTTGCCCACTTTTTAATTGGATTATCTGTTTTTTGGGTGTTGAGTTTTAGAAGTTCTTTATACATACCTGATACTACTAACCCTTTATCGGATATGTCATTTGTAAATATCTTCTTTCATTCAGTAGATTGCCTTTTAGTTTTATTGTTTCCTTCACAGTACAGAAACTTTTTATTTTGATGTAGTCGCAATAGTTTTTTGTTTTGTTTTATTTTGTTTTGTTTGTTTGATTTTATATCCTTTGCCTCAGAAGACATATCTCAGAAAATATTGCTATGGCCAATGTCAGAGAAATTAGTGCCTGCCATCTCTTCAAGGATTTTCATCCGGAAAAAAAAAAAAAAAAAAAAAAAAGATTTTCATTGTTTCAGGTCTCATTCATCTTGAGTTTAGTTTTGTGTTGATATAAGAAAGTGGTCCTGATTCATTCTTTTGCATATTGCTGTCCAGTTTTCCCCAGCATCGTTTGTTGAAGGGGTTGTCTTTTTCCCATTGCATATTCATTCCTCCTATTTTGAGGATTAAATGACAATATAATTTTGGATTTATTTCTGAATTTTCTGTCCTATTCCATTGATCTTTGTTTCTATCTTTATGTCAGTACCATATTGTTCTAATTACTACCACTTTGTAATATGACTTGAAATCTGGAATTGTGATACCTCCAGTTTTGTGTGTCTTTTTCAAAATTGCTTTGGATATTTGAGGTCTTTTGTGGTTCCATACACATTTTAGGATTTTTTCTAGTTCTCTGAAAAAATGCTCTTCATATTATGATAGGGATTGTGTTAATGTGCAGATTGCTTTGTGAAGTACAGATAGGCATTTAAACAGTATTTATTCTTCCAACTCACAAGAATGGAATGTCTTTCCATTTCTTTGCATCATCTTAAATATCTTTCATCAGTGTTTTGTAGTTTTCAGAGTTTAAATCTTTCATCTTGTTGGTTACGTTTATTCCTAGATATTTTATTGTTTTTGGTGCAACTGTAAAGAGAATTGTTTTCTTAATTTCTTCATCTGAACAGCAGACCAACTCCCATCAGTGAAACTGAATCAGTAATAAAAAAGCTCCCTAAAAACAAAAGTCAAGGACCACATGACTCCACAAGTGCTACCAAACATTTAAAGAGTTAAAAGCCATTCTTCTCAAGCTATCCAAAAAATACATGAGGAAAGAAAACTTCCAAATTCACTCTCTCAGGCCAGTATCACCCTATACCAAAATCAGATAAAGACACGACAAAAAGAGAGAACTATAGCCCAATATTTGTCATGAGTATAAATGCAAAAATCCTCAACAAAATATTAGCAACCCAAATCTAGCAATATATTTTAAAAATCATTTACCACAATCAAGTGGCATGTATTCATGAGATGAAAAGGTAGTTCAATATTTGTAAAACAATCAATGTGATATGTCATATGAGTAAGAGAAAGGGTAAAAACCATATGATCATTTCAATAGATGCAGAAAACGCATTTGGCAAATTCAGCATACATTAACGATAAGAATCTTCTGCAAAATAGTTCTAGAGGGAACATATCTTTTTTTCTTTAAAATATTTTTTATTTATTCATGAGAGACACAGAGAGAGAGGCAGAGACATAGGCAGAGGGAGAAGCAGGGCTGCCGTGGGGAGCCCAATTGTGGGACTAGATCCTGGAGCCCCAGGGTCACACCCTGAGCCAAAGGCTAGATGCTCAACCGCTGAGCCACTCAGGTGTCCCTAGAGGGAATATATCTTAACATAATAAAGGCCATATATGAAAAGCCCACAGCTAACATCATACTAAATGGTGAAAAACTGAGAGCTTTTACCTTAAGGTCAGGGGCAAAATAAGAATGTCCGCTCTTACTGCTTTTTACTCAACATAGTACTCAAAGTCCTATTTATAGCAATTAGACAACAGAAAGAAATAAAAATAATTCATATTGGTAAGGAAGAAGTAAATAAAACACAGACTATATGCAGATGACATGATATTACATATAGAAAACACTAAAGACTTCACCAAAAAACTGCTAGAACTGATAAATGAAATCAGTAAAGTCACAGGATATAAAATCAATCTACAGAAATCAGTTGCATTCCTACATACTAATGATGAATCAGTCACTTATTGTTAAATAAACATTTGGATGCCTATTTTAGCTTACTTTTAAGAATAAAAAATAAATTTGATACTCTACCTGCTATTATAGAACTTCAGGTTTAGTAGAGTTGGAAAAGCAGACAAATTAGAAAATTAGTGAATTGATTGTTTTGAGAGTTTTGCACAAATTGCTTTTATTTAGCCCAAATGAATAATATAGTAATAAACTTAAATTATCTACAACACAACTGATGACTTTATTAGTTGACCATTTAAGAATGTGTTCTTAAATAATTGTTTAGAGGTTAATACAAAAGGTCCATTTTGAAGTGTTTAGGGAAAATCTCATAATAAATATATTCAGCATTCATAGTTAATAAAACAAAACTGATTTCCATGATTCATCATTAATTTTACCCAACAGAATACCATTTGTGCTTACCTCCATAATTATATTTTAACAGATATAAAGCACTGCCAAATTTTATGATTATTTTCATTATTAGTCATTTTTATATTTGACAGATGATAAAATGCCTACTGCTATAATGACCAAAGAAACTTCACAAAATCACTTGAAGTTCTATATCACAACTTTCAATGTTTCAATTCATTACAATTAGTGATGGATGGTGGATCTGGAAAAGATTTCACATTGGACGTAGTCACGGTCATTTGTTCTGTTCATTAAATTATTATGTCATCATACTTGCATGAATCTTTCAATTTTAACATATTAATTTAAAACCAACTCTTTAAGAATTTGTGTCAAATATACACTAAATGTCAAAACTAAGCTTTATATGTTGCACATATTAACATATAAATAATTTTCCAATTATCATATATATTGTATTATTTTAAAAATCTTAAGCAATAGACTTCAAGGACTTTGTTCCCCTACTCTTATGGTATAGTAATATTTACATTTAAATCAATTGCAGTTAATTGATCAAATATAACTATCAGACTTATTGAATAAATACTATTAAGTCAGCTAATATTTGGTAGCAATCAGGCTGTAAGTAAAGAGGAATAGCTTTCAAGATCTAATTTGGACAGTGAAACTCATTTTCATCTAATAAGCATTAATGTGTGACAAAGTTGCTAGGTTCCCAAAGGCATCCTGGAACACATTTCATCTGGCTACATCATTATGGAAATTTTGACCTTTGATCTTAATTATGCATTCACATTTCCATGATGGAAGTTATAATTTTTGTTAGATACCACCCATACCACCATTTTGCATAAATTGTTGCATATGAGTTTCAGCTCAGATGTTTAGTAAATGGAAGGAGGTTGTAACTGAATCTTGTTATAGGCTGAAAGTAATCGACATTTATAGTGAATATTTACAAGTGGAAAAGTCTTTCTGGGGAATGAAGCTAGTGAAGCTGTAGGAAGTAGCAGCTTTCAAAATTGCAAAGATTGGCAGATGGGTAATTTTAAATCCAAAAATCCTCAGAAATGTTTTCTCAGATTTGATGTAATATTAGTGGTAAATAGCACTCAAACACAACATCAACTGAGAGCTGGATAGTAAACTGTCCGTTCTTGGACACAACAAATGAGATCTATCCAGTGAATAAGGTTAAATATTTGAAATTCTGGTGTGATTAAGAAGAAATCTCACAAATGAAGAAAAATTGAGTTGTTTTAACAGCACTGGATGTTCAATATGTTAATTTTCTGCTTCATTTCCAAGTAACAAGAATAGTAAAGTTTCTTTATATGAAAAAAAAGCTGTATACCTTGTTTATCTTCTATGGAAAATTGTTAGAGACTTTTGATAGGCAAGTGCAAAGTATTATCATTATGAAGAATTCTAATTAGAACAAAAAAGTGTGTTTGGGGGGGGGGAGTCTTGTCAATATTGATATCACACACTGTTCAACTCACATATATTTATTTCCCTGTCTTCCTTTTATTTCTTCTCCAAACCTCCCTACCTCAATGGTTCTTAACATAAGCGTACATTAGAAAAACCCGAGGATATTTTAACATATATCAGAGTCTGGCCTATATTAGACTAACAAAATGGGAATCTTTGCATGTAAGGGTTTATATTGATATTTGTAAAGCCATAAGCTGCCCACCCCAGGTCATGTGCATGGAAAATGTGTGTGAACAATCAGTAGTTTACTCCTTCTTCTCTTTCTTTCTTTTCACTAGCTATTTATTCATTAATCAACTTTATTGAAATACAGTTCACATAACATGTAGTTCATTCATTTAAAGTGTCCAGTTGTATTTTAGTATATTCATAGAGTCATGCAACCAACATCATAATCTAATTTCAGAATATTTACAAATGCCTCCCAAAAGAAAATTCTTATCCATTAGCTGTCACTTCTCATTTTACTCTAATCTGAATACCCTATTCCTATGTAACCACTAATCTATTTTCTGTGTTGATAGAATTAATTCTTCTGGACATCTTAAATAAATATAATCATGCAATAGCCAATCTTTTATAAATTCATCTTTCACTTAGCATAATATTTTCAAGTTGTAGTATGGATCAGTCCTTTGTTGTTTTTTTTTATTGCTGAATAATACTTCATATGGCTATAATGCATTTTATTTATTCATTCTTCAGTTGATTAACATTTGGATTGTTTTCACATTTTGGTCACTATGAATAATGTTGCTATAATAATTTGTATGCAAATTTTCAAGGAGACATATGTTTTCATTAAATCTTTAGAGTATTGGAGTATTGTTCAAAGTATTTGCCCATAATCCTTTTTATTTCTGTAAGGTCTGTATTAGTAGCACTTCTTTAAATCCTGGTTTTAGTCCCTTAAATTTTCCCCCTTTTTCCCCTTGATCAGCCCAACTAAACTTTTGTCAAATTTGTTAGTTTAGAAAATAAATTATTGTTTCATTTCATTTCATTTCATTTCATTTCATTTCATTGTTTTTCTATTTTTTATTTCACTTATTTTTGTTCTTGTCATTATTACTTCTTTTTTCTGCTTTCTTTGGATTTCATTTGCTCTTCTTTATCTGGGTTCTTAAAGTGGGCCATTAGGCTGCTGATTTGAAATCTTTTTTTTTTAAATATACTATTTTTAGTTGTTCATTTTTTTCTGAATGCTGCTAATTCTGCAAATTATTCTCCCTGATTTTTTAAGCCTTTGATATCTTTGCTAAGTTTTCTCCTTCTTTTTTTTTTAATCTTTTATCTAGGGTCAGCATAATCACTTATGAGTTGCAGGTTATGCCTAAGCCCCCTTAATCATTTAGATATTTATCTTCTACTTTTAACTATGTGTATTGCATAGCGTTTAGAGTTTTAAAGTATATGATTTTTTTTTCTTTAATTCTCTTTCTTTCTTTTTTTTTTTTTTTTGCTTCATATTCCATCAAGAACTTGTAGCTCTGGAGTTTCCCTCTGATCATTCCTGAAAGTGCTCTGCTAAGTCTTTCAGATGCACAGTCTTTCAGAATGCTAGGGATGATTATGATAATATTTATAAACTTGGGGCAGCCTGGGTGGCTCAGTGGTTTAGTGCTACCTTCAGCCCAGGGTGTGATCCTGGAGACCTGAGATCAAGTCTCACGTCAGGCTCCCTGTATGGAGCCTGCTTCTCCCTCTGCCTGTCTCTCCGTCTCTCTCTGTCTTTCATGAATAAATAAATAAAATCTTAAAGAAAAAATAAAATAAACCTGACTCCAGGAGTCTCCTTGGATCAGAGAAACTTACTATTTAGTTAGTGTTTGGTCATAGGTCATGTTTAAGCTTCCTGTGCTACTGAGAGTTCCACCCCATGTTGATAAACTTGCTGTGACTTGGGGAGTCTTTTCAAGTCCACATTATGTGTTTCCTTTCTTGCTCCTTTGTAAGTGCACTCTAACACATGTGTAGGAGATTCCAACTCCCCACAGTTAAATGCAATCCCAGGAGAGTTCTTTTCGACTCTATCTTTCCCTGGTTCTTTGTTTTTGTTTTTTTTTTTTTTTAATTAATTAATTTATTTTATTTATTTTTTTCCCCTGGTTCTTTCTATTAAACTTCTAGCTTCTTTATAATATTCTCCAAATAAAAGGCTACTAGAATCCTATTAATTGCTAGCCACAAAGACCTCTACTTTTTGACAATGACTTTAAGAATAGAGTCCTCCTTTCTCTGTTTCAAATAAAATCAATCCTCTCAGGCAGAGATGTGAAGCTATTTGGTCTTTCACTCTACCTTTCTTTCTGAGCAGAAACCTTACATCACTGCACTATAGGTGGAGTTAGAAACCTATTTTTCTGGAGTGACATTTCTGCTTTATGAATAGCTCCTGGGAAGATGAAAGCCCCTCTTCTTTTTTAGCTGCATCTCCTCCTTGGAGTGTCTACTCTATAAGTATGCTTAAACATAGAATATGGAGCCTCAGTATTCTCACCCTCACCCTGCTATTTTCAGTGTAGACTTCTCTACAGATGAGGACTAGGGAGGAGAGAGATCCAATTCTATTAGTTGTGTTTTTCTGGAATAGACTTTCTACAACATGATATTGAATCAATGAATAGAGATAGGGGAATGAAAACATGTCAGCCTCTGTCCTTGAAACCATAGTCCCAGACTGAAGCTGGTAGGAGAGGGACTCCTTGTCTTCTTGGCTACACAGAGCTTCTGTAACATAAGGCTAGGATTTATGTTAATGAAGTGAATTGTCTCAAAAGACACAAACTCTCACTGTTTTTACTGAAATTTCACAGTTTGCTTGAATGAGTATTTCTGCATTTGCTGTAAGCTTTTGGGCAATTACCAGAGATTTTAAACAGTGTTAAAAATATATCATTTAAGTTTTTACTTTTCTGGTGACAGTTTCTACCATGTCCTTAATCTATCATTCCAGAAGTCCCTAGTATTTATTTCTTTTTTTTTTCCTAGTATTTACTTCTAATTAATGGCTCTATCTTGCTCAAAGTAATAATCTGAGGAGCTGTAAAAAGTATTGATGATTGTGATGTGCTGTGCAAGATTCTGATTTAATTCATCTGGATCATTGCTTAGACAACAGGACTTATAAAAGCTTCCTGGATTACTCTACACAGTAACCAAGTTGAGATGCAATAGCCTCAATTCAGTCATCGGTGGGCCCATAATCTTCATCTATTTTGTAGCATCACAAAATTTGATCTTTTAGCCATTCTTTGGGAAAAACATTGAATGGGCCCTTGTATCTTACCTGAACCATGTAGCAACACATCAAAATAGCTTCCTCCAGGTACCTTTTTGTTTCTTCTAATAGTACTACTCCAGCTCCCTGATGACCTGTTGAAAATATTTAATACTCCAGAGAATATAATGTCCACATATTCTCTTCAAGATGTACCATCATCTTCAATTAATAATGTTTTATATAATATTTTTTATCCTTCATCAACATTTACCATATGCTTTTTCTTCATCAGTTTGAAGTAGGGGAGAAGTTGGGTGGTATTTGTTGATAGTATGACAATCAGTTGAAAACACTTCCTTTCCTTTGATTTTAAGATCTAAAAATTTTGCCTACGCAAGGTAGCAAGAGGTGATCTTAAAGAAAAATCTCACAGACAGTTATTTGCTACACTTTGGTATGTGTGACACATTGTTCTTAATTTCTAATGGAGCCATAAAGTCCCAATGTAGAGAAAGGGAGTTGAGAGTGGCAGTGAAGAAAATTTAAAATATCCTGGATGTTATATCAGGAAACCTAGATCCTTCCACTGCTTCACTAAGTAACCACTGACTTTGAGTATATAGTCTAACCTTGGGGCCTATCATGAATCCATTATTACTGTAAAAATATTCTAAAATCAAATAAATGAAAAAATAAATGAATTTAGATACTTTAACTGAATGATTCTAAAGATCTTCATCAGTATCATAATTCTTTAATTCTCCTCATAGTGGGAAGCATGAGGAATTCAATGTAACAGTGAATATTATTCAAAGATACGATTCTCAAAGTCAGATCAATGAAGTGTCCAAAGCATAGGCTGTTTCTACTGCTTACTGCCATGCTCTGGTTTCAGAACTAGTTTCACCAATGTTATCCACTCCATGCCTCTTTTCACTGGATTGTTTTTGTTCTAGACCATTTGAATGGACAAAGGAAAGATTTGTTTTATGGAGCAATTGGAAATATAAACTGAGCTAGGACTCTTTATCAATAGTATATACCCATATTTGTCCAATTTCATTAAAGTACAAAAGAGTCTAACACATACATACTATTTCTCTGTTGTATGTGACAAAAATACATTTTCTTGGCAGGTTTCTAATTCATAGTCTTGAACTTCTGTCAGCTTTTTCACTAATTTTAGTGCTTCCTTGTCATGGTTTCTTACAATTAATGATGTAAAATAAGAACCATTAAGGCAAAAACACCCAGGAGACTAAAATAGTCTAGCAGATTCATCCTGAGTGAATATGTGCATCTTATGAAGTTGTTAATATAACTTCTAAATAAAAAGAAGGAAATTAGCAAGCTGCTAATTCACATCAAACAAAATTCTCTCTCTTTGTCAGTGTTTCTTTCTCTTTCTTTCCCTCTTCCTCTTTTAGTAAGGAATGGAATATGTTATATGTAAAAAGAACTCAAGATTCCCAAAGTGGCTGTTTTCACCATAAGGAACATTTTCCCTTCTTTCTGAATGGCTGAATTTGAGATAAAGTATATACTAAATTCCACATTACTGTTCATTACTTGGAAGCAGTTTTTGTATTAAGTAGGGAGTTATTCTATTCCTACTCGCTCCTAGTGTTGAAGTAACTGAGTATTTCAAAGATATTCTTTAGAGAAGGATGAACAGTTTTTTGGCCATCCTACCTTAACCATCACCCACAAAAGAAAGTATGGTTAAGTTCACAATGAGGTCATAAAACTTCCCTCTGAATTAGCTCACCTGCAAGTGGAGGTCATTAGACTTCATTTGACTTATACCTAATACATTTTGACAATTGTTAGGAACATGGTTACACGGTGATCTTTGCATCAACACAACCATCCAGGAGGAATGGCTATGTTTTCTTTTTTCTTTTTTTTTAAAATTACAGTTAAGTTGTTTTACTCAATTTACATCCCTAAATACAGCTAATTTGGAATATTTATGTTACTAATGAACATATGCTCAAAAGAGAGGATGGCTGGACACTAATGTACAGGTTCACTTTGGCTGAAACTTCAGTTTTCTGAGTCTAAAAGTATGCTAACATGTACTTTAAGCTCAGTGTCTGCTAATGATGGACAAATGCTCTAGAAAACCAAAGAAAACACAAAGTGATTATCTAGGGATATTAAAATCCCATTTTTTGGTAGAAATGTTTATATAGGAAGACAATTTATTTTCAAACCATTGTTTGGTAACTGCATAGGCAGAACACCAGGAATTTAATAACTTTAACAAAATACTTTTGATTTTTAAAGCATTCAGTAGATAAATTTTAGTAATATCATATTTTATATCCCTCATTAAGAAATTCAGATGCACATTTGTCTATTCAAACTTTTAGAAGAAATAAAGCCAATTTCTTTTATGCCTGCCTGCATTTCACCATCACAAAAATCACTGCCATGAACAACAAAATAAGCAAACAAAAATCTGTAGCCTTCGTTCAATTTATTGTTTCCTAGATTTAAAAGATCACAGACATTTTTAGGTAAAATTTAATATTCAAAAACACTTTTTCTCCCCGAGAAATTCTGACTTACAGAGGAGTATTCATCCAATACAGTGTCCTCTACGGGAATTACCTACCATAGGAAGCTGAAATATCAATAATAAAATCTTAGGCTTTTTATTAGTGTACGCAGACCCAAACAACAGGATCAATAAATCTCTAAAACCCAAGTACCTATATTTTGAATTGTATCACTTTATTCTGGCTTTGCCTCTATCTGTATATGTGTTCCAGGAATAAATGTTCTTCCACAATTTGATGGTTTATCTGGCACTCATCACTTACATATAACAATTGCTGGGGTACCTAAGTGGCTCAGTTGGGTAAATGTCCAACTCTTGATTTTGGCTCAAGTCATGATCTCAGGGTCTTGAAATTGAGCCCTTCATGGGGTTCCACACTTAGCATGTAGTTTGCTTGTCCCTCTTCCTCCCCTTTACCCCTCCTTACACATGCACACTCTCTTTCTTTGAAATAAATAAGTAAAATCTTAAAAAAAAATACAAAAAACGGTTGCTGATACCCTTCTTGTTTTACTCTTTGGGTTTTGTTGTTGTTGTTGTTTTGTTTTGTTTGTTTTGTTTTGTTTGGCTATGATCTGCCAGTTAAATCAAAGGGCATCTATTATTTGGGTCATCTGAATGAAATAACGCATTGCCATATACTGATTCCACTGATTCCATTTTTTTTTTTTTTTTTTTTGGCAATCGACCTTTAATGTCCAGGCATGGATGCAGAGCATAGGAGATGTGGGGGGGTCTCAGCCCCTGCTCCAGAAATGAGGGAGAGATGAACACAAATCAGACATTTCCAACTGGCCACACAAGTCTGGGAAGGCAGGAAGAAACACAGATTTGGACAGTTATAAAAAAAAAAACAAAAAACCTAAAACCAAGCACTCAATCTTGTGCCCACTGAAGGGTTTGGTTTAGGGAACTCACTCACCATCCCAGTACCCACCCTCCTCCGTCAGCATCAAAGAGAAAGATCGGCACACACTAAAGGCTTGGGGAGGGGGCATTCTCCTGCCTCCCCAGGTCCGAAGGATGGACTAGGGGAAAAAAGAAAAGTATGAACGAGCTGGATCCCAACCACTCCCCTCCCACAGTGCCAACCCTATAGTGCCAACCCCATTCTATGGCTGATATTGTAGCTAGCATAATTTCAGTCACATGGACATAAAATAATTTTTTTAGGACATGAAAATGCTCAGGAGATATGTATTTTGCAGAGTTAATTAAATGGTATCTTTGCATATCATTGGGAGATGTTAGTAGTAGTAGTAGTAAGAGACAGAACTGGAACTCAGAGCTGAAATACCCAACCCTATTTTCCAAGTTAAACTGATCTATTTGTATAAAACAATCATTCTACACTGCTGAATATTTATTATCTAAATCCCTAAAATTGTGTTTCACATAAAACAAAATTTATCACAATCTTCTAACAAAAGTCTTTATAACATAAAAACATTTACTCTCAAAAATTTCTTGTCACTTTTAGTTTAGGGCATATTCTATCTAATGGTATTAAAATTTTTGTTGATTTAACACATATTTGTTTTGTAAATAAAATGGCAAAGTGAACAAACAAATCCTTTAAAAGATTTAGTATTTCATTTGGTGATTTTGGAGTAGTTGTCAAATAATATCTAAGCTCACCACTACTTAGAATCTGACAGTTTGATCTGTTAATACTTAAAGAAGAGAAAATCAATAGGAAGTTTCCAAAATGAGTGAACTGAGTACAGAACTATTGAACTCTTGAAAATTGGTCAAACTTTACTTTTGTTGTTGTTGTTGTTGTTAAAAATAACCTTTAAAAAGTCAGTCTCAAAATATTAATGCATGGTAAAATATATAAGATACTACATACAATATAGATAGGAAAAAAATTATGTCCTTCCTATGCAAGTATTAATAATTTATAGTAATTTAATTTATTAAATTTTTTTATGGTTCTAAGACCTCATTGTATTGCTACTATAATCCTAAATGTTAAAATATAAAATAAACTAATTTTATATGTTTAATTAAATTTCTGGATAGCTTCCCAATATAACTTTTTTCACATTATTTGTACTGTGATAATTGTTTCAGATTTTAAGTGAATTCACTTAGTGGATGCTTTGTTCCTCAGGATAATTCAGTTTTACTGGTAGAACGTGATTGTCATTTGTCTTTAAGAGTACAGATAATGGGGATCCCTGGGTGGCACAGCGGTTTGGCGCCTGCCTTTGGCCCAGGGCGCGATCCTGGAGACCCGGGATCGAATCCCACATCGGGCTCCCGGTGCATGGAGCCTGCTTCTCCCTCTGCCTGTGTCTCTGCCTCTCTCTCTCTCTGTGACTATCATAAATAAATAAAAATTAAAAAAAAAAGAGTACAGATTATATTAGAATGAAACTCAAAGGTTTCATTCACTTATTCAACAGATATTTTTGGGCACATGCCATGTGCCATGAACTATTCTATTTGCCTTAGATATAGCAGTGAAAAAAAGAAAAAAAAACACCTGCTCATCTTAACTCAAATATCATGGAAGATTGTAAATGTGTATGTGTATCAAGAGAAGGTTTGTGCCATAAAGAAAAGTTAAGCAATTTTAAAGGAAAGTAGAAAGATGGTAGTTGTACTAGTCAGTCTTCTCCAGAGAAATAGAACAACTAAGAAATGGATGGATGATAGATAGATGATAGAGATTTAGAGATAGAGACAGATGTATGATAGAGATTTAGATATGGATAGATAGATAGATAGATAGATAGATAGATAGATAGATAGATAGATGATAGATAGATAGAGATTATAAGAATTTTATTATAGGAATTGGCTTATGTGGTTTAATGGAGGCTCAGATGCCCATGACCTAACACATCTGCAAGAACCAAGAAAGTAGGTGGTAACATTTAGTCTGAGTCCAGAAGCCTGAAAAACAGGAGAATTAGTGATGTTTCTTGCAGTCTGAGTCTGTTGGCTCCACAACCAGAAACTGTAATGTCTGAGTGCAGGAGAGATGGATGTCCCCAGCCAGAGATGAAAGTTTGTCCTATCTCCACTCTTTTTTTGCTCTCTCAACTGATCTGATAACACCAGCCCATTGCTGACAGTGGATATTCTTTATTCAGTCTACTAAATCCAATGCTAATCTCTTCCAGAAACAACCTCAAAGACACACCAGAAATAATGTTTTACCAGCAATCTGAGGAAACTTTAGCCCAGTTAAGGTGACAAATAAAATTAGCCATCATAGTAATCAAAGACTTCTCTGGTATGGTGCCATCTGAGCATAGATGAGAAGAGAAAAGAAAGAAAGCAATGTGGATATGAAGAAAGTCTACCAGAAGAAAGATAAGTGTGCCTTAAGTTTGTAGTCACAGAGGTGCTGAGAAATAGCCAACTATGAGATATATTTTGATAGGATTTGATGATGGAAATTTATGTGAAATGAAGGGGAAAGCACTTTAATTTTGCTAGGAGTGGGGAATAAATGAGAAGGAAAAAGTGTTTTTGTTAGTTGGGTTATGTTTCAGGAGGAGAGCCAATCATAAGTAAAGACAAAGAAGGAAGGAACACTTGAAAAGGAAATGTTGAGAATGCAGTATAAGGAAATAATTGGTAGGATATTATTTTACCCACCTGGTGAAAGAAACGAAGGTGGGACACTTGGGTGGCTCAGTGGGTTGAGCATCTGCCTCTGGTTCAGGATGGGGTCCTAGAGTCCCCAGGATTGAGTCCCTCATCGGGCTCCCATCAAGAAATCTGATTCTCCCTCTGCCTAGGTCTCTGCCTCTCTCTCTGTGTCTCAAATAAATAAATAAATAAATAAATAAATTAATTAATAAATAATTTTTTTAAAAAGAAGGAAACAAAGGTATAAGTGGAAGAGTTAACTTTGAAGGAAGGGATACCTCTCGAAATACAAGAGAAGTACATGATGAAGGTACATAGAAATTATAAGGAGAGAAATAAAATGAGGAGAGATGCCCATATTAAATGACACAGATAACTCTAAATTAAGAGTAAACAAAATGGTGGTAGAAATGTGACACTAGTTTTCACTTTATACAATTTGACATAGATCTATTTGTTTTTTTTTTTCTGCTTTAAAATACCATTTTAAATAGTCATGCCACTTAGTGGAGACATTGAATCTAGAATGCTTGAGGAATAAATCAAACAAAAGCCCACTGAGAGAAGGTTTTATTGTGCACACATCTATATATCTCTGAGCAAAATTTCACTATAGACTTTGAAAACAACGAACAATCAGAAGGATTCTATGCCATGGGGGATGCAGAAGTGCTGGCAGAAATGCCATACTTGAGATTAGGAATCCTGGGTTACTCCACATAGAATAAATCATCCATAAACTGGTGCTTTTTCTGAGGTATTTCACCAACCTCTTCCACTTGCCAAATTCAAGGAGTATTCCAACCCTTTCCAACTCTTGCTCTCAAGCATTTCATGAGGGATGGTGGAAGTTTAAGTTGTCTTAATATTGCAGAGTTTAAAAGGAAGCTATTTCCACAGCATTTTGTGAAACTATTAAATAATATTCTCTTAACCTTTTCATCTTTAATAGAAACATAGATGGACCAAGGAGCAGACATTTATGTGGCAAAACAGTTTCCAGTGGGAAGGGACCCTATACAAAGGAGAGCAGAATGACTAGATCAAATTGTGTTCCAGATATTTGTTAAAGTCTTTTTTTAAAAAGATATTTTATCTATTTATTCATGAGAGACACAGAGAGAGAGAGCGAGAGAGAGAAAGAGGAAGAGACAGAGACAGAGGGAGAAGCAGGGAGCCTGACGTGGGACTGGATCCCAGGTCTCCAGGATCAGGCCCTGGGTGGAAGACTGCACTAAGCTGCTGAGCTTTAACACCCAGCTGCCCTGTTTGTTAAAGTCTTGATGTTTATTTTACTTTTTCCTTTATTTACTGGACCTGCTGTTTGAGATAGGGCCCATTAAATAATCCTATAAAAGAATCTCTATTAATGATTGTTGGGTGCTAAAGCAATGCTTCCACCACTAGACGGTATTATAAAGAAGTCTTTGGAAGATACTAGCTAAAAAGAAGTCATACCAAATAGTGGTCATTACTGGCAATTTTTAAAAAACTACAGGAGGTCATGTTTTAAGAACAGATGGTGCCTCGTGTGTCCTCTTAAATTATGTCACATAATCCCAATTTCTTGTATAAATATTTAATATTTTACAACCTATGAACTTGCTGCCAAAGTACATCTCTCTAGGTAAACTCTCAGTACAGCTCTGATCCCATTCACATCTTTCAAAGGTATGATCATGCTAACTCAGAGGGAAGCAGTCAGAATTTGGTATGCTTCTTAAAAGCTGTCAGCTTTGTTCAGTGTACATTTCTGAAGTCTGAAAGCCTGGCGGCCTGATGGTGTTTTGTTCTCACTGTCATTCTGGTGATCGCTCTTTTCACACGACCAGCAGGACCATCACATCTCTTCAGTAGTGAGGACCAAAAATTACAGTAATACTTGGTTTTATAAAAATCACTTTCCTGGTAGCTCAGGAGCCTTCATGATTTTGGTGGACACATATTCTGGTGGGCATTTCACAGAGAAGTGGAAAAGAAAGTTGAAATGATACTCGAAAAGTAAAATTCTTAACTTCTGAGTCATGTATAATCTCTGTAAAGACGCAAAGCTTGCTTTGGGGGTGCATGTGACGATGACAGCATTCACTATCATAGATCATTCATCATTACAAAAGTAACCTTTTGAGACCTATGTCTATGATACCTCTCAAGATTTCTTTATTCATAATATTAAAAAACTGTAAAAAAATTACTCCAGAATTATATCTCTGGTCAATTTTGCCCAATGAGACTTTTTATCTTTTCTTCTGGTCCTGCTGTGCAGCAGGTGGGACAAATGGTTTAGCTTAGCTTGAATTCACTTTGACTCTTAAGTAATTTAAATGAAACATCCCATGAGTAATTTGTGTAAACTAATCCCCTCTAGAAGAACTAATGTTAAGTCCTTGGGGAAGTTTGTCACTTTTATTTGATGTTACAGGAATTTATACCCTGACAAGTACATGATCAGGGTGTCACTAGTAGTATCAATTTAATTAAGGTACTGTCAGCTTTTCTCTAGTTTCCACAGTTTAATGTCTCAGTCTTTTATAATCAAGTGGCCTAGAAAATTGGTGTTTGGTTTACTAGGCCCCATTTGCTTTTTTTTTCCTGAAGTGTGACCTGAATTTTTAAAACCAGTTTTAGTCATTTTATGTTAATGCAGATAGATACACATTTTATGTTCTTTTTGTATATTTGAGTCATTTAGTATCGGATGGTCTCCTAGTCCTGCCCTCTATATATCCAGGAATATTTAAAAGTAAAATTAGTGGATCTTTTGTAACTGGACAGACCATGCTATTAAATAATATGTAAAAGTAATAGACTTCAGGGACACATTAAGATTCTGGAGAGGTCTTTTGTTGCTTGTGAGAAGTAAAAAGCATATAATATTTGATGTATGAAATATAATGGTATTTTTAAAATGAAAATGGTTCTGTCCTGCATGTAACTATATTAATTTTACCAGCCTATAATCATTTGAAATTAATGACTGTTTTTATGTGTATAGTGTAACTCATTACAGGCAGCAGAAAGTGTAGAAAGAGTACACTGTGGAAAGAGTGCTTAATTTTTGACTTTTTTTAAAGTAAAGATTTTGACTTTGTTCAGTAAAGATTCAGTTCTGCAATTCATTAATTGTGTCACATACACAGAGCCGCACACTCTCTAAGCTCGAAAAGAGCATCAGCTGTCACTTCCATCAAACCTCATAATGTAGGCAATTATAGACAGATATATAGGTATAGTTATAATTATAAATCTAAGTATAGATACAGAAATAGACGTGGAGGTACAGGTGGAGGTCGAGGTAGAGATACATAGCAGACAGGTAAGATTTTTCTGGCCAATGTACACAGTTAACTCCTATATGAATAATTAATTCCTTCTAGCCTAAATCTTTGTTGTGTGAATTTGAACAACTCACTTTTATTTTTGTGACATGAAATTTCAATATTGAATAGGCATTTAAGAACCTTTTGAGTTCTAAATCTATGAATCTAAATGCTAAATATCTAGTTTCTGAAATTATATATTCACATGCATATATATTTTATAAACAAACAAATAAACAACTAATATAATTTGGACAAATATATAATGGCATATATCCATTATGCATACATAGTATTTTCACTGTCCTAAAAGCCCTCTTTGCTGTGCTCATTCATCTCTCCTTACAACCCCTGTAACTACTCAACTTTTTATTTTTTCCACAGCTTTGCCTTTTCCAGAATGTAATCCCTTATAGTTGGAATCACACAGTATGTCAATTTTTCAGATGGGCTTTTCACTAGGTAATATGTATTCAAGTTTCCCCCATGTCTTTTTAGGGCTATATAGCTTTTTTTTTTCTTTTGGTAAGTACTAAATAACAGTTCATTGCCAGAATGTACCACGGTTTATCCGTTCACCTAGTGTAGGACATCTTGGTTGTGTCCAAGTCTTGGCAAAATAAATAAAGCTGCTATAAACACCCATGTGCAGATTTTTGTGTGAACATAAGTTTTCATCTCCTCTGGGTCAATGCCAAGGCTCATGATTCCTGGATCATATGGTTAAAGTTATGTTTAGTTTTGTAGTAAATGCCAAACTATTTTCTACAGTGGCTGTGCCTTTTTTGATTCCCACCTGAAATGAGTAATAGTTCCTATAGCTTCGCGTTCTTGCCACCATTTGGTATTTCTGGATTTTGGCCATTCTAATGAATATTTAGTAACATCTTAGTATTGTTTTAACTTGCATTTCCCTGATAACAGGTTATGTAGAGCATCTTTCCATATGCTTATTTGCCATCTTTATATGTTCTTGATGAGGTGTCCAGGTCTTTAGTGTTTCTTTTTAGACAAATTTTGTATTTTTGTTATTGGTTGCTAGCATTATTTTGTGTAGGGTTCAGATGTAGTCTCTCTAATACTTACTGTTTAAACATTTTTGTGTGTGATTATTTATTTATAAATGTTCTTTGCATACTCAAGAAGAATGTGGATTCTTCATGATAGTATATTTATGTGCCCCTCACTACCAAACAAATGTATTAAGTTGTTTAAATCTCCTACAACTTTATTTTTTTTGGTTGTGTTTTGACCTATAAATAATTAAGAAGATAGTTTGTTTATTTATTTATTTATTTATTTATTTATTTATTTAGAAGAGAGTTTTGAAATCACCCACCCTGATTGTGGACTTTTTAATATTTTTCAGTTGTTTTAACAAATTTCGCTTCATATAGTTTGTGGATATTTTATTAAGTATATAAAGGTTTTCACTTCATATAACTTCCTTGGAAGATGAATTATTTTCATTTTATAAGAATCCTCTTTATTCTTAATGCTATTTTCTCTGAATTATATTTTGAATAAATACAGCTATCCTTTAGTTAGCATCTTATTACTATTTTCTATCTTCTATTTTAATCTTTTCTAGTTATATTTTAAGTGAACCTCATAAAAACAACGAAGCTCATTAAAAAAACACTGCCTGACAATTGTTTTATTTTAAATAGCACAGTCTATATACTTTTAATTTGATTATAATATATATTCTTTCTGTTTATTCTTGTTTGTTGTGCTTCCTGTATATTCCTTGGTATCATTTTCCAGGTAATTTTTATTTTTTTATTTTTAAATTCTCTTAAAATATTTTATTTATTTATTTGAGATGGGAGGGGCAGAGATAGTGAGAGAGAGAGCATGAGCAAGGAGGAGAGGAAGGGGCGGGGGTGGGGCTCCCTGACTCAGGGCTTCATCTCAGAACTCTGGGATCATAACCTGAGTCAATGGCAGGCATTTAACTAACTGAGCCACCTGAGTACTTGCATATTCCAGTTAATTTTTAAATCATTTTTTTTAATTCCTCCTTTTCCTCCTCTCCTGGCTTGGGTGTTTTATTATGTGTCTCTTTCTTGTATCATTTCACGCATGCATTATGAAGTTAATGGCTTAAGCCTCTACCTGAATAATCATTTTGGATCTTTTAATCTATATCAGCACACTTCTAATTTGCAACATTTTTCTCCCAAATTTTTCGTTCTGCCCTTTTTTTATACACTATTTGACATTATGCTTGTCAATGTTTTATATAGACAGACTACATGTAAATACCTGTATGCTCAGCATTCCTTCTAGTGTTTATTTTTTTAGGAATCGCTTTTGTTCTTTCAAAATTATGGCCATTTGAGGTTTTCTGTTTGTAATTTTATATAGAAATAAATGTAATTTTGATGAAAAATGTATTTATTTTTCCTGCTTTTCTCAAAAGATGTTTTTTAGTGCACAAAATTCAAGGTTGACAAGCTTTTCCCCAAATTTTGAAGAAAATTACACTGCTGAATATGGGTTTTCTCCCTTGCTATTCTGAAGTGTGCTAAATCATCTAATTGCCATTTATTCATAGGTAATCTTTTCTTTGATTTTAGTACTCTTCAGTCTCTCTGAAACATGTCTGCATTGGAATTTTCTTTTGTTTTATCCTGCTTACTATACATTATACTTTATCTTTCCGTAGATTGAGCATCAATTTTGGTTAATATTGTTATTTGCTCACTAATGCCTCTTCTCATCATTCTGTATTTTTTCTATGACTGTCATTAGATGTGCAAAACTTCTCACTCACTTATTAATATTTCTTAAATTCATTTAAAAATATTACTATCTTATCTGTTTTGCCTATATTCTGAGTAATTAAAAATAATTGTCTTTGAGTTAGTAATTTTTTTCTTTAGCTGTGTCTAATTTTCTATTTAGTCCAGTCACTAAATTTTTTACATCAATTATTTTAATTTCCTAATTTCCTAATTTTGTCATTTTTCAAAACTGGCTGATCATTTCAGACAATTGATATCTAGTTGTTTGCTTTTTTTAGTCGGTTCGGTTTAACATCAGAAAGTAAACAGTTTTTAAATATTTATTTAATTTTATTAAATTTGGGTGAAACTGAGCTTTTATGTACAGTAAAAATTATGTTCACAATGAAAGATTTAATTTGTTTTTTTAATGAAGCCTTTGACACTTTGAAAGGTCAAAATGTCTACTGTGCCTTAAGGTCAGATATTGGAATTCATCCTAAAAAGGATGAATGTAAAAAAAAAAGAAAAAAAAAAAAAGGATGAATGTTAGAGTTTTTGAATTTAGAGTGTTTTAAAACATAATCGTACTAACACTATGCATAAACTTTTGTATCATCTATGCATCATAAGCTTTTTCCATGTAAAAAAAATATCAATTTTAGTAGTCCGTTAAGTCCATTAAATGACTATTATATAACATACTGAATCATTTTATGGTGCTGTGTATTTTTAAGTGTCTGATGTAATGAAAATATCAGATCAAGCCAATGATCAATTTATACTGCCATTGTCAATATATGAAAGACTTTTTCACTAGAATTGATGCAGTAAATTAGTAGTCAAAAAATACATCTAAACTTAATTTAATTATTAGAAAGCATGAACATATCTTATGTCTTTATGAATTATATGATCAAATACTTTACCAATTTTTTAAAAGATTTTATTTATTTATTCATGAGAGTCACAGAGAGAGAGAGAGAGAGAGGCAGAGACACAGGCAGAGGGAGAAGCAGGCTCCATACAAGAAGCCTGAGGAATTTACCAATTTTTGAACATGAAATTTTTATTAGTTTCTTTTAAAGCATTCTTAGTATACTGACCCTTAGCCATATTCTACAAATGTTTCTTTTTTTAATAAAAAATTTATTTTATTTAAGTTCAATTAACATATAGTGTAACATTATTTTCAGAGGTAGTTCAGTTATTTATCGGTTGCTCATTACCTCATGTGCCCTCCTTAATGCCCATCACTCAGTTACCCCATCCTCCTATCCCCTCCCCCACAAACCCTCAGCTTGTTTCCTATAGTTAAGAGTCTCTTATGATTTGTCTCCCTCTTTGATTTCGTCTGATTTTATTTTTCCCTCTCTTTCACCATGGTCTTCTGGTTTGTTTCTGAAATTTCACATATGAGTGAAATCATATTACAATTGTCTTTTCTGATTGACTTATTTCTCTTAGCATAATACCCTGTAGTTCCATCCACATCATTGCAAATGGTAAGATTTCATCATTTTGATAGCTGAGCAATATTACTATATATATATATGCCTATACACACACACACACACACACACACACACATACACCAAATCTTTATCTATTCATCTATCAGTGAACATCTGGGCTCTTTCCATAGTCTGGCTTTTGTAGACATTGCTGCTGTAAACACTGGGGTGCAAGTGCCCCTTCAGATAGCTACGTACAAATGGATTTCTTTCTTGAAAATCAATTTGGGTTACACATTCTATACAAATTTTTTGAGTTCTTATGATGCCAAAAAAACAAATTGTATATCTCTCAGTCATGATATTTCTTTGATAACTTTGAATTTTAATATTTCTCCTTAATAGAGTTGAAACTCAGTTTATTTCTTCCAGTTTTACCAAATTTTCATTTTATATTATTCAAAAAGATTTTTAAAATTTATAATGTTATGGTGAGCTTAAAAATAGTATCTTTATCCCACATAACTAATATATTGTCTCAATACTATGCATTGAATAAGCTTTTTATTCCTCATTAATTTGTAATGGCTTGTTTTATACATACTCTGTTTATACTAGTCTATCACATTTGCTTATATCTAGTCTTACACCATTAACACAGTTAATTTTTATTTTTAAATTTTTGTTAAGCTCTTAATTTTAATTCCAGTATAGTTCACATTGAGTGTTAGATCAGTTTCAGGTATATAATATAGTTATTCAACAATTCTATACATTACTCAGTGCTCATCATGATGAGTGTACTCTTAATCCCCATCACCTATATTGCTCATTCCCCTCTCTCACCTTCCCTATGGTAACCATCAGTTTGTTCTCAAAGTTAAGAGTCTATTTCTTGCTTTTGTTTTTTTTCTTCTCTCTCTTTCCTTTTTTCATTTTTTCTTGTTTCTTAAATTCACATTAGGGAAACCATATAGTATCTGTCTTTTTCTGATTGACTTATTTTGCTTAGCATTATTCTCTCTAATTTTATACATATTGTTTCAAAAGGCAAAATTTCAGTCGTTTTATGGTTGAATAATATTCCATTGTATGTATATACTACATCATCTTTATCCATTCTCCTATTAAGACATGTGGGCTGCTTCTATAATTTGGCTATTGTAAATAGTACTGCAATAAACATAGGGGCTCATATATCTTTTCAAACTAGTGTTTTTGTGTTTTGGGGGTAAATACCCAGTAGTATGATTACTGGATCTTAAGGTAGTTCCATTTTTAATTTTTTTTTTCCACAGTGGCTGCACTAGTTTGCATTCCCATCAACAGTGTACCTGGGTTCCTTTGCCTCCACATCTTCATCCACACTTGTTATTTCTTCTGTTTTGATTTTAGCCATTTTGACAGTTGTGAAGTGATATCTCATTGTAGTTTTGCTTTGCATTTCCCTGATGATGAGTAATGTTGAGCATCCTTTCAAGTGTCTGTTGGTTATCTGTATTTTTCTGTCTTAGTAAATGCCACTTCAATCCATCTACTTGCTCAAGCTGAAAGGTAGAAATCATTTTTGATGTTTTGAAATTTTATCATTTTTCACTTTATGTACTCCTAGTCTTGATTTACTTTCATACACCCTGCCAAATCCCAGTATAAAGCCTTCATCTCTTTCTTGGTCTCTAGATATTCCCTCCTAGCTGGTTGCTTAGCTTCCAATCTTATATTTTTCTAATTTCTTCATGGGCTGTCACAGCCATTTTTAAAAATGATTTTGTTTATTTATTTGAGAGAGAGAAACAGAGATAGTGACAGAGATCATGTGAGAGAGCACTAGTGGGGAGGACAGGGAGAAGCAGGCTCCCCTTTGAGCAGGCAGCCCAACATAGGGCTCAATCCCAGGACCCTGGGATCATGATCTGAGCCGAAGTCAGATGCTTAACCAACTGAGCCACCCAGGCACCACTCGCAGCCATTTTTTAAAAACATAAATCAATCATATTGATTCCTTGTTTGAAACCCTTTCAGTTGCTCCCCATGGCTTTCTTTGCAGTACAAAGTACAAAATATTGTTCTCCATATCCATCTCTTGTCTTATAAAACATTTCCCCACTAGTAACTTCCAGGTCTTTCTTTACTATGCTGATTACTTTTATTTAAGCATAAAAATATTAAAGAAAGTAAATATGTGAATGAATTTATAACTGAATTTTCAATCAACCAATACATTAATCCTATTAAAAATTAAACACTGAACTAGTAAGTGGCATCAGAAATGTAAACAAAATGAATCCTTGATTTCAAGTTGCTAACTAACAATCAAAAGAGAAGCATGGGAAAATAAGCAAAGCATATGTTATAATAGAAATGACAGCAATTCAATTAGGTACAATGGAAACAACAGAGGACATGGTCGTTTCCCACTAAGGGATAGTTCAGTAGGAAATTCCTAAAAAAAAATAAACATTTTCCAGTTTAATATGGCAAAACAAAGACATTTCTGTGAGAGAAAGCAACATGAGAGTTGAGTTTGAGCACAGGCAATGAGAAAAACAAAGCGAAGATATTTTCTTCCATTGAGTAAATATGTTTGAACATCTACAGTGTGTCAGGCAATAGTGTATGTGTTGAATATAAAGTGGTGAATTAAATTGCTGATCCCAGCCCACATGAAGCCTTTTAGTAGTTATAAGATCCGTAAGGTATGTAGAAGAAAGAATTAGCTGAGAAATTTGGATTTCATCCTGTAAACAATGGGGTGTTATGAAGCAAAGGAGAAATATAAAGCATGCTTGCAGTTAAGAAAGACCAACACAGACAGGTGCTTTTAAGATAGATAGATCAAATGGTCTGACACTGAGACCAGTGAGGTGATAATTACAAGTAAAAAAGGAATAGAAGATAAGATGAGAGACGACAAATATTTAAATTATTAAAGAAATAGAATTAAACAAGATATGGTCTGATATTAAATGTAAGGGATGACTGAAATATTAGACTCAACATAAATTTCAGATTTCTGATGTGGGTGACTAGATGATGAGAATGCAAGGCAGAAAGAGAGGAAATCTCAGAGAAAGAAGATGTCTGTGGAAAATGATGAAACCCATTTAGGACATAGACTCAGGTGTCCTTAAGCATCCAACTAGAAATTAATAAAACATTGAATAAGTTTACACTTATGTTCAATCACACATTACAGGATGACAGCAATGTCTATCAGGTTTCCTAGTCCACCACCACGAGGAGATCTAATTATTGTACATAAAATAATAGTGAACTTTGACTTGATACTGTTACAATATGACAATAATAGTCTACATTTTGCTTTGAAATTATATATCATTAAAGAGATTTAGGTTTACTGGGACTAAAATTATTATTTCTTTCTCTGCAGAACTAAATTTTTACACAATGAACTAATAAACATTGCTGATTCAGATAATATTTTTCTACTTGTATTTATTTGTAATATTTTGCTATTGACTTTAAAAATAGTTAAAGGTTGTAAATTATCATAGTCAACAAACCACTCAGTTGACCAAGAATATCATTGGCAAGGGAAATTCAGGTGTTCTCATTTTTAACTGGCTGAAAAATACTTTTATTCTGCATTGAAAAAAGATTTATCCAACAGAATCTATACATTTTCCAAAAAACAAGGCCTAAGAAGCAGCAAACAAATTCATATTTCTTTCCTATGCCTTTTCTTGTACTAGATGACAGATACAAAGAAATAAAACTTTGGGTCTCTGCTCTTTGCTGTTTTAGTTTCTTGGTTCGATGATCGTCAGTTACTGTGCATTGAGTCATATGTACCAGTCTCTGAGTTTTCCTGGTTTAAATAAATCTGCTTCTAATATTTTTAAATGTTGACATTATAAAACTTATAGTGATTTTTCCTACTTTCTGAACACTATATTTAAACTATTTCATGCTTTTTAAAAATGTTATGAACATCTAACGTTTTAAAAAATTCATGCATATTAATAACAGCACAGTTGTTTTATCACCTTAGAAATAACTATATCTTTATTCAATAGTGCTGTGCATATCTGGAGCATTTTTGGCATTAGGTTTTGGCTTATAAATGTAGGGTGTTGAATAAGCATGAAAGGAGTAACAGTTGGTATTAGTTTTAAATGACAAATATAATAGGCAGAACTTCAAAACAGTGGTTAAACTTCAATCCCGGTGTTCACAGGTTACCTGTCAGAAGCTATAATGTCATGGATCTTTTGTGGGAAAAAAAAAAGTCCTGAAACACAGTTATCTTTTTAGATGTTTCTAAATAATCATCTCTGGGCAACGGAATTTCTGAGACTGCACAATAAATAGCAATTTATCAACAATTTGAAAATAGGCTTGTGACATGATGTATTTATTTGAAGTATAATGCAATAATAGACATACAGTAAAATGATGTTTGTAAAGGAAATTATCATTGGTAAGTGCCCTTTCCTGCAATTAATTTCAGATGTCTATTGGGAAAATTCTGACTGACAAAATGATTATGGGTGGGTGGATGGACAAAATACACGTTACAGTATTGTCCTATATGTTTTTTGAACATTTACAGAATCAAAATTAAATGATGCCTTCAAAATAGAGGAGTTTTAGTCATTTTCCTGTCAATGGAAAATGCAAGTAAAATGTGAATTATTTAACATTTTAATAAGTTGCACCACTGAACTGAAACACGTTGCAGATTTGGAAGTCCATAAAGCCAATAAAATAAAGGTTCCCACCCCACCCCACCCTGCCCCACACCTGTAGAAATTTCTATTGCTTCTTTAATTTGTACTCCTGAGATTTAGCATAATATGGTTACCTACATATATGTAAAGATTGTCATATTTTTATAGAATTTTTAAAGTGTCCAAGATTAAAGTAAACATTCTGTATATAATTTTATGTAGTATTTTAATAAGCATTTATCAAGTGTCTGCAATATAAAAATGTTTATATAATTTTTAATTATAATTAAATAAATGAAAACACATAGTCCATTGGTACAGTATCAAAGCAGAATGAATTATAGAAGACTCGAATATATGAATTGTAGTATGCACCATAATAAAAAAGCTAACCAGATAATCTAAGGGTAACTTATATAAAATACTGTTCTGAATTTGAAAGGATAGAAGTAACATATCCTTGTTTCTTCATGATAGGATAAACTTAACCTTTTTATATTTTTTGATTAAGATTCTGATTGAGGTGAGTATAGATTCACACATGGTTGTGAAAAAAAAACCCAGAGAGAGATCTTGTGTTCAGTTTATCCAGTTTTCTTCAATTGTAACATCTTGCAAAATATAATACAATATCATAACCGGAATACTGGCATTGGTGAAATCCACTGACCTTATTCAGAGTTTTCACAGTTTAATTGTGCTTGTGTGTGTGCTTGTGTATTTAGTTGAATTTCATTTTATCACACGTGCAAATCTGTGTATGTACAGCTACAGAGATTATACAGAATAATCCCACCTTACCTCCTATGTCCTGCTCTCTGCTCTGCTCCCTATCTAACCTCTGGAAAACACTAGTCTGTTATTTATTTTTATGATGTTTTCAGTTAAAAATTGTTATATGAATAGAACCTACCAGTATGCAACCTTTAAGGATTAGCTGGTTTCATGTGGCAGTATTTCCTGGAGATCCATCCAAGTTGTGTTATCAATGTACTCTCATTTTGTTACTGAGTTGTATTTCATGAGGTGGATGTCTTTGGTTTCTTAAGCATTCATCTGTGGTAGGGCTTTGGACTGTTTCCAATTTGGGGCTGTTATGAAGATAACTGCTGACCTTTAATGCATAGGTTTTTGAGTGAATATAAGTTTTCACTTCTCTGAGATGGAAGCCTAGGAGTGCAATTGCTGGGTTCTCTGGTAATTCATATGGTAACATATAAGAGACTGAAAAATCTATTTCCCAAGTAGCTGTACACTTTAACATTTCAACAGCAATGTATGACTTATCCAGTTTTTCTACATCCTCACCAAAATTTGGGCTTGTGACCAATTTTTTGTTTATCTATTTATATGTGTTTGTTTGTTTTTCATTTGACTATAGCTGACACATAATGTTACATTAGTTTTGAGTGTACAATGTAGTGACTTGACAAGTTTAAACATTCTGCTATGTTTGCCACAAGTGTAGCTACCATCTGTCCCATTACATTGCCATCACAATATCATTGACTGCTTTTTATTCCCATGACTTACTCATCCTGTCACTGGAAGCCTGTATCTCCCTCTCGGCCTTCACCCATTTTGCACACCCACCCCCATATCTCCAACTTCTCTGGCAATCATCAATTTGTTCTCTGTATTTATAGTTTTGATTCTGCTTTTTGTTTATTCATTTTTTAAAGATTCCACTTATTAATGTAATCATATGGTATTTGTCTTTCTCAGTCTGACATATATCATTTAGCATAAAACCCTATAGGTCTATTCATATCACCTTGAATTGCACAATCTCATCCATCTTTATGGCTGTGTAATATTCAATTGGGTATGTATACCACACTTTCCTTATCCATTCATCTATTGATGGATACTTAGGTTGCTTCCATCTCTTGGCTATAGTAAATAAATCTTCTGTAAACATAAGAGTGCATATATCTTTCTCAAATTAGTGTTTTTGATTTCCCTGGATAAATACATAATAGTGGAATATTGGATCATACAGTATTTCTATTCTTAATTTTTTGAGAAAATTCCATACTGTTATCCATAGTGGGGCACCAGCTTCATTTCCACCAACAATGCATGAGAGTTCCTTTTTCTCCACATTCTTGCCAACACTTGTTGTTCTTTGTTATTTTAAATATTCTAACAGGCCTGAGGTAACCTTATTATGGTTTTGATTTGCATTTCCTTGATGATTAGTGATGTTGAGCATCTTTTCATGTGTCTGTTTACCACCTGTATGTCTTCTTTGGAAAAATGTCTCTTCAGGTACTATACCTATTTTTTAACTGGATTGTTTCTTTCCTTGGTATGTTGCATGAGCTCTTTATATATTTTAGATATGAGTTCCTTATCAGATATATGATTTGCAAACATATTCCCCCATTCAGTAGGTTGCCTTTTTGTTTTGTTGATGGTTTCCTTTGCTGTGCAAAAGCTTCTTATTTTGCTATAGTCCCAATAATTGATTTTTACTTTTGTTTCCCTCGCCTTAGGAGTATCTAGAAAAAATGTTGCTATGGCTGGTATCAGAGAAATTACTGCCTCTGCTCTCTTCTAGGATTTTTATGGTTTCAAGTTTCACAGTTAGGTCTTTAATCTATTTCAAGTTTATTTTTGTGTATGGTATTTAAAAGTAGTCCAGTTTCATTCTTTTATATGTAGCTGTCCAGTTTTCCCAGCACCATTTATTGAAAAGATTGTCTTTTCTCCATTATATATTCTTGCTTCCTTTGTCATAGATTACTTAATCATATAAGCGTGGGTTTTTCTGGGATGTCCATCTTGTTTTACTGATCTTTCTATTTCTGTGTCATTACTACACTGTTTTGATTACCTCAGCTTTGTAGTATACCTTGAAATCTGGACGTATGATATCTCCAACTTTGCTCTTTCTCATGGCTATTCAGAGGCTTCTGTGGTTCCATACAAATTTTAGTATTACTTGTTCTAGTTTTATGAAAAATACTGTTGGTATTTTGGTAGGGACAGTATTGAATCTGTAGATTGCTTTGGGTAATATGGAGATTTTGACAACATTAATTATTACAGTTTTGAGCATGGTATTTCTATCCCCAAAATCTTTTAATGTTCCTGCTCACTTCTAAAATATTTTCCTGGTTTAGACATATCCTGATGGCAGAAACATACCACATTCATGTCAAAAAGGTAGGTTCAACTAGAAATGTAGATTTATTACATTTTCCTTTATATCAAATTTTAAGAACAAATATATACTGATTGCTTACTCTATGCCAATTTATATATTGTAATACTTTTATTATTATTCATTTAGAGCCAGAAAGCTTTAATTTGAAAATATCATGAGTTACTTATGTTTACAAATAAGAATTACATTTGTACAATAGATTATAATCTTTATCCTGTAATAGAAACAGTTTTCACATAGCCCTAGAGTGTCGTTATCAAGTTCTTTTTAAACTCTTATCAAAAATATTGAGTTAATCTTTACTATCATTGAATTTTTTTGTTGAGGAGTATGGGAATGCTGCTTTGTAGAAAAAGAAAAAAAAAAAGCCTTCCATAGGCATTATCCTTGTGTAATATCTATTTTGTATGTTATACACACACACGCACATACACAATGGTTTTCAACAACTTAAGCACTATAAATATGGCTACCTCATTCAGTTATTACATGTTACTTATGCAACTCTTTATAAAAAAAATCTGTAGGTTCATTTGGTAAAGGCATCACTAAATTGATGATATTAACTTTGCTATATCCATATTTAATTTTTGAAAACATATGCATATGACAGTATCAATTTTCAGTACACTTTTCCAATGACATGGTAACTCTTATCAAGATAGACATATATTAAACTCCATTCAGAAAGGAATACTAAAATAAAACTACTCATATTTTGGTTAATTAAGAAACTTAATGATATAATTAAGAAATGACTACTTTTTCAATCTTTTGATTTCTCAATTGATGACTACTTCTCTTTATGGTTTGAAAATGCTGACAAAGACAAGCATATGTAAAAAAGGAAGTAGGATTCAGAGAAAATAACTGGTGAACAAAGAGACATCAACACAAAATATATGCAAAAAGAAACACAAATAGAAATAAAAGACTAAAAATTTTCCAAAATTGATTATGATATCAGAGATTTCTCTGATGTTGCAAAAACTTTTATGAAAACTGAAGATAAAGACATCACATCACATCAGGGTATGGGGAGAAATGACAATTCTTTATATCTTACAAGAATACTGAAAGAAGATTTTTTAGGATAAGATGTATACAAATGGCAGCAGTTTGAAGAAAAAAATAGAAAACATCCATAAGCTGTAATTACTTTAATAACTAGATTTGTGTCTTCACAGCCTCATGATTGCTTTGTTTAATTTATTCTGGTAGTATTTTAGATTAAACACTCAATCTCAGTTTCCTTTTTTTTTTTTTTTTTTTTCCAGTTTCTCTACATACCTAGGTTACCTTGAGGAAGATTTTTAAACTCTATGACACTTATTATTATTCTATAAAGGGAATTTACAGAAGTTTAATGGGAGAATGTATGTAAATTGCCTAGCATAGTTTATTTATTAATAGTTGCTCATCTATCTAAATTCAGTTTTTTAAATCAGATGATCTCTAATTTGTAATACATGTTTCAATTTTAAGTTTTTATATGCTTCCAATTTGTGTTACTTTGTAGACGAATGAATAGAAAAAAATAGTTAACATTGTTATAGTTATACAGATAAATATATGTATATACAAATTAATATGATACATGTAATAAGACTCATATCAGAATTATAGAATCAGTTCTCATGAAACATAAAGACTTAACCTTATAAAGCAATTTTAAGTTAATATTATAAAATAAAGACCTGGAACTAATGACAGCAATTTTTTTTTTTTTTTTACTTTACCCTGCTTTGTTGCCTTCTAAATCATTAAATTAGCTTACCGCTACTTAGAATAACATAGCCATGATAAATGAGAGGGAGAAAGAGATGTTAGCCCAGCATAAAGTTACTTAGGGTGGGCAGCAGCGCTGCCATGACTTCATCGAGTAAGTTCTCTGGCTGCATGGCATCAAGCACATTCCTTAGTCTCTTTGTGCCTTAGTTTCTCCATCTGCACATTGGGAAGTCAAGGTATGTATTCATAGCGTGACTGAGACTGCCCATTCTCAGAACAGGGTAAGCACCAAGAATTCTCAAAATGAGTTTGATAACATCATTGCTTTTTGGTGAGCGACTGCCAGCGGGAGAACTCAGGAGCCTGAGAAAAGCTGCTGGGTGCCAGAGTGCTTGCATTTGTCTTGGTTTTAATGGGACTGACACCTATAAAACTATCTAGGAAAAAAGTGTCCTACTAAAGAACGAACTAGGGACCTGAATTCAAACTTCAGTAAGAAGGCCATTTTCCCAGAATGGGAAGTTTCTAATGACAGCAATTTGATCTGATCCACTATTGCCTATGCCTATCTGCATACACTGAGTTTCAATAATAAACAAATGTAAAGTGTATCTTTGGTAAAAATGATAAAATAATGTGACCAGACAAATATTTCATAGTTTGAACTCATCTTCAAATATATCTTCAGATGACTTTTGTTCTTCAAATATTGTGACTTAAAACATAAAATTAATAGATTCATCTAATAAACATCCATGAGTTGGCATCCATTCTTAAACCTTTGAATGTTTGAGCTTAGTTATATCTTTTATTAAAACAGCTTAATTGTAGAGAAAATCAAACTATGTATTTGTATAATTTGCAATTCACGTCTGAAAAAGCTCTTTACTGAAAATAATTAGTTGAAAAATTATCCTCCAAATGTAAAGCCTGTCAGTAGCACGTAGAGATTTTTGTTATAAGATCTTTTTGCTATCTTCCCCCCAGCAAATAGTTAAGAATTAGGTATTAAAATATATGAAAACAAGCAGACATAAATGGCTAAATTACTTTAGTATTTCTGCATTACAGAAAGACAATGATAACAGTTCACATTTTTCCCTTTCAATAAATCTATACTGTATGTGCAATAGGTGTGCAATCTGTTTTTTTCCATTTATGTAAATATCTTCAGAAATCCAATTTTTCAGGAATTGATATTTCTGCTTTTACACAACTATATTAGATCTTTATTAATATATAATTACTTTTTTCTTTTTTTTCTTTTTCTTTTTTCTTTCCTTTTTTTTTTTTTTTTTTTTTGACTTGTACAGGGTTTTGCCCTTTGTGAGAATATCTCCTGCCCCCTACTAGCCTCACTACTCTTTCTTTCTAATTTAAAAAGAATGCTAATCTAAGTGGCACCTGGGTGGCTCAGTCAGTTGAGTGTCTGCCTTGGGGTCAGGTCCTGATCCCAAGGTCCTGAGATGGAGCCCTGCATCAGGCTCTTTGCTGAGAGGAGAGCCTGTTTCTACCTCTCCTACCTGCTTGTGCTCTCTCTTGCTATCTCTCTCCCTCAAATAAATAAATGAAATCATATATATTTTTTAAAAAGTGCTGATCTACATGTTTAATTTGGGAGACATTAATTCAAGCTCATTTATTTGTGGGGAGTATCACTGTGTGATAAAGTCATCTCTTTCATTTTTGACTTTCTTCATTCATGTTTAGAAAAGAAGGTCCAGCATTTTGGATAAAATAGATTACCTTCTTATTTGCTGTCTTCACTCTTTTCTCATACAGAGTTGTTATGTCTCAGTTAAGAACTAGATGTCATTCTTCTTTGCTCTTTAGTCTTTCCTTTTACACTGATATAGATCGAATTCAACATGGGCCAACCTAAAATTGAGATTCTTTTTTTTTTGCCCTTTCTTATTATTTGATTTTACCATTTACAACAATAAATGTTTGCTATGCATCATATTACATATCTACAATATGAGAACATTCTAGTTGCTTAGGAAGTGCTACCACCATTCCAGTGACACTGGGTCCTAAATTATGTGGTATGGTAGGATACATTACATTGTCATGAATCTACTTTTGGAAGGTTTGGAAAGCAAGTCTCATGAGAGATTAAAACTGACTTTATTTAATTTTTAAAATATGAAGGTGACCATAAATGCAGATGACAGATTAAGCAACATCTAACAATGAGAGACCCAGATCATTAAGATAATATGATTGAGATCCTCTCTGGAGATAAAAATATATGCATATTAATTTTTTAGAGCTATAAATTTTCCATGATTGAAAACTTTTGTTGTGTGTGGTTTTTTTTTTTAACTGAGAATTCTTTGCACAAATTAATAATAGAAAGACATTCATATTAACATACAGGGACTTTTTTCATTGCTTTAAACTATCATCCATACAAATTTTATAAAATTCTATAATGATGTATAAACTGTGGAATAGAATATGATTAAATAAGAAGAATTAAATCAGACCTTTGGGCTTGAGACAAATTAATGTTCTGTTCACAGGGCTCTAGCCATCAGCTAAAGTGTCATGTACCATGGTTCCAAGTGTCTGAAAAGAAACAGTGGCATGTTCAAAATAAGCAGCCATATAATTACAACAATTTTCCCTTGATAGTTAATCAGTACTTTTTCCTAGAATGGTAAACTCTATCCATGACTGACCATAGGTTTAACTGTTAAGTATTGTAAGAAGAAAATTAAAATTGATAGAACAGGACGTATGGTGATCTCTCTCTTTTCAAGAAGAAAATATCAGTAAGGTCATATGGCAAACACTGAGCCATAATTATCAATGGTGGGATCATTCTATGCAAATGGTAGTGCTTTTGTGCATAATCTTTTATAATTCTAAAGCAGACAGGAAATTGATTTAAGGCTGACTTTCTGGGGAAGATTATGACTTCCACCAAATTGATATTAAATGAACAGATTGGTAGGAGGTTCTACTTAGTCATTCAGCATAGATTATGTACTTTTTCTTTAGTTTTGTTGAGCAGTGCTTTGGTGCTGGGAGAATTTAGCAGAGTTAAGCTAAACAGAGTGTGTTGTTTTTTATTGTCCCAAAATTTCTCTGTGTACATATGTATATCTCTCTTGGATAGATAATGTGAAGAAATAGCCTACCAGTACCAAACAATCAAAATATCATCTATGTTCCTAAAAATAATAATACTTCTATTGCTCTTCAACTGAAATCTTTCTAAATTTACATTCATTTAACACTAAAATCAGCAAAATTAATTTTGGTATAGCCAGAATGTGTAACAGATTTTTAGAATGAAATAATCATGGTGGAATTTGAAATCAATGAATACATGACAATTTTGTGAAAACTTATAAATATGAGATTATTCCTGGAGTACTGAAGAACTTAATAAAACTTATTTTTTAACCATCAATTCTTTTGTATTTTTTATGCCATATGTTATGTAATTAATGATGCTAACATTAGGATTAATATTTCCATCTGGCGCCAAATATGTTTAGAAAATTGGCTTCAACTTGGTGTCAGATAGGTATTGTGTTTACTGGCATAAAATGGAAAAATCCAAAATAATAGTGGCTTGAACAAGATATCATTTATAAAACATGTAAATTTTATTAAATGTTTCCTATGCGTCATGCCAAATTATTCCATTAATAGTCATACTTTCCACTCTCTGTAGATTTCTTAGTAAACCATTCCTTTTCAATGTTTTGAAACAGTTCTGCACATCCTGTGATCCCCTAAACGTGGTCACTGCTGATTGTACCAGCAGTCATTTCCTGATCTCAGCTGGGCAATTTAGATTACTTCTCACAAGAATACTGAATCAAGACACGGAAACTGAGTCAATTTTATGATGCTGTGTATGACTGATTAAGACTGCTGGGTTTTGAGCCAGAATTACATGTAAGCCAAAGTCATGAGCAGCAGTAAAAAGATCAAAACCGGTGAAGAGAATTAGTGATTCTGGAATAAGGTTGAGTCCTTGTGGGAAATAATAAACTTGTAGATACTGAGGGGCAAGTTGCATGTATTGAGAGTGTTTTCTGTATGTTTTCAGTCCCTTCTTGTTTATCTATTTTCTACCACTTTCTACCAGTTCCTTGAGTCTACTCATACATTCTTCTACAAATGACTTAATTTGTTGGGATTTTCTTCCTTGCAATGAACAAGTACCCAAATAAAAACAGTGGTAACACACAAAAATTCTGAAAGAAGCATTTTCTTCATCTACATATAAGAAAATATATTACTCCATAACTTCCTAAAGACTATATCAGTAATACAACTTCCCTGATTTTTTTTTTTACTTTCCTGATTACTAGCAAAATGAACAAACCCATTTTTTGTTTAATTGCTAACTTTAAGAATTACTTTCTAGAGTTTCCTTTAAAGGAGATGTATGACTCAACCCTTTCACAAATTATATTTTGCAAGATTTAAAGAAAAAAATTCATAAATCGAAAAATGCTCTGATAAAATGCCAAATCTAATCACTCCATCTGGATTTTTTATACTAAAGCCCTTAAAATGGAAATTTATGAAGAATTTAAAAAGAATGGCTGGTTAGACTGAAGACCAAATTGTTTTTAGTATAATGTTTGTGTTTATCACAGGAAGACATGTAGTTTTAAAAGAAAAATGGTACTACAAAGCACAATGATAGAAGCAATAAAAATAGAAGTCTTCTGTTGAGCTTTTCCCATAAAATTCTTCTCTCCAGACAACACAGCTCATAACTTATTTTACCTGCTTTTTTGTATTTGACAAATATCTAATTTAGATGCTTAAAATATTTTTAAAATTTTAACATAATTATATTACCTAACTTTGTATTCTAGATTAAGATTCAACCTTCTAATTCCAACTACCCAACAAGCATGTGCCCTGAAAAGTATTTCTGTTTATATACCTACCCTTTACCTCTGTATTCAAAACTACCTAGTGTTTATAATAACCAAAATGTATATCTACAAATGGTCTTGCTTTTAGTTAGTTTCTCTTTCTATGGGACTAGATTTAGATTTTTCTCTATGCTGTGAATTATCTCTGACTTGTCCATCTGCTAATATCTAATATTTGTTTAATGTTCCCTCATCTTCTTTTCTATTTGTCTCACATACCCTCAATAGAATTAATTTTTGTTTAATGTTCCCTCATCTTCTTTTCTATTTGCCTCACATACCCTCAATAGAATTAATTTGGACTTCAAAAATAAATGGAACTAAAACAAAAACAAATAAAGAAGTGTAATTTTCCTGAGAAATAATGCTAAATATCAAGAAAATAGATTAAAGATTATATGATTTGAATTATACTTCTTTTTATCTTTCTTTGAGCATAGTTGACATGTTACATTAGTTTCAGATGTACAACATAGTGACTTAACATCTCTATATGTTATGCTATGCTCATGACAAGTGTAGCTACCATCTGTCATCATACACTATTATAATATCATTGACTATATTCTCTATGCTATGCCTTTTATTCCAGTGACTTATTCATTCCATAACTGGAAGCTTATATTTTCCACTCCTCTTCACCCATTTTGTCTATGCCTTTACCCTATCCCTTCCCTCTGGAAACTATCAGTATCTTCCTCTGTTTTTATAGGTCTGATTCTGCTTTTGGTTGTTTGTTTATTCATTAGTTTTATTTGGTTTGTTTTTTTAGATTTCACATATGAATGAAATAATAAATATATATCATATGTATAATATACAGTAGGAAGCATTATAATTGATAAAGAATATTTCATAATGATAAAATTGTTGATCCATCAGGAATATATCACAATTATAAATTTATATTCAGGGATCCCTGGGTGGCGCAGTGGTTTAGCTTCTGCCTTTGGCCCAGGGCGCGATCCTGGAGACCCGGGATCGAATCCCACGTCGGTCTCCCAGTGCATGGAGCCTGCTTTTCCCTCTGCCTGTGTCTCTGCCTCTCTCTCTCTCTCTCACTGTGTGCCTATCATAAATAAATAAAATTTAAAAAAAATAAAAATAAAATAAAATAAATTTATATTCACCACTGACAGTTGGAGACGTAGCGAATCTCTCTTTATAGTTGACTGAGTGAAGCAAGCACACACACACACACACACACACACAAAAATCAAGAAGTCCACAGCACATTTCAGCAATGCATTACCAACTTGGCTTAAATGAATGTGTGTGTGTGTGCGCATGCACATGTGTGCTATAAACTGCATTAAAAATGTCAGAAGTGATGTTTTTAAAACTATACTGAACATTTATGAAGATAAATTGCATGCTGGACCATGATGACAGTCTTGACAAATTTCAAATATTTGAAACTATGTAGAATATATTCTCTGACCATAAAAAAAAGAAGTGGAATTAAATCAGAAAGGAAAATGGTGGTTCCATGGCCTACAGGAAAGAGAAATGGGGAGTTGTTGTTCAATGAGTATTGTGTTTTAGTCATGCAAGATAAAAATTTTCTAGAAATCTACTTATAACCTTGTGCTCATAATTAATATAATTAATAATACAGTATTATACACTGGAACTTTGTTAAGAAGGTAGATCTTATGTTATTTTTTATGACAATTTAGGAAGACAAAAGCGAGAATAGCATTTGCTTGGAATTTAAACCAATGATTTTAGCTTCTAACTCAAGTAAACAAAGAAACAAATACATAAGCAAACAAACAAAAGCAAAACAAAACACTGAGTCAACCTTAAAGAGAAATAATAAAGAGAATAGCAGAAAAACGTGAAATAGAACAATAGAAATAATCAACAAGCTAAAAAGTTGCTTTTTTTTAAACTATTAGTGAAGTTGAAAATTCATGAGGAATTTAATCAAGAAAATAAGAGAGAAAAAAAAGAAAATAAGAGAGAGAAAACACAAATAACTGCTGTACAGAATGAAAAAAGACATCATTGTGAGTTCAGCAAAAAACGTAAATGCAGTTTACATAAGTGAATTTACAGTTATAAATTCTATAGCCTGGATGAAATTCAAAAAAATAGTCTAAAAATACAATTCACTAAAGCCAAAATAGGAGGGTAGATAGAAAATAGATGTAATCCTATATGTATAAAGTGTAGAATCCATAATTTAAAACCTTTTCAACTAGAAAATTTCCAGGTAGTTTCACCAATGAATTCTTATAAATTCCTGAAATTCACTATAAATCTATGGTGTGTGTGCAGGTCTACATGAATTTTATACTTCAATAATAGTGATAAGGATAATAATAAATCCTTACTGTACCATCTATTCTTGTTCCATTTTAAATCTAGTTTCTTCATCTGTTACATGAATGCAATAAAAATAGTACCTCTATTCTAACTTTGTGTGAGAATGGAGTGAGTTATGGAGTGTTAAATTTAAAAATTTAACATAATTAGGTATTATCAATTTTATAATTAAGATATTACTTTCTAAGACAATAATTTTCTATGCAGTAAGAGATTTAAAAAATAGATGAAAGAGGTCTAGGATAAGGTCAGAGTGAACAAAGTTCCATGTATTTAAGGAGACTTTATATCTTCCATAGTGGTCACTATGTAATGATATTAGCTCCAGGAAGAAGAGTTTTAGCCAATATTGAATATGTTTACGTTGTACTTATTATGACTAATGGAAGCAGAAACATAAGAGTGCATAATTAAATATTCTTATGTATAAGATATACATAAACCTAATGCTCAGTACGGGAATACTTGCCTAGCTAAGTCCAATTTCGTGATTTAAAATCTCGTTGAAAATATATATCACATCTATCTATATACAGAGGATTTAATTTATTAGACCTGGTTTCATAGTGAGGATTCAATTTATACTAAAGTAATAATATCTTATATGAAACTATGCATATCCAGAAATTACTTATAATATTTTGCTACCCCAAAATTCAAATCACTAATGTTTTTATTTTTTAGCTTATTCTCTGGGTTATACTTTCTCTTTTTATATTATATTTTATTACTAATTTTACAAATGTGCATAGTATAAACTAGAAAATTGATTATGCTTCATCCTCTGCATGTAATTATGGCATCATTATTTCATGTTTATATACTAGTTTATACTTTAAAATTTCACTATAATCATTAATTAGTTATATAGTAAAATTATTTTAAATGGGTTTTCAGAAGATCTAATATTAAAATATTCCCTGGAAATCTATATATGAAAATGAAAAAATACATTTCATTCTCAAAATTGGCATTTAAAAACTTTCATTTGATTAACAAAAACATTGTTATCAACTTTGAATAAGAATTTATTTGTACAATAGTAACATACAAAATAATTAAGTACCTTACTAGAGTGTATCTGGCACTATAATAATTGTTTGGTTGTCTTCACGTTTTTAAATTCTTTTTTTTTTTAATTATTTATTTCCCTTTTAATTTTACTCCTTAATCTAGTTTTATTATCCTGTCATTTAGGATTTCCCATTTTCTCCAGTTCTCCCAAGATCAAACTTGTCCAATATCTCTGAATCTTTACAAAAATGTGAAGGCAATAGTCATACCTGGTCTCACTGATAAAATGAGTTTTTGCTCTACTTAGAATGCTGAACACATACTTCTTTGAAATCTCTTTAACTTACATATACTGGAAGAGACAGTAGCCTTCTTTGGTTAAAATAAACTGTAAATTGCATCTAAAGAAAGTGCTTTACCCCACAGAAATAGTATTTTTTCTCACTCATCAAATAATTTTTGTCCATAAATATTTATTTCTTTCCTCATGAGTTTTAATCTCCGTTTGTATTTTATTTGTTAGGTGGAAGAGTTCTTCAAGTTTCAAAAAGGGATTATGAAATGGATACTTTACTATGAAGGAATATGGTGTTATAAGGAAGGTCAGGATTCAACCAACTGTGAAAAATAAATAAATAGTAAAATCATATTTTGCAAAGCAGTGAGCAGTTAGACAGGTTCAGTTCTAGTTTAAATAGATATATCTTCTGAATAGTTGGCCTTTAACCTCATCTTATAACTAAAATTGGGTGGCATGCTTATAAAGATACAAACAAGAAAATATTCATTGAAACTGATCTTTGCACACTGTATGGTGGTTAGATCCTCTGAAAGAAAGATGATAGATCTCAGGTATCATTATAAATATTTGCATGTTTCTCTTATTTATGGATACTGGAAGAAAGTAGAGAGAGAAAAAAAAAAAAAAAAAAAAACATGTTCCCCAAATGACCTGCCTTAAATATAGTGAAACACATTCAAGTGACTTCAACTTCACCTTTGTTCTTTGAAGTGGGAAGTAAATGATCCTATTTAAGAAGAAAAGTCACAGAATGCAAGAGAAGGGATGAGCTGCAAGCTAAATATGTTTTAGCTCAGTACTAATTGTAAATCACGTCTATTATTTATACTTAAACTAGTGACATACATTCAATTGAATAAAAGTTACTGTCAAGTAATATTTGGTAACAAAACAGATACAGGGATCCCTGGGTGGCGCAGCGGTTTTGCGCCTGCCTTTGGCACAGGGCGCGATCCTGGAGACCCGGGATCGAATCCCACGTCGGGCTCCCGGTGAATGGAGCCTGCTTCTCCCTCTGCCTGTGTCTCTGCCTCTCTCTCTCTCTCACTGTGTGCCTATCATAAAAAAACAAACAAACAAACAAAAAAACCAAAAAAACAAAACAAAAAAAACCCTTAAGTTCCATATAAGGAAAATATATATTATAAGTAAAAATATCTTATTTTGATACCTATATCTAGGTATCAGAGCATAAACCTGTACTGAGAATCCAGCTGGATGATCAATGTAGTAAATGAGAACTCATATTACTTAATTTCAAATGTGTTACCTTAGTTCAACTCCAGAGAAGCTTAGGTTCTCCAGATTGGTGCATCATTTTATTTTATTACAGAGTGCTATTAAATACCAGTACAGCAAGAACTGTGGAAATGGTTGGTAAGAATATGTCATTATGCTGGAATCCTCATGAAGAACCTATCCTCAGAATGAGATCATCCTACAAATTAATGGTTTGCTCTGTAAATTAGATAACTGCACAATTTTCTTCTTTTGTCTGTTCTCAAAATTATAAAATCATAATAATCAAGTTCCTGCCGTGATCTTCTGGAGTGTTCAATCTAAAAGAAGTATATATTATTTTTTGTTATTCTTTAATGTTAAACTACAAGGTCAAAATGCAAATCATATGGAATGGAAAATGTTTATGTGCATCTCAATAAGAGCAATTTTACCTATTCCTATTTGTATGGCATTGTATGCATTCTCCTAATGATGAGATATAGTTTGTATAAGGCAAGGTAAGATTTGAAATAAAGCGCCTAGAACATGAATTATGCGAAGAATGTATTGTGCTTTCTAGTAAGTACTTGACAGTGCCATCATAGAACTTATCATTTCTGTTAGAAAAATGTATTATGTTCTGTCCATTAACCATGTACAGTGCCTATATTTTTCTGTTTCATTATCAATTTCATTTTAAGTGGAATTTATCAGATTATTTTTAAGGAATTGCTTTTTTTCTACTAATAATATAAATGGAGAAAGTGGTATGTGAAAAAAAACTACTCTTAGTGTCTTTGGAAATGGATGATATACATGTAAATGTTTCACTTGATCTGGTAATTGCTCATGACTAAACATCCATGCATGAATATGCTAATGCTTAATTATCTTTAGATAGAAAAATCAACAATCATAGAAGCTCCATCTCTAAGTACAGGTGAATTGAATTTTCTAATAATGCATCCAGTTGGTTGATAACACATTTTGATAATGTATTATTGGCAGGTCAGTATTTCTAGACCCTTAAAAAATACTTTTTGTTAAAGAAGCCAAACACTCATCTCTAAATTAAGCAAAGGAAAACCACTAAAATATGGTGAACAAACAAGAATCCTTCTCTGCTGCACTGGAAAGAGTTTAGAAACATTATTGGTTTGCAGAATGCAAAATGGAAACTGAAAATGTGAAGAGACAAAAAAAAAAAAAAGAAAAAGACTGGATCTCATTGGAGTTAAGTACAATGGCAGGAAACAACCACCTTGCTAAGTAAAAGAGGTGAGAGCTAGGGATATCAGACTATGTGAAGGCATTTCTTTCATATTCTATTCTTCTATTGAATACCATTCTTAGTTCTATTAATTACTTCTAAATCCATACACAAAAGACATTACAGTTCTATTGCAACCATTTCTTTAAAAAATCAGTTCTAATGTTAAAGCTATAGGTTTGCATTATAATACAAATTTTAATTTGGGGCTATGATAAAACACAAGAGAGAGTACCTTATTAAAATAAAAAGAAGGTGTTAATTCATTGCAGGATAGTGCAGCAAACAGATTTTTTCTCTTCATACTGATATCCAATGAAGATAATTTCTTTTTTGGAGGTTTTATTTATTTATTCATGAGAAACAGAGAGAGAGGCAGAGACACAGGCAGAGGGAGAAGCAGACTCCATGCAGGGAGCCTGATGTGGAACTCAATCCTGGGACTCCATGATCATGCCCTGAGCCGAAGGCAGATGCTCAACCACTGAGCAACCCAGGTGTCCCAAGATAGACTAATTTCTAAACAGAGATATTTTCAACAATTATGCCAGACAGTCATATTTTGCTCATAAGTACTATTTTAAATAGTACTTATTTTAAATATACCATAAGGTTTATTTTACAGAAGATACTAGTTTGTCATACTAGTTTGACAATACTAGTTTGTTTTTAAATAGTACTTATTTTAAATATACCATAAGGTTTATTTTACAGAAGATACTAGTTTGTCAGGGTTGAGGAAGTGAAACAGTAAAATGAGAATCTGGTGTTTCCAGCTTGCAGTACCTCTCTGATTTAAAGAATGTGGTGACAAATAATACTCGGAGACTCATCAACTGCTTTTGTCACTGTTGTATTTCCCATGATAGAGCATTCATGTCCTTAAGGGCAAGGCCTAGTGAAAAGCTTGCTACAAATACCCAGATAGCATAATGTTCAGTGTGATGCATTCTGTTTCCTCATCACTAATCTTGTTGACTTTAGATGTGGCTTGATCTCCACATTTATTGATCTCCTTGCTTTATTTAAATTTTCTCAACTCTCCCCCATACCAATCTATACATATTCACTGTGATTGCAGTCTGAATAAGAAGAAAAGAGCTAGTACTGTAGATGCTGCACGTTTTCCAACTTTCTGGAATTAAAATCCCATCCAGTTACTCCAATCATTCCAATCTGCCAAGCTACTGACTATTGTTCTACCACCAGAACTATGGCTGAACACTCTGCTCCACCAGTGGTGTCTTCCTGCGTTGTCAGTTAAATCCTCACTCTGTAAAACCTCTCATCACTTTCCTTTCTCTTGTGCCAGGGCCTTACATATGTGTCTTAAGCTTTTGTGATACCATAAGCTGCCTGTGTGGTCCTATATCCATGCCCTCTTTTCTGCCACACATGTCCACATTATTGGGCACTAACCCAGTAACAACCAGAAGGGATCACAGAAGCAGGTTTGGATGGCAGGAGTTCCCAAAAGGAAGAGACAAATTGGTCTTTTACCTTCTGTTTTTCCACCAATACCTAAAAAATAAACATATTTTAACTAAGGAAGACTGAACTTTAAAAAGAATATTTATAAGGGTAGAGGCCCATGGAATTTCCTTGATGAGCAGAGTCACCTGGTGAGGGATCAACAAACCAGGAACAATTCAGCTTTGACAGCTAACGCTCCCTAAATGCAGAAGCACAGATATAACCCAGGAGCAAAAGTTTCTGCACCTTCACTTAAAGGCAAATTGAGCCAAAGTAGCCTGTAGTCCTTAAAAAAGATGTCAAAAATAAGTAGACATATGAGGAACAAAGGCATTATAGGAAAATAAAACATTAAAACACAGGAAGAATAAATAGACCCAAAAGAATACATCTTAAAATTGCATATTAAAAGCTTCAAAATGAAAGGAAAACACCATTAAAACTTAAAGCAAGAACAAGTGAACAGATTAGGTGTATATGATGTGTATTGAAAATATGTAAGCTAACTTTGTTTTGTATATAAAAGATAAATCTTGGGGTGCCTGAGTGGCTCAGTGATTGAGGGTCTGCCTTTGGCTCAGGTCATGATCACAGAGTCCTGGGATGGAGTACCGTATAGGGCTCCCCACAGGGAGCCTACTTCTCCTCTGCCTATGTCTCTGTCTCTATCTCTTGTGTCTCTCATGAATAAATAAATAAAATCTAAAAAAAAAAAGTCTTAAAAAATTCACACAAAAAACATAAAAATAAAATTATAGACAAAATGTTATCAGAAAGTTGCAATGATAAGAAAGATAGGGTTATGACACAATCATACAAGATAGAATCAAGCCTAAAAAGCATTAGATAGAAAAAAAATTATTCATTTATTTATTTATTTTTGAAAAAAATATATTTAAACTTTCAATACGGTAACACACGATTAAGTTAAATTGTGAATACCTATGCACCAAATAACAAAGTAGAAATAGAGACAAAAGAAGAAGACAGATGAAACCTAATGATGACAAGAAATATTAAAATATTACCCTCCATCCAAAATAGGTCAAGTTTTAGAAAAAAATGAATATGTGTTTGATGATGTAAACAATATCATCAAGAAAATTAGACATAATAGATATATCAAACTGCTACCCAAATATGTAGAACATACCTTCTTTCAAACTCATGAGGAATATAAGTGCATATTGTTATTATTATACTATACTACACTACTATTCATTTAGTAACAGAAAATTTAATAAACTTGATAAATGAGAAATAATGAAAACCCCATTTATTTTATCATGATATAATAAAAAATTAAAAAGCCCCCAAAACTCTCTTTCTCCCAAACATTTAAAAACACTTTACTGGGATGTCTGGGTGGCTCAGCAGTTGGCCATCTACCTTTGGCTCAGGGCGTGATCCTGGGGTCCAGGAATCGAGTCCCACATCAAGCTCCCTGCGAGGAGTCTTTTCTCCCTCTGCCTATCTCTGCCTCTCTCTCTCTCTGTGTTTCTCATGAATAAATAAAATCTTAAAAAAATAAAAATAATAAAAAATAATAAATAAGAACACATTACTAAACAGTTCTTTAATCAAAGTAGAATTAAAAATACAAAAATTAGGTAACGTAAAAATAATAAAAATAAAAGCATTATGTTTTGCAACTGCGACATACTTTTAAAGGAGTAACCAGAGCAACTTCACAGACTTTATTGTTTATAGTAAAAATCATTAAAGATTGAAAATCAATTTATTAGGTATCCAACTCAATGCCAGGGGAAAGAGTCACCAAATCACCTCAAAGAAAGCAAAAGGAAAATTATACTAAAATTTAAACAATAAAGATGAAAAGTATATGTTTGGATTTAGGCATATAAGCAGGGAGCAACTTGAACAATTCTCATCTTCATGTGTAAAACTATGATAGAATTTCTTTTTTTTTTTTATGATAGAATTTCTGATATAGCTCTATCACCAGCCCCTACCAGAGGTACTATGATCCTATTTTCTCAACCAGTATGGTTCAGAAATACAAATATTTTGCCACTTTTGTATGAGAACACAGTCTGTAAATAAGCTGGTCAATAATACAGGCACAGAAACCGAAGTCTGCCTTTAAATCCACAAACCTCTGCTGTCATCCTTCCTGCTTTTTTCTCAATCACATGTTTCAATGCATTGCCCACATCTACTATTTGCAGCTTTCTACATGTCACTTGGCCCATCATTTACTGTGCTGTCGTTTATGTAGGCTGTCCTCATTAACATGCCAACCACCTTTATATCTCCAAAATCAGCTGAAGCTTTAGTATTTATCTGCACTAGCTCTCTTCTGTGTTGCACTCTGGAATTTTATGTCATTTAGACATCCCTAATAGATTTATGACAATCGTCAATTGATTTCTTCTTTCTACCCTAGATCATAGTCTGCTTTGCAGATGCTTTTAAAATGTTCTCCTTCTCTTCAGTTTTTCTTTCTACCATTACTCTGTGCTTAATTATCGGCTCTTCCTATCCTCCTTACCTTAGGTGACCTCATCTAAATTGAAAACTTCCACATTTCTAGATCAGAAGTTTCTGCTGTGTGCACAAGCAGGGGGAGGGCCAGAGGGAGAAGCAGACCCCCACTGAACAGAGAGTCTGACACAGGGCTCTATCCTAGGACCCCAGGATCATGACCTGATCCAAGGAGCCACTTAACTGACTGAGCCACCCAGGCAACGCTAAAACTATTTCTTATTGATGGACATTTGTTTTCTTTTCAAGTCTATTTTTTAAAATAATTTTTAATGAAAAAAACCCTGTGTATTAATATCCCCTTTAAAAAAGCAATAATAAAACATTGTGTATGTGTCAAAGGAAAATTTCAAAATCCTTAGGCTTCATACAAACAAGACCCTCAGTTGCTGACTTTTTTATTTCTTTCAACTATTCCACATTTAGTAATTTATCTAACAAAACTTTTTTGCAAGCAGTTCTGTGAGTTAAGGACCTATATATATTTTATATACGTAAAATATGTACTGACCCCCATTTTCTATCTCAGAATAAAACAGTTGACACATGTTAAATTTGAAATGGATCTGACTTGAAGAGAGTTCTATCATGCTTTATAGAAGAGGACATTGACTAAATTTTACAATATGTAACTCACATGAGAGGATACATGCTTAAGAAAATTAAAGTAAGAAACTTTATTATTGTTGTTACTGTTACTATAATTTAGCTGGGGGAAAGAAGTTTCATTTTTATTAACTATTTTGAAAAATTCTTCACTATTGGCTTATTTTCTAAAAGTTTGTATTATTTCACTGTAGTTGACAAATAATTTCCCTTTTACTTTTTAGTATTCAAAATGAATAAAATTACCCTTTCAAATATTTAAGACAACTGTTCTCAAACATTTTTGTCTTAGGATCCTTTTTAACTCTTACCAATTTTTAAGAATCCCAAGGATTTTAGATTATGTGAATAATATCTATCAATATTTATCGTATTAGAAATTCAAAGTTTTGAAAAAATTTTGTTTATAATTTGGTTAAATTAATAATAATAATTCTATTACATAGTAATATAAATTACAAATATTATTTAAGGGGTAACATTTTTTTTTCCAAAACAAATAAAAAAATGTGTAGCAAAAATCTTTTATTGACTATTGATGGATTTTCCTCTGCCTCAATAGTTGACAGATACAATTTTTTTTGACAGATACAATTTTAAATTTAACTTCTGCATTCAGTATGTTGTGATATGCTGTCTTGATTGAAGTATATGAGGAATTTTAGCCTCCGACAGTTCACTTGAAAAAGGAAAAGCATTTTACTAACCTTTTCAGATAATTGTGGATATTCATTGAAACACCAAAATTTGACAAGTAGTACTTTTTAAAAGGTTAGTTGCATTGTGGGATCTGAAATAATTTCAGAGAACTTTCTTGTGCTCTCTCATCAGTTCATCCTGCATTTTGAACACATACTTTACCCAGGCATAGTATTGAATAATGGGGTCAAGTTTTTTAATATTGAAGAAAGAGTTAGCATAACCATTCCAGTCTGACTGGGATTGTCATAGTATTAGGACTGAAAGTCCTGCGTCCTAGGGTGACCCTCAGTACCAAGCAAACAAGAACAGTTGGTCACCTTATGAATTACAAATCTCTAGGGAAGCCAGGGAGAACTGTGTGACACTGGATTACAGTTGGAAACACCAGTAGGAACTCATAATTAGCTAGATAGAGATCCAGATGCATAGATACTGGCGGGGGTAGCCAGTACTCGCAAGGCCCATAGCAACGAGCATACCAAGAGCCCCCATACTCATTTCTAAAGGCACTTTCCAACAAAGGAAATCAGAGCCTTTTGAAGAAATATCTGATCCTACAGCTGGAGCAGGGAAAATGTAAAATGACAGTAGGTATCTAGTAGTATCAGAAAGCAACAGAATACTAAAAAGCAAAAGGATTAAGGTATATCAAAGAGACACAGGAGTCAACCTGAAAGAGCTCTCAAAGGCCAAAGTTGGAATAATTAGAATGAGACAGCAAATAAAGTATCTTTTTGGAAAATAAGTCAGCATAAAATAAATATACATAAGCCTACACTGACATAATAAATTATTATGTAAATAAATAAATGGAGAAATGTTAAATAATTCTTCACTCCTCTCTCTATGAAATGAAGCAGCACCAAGCTTTCCAAATGATAATGTGGAAAGGAAGACAAAGGTATCTTAGGGTGGAGCTGTCTTAACCAAATAATCAATTTAAACATCATCGGTGATAAATCATATTGATTGCACGTATCCTTTTTGAAATAAAATAAAATGATTAAGAAGGATACTTCACCTCTGTTATATCCTCCCAAATCCATCACCTCAGTCTATTCATAAAAAAATAATCACAGAAAAACAAAATCGAGGACATTGTAAAAAATATCTTACCAGTAAGTTTCACAAGGTAAGGTCATCAAAAATAAGGAGACAAAATGCAACATGGTAATTTAGATCTGACCCTGGCACAACTGGAATTATTCTAAAAAGTTTTAAGTTTATTAAAAAAAGTATCTCATATATACTCAAAATTATTTATTAGAAGCAACTTGAAGTATTTTGCATGCACATGAAACATTATGGATTAACATATGGTTGAATTTGAAGAATCACTGATAAAATGAAATCAATAATGACTGGTCATACAAATTCTGTGTCTGCTTTTATGTCAAAGTGGGTAAACATTATCAGTACTGGCCTTTGTTTTTTCATTTGTAAGAATTTGGCAATATAAGGACTAGTTATTTTCTAAAGCCCTTTCTAGCTTATTCATTTTATGAAACACAATAGTAATAGGGGTCTTTTTATAATATGCACTAAATAATTATTAAAATTAATCATATAGATGTAGTTTGATATTCTCATAATGTACTTATTTCCAATTATTTAGAAAATAAAACACTTTGTTGTCTTGTAGCACATAAACAATTTGCAGCCATGGAAAAATACATTAATTAATTATGAGATAGGATGGTGGTTTACGTGTGTTAGAAAATTAAAATGAGTATCTGAGTTTATATCCCTAATTTCCTGTTTCTTACAAAAAAATATTGAGAAGATGTTAATTATTTTCTAGAGAACCACTAAATAAACAAACGAAAGCTACATGACAGGAAAGCTCTCAAAAGTGTGAGGAATATTTTAAAAGTCAGGCTAATAAATTACTGACTATTTTGTTCCCTTGATATAGTTAATTTCTTCTTGATTGAATATGCATAGTATGTGAGTATGAGTGTACTGAACTGTGAGAGAGGAGAAGAGTGACTGAAACTAGAAGATTTGGGGTACCTTGGTGGCTCAGTTAATTACCTGCCTTCAGCTCAGGTCATGATCCCGGGGTCCTGGGATCGAATCCCGAGTCAGGCTCCCTGCTCTGCAGGGATCCTGCTCCTCCCTCTCCCTCTGCTGCTCTCCCTGCTTGAACTCTCACTCTCTGTCAAATAAATAAATAAAATCTTAAAAAAATAAAACTAGAAGATCTAATACTATTGAAACAATTTATTCGAACATTTATTCCATGTAGACAACATGCTGTCTGATCCTATATGATTTTCACATATGGGGATACAAATCCACTTATATTTTATCAATGCAGTGCATACATTTGGAGAAAGACTTTGTTCCTCTTTAGGGTGTGAAAGGAAATTTGAGAAATGCATTTTTGGTACCTACATATTGGAATTCCTGTGAAATGCTGATAGTTTGTAGGGATAATGCATTTGGAATCAGCTTTCCTACCATTACTAAGAATTAATAAGCTTTCTTTGCAGAATTAATAGGCTATCCCTCACTGCCTGCAGAAATAACAGTTCAGTTAAAGGTCCTTTTTTTGGATACATAAAATCACGCAGGGTGCCTGGGTGACTCAGTCGGGTAAGCATCTGCCTTTAGCTCAGGTCATAATCCCAGGGCCCTGGGTTAGAGCCCCATGTTGGGCTCCGTGCTCAGCAAGGATCCTGCTTCTTCCTCTCCCCACTGCTGGTTCACTCCCTCTCTCTCAAATAAATTAATAAAATCTTTTAAAAAATAATAAAATAAAAATTAAATTACCCATTTTCAGGTAGAAAAAAATGTCAAAAATGTCAAAATGCATCTTGTGTGTGTGTGTGCATGTGTGAACCCTATACAAAATCAATAATATGTTAGTAATGAAGAAAGCATTTATATTGAGATGGTATTTATTTAAAAATCAAACAAAATATTTAACTTCAAAATCTGAGACAAGTTACCTTCTGAAGAAACAAATTCAGAATTTTGACCATGACCCCACTACACTCTAGTACCTCCCTAGTCCTCAGGGATTTTGTTTGTTTGTTTGGTTGGTTGGTTGGTTTCTCCTCAAATTCCTGGTTTTGTAACATTGCAGTGTCTGATGGTTCAGCCATCCAATATAAGTTTTCATCTATTTTCCTTCCCTGGATGATTTCATCTGAATACACTAAAAATTTTACTCTAAAGATTTACGGTTCCAAATATATATTTCCAGTTGAGCCATTTCCCATAGATTCCACATACATTTATCCCAACAGCCTACTTGAAGACTCCATTTGGATATTTAACAGACATGTCGAATTTGACTTGTCCAAAACCAAACTCCTTAAATGTATGTCACCACAGTTTTCTATCTTGGTGGATGCCAGCAATGCTTTAAAATTTCCCAGACCAGAAAACTTACCGACATTTTGACCCACCCCTTTCTCCCATTCCTCACACCCCATATTGCTGACAATTCTTTTGGCTCTGCTTTCAAAATATACCTAGACTCTGATCATTATTCCTCATCTTCAGTTTTTCCTCCTCACTGAAAGCCATTGTCATTTCTTGCTTGGGTTATTGCAATAGCCTCCACTCTCACTTCCTTTCAGTTTGCACTTAATAAAGCAGCTGAGTTAGATAATTTCTCTCCTTTCTCAAACCTTAGGAATAATGTGAAGGTCTGTGAAAAGGGTTCTAAGACCCTAAGATACCCAGTTCTTTTTAACTCCTCTTTTTTTTTTTTTTTTTTTTTTATTTATTTATGATAGTCATACAGAGAGAGAGAGAGAGGCAGAGACACAGGCAGAGGGAGAAGCAGGCTCCATGCACTGGGAGCCCGACGCGGGATTCGATCCCGGGTCTCCAGGATCGCGCCCTGGGCCAAAGGCAGGCGCCAAACCGCTGCGCCACCCAGGGATCCCTAACTCCTCTTGATTTCATTTTCCGCTCCCCCTGCTGGCCAGTTGACACCAGTCACATTGACCTATTGCTCAAACATGAAACTTCTTCCCAAACTTCCTGTCTCCTAAATGAATTCCGCAGACCCAATCAATAATTCTGCTTTCATCTAGCTTATTTTATTTCCCCTTTGTTAGGTATTTCCTAAAATTAAAATAGAATGTAAAGATACAGCGTAAAAATCAGTTCCTCAAACACAAACAGCATTCTCCCACTTCCTGGCACCTGGCTGCTCTCCTGCCTAGAATGGTTTACCAAAATAACCTCATACCTTGCTCATGCTCCTCTTTCCTGTCCTTTGTCAAACACCACTTTCTCCAGGAGCTCTTTCCTGACTAGTTTACATAAAATTGCAATATCTGCCATACTCCCCAGTTATGATTTTTCCCCATTAGCACTTATCAGAAAGCAAAATAGCAGATATTTTATTAATTTATTTTGTTAATTTGTGTTATCTCCGTAGGATATTTTTTTTCCTGCAGGAAGAGATTAATGTTTATGTTTATTCATTGTTTTATCACCAATATCTAACATAGTTTCTTCCACACATTAAAAACGCGCCAATTCATGATGAATAAATATGTTGATTGAGTCCAAACAGGATGTTTTTGGAGTGATTAAGGGATTCAAATATGGGATGAGAGTATTCTATGAACTAGAACAGTGAAAATGTTGCCCAGTTCAATAGAGCGGTTAGTCTCTGTCAGTTGTATAGAGATCAGTAAAACACAAGTAAAACACAACTGGGTGGACTCAAGCCCTTTAATTTCTATTTCTAAGCCCTAAACACTAAAAGAGGCATTATTGGGGAATTTCTTAGTTCAACTTTATAAAAATTAAATGATTATCTTTGAGAAACCTAGAAATCTTGTTTCATGCTAATTGTCTAATTTAGTATTCAGTTTGGAGTCACAAGGTTTCCTGAAAAATGGGTGAAAAAGGGTAAATTAGTTTCATTACTAACAAGAATTCTTAGCTAAATAGTGGTTTTGCTTTAGGCTTGTAATTAAATCTCCTAGATGTGATATTATGTTGCCTCTTTCTCCAGCCTTGTTCCTTTGCTAATTGCCCTTCTATTATTGATCACTGACAATTCCTCCCTAACCTTCCTATCTCCAAAATCAATTTCTCAAATCCAATCAATAATTCTGTTTTCAGCTAGCTTCCTTCATTTCTGCATTGCCAAAAATTTTCCCCAATTTAAAATGAAATTTCAAATTACCTTATAAAAATTCTTTAAATTAATATATTTCATTGTATGTATCATTTCAGAGACAAAACATAAATTGGACAGATTTTCTTCCTTTGGTTAACTTTCAAGGACATTATAATTAATTTATTCTTGTTTTAAACACTCTTCATTTTAACATCTTTATAATGTATTTTCATGTTGAATCTAGCAGGACAAGTAAGTAGTATGTTCCAACATTAGAGTTCGATGAAAAATTTATGTGAGAGAAAAGCAGTTAAGAGCGCCCTGAAATATTTACAATGTATTCTTGTCCAATGATTCCAATCTTTTGATTGACATACATAGATATGAGTTATTTTTAGAAATATTTAGAAACCCATGTGCAAATATGCATTTCTCTACTGTTCAAGGAAATCACCATATCATGAATGAAACACAGTTAATGGTTAGTAAACCCTACATGAAAAACTGTTGTCATTCAATCATATGCCACAGTTATAAATACTATTTATACTATCACTGATGTCATATTATTTCATTCTTTCTTTTCTGTTATTTTTTTCCACTTTGATCTTTAGCCATAGAAATATAAATTGAAAGCTGTTTAGTGGCATTCTGGTATAATGCTTTCACTTAAAGTTGGAACAAGGAAATTAAGGACAGTGACATTAACTTCTCTAGGTGACAATTTTACCAACAGATATGTTTAGAACATGCATATTCTTATTCTTATCCAGTATCATCCGTACACTACACAAAGCCTCATATTTTTCTTAAACACACAAATGGAGAATCCAGATTCATTCCTGTTTCTCCTTAATCAAGATATATATTCTGCCGCATGTAAAATATTTTGCTGATAGTTTATCACTGTATTATCTGTTGTATGTCTACAACATCGTATTTATCTAGCATATATGTTTAGTGTCAAGTGTAAGTATTATTTCTACTAAAGAAGTATTAAAATGTTATACAGAAAAATATTAAATTTGCACAGTACTTCATATTTTATTTCTTTACAAGGAATAGTGCTTCATATTTAAAATAATAAGTTAGAAGAAGAATCCTAATAGTACCACTTAAATATTAATAGAGATTGTATGCATATCCTAAAACTCACTTTGAGAAATTTAACACTTGATTTTAAAAGTAAGAAGAATCAAATTAAAACATAATTGTGATAAAACAAAGTACTTTAGTTAACAATTTAAAATGTTATTATTTTAGCAAGATGAGAACTATTTTAAATTGCCACACTTGTTCTACAAAATAAGAAATAGATCTTAGACCTAAGTAAAAAAAAATCTATATGTCATTCTAAATAAAATTTTCAGAGATTGGCAAATGGAATACTATGCAAATAAATATATTTAAACATAAACATTTGCTGAAACAAATATATCAGTTTTTAAAGGAAAGATGACTAGATCTTTAATTCTATATAAACATTGCTTTTAATTGTAATCTTTACATTGATTTCATGAGATAATTACAATATAAGTATCATATAAATGAAAGCATTTTACCCCTCAGGCATATTTACTGACATAACTAAATATCTTCCAAACTCAAATTTTAAGATGTCCCTAATTTATGACTACTCCATTTCTTTTTGTTGTTGTTGTTGTTAAAGATTTTATTTATTCATTCATGAGAGACACAGAGAGGCAGAGACAGGCAGAGGGAGAAGCAGGCTCCATGCAGGGAGCCCGACGTGGGACTCGATCCTCGGTCCCCAGGATCAGACCCTGGGCTGAAGGTGGCGCTAAACCGTGAGCCACCCGGGCTGCCCTAGTATTCCATTTCTGAGAAGAAAATACTCATAGATGATTATTCATACTTTGAATTTTCCTCCTCAAAAAATAATTCACCCCTTATATTTTAAAGAAGAAGAACAACTTGTACTTCAAAATCACGGAAAAAAGACAGCCCCGGTGGCTCAGCGGTTTAGTGCCGCCTTCAGTCCAGGGTGTGATCCTGGAGACCCGGGATCGAGTCCCACGTCGGGCTCCCTGCATGGAGCCTGCTTCTCCCTCTGCCTGTGTCTCAGCCTCTCTCTCTCCTCTCTGTGTATTCTCATGAATAAATAAATAAAATCTTAAAAAAAAGCATGGAAAAAGAAATACGTGAAAAGACCTACCTTGTCAAGTGTTAGCATACAATATTTTTCACTATTACAATATTTGTCACTGTATACAATAATATGTTCCAGTGTTTTATGAAGGATGGTTTATATGTTTCTCTGTTATCACTGTCTGCCAGTTGTTCACTTAGTACTAGAGTATTCCTACGCACAAATAACTGATTAACATAATTATTTACCTGGCAGCTTCGTATACTATATTATATGAGATAGTGATGAATAGGTAATGGATTTATGTATTTCATTTTTTAGGTAATGCATTTAAAAAATAAAATTCAAAACATATAAACAATATCACTAAAAATATCACTTTTTCCATTCTCTATCTGCCCTGTTCTTTCAGCAATATCACATTCACATTTCACATATCATAAGATATTGCTGAAATATCACATTTCAGCAATATCACATTTCCCAGGTCATCCACTGTTACACCTTTCTTCCAAAATTTCTTCCAAAATTTTTCCTGGTGAACACAAAGGCATGAGAATACTCTTCTTTCCCTCTTAGTAGTATATTATATAGACTCTTCTCTTCCTTTGTGTTTCACTAACCAGTAATATTTCTTAGAGCCCATTATCATTTTTAATAGCTGCATAGAATTTCAGATTATAGATGTCCCATAATTATTCTGCTAGTTCCCAATGATGCAATTTTGCATTTTAATTCTCCCTTTCATTCTTGGCCAGCCTTTGTACTTCTGTCAAGACAGAATGCAGTGGGAGTGACTGTATGTGACTTCTGAGGTGAAGACTAGAAGAAGAAATACAGTTTCTTTCTTTTTTTCTCTTTTCTCTTCTCTCTCCATCTCTCTTCTTGCTTTTGCTCCTCCATTTACCTTTGGATTCCCAGAATCATATTTAGAAAGAAAATTTACTAGAACACATTGAAGAAAGAAATATTTCCAATATCTAGAGGAAGAAGAATTGATTCCTGAGTGATTTGCTCCAAAATTTTCAGGGTGCTACTCTTGTGCTATTCTCTATATGTGAAATTTATCTTTTATGCAAAGTTTTATTGGACTATGCTAAATGGCTAACTATAAAATTACTGCCAAAATCATTCAGGAAAAAAATATTTTGGGGAGCATGAGAAGATAAGTATTATTTCTGATTTATTTGCAAAGGCCCTGAATGTGAAGATTAAACAAATACTGGAAACAAAAGAGGGAGTGGTCACAAACAGACATATTCCTGTAAAAAATACAGAGTTTGCTTGAGGATTGCAAAGGACTTCAGTAAATTAAGTCTACAAACCAATAAACTTGCAGAAAAGAGACAATAGAAAGACCAAGTTATTGTAATTACATAACTTACAATGTTAGTTTTGAAACCAACTTCACTTGAAGAATTTCTTAAATATGCTCTCATTATTCTGAAAATAATCCTTCAGTACTCTTCCAGTGAATATTCAATATAATGTAGTCTTGTTTGGCAAAAAATCTCATGCTAAAAAGAAACAAAAGTGTTTTTCTTAACAAATGTTATTAAACAAAAACAAAAACAAAGAAACCCAAATGTTATTAAACACGTAAAAAGATCAAGACAATGGAAAACAATAGTCAAAAAGTGTTAGCAAATTTTTTTTATAGATGACTGCTTGTCTTCTGAAGGGGGTTAAAATGCTTTTCAGTGGCAAGTTACAATTCTCCTGCCTCCCTTGGAATTGTCACTGTTCATTTAGACTACATGCTTGATGACTTTTCAACTTACCTGAAGGGTACTTCTTTTGCAAAGTGATACACTGAGGCAAAATCAATCTTCCTAATAGTTAGGTGACTGTGCCACCTCAGTTGGTGTTACAGGTTACTTAGCATAAACATATGTGTTCTCATTAAGAGCCACCGTTCCTGAAAATATAATGACCCACCAGTGAAAGAAATTTTGTCTATAAATCTGAAACTAATTTCTCCAGTGCACTGTCTATATGCCTAGTTGTAAGAATACACAAATGTCACTGATAAAATAAAATTATATATGAAGAATATATACAGTAATGTATATGATTTTCCTTCTTAACAACATATTACATAATCTATCATATAGGAAAGAAGGCAAAATTGGCTTTGTATGTTGTTCTGACTTATAAGAGAACTCAAACAACATATAAATATCTTTACTGATATGGATATGACTTTCTTACATAAAATACTTCACATTTTTCTATTTTTAGTTTCCCCTGTTATTTAAAATTAGATATAAATAAAGCTGAAATTGTGCATTTAAGTCAATAATATTTACCCTACTTAATGGTCTTCATAAACTATGCAACTAATTCTATCCAGCTAGCGATCCCACAGATTCATTCTAATTATCAGAGATAGAACAGAAATCTGGAGACGTGAGGAGATATTGAAAATGTGCAAGTACTACTGGATAATCATCCACATTCATATTCTTGTTAACTTGATCAATGTCATATCTTCAATTTTGGAAAACAAAATGTAAATATAAGAATAAAAATAACATAATCATCGTACTGTGTAGTATTATACATGTTACTTTAACCAGCTTAGCAATTTCCATTAACTATCTCTCTAAATTTGCAGGATTGTTATGTTTTAGCACACTCCAGTCTGGCCTTCTTCAAATGTGTCTCATCCCTACAAGCAAAATGTCTTTAGAGCCTGAGTTTTATTTGCAAGATATAGACTTAAACTGAGCTCATATATGCAGGCTGAAGTAATGGACAAGGCTCTGTGTTGAGTGATCTTATTATGAATGGAAAGAGAAAGGGATCAATGGATGATTGGGAGAGGGCACAGCTTTCCCCATGGCACTGCATTTCGATAAGGAGCTCTGAGGATCCAAAAATTCTAATTTTTGTCTTGGTTCTAGATTATTATGAAACATAATTGTAAACATAAGATGATACAGTATATTATACTCAAGTTTTCCAAATATTGATACATCTAGGTATTCATTGACACAACAGGTAGGAAGATGATATGCTAAAATATTAAACTGATAAACTCTAATTTTAAGACAATCTTATATGCTCAGAGAATAGATTAGCCCAGGAAAAGAAAGAGTAGGCTTTCAATCTTTAAAATCTGGAAAACTTGAAATTCAGGATATGGATAGACAGAGGTTTGCTAAATTCTTCTAGATTCCAAGTAACACAGCAAGAACTAAATCTAGAAGACTCAAGGCATAGAATTCCTTTTTGTGCCAAGTAAGGTAAGGGTCAAGTCAAAAGACTAAGGTCCATCAAGGAGACAAGGTTCTGATCCTTTAGGACGTGAAAAAGAAAGAAAAAAGAGAGAGAGAAGCAGTCAATGTTGTAGTAAATGAGTAAGGACAATGTCCTAAGGGTAATTTAGGGTTTCTGCCCACCCCCCCCCACCGTATCTCTCAAATAAATAAAATCTTTAAAAAAGGAATATTAAAATGTATTCAAATTTCGGTAAATAAATGGAGTAGAAGGAGCAAAACTTTCTTTACAAAGCATTCCAAACAATGTGTATTGATAATCTACTCCCCATCTCCCATCAGGAAGAATCTCTTCATTGGCACCATCCCTGAACTGGGGTAGGGACTGGTTTTGAAGAAAGACAGTAGGAAAAGAGTCACTTTACAGAGAGAAATCTGACAAAATCTACCTTAATCAATTATCAAGTTAAATGTCACCAATGATAAGTCATGAGAGTATCATGTATCCCTGATATGATGTGATGAGAGGGAGCTTCATCTTTGTGGTGTTTTTTTTCCAAACATGTAACTCCAGGCTAATCATGAGATATGCATCAGAAAAACTCAAATTTAGACTCATTCATCTGACCAGTACTGCTCAAAACTGTCAAGATCATTTAAAAAAAGAGGACAAAAAAGAAACAGGAATATAAAAATTATGATAAACCAGAACAGAAAAAAGGGAAATTATGAGGGGACTATGGTAACTCTCTATTATCTTTGCAAACTTGGAATTATTTTTAAAGGTTTAAAATTTTTAAATAAAATTGTTTCTAAATTATTTATTTATAAATTTATTATTTGTAAATCAATTATTCAAAATGTGTGAATTGTCTTAGAATAGAGACAAGACATCCCTTCACCATAGCATGATCAGTATAGAAAACAAGTTATACAATTTTAATGCTCCATAGCATTGCCTTTTTGGATAACAATCTAGGTTTAATCACTAAATATTCATGTTTCATAGTCATTTGGCACCTGAGGCTTAGAGAATGCTTGGTGTCCTGACTGATACTAACTGACTCCTGTTGTTAGAATATTGTCACATTTGCCTCTGTGATCCTTTAATGTCTATTTTTTTTTTCAGAGCAAAGTTCATTCACAGAGTATTTTGTTACATCAGTGTCACATATTTACTTGAATTATTTTTGCTTTAAGGCCTCAAAATCACATGAAAATTATTGCTAAGAATCATTTTGGAAAAATAATTGACAGTCAAATTTGACAATTTGATCAGATTCTGATTGAAAAAATTTTTTAGAGAACTTAAAACAACCAAGACGCAAAACATATTTTATCAAGTCAATTAGAGTCATTTAGTTTTATTTTATTTTTTAAAAATTTTTTTATCTTTTAAAGATTTTATTTATTTATTCATGAGAGACACAGAAAGAGAGAGAGACAGAGACACAGGCAGAGGGAGAAGCAGACTCCATGCAGTGAGCCTGACGCGGGACTCGATCCCTAGGCTTCAGGATCACGCCCTGGGCTGAAGGCGGCACTAAACCATTGAGCCCCCCGGGCTGCCCAGTCATTAAGTTTTAGTTTCTGAAAAACAAAACTGCTTTATTCACCAAGGCTTGCCAAATAACTATTGAGTATGCCTGCTATTTGTTTTTTTTCCTGGACATAAAGGTACCACTTTTGACTGATACCTGAAGAAACAGTTAAAAAAATGGGACACCCTGTTAATTTCCATACACTTTCATCAATATAGTATTTTTGATAAAATTTCATGGACTAATATGTTAGTTAATAGCATGGAATTTCAGTTTTAGTTCATTCAATTTGTGAAAAGTGTTTGCTATACAAATTGATTAGCAAAGCTTATTTCAATCAGCAAAATTAAACATACTATTTCTCAGAAATAGTATCACTTCATTTTCTTTAGTTTAGGTAAATATACTATTAGTGGTATATTATGGAAAACATTTAGAAAGAAATGATTAAACCTTTTAGGGAAGATTAGCATCAAAATGAAGACGATATAATATAAACAATAGATTCATTTGTATTAAGTTATAAAAAGGAGATAATTAGTAGTCCTTCTCGTTTAATGAGTAATACTTCACTAAAATTATGTCACCTATAAAGTATAAAATAATGTGGCATTGTTAGTTAGATATATACAAATATGTTATTTTGCTTCAGGGGAAAATAAGTGCTAATCACTTGTGAAAAATTAGAAATAACTCTACTAAAAAAAAAAATAAAAAGAAATAACTCTACTAAATTTCCTTTATGTCACTATCAAATTTTCCCTATGCATTCAATGAAATTTAGAATATATCATACTACTAAAACTAATTGGCCAGTAGTTAGCATGTAATTCTATTTTTAGTTAACAGTAGGTAGAAAATGTATAACATTTATAAGATGAAAGAAGATGAAGATAAGCTGTAATTAGAGTACATATTTTATGACGACTTGATCAAATGTATTTTACTTCATTAAATAATGCATAGACTCTATAAGAAAGCATAAAAAATGTTATTTGTAAGTTTATCCACTGTAAAATAGAAGAAAAAAAGAAAGAAAGGCCCTTAAGAATATTCTAGTGAAAATTTTACATATTAGTACCACAAAATATTTTTCCTAATTATGACCCTTGGAATGAAAATAACTGAAAAAATGTATATATTCAATATGTGCAAAGAGCCATAGTTTGATGGTCAGTATTTCTTACCAGCATTCTCCTTGCTTTGTTCTCAAAAGACCATCCTACATAAAAGCTCATTTTTTGACAATCTGAGGACATGGAAGAGGTGTACTTAGATGAAATTGTCATGATTCTCATAGCCAACACTCCAAATATATATGATTCCAGAGGATTCTTATGATGGTGTTATTTTAGTATATGTGCTGCCAAAGTGAGCACCTTATGATGGTGTTAATCCCCCAGTCCTAAATCCATGCCTTACTTTCAATAGAAATGTGTGTAAAACAATAAAATACAAGAATCCCACAAAAACTTTTAAAACCTGGATCAATTTTAAAAATAAAATGATTTTTCAAAATTTCCATTTGTTTTCTGCTATAGAGTTTTTTACTCTATATGTCTGAGGTACAATTCCATAAGTAATTCTATAGGGGAGGGCCCAAATACAATAGTAAGGAAACATTCCTTTTAAAATAACCTGTCTACTCATCACTCCACATTTGCCTTACGTAACCAGCTACTCCCAGTCATTCTCACTTAAGAGATTCTGCTTTAGCTTTCCACAGAAAAGTAATCAAAGTAGCCAAGAGTCAGAAAGCTATAATTTTCTAGCTTTATTTAAGATTATATAGTGGCCCAGATCAGCTCCTATTTGCTGATTTATCGGTTTTGGTTTAATGTCTAACCTCTCGACTATATTGTCTGAATCTTAAGTAGCATTTTGAAAAAAAAATCTTACTATTAGACTACATATTAGACTACATGTCTTATTTTCTGCTTGTTGTTCAGGTCCATTTACCAAATAAAAGTGATATATGACTTTTCTAACCTCTTTATCTAGCATATGCTATCTCACAAGGATGCTATAGTAAATGGCCACACAAATGATAAAAAATGCGACGTAAAGCCAAGTGCTACACAGTATTTCAGTCCTACATATATTTTCCCCAAATATCACCTGCTATATTAGACCCTCTGAAATGAGTTTTTCAGATACTGAAATTGCTCCTTAAATTTTTATTTTTTTGTCTAAAATTTCTGTCTCTATAAACCAGAAATTTAGCTATATATATTATATATAATGATACATATATTATTTTCTTTTTTTAAAATTGTATTTTTTCATGAGAGAGAGAGAGAGAGAGAGGCAGAGGGAGAAGCAGGCTCCATGCAGGGAGCCCAACTTGGGACTCGATCCCAGGTCTCCAGGATCACACCCTGGGCTGAAGGCGGCGCTAAACCCCTGTGCCACCCGGGCTGCCCTATTTTCATACATATACATATTATTCTCTTAACAAAATCATGATACAATAGTTATCTTCTTCCATGAAATGTCTATTTATCTAACCTTCTGTTGTATGCTCTTAAGTGATTTGTCTATAAGGCAATTTCCTTAGAATTTCCACTTATGGGGATCCCTGGGTGGCTCAGCGGTTTAGCGCCTGCCGTTGGCCCAGGGCATGATCCTGGGGACCCGGAATCGAGTCCCACGTCGGGCTCCCTGCGTGGAGCCTGCTTCTCCCTCCTCCTGTGTCTCTGCCTCTCCCTCTCTCTCTATGTATATCATGAATGAATAAATAAATAAATAAATAAATCTTTAAAAAAAAAGAAATTTCCACTTATGAGAAATTTAACAAGATATTTTGAAAAAAAAGATAAATTATACTCACTGATATATCCCGTATAGAAATGTTTCTTCACCCTACACTGTTCTTCTGGGTTTTATAGTCAAGCATTTTTTCTGTTATTATTAATTCTACTAAGATAGGCAATCGATTTTTAGTGACTAGTTTATGTATGTTTGTATTCATTCATGATTCTCATTCTATAGAGCACTCATAGCAGGACTTGAATACACTTTGAGAAAATGTTAATTTTTAACAATGACCTAGAGGCAGTTTAGCATAATTTTATCTTTGATTGTTCATGAAATCCTCAGGTATTTGTCATCTGATGTAGGTATTTATTTATACTAGCCATTGAGTCCTAGAATAAAACCTATTATTTTGGAAAAATACAGGTATTTTATATGATAGAAGTTTTATAAGACATTATGACTTGACATGAATATGTACAATGAATTCTCTATGAGGAAATAGATTTATTTTTCTCAATACTTGAAAAATATTACAAAATAATACATTAAAGACACTTACTTAGAAGTATTAGAGTATTGAACACTATAATAAAATAACTTCCCAATTATTCTTTGTGGTTTCTCCAAATGTAGATATTCAAAAGAAACAAGGGAAAAGATTTGTTACTTAAATTTCCCTTTGCATAAAGATCAAAGCATTACCTAAATTTAACTAAAATTTCATTACTTAAAATGATGGAATTGTACATCATGGAATATAATAAGCAGACTGAAAGTGTATATATTTTACTTTGGGGAAAATATAACTACAGAATTATTCAGCTAACGCTATTATTTTCATCTTCTAAAGATGCACAAAGAGGTGGTGCCTTAAAAAATAAATTTCATGCTGTCATTCTATCATTTCATTTCTGTTTTAAGATTTGACATGACACTATGTTAAATTTTACAGTGTTATCTTTAACTCCTCCCTGATTCTTATCTTCCTTTCATCAAAATGTACTTTTAGGGGGATGAAAAATATCTGAAACATTAAAATTACAATAGAAGCAAGTCAGTTATGTTATTGTTATAAGGAGGAACAACATTATATTATAAAATAGCCAAGAAGAAAATTCTATGTATGACATATTTGGGCTCAGTGTGTTGCTTTGGTTTGCTTTTGCTTCATTCTAATAGATTTAAGCAGAAATGGTACTTCAAATTTGCAGTTAAATTTGCATTAGTTTAAGAAAGAATGCTTAAGATAACACAGTTCATATTATAACTATTTGCAGGAAGCAAAATATTGTAATACCAGAGAAATATAGACACTGGAGTTGAGAGTTTACTGTGTTACTTAATCTAGAACCTAAGAACAATAGACAGCTATTTCCAGTCATCATAGGGCTTATATGGGTAGTAATGACTGCATGAAGTTTCACATGAAATGAAAAAAATGCTTGGACTATGCGAAAAACAAATTGAGGAAACAAATAAGTCTGCTTAGTAGGTGAATGGATAGACAAACTGAAGTGAACTTATATAATGGAATACTATTTTTGATTTTTAAAAAAATGAGTTATCAAGATATGTGAAGATATGGATGAATTTATATGTATATTGATAAGTGAAAGAAGCCAGTGAAAGGCAACATATGCTAACATTCTGGAAAAAGCAAAAGTATAGAGATGTTAGATTCATGGTTGCAGAGATTCAGAGATGGAATAGGTGAAGAACAGTAGATATTTTAGGCTGGTATAAATACTGTGTATGGTAGATACATAATGTATGCAGTCTTCAAACTCCTGTAACTTTATAGGCCAAAGTGAACCTTAACATATGCAGGTTTTTTTTTTAAAGCCACTTAATAGGTCAAGAAATCCCAAGATGGAATGAAAACTATGGAAAAGCAATCTAACTGTATTACAAATGTATAAAACTCCTTACTGGAGAAGTGAAGCGGTGGGGAAAAATATGCTTTCCCAAGCAACTCTAGAAGTGAGTAGAGTCTGCAAAACTAAAGGCAAAATCAACTATACACAAACAATGTACTCCAGTTGATAAAGTTTTTCCCACAGAGACAGAGGCTAAAGATTTTGATGCTACTATACATACATCTTGAACGATTAAGTAAATAGGTCATGGATGATGGAAGTCAGGTTTTCTCACTGTCAGAGTGATAATCTATAGAGAAGCAAGGAGAGGAAGCTAGAATTATCAATGCAGTAATCGATTAGAGTTGGAGACATCTGTTAGAACTCCTGTTAAGCTTAATAAAGATGGTACATACAGAAATATTTTATAGATATGTACATACACATGGGTTAATACATATATATACATATATTCCTTTGTTGTGTCCGTGGAGATGGCCCAGAAGTAATGACCTTTCAGTAAAGAAAAAATATCCCTAGCACTCAGATCCTGATTTCTAATGCCATTCTACAATTAAAGGAATCAGGATAATTTGGATAGATAGCTAGTTCTAGGACTGGGGCTGGAAATATAAAAGAGCCTGGAGTATCTTTTAATGACAGGAACAAAGTCCTTAAATAAAATGTAATAATGACACTGAAGCCAATACAAGAGCTAAATTGGCCCACAGTGGGGCAATTTAAGTAACACAAATAACAAAATGGTTCTAGATTAGAAGCCAAAGCATAAAAGAAATATTCATAGCTCCATACTAATTTAAATACTGAAATAAACAAATAATTAGAAAAATAAAAGACACATTTCCTATCCACAAAAATTCCTAATAATTTATATAAATATTTTGGCCTCAAGGAGTGGACAACTACTCCCCACTTGTAATGTGTTGGCTACATTTAGTGACTTCCTTACAATGAATATAGTATGGAAAGGAAGAAAAAAAGAAGAGTAACTTTATAGTGAAGAAATCTGACAAACATAACTCATCCAGGTGGTCAAGGCCAACATAGACATTGAAAAGTTGTGTTCACAATATATATCTCTTGATGTGATATGATAAAAATGGCACTTTACCTCTGAGATCCTTCTTCCTCCTAAAATGTGCACACATACACATACACACACACACACACACACATGCTATAATCATAATTGTATAGACAGTAATCAGACACATTGTAGTGGAAAGATATTCCACAAAATATCTGATCAGAGCTCCTCAAAACTGTCAAAGTCATTAAAAATGAGAAATATCCGAGCAACTGTCAGAGTCAAGAGTGACCTAAAGAAAATAAATATAGTATGGCATCTTGAAACAGGAAAAAGACATCTGAAAAAAAAGGGGAAATCTGAATAAAATATAGACATTAATTATAATATGTCAATACTAGTTCATTGATTGTGACAAATATATCATGCTAATCAAATACATTCATAATAGGGGAACCTAAGTGTAGGGTAACTGGGAATTTGCTCTTTACAAGTTATTTAAATATTTCAGGTATTTTTTTAAACTAAGGAGAACTCAATAAATATAGAAAGAAGTGGATATGGATTTCAGAAATAGGAAGTAGGATTTTCACCAGATTTTGTAAGTATATATGAAATGGATATTAAAGGAAATATAACTTTGGTTTTCTTCTTTGAGCCAAAAATATGAATTGAATTATCTTGCCATAGTTTTTCTATACATTACTGAGTACTCACCACAATAAACATAGTCACCATCTGTCACTATACAATCTTATTACAATATTATTAATTACATTATCTATGCTGTACTTTTCAGCTCTGTGACTTATTTATAACTGGAAATTTGTATCTCTTAATCCACTTTACTTATTTTGTCTGTCCTCTCCCCTCCCTTCTCACACCCACTAGTTTGTTCTCCATATTTAAGACTCCGTTTTGCATTTTAGATTCCAAATGTAAGTGAAATCATATGGTATTTGCCTTTCTTTGTCTGATTTATTTTATTTAGTATTAGTATTCTCTTGGTCATCCATATTGTAGCAAACTGCAATATCTCATTCTTTTTATGGCTGAGTAATATTCCTTTGTTTGTGTGGTGTGTTTGTGTGACTGTATGTGTATGAAATATCTTTATCCATTCATCTATTGATGAATACTTGGGTTGCTCCATGTCTTGGCTGTTATAAATAATGCTACAATAAACATAGGGGTGCAGATATGGTTTTGTCAAATTAGTGTTTTTGTTTTCTTTGGATAAATACCCACTAGTGGAATTAGTGGATCACATGGTATTGCTAGTTTCAATTTCTTGAGGAACCTCAATACTGTTTTCCATAGTGCACATTCTAATTTACATTCCCACCAACAGTACACAAGTGTTCCTTTTTATCCACATCCTCAAGGACATTTGCTATTTCTTGTGTTTTTTGATCCTAGTCATTCTGACTGGTACTAAGTGATACCTTGTGATATCTCATTCTGTGTAGTTATATTTCATGTATGACTGATCTATTCATATGGGTATATCTGAACTCCTATACAATAAGTTATATAGAGTTAGGAGTAAGCTTTAGTAAATTCTGCAATTTAATGCCTGGATTGATCCTTCCAAAAGAATAACAACAACAAAAGAGAAGCAGAGGTAAGAGGGGATAGTGGAATATGAGGATGATATGTTGTTCCAGAAGAGAGAAGTGTTATATAAGGAGGAACTAGTTAACAATAGCAACTGCTTCTAAGAATTCAAGTAATTCCCTTTACTTCGCCATAACTATCTATCTATATACACTTCTTCATATCTACATACTGAAAAGAGGTCAATAAAACCTGAATTGAAATATGATGGGATCAGTAGAGGGACTTAAAGTTTACTGAGAACTCTAGGAAATACTCTGAAGAGATAGATTATTTCCTGGGGTTACATTTATATCCATGAATTCAATGATTTATGTTTTAATGACTCAAAGTGGTAAATTTCATAGTCCATCTATTCTCCTTAGCTTTAACTCAACCTATATGTCTAACTTAACAAATCTGAATAATGATAAAGTGAAAACTCTATTTGCTACAACTTATTGTTTGCTTATGATAGGGAAAGCACTGAGTGGACGTTACATTTATATTAAAATTTCACGAGTACTGAGTAGTGATAGCATTTCCATTTTGCAAATGAGAAAAGTATAGCATGGGAACACAAATTAACCATCTAAGGTCCCAGAAGCTAATACGTGTTTGAACCAGATATTGGGGATGCTTGGGTGGCTCAGCGGTTGAGTATCTGCCTTCAGCTCAGGGCGTGATCCTGGTCCAGGGATCAAATCCCATATTGGGCTCCCTGCGAGGAGCCTACTTCTCCATCTGTCTCTCTCTGTGTGTCTCTTATGAATAAATAAAAAATAAAATCTTGGGATCCCTGGGTGGCGCAGCGGTTTGGCGCCTGCCTTTGGCCCAGGGCGCGATCCTGGAGACCCGGGATCGAATCCCACATTGGGCTCCCGGTGCATGGAGCCTGCTTCTCCTTCTGCCTATGTCTCTGCCTCTCTCTCTCTCTGTGTGTGACTATCATAAATAAATAAAAATTTAAAAAATGTTTAAAAAAATAGAATCTTTGAACCAGATATTGTATATGTGTGGTACCAAATTTTTGGTTCTTCCTCTATTCCATTGTTCAATTAATAGCATCTTCCCCACCCCAGTCAGTAAAGTCTGAAAAATGGCCAAGATCACTCTTTCTTGTTTACTTTCAAAAGTGATTGCTCAAAAAATAATGTTACCTAGTCTCTCAAATAACTGCCTGCTCTTCATTCTTCTCCCTATCCTTTGACACTGCCAAATTTGCTTATATTTTCTTTTTCCTGATTTATATCCATAGCCTCCCTTTTGGTTTTCTTGCTTTTAATCTCTTCCACATACCCAATACATTCTTCATAGAAATAAATGAAATCTCTGTTTGTGGGTTTTTTGGTGCTTCCAAGTGAAATTTCTCCATGGTGTTCAGGAATAATTGAAATCTTATAGCCTGACACAGAGGCTCTTTATCATCTGGCCCCTATGTAATATTCCAGCATTATATTTTATCATATATGGCCAGACACATTTTCTTTAGCCATGGGGAACTATTTTCAATCCCATGAACATGCTGTGTTTTTCCATATGTCTAGAACTTTGTTAATTGTTTTGCCTTGGCTTAAAATACTCTTTCCCCCATCTTCCTATTTGTCTGCTGTGTAACTTTCATTCTTAAAAACTCAGCTTAAGAATAGTTTCTTCTTAGAATGTTTTTCCCTGCCAATCTTGTGCTGTATTGGCCCTGACAGCTGCTCAGACTGTCCTTGTTTTTGATCACCTTGGCAGTTTTGAGGAGTGCTGCTCAGGTATTTTTTTAGAATATCTTTCACTTGGGGTTTGTCTGAAATTTTAATTAAGATTATATAAAGGCTCTATTTTTATTGGAGTGGGGAAGAGGAAGACCACATAGACAATTTTCATCACATCCAATCTAAGATTATATTCCCCTCTTCTGCAGTGCACTTATGGCTTGTTCATATCATGATTTTAACCTTTGAACTGATACTATGTTTTGCACCATTTTCCTCTTGATTATGAATTCTGAGATATATTCTCTTGACATTTAGTAGCTGTTCAATTAATGTTTGCTTTCTTCGTATGAAAATTAGAGTGAGAACTTTAGAAGTTACCCCAGATATTACGAGAAGTGGGAAGCTAAATAATAAATACACTGTTAAAGACCTGTAATCAGTAGTAAATGTGTTTTCTATGAAAATACATATAATTTGAATCTGATTACACAAGACAGAGGAAATATAAAAGCAAGAATAATTATGGTAAAAAGATCATTATCAATAAGACAATCTTATAGATAATTCTGTGGCCATATCATCTAACACAAAGAGCTTGATGAGTTTTAATGTAATGAATATTGAGGACAAAAGTTTCATTGGTGACATAAAAACTTATTTTTGTATATTAATATGCACTTTGAACTAATGATCTAAGATCTTTTGGTGATAAAAAGAAACTCCAATATATTTATTCTAATAATGCTTCTACTTAAGTCGAGTGACTAATAATCCAACGGTTTTATTTTCTAGTTTTAAACCTATAATTAGAATGTGAAGTTGAGGGGAAAAAGACAAAGGGATAAAAAACTAGAAATGGCAAGGTAGAAATGAGAGAGAGAGAAATGAGAGAGCCAAAGGATAATTGCCAAAGGATAATTGACTATGGTGAAGATGCAGAATAGAATCCATTTAAGTAAAGAGAGTATTGAAAACTGTAAGTAAAATAAGAATTTCTAAAATAAGTTACTTGTTCAATATGGAAAGGAAGGAAAGAGTATCATGAAGTTGCAAGACAGATTAATTTTAATTTTAATTTCAAGTTAGGAAAGTTTCAGAACTTATATACTACAGGGAAAGTTTCTGGTGCTCTCATTGATTGGGAACAAGGAAAATAGCCTGATAAGCTTAGGAGTGAAAGTTTAGATATATTAATGTCTGACATGATGCATGCATCAACAATGCATGCCACATAGCAGTTTCTTTCTTTCTTTCTTTTTTCTTTCTTTCTTTCTTTCTTTCTTTCTTTCTTTCTTTCTTTCTTTCTTTCGAAGGTTCTCGGGGCTTCCATTTATTTGTTCTCTCAACCTCACAAATCTCCTTTTATTACCTCATCAGCTCCACATCCCAAGACTTAGGAAACACAATCTCCTATCTGGATTCTTATTCTCAATTGGGTAGTAAGTCATTAGTACTCAACATGAAAACATGAAACAAAGACAGGGATGGAGATGGTCCAGCCCTGCCTCTGCTGGACAGGAAAGCACATCAAGGAAGAGAGTGCACATCAGATTAGGGACAGATCATGGTGGGCAGGGCGGGCCAATCTCCCCACCTCCTCACATTATGTTCCTAGGGCCACAGGCACATCCTGACACTTTGCAAAGAGACGAGCCAGGGTTGTTGATGTCATCACATGAGATGTGAAAACGTCTTGCATGACTCAGTCCCCACAGGGCAGCTGCTTTCACACTCTAGGAGCCGTCAGAGACACATCAGAGCCCTGGGCATTGTCATCGCGTGCAGCACGAGAGTAGCCTGGTCCTTTTCCTCCCAAGCGCTGCTTCATCCAGGTCACAGCTCCAATCACCCCAGCGACCACAAGAATCAGAGCAGCAATGCTGATGATGAGATTGGTGGACAGAGGAGGAGGAGGCTCCCATCTCCGGGTGACGGGCTCCACCAGCCCCTCATGCTGCACGTGGCACCTGTACCTCTGCTCCTGTCCACAGGGCACCCCCGCAGCCGCCCACTTCGGGAAGGTGCCATCTCCTGCAGGCCTGGTGTCCACAAGCTCTGTGTCCTGCGTCTGGTCCCCCCCTCCCCCCATCCCATGCCAGGTCAGGGTGATCTCCGCAGGGTAGAAGCCCAGCGCCCTGCAGCGCAGGGTGACCTCACGGTCCGAGAAGGGGTGGCGGGTCGCACGCGGGTTGGGGGGTTCAGCGCGCTGCAGCGTCTCCCTGCGCGTCTCCAGGTCCTCCAGGTCCGCGCGGCGCACGTCGTCTCCGGGTGGTTGCTCTCGGCCCCGCAGCACCTGCCGCCTCCCCCTTGCGCGGGGAACTGCGCCGCCGTGTCCGCCGCCGGCCGGGAGCGCAGGTCCCGGTGCAGGGGACCGTCGTAGGCGTCCTGCCAGTACCCGCGGAGGAGGCGCCCGTCGGCCCCAGGTCACAGCCGGACACGGTCTGGAGGGCCTGGGACCCGGCCTCGCTCTGCTCGTAGCAGCCGCGCAGGGGGTCCAGGTGCACTCGGTTATGCGTGCGGACTTCTTGACCCGCCGCGTCCCCTGGTCCCGATACCCCGGCCCCTGCTGCTCCTCGCAGTGGCCCAGTCGCTGTCGAACCGCACCACCTGCGTGTGGGGCCGGGACACGGCGGGGTCCAAGTACCTGGGGGGGGGGGGGAGCCCGCCCGGGGCAGGGCCGCGGCCAGGGTCACCGACAGCAGCACGAGGAAGGCTGGTGGTGTCACCGCTTCCTCTCCGGGGTCCCGGGACACTGCCCACACAGCCGTTTCTTACTAAATTATATGTGTGAAATGGAATGGTAACTACCCCGCAGTTCTCATGCTCTAATTCTGCATTTTGTAGTAAAGTCCCCCCACGTTTTCATAAGGTGTGCCACCAACGAGACAGGGACCACACGACCCAGCCTCCTTTGCAGCTTGGTATGAGCGTGTGACTATGCTCTTAAAGAGAATTCTCATGTTCCTGCCCCAGACACTCAACTGTCAGCATAGGACGTGGGGAGCGGTTTAGTTTCTATGAATTAGGGAAATACGCCTAGGGGATGTCAGAAACTAGATAAAAAGAACAGAAGTTCTTGGATTACTTCCTGGATCCGAGCAGCCTGACCATCTGGACTTAAAAAAGAGAAAGTTGTGACTTATCTAGGTTGTTAAGTTGTAGATCATTTTGCTGCTAATTAATACACAATGAATATGTTTATTTTGGTGTAGCTGTATGATAATAGGATGATTTCTTTATCAATGCCTGCCAGCAATTAATTAGAAATTAGAAAATAATCTTTTGTGCTTATCCTCCAAGTGCATGTCATCATCTAGGCCCAGTGCCTCCCTTAAGTATTGATTTTTCCCATTAGGAAGACAAACCATGAGAGACTCCAATCTCTGGGAAACAAACAAAAGGTTGCAGAAGGGGAGGTGGGTGGGGGATGGGGTGACTGGGTGACAGGCATTAAGGAGGGCACATGATGAGAAGAGCACTGGGTATTATACTATATATTGGCAAATTGAATTTAAATTTTTAAAAAAGTATTGTTTTTTTTTCCCCAATTACTGGTATCATGCTCCAGTTTTTGTAATGCTTTCCTCTTTTACCTTCTATTATGTTTTTAATTTTAACAAGTTACTATGTCAATTGATGTCAGGAACCTAAAATATCAAACATTGTGTTAAGATTTTTTTTCCTAAAAAAAAAAAAAAAAAAAATTTGCTGAGATAAATTCAATAAGCTTAAAAAGATTTACTGCTCAAACACATACAACACACACAGAGAGGAAACGGCCTTTTGAGTTAGAATAATGTTTTTTTTTTTTTTTAAGATTTTATTTATTTATTCATGAGAGACACAGAGAGAGAGGCAGAGACATAGGCAAAGGAGAAGCAGGCTCCCTGTGGGAAGCCCAATGCGGGACTCAATCCCAGGACTCCAGGATCGTGCCCTGAGCCGAAGGCAGATGCTCAACCGCTGAATCACCCAGGTGCCCTGAGCTAGAATAATTTTAATGGTAAGACAATCAATTACTTTTATGACACTACAACATAGATCAAAATATGTCTGGAAAAAATGTTAAGCAGAATAATCTTGCAAGAGCAAAATTCTAAAATATTGACATCTATGCAACAATAATCTGATATAAATGATATTGAATTTATGACTAATTATTTCTTTATAGTCTGTCATTATTTGCCAATTTCCTTCTTAAGTGAGATATTTTTCTAATGTTATACCTTCAATAGTTATTTGATTCTAATAAAATGCTTAATGGTAAAAAGAAGCCCTTACGTAACTGTGAAGCAACTTTCATATCTTTCCTATCATGTGAGTTAGTAATAATATTATTGATCAAATAAGTAACAAAGAAATTTAATATATAGTAATGTTTGAATTATTATGCTGTAGAAAATTAAAGAAAAAAACAAAAATGTTTAGGAATAAACAAGTTTCTTCACATGGATTCACAAAAAGAACCATAGGTAAAAAAAAAAAAAAAAAAAAAAAAAAAAAAAAAAAAAAAAAAAAAAACCATAGGTATATTATCAATGTAAAGCATAGGTTATTTATTGAACACTAAAATAAAAATGAAGAGAGAGCTGAAGGAATATGTGCGAAGAAATAAAGCGATTGATGACAAGTCTAGTTTCTTAAACGTCAGGACTGAAAGGTTATGTGTGTTTTGCTGATTTATTATATATATTTAAAAAATATTTTTATATACATAAAATGTATGTATAATGTATATACACACATGTAATATATGTATAATATATATACACACATATAGTATATATATGTATATGAGAATATGTATAGTGCATTACATTAGAATTGTCTGGAAAGCTTTGAATTGCTATTGATTCCTGGAACCCACCTTCAGATAATCTGATTCTGTTGTGTTGGGATGGACTTCATACACTGATTTATTGTAAAAGTTCCATTTATTGATTCTAATGTGTAGCTGTCTGAGAAGTATGATTCTTGAATAATTTGAAATAATCTATTATAAATATGTGTGAGAGTGTGTGTGTGTGTGTGTGTGTATGTGTACATGTGTGAGTGTATTAGTTTGCAGCTGCTGTTTCTGCTTTCTGGTTTGGGCTAGTTAGCTATTTGAATAAATCCTAATGATGACAGCTGTCCAGCAATTAGGAATCTCCATCTTATAATCTTACTAGAAAATAACCTTGTTTTTTGTCTCCCTATAATCAGCTGTTAAAATTTACATAATTAATTCTATGCTATGCAGTTTTTAAATTGGCAGATGATTATGTGAAGGAACTACAAGAGAGAAGGCAGACCATACTTGAAAGCAGATTTTTTTCCCCAGAAAACCAGATTTCAATTAAATAAATAAAGGCTGCTACCACTTTTTAGAAAATTGTCTTTAATACAAGTTATATTTCTTGGACCAGTGCTGAGAATAAAATATGCATACAAAATACTTCACTCTGTAGTATTTTTTCCAAATAAATGTATTCTCTCTTTGCTTTTTGGAAAGTATAAGTTGAGATAAACTAAAAAAATGTATTTTCTCCAAGCTAGAACACACATCTTATTTTGTTCCTATACAATGTTGTTGAATCTTTTCAAGATCTACAGAGTGGATTTAAATACAAGAAACAAATATCCTGTGATAATAATGTTTATAAATTTAATTTATCTAAGTTAATTAATCATCATAACCAATAACAAGGATAGTTATAGAAAACTGATTTGCAGGAATAGCTCTAAATGACATAAAAGAAATGATGAGTATTTGAATAGTAATATATACTTGTTTTACTAGATATCCTGCAGTTATTTTATTCTGACTACCACTCAGAGGGATTGATGATTGTACACCACAAGTCTCAGGAAGGGTGGCTAAGTGAATAGTAAAGGCCTTAAGGAAGACAATGGACTGTGCCGATCTTTAAACACAGAGTAGGCCAATACTAGTAACCCAAGAATTGCACCCTAAAGAAACACAGAGTACTCTGTAAATATTCATATGTTAGGTAGGTGCCACAAGCACAGTAAGGATTAATATTTAATTATTTTTAAGATTTATTTATTTATTTTAGAGAGAAAGAGAGCATACGTGAGCAGGGGGAGGAGCAGAGGAAGAGGGAGAGAGAATCTCAAGCAGAATCCTTGCTCAATGTGAAGCCGCCACAGGGCTCCAACCCGCAACCCTGAGATAGTGACCTAGCCAAAATCAAGACTTGTTCACCCAACCAAATGAGCCACCTAGGTGCCCCTATTTAATTCTTTTAAAATAGTCATTAAGACAGGAATTTCCAGATGCTAACTCCTACAGATAAAATAACTTTTCTGCTACTTCTTTACTTTCTACCTATATGAACATTACATGATACTTTGGATTTTACCACACTGATTTTAGCCTTTTGCTTGTAGTTCAACAAAACTTTGAAGATAACTAGATTACTCATTATTTATAAGAGGGCCCAGGTAGTTTTTCCCACAGCCATGGTTGCAGTTTCATAGAGAAAAATGTTCTCTTTCCTCTTCATAAATTCTTCCGTGGCCAGTGTGATTGGCAATGGTAATGTTAGTCATAATTCCACGACGTCTTGGAAGCGACATTAAACAGCAAAATGACACAATTTCTTATATCATTTTTTCAAGCATTCTATATCTTGTGTATTTTAGCATAACTGCTTTTTAAAAAATAAATGTACACATATTTCAGGAGGACTTACTTAAAAACAGTAACTACTACTTGATAACTGCAATTAACAATTACAGTTTACCACTTAGGTTTTTTTTTTTTTTTTGCAAGAGAAAAAAATCAGTGCTAAAGTGCTTTAGTTTTAAAATGATTGTTTTCCTACAACAATTATTTAATAAATAAAAACTTTAAAACAAAAAATAAGTAACATAAATCTTTCCAAGCACAAAACCAAGCAAAGAAAAAAGGTCTTGATCCATTAATAGAGTTCCACAAAAATCTAGCTTGCCTCAAATTTTGTTTCATTAGATGTTGTGGATGATAAGAGACAAGTCTGGGCATCGATAGATAGGATTGTATGCAGTTCTGTGAACTGCGTTAATATCATCTATTTCTCACCCATTCAAGGGAGTAAGTCCAAATGTGTATGTGAAATGGAATCCACCCTGTTTTTAAAAAGTAAATCACGCACTCATTTAAGTTTAAAATTCGTTAGCTAGTTACTTGCAAACACCACAAAGCTAAATGTAGTACACATTTTACATTCCATGAAACTGTGAGACAAAGACTCATTTCCAAGACTTTATGAGGTATTCTGTTCTCATCTTCCCTCCTAACATGGTGCTCAGAAATAAACCTTGAGTTAAGAGATGTTAGAAGACCTAGGATTATCTCACAGAAAGATCTAGAAGAGTCATCATTAATAACAACTAATATCTAAAACTGGGAGTTACTGTCAATGACTACCAGCATTATAAGCCTTGCCATGGGGAAATTTTGAAGATACTCTTGGAGTTGTTAATAGATTTTGTATGCACCTCTCCTTTGGGGATGGCACTAAGGTCTTGCCATGAGGAGGAATAAAGAGAGCAGGCATGGCAAGAGAATTTCAGTCTATTTACCAGTTCTGATCCTTTGATAGTATTACCAGAAATGTATGTTGAGATGTATTCAGAAATTTTATATAAGCTTCCTGGAAATGAGTGTTATGGAATAACAATATTTACATAAGCATGGACCAAAGGAAATATATGAAATTTTTTGCCAATACTGGACAAGTATTCTTTTTTGGCTAAACATAATAAGTAAGACATCATATTTTTTTAATGGGTGAATTTCTGACGGACAACATGGTGAGGTTTATTGGTCAACATAATCTGTGAAGGCATCAAAACTAATAGGATTCTGAGCTATGACGATTCAGATTTATGGTTATATAAATCTGGGGGGGGAGGGTATAACTTTAGGAATTTAACACAATGATGCATCAATAAGACTTAATCTTGCCAACTTTTTCAGTTATCACTCCAGTGGTCCAAACTGTCATTTACATGACATCATAGATGTGAAATAAAAATCTTCTTCATCTCTTGATATAGATCTAGTAGTGTTTATTAATTGGCCCTATTTATAATTTTATTTCAAATTTTTGGATTTAGTAGTAAATACAGAATTCAAAATGACAGTTACTGGCACCAGATTTTCATGTGTCATTAAAGACCTCCAAGGACCTGCCTTAGCGTCCTCTCGTGTAAAATAGGGCTTTGACTAAAATTTATTTAACACAGCTGTTGTTAAGATTAAATGAGAAATATTGTGGGGGAAAAGATCACTTAACTGAGGATCAGACAATTTTCTTTTCTTATTCTATATCCAGGTAGCTGAATCCTTCTGATATATCTAGCTAGATCATCATCATCATCTTCTTCATCATCATCATCATCATCATCATCATGTAGGACTTACTATACACTTAGTACATGCCAGACACGATTTAAGGTACTTTAAATGCATTAACTTATTTTATCTCCATAACAGATCTATAGGGTATATAAATCTAAAATGAAGTATTTTCAAACTATAAGTATTTATAGTTCTATGATCCTGACTTGATTATATATAAATGGAACAGGCCTTCCCTCACAGAGAGAAATCAGGCAATCAAATTAAAATACAGAAAAGGAAAAACAAGATTTTAATTACATGCTACCAAAATCATCATTCAATTAAATATAAAATAATTTGGATTTTGTCATTCTCAGGTAAACATCAATGTCTACCTTGTTTACTTATTGTCTACTGTATACTGTCCACTTGTTTTAAACATCCCTATTTTTATGTAGAAATAATATTGAGACTCTGTTAGACTTTCAAGTGTATTTCTTATTATCACTTTTAAATTTCCTATACATTATTTTGCATAGAATTGCCAATGTGCTAAACAATGCTGATATAAGCAGAAAACTATCCATATGAATTTACAAAAATTAAGTAGGTTACCAGAATGCTAGTAAAAGCATGAACATTTCAAGAAAGAAAAATGAACTCACTGGTGTCTAGTTAATCATTCTTTAAAATCTGATACGAAAACAAACCCATTACAAGGGACATTAGAAGAACAAACAGATAAAACATATCCTAAAGGTAGATTTCTAATGATCAGTAAATTAGACTGAGATAATTAATTCCTCTTTCTTCTAAAGGATTCTTTCAAGGTGATTGTTCCACAGTTTCATAGTTTCTGAAATGAAAACTACTTTAGTATGCTTATCTTTTTATATACAATTTATTGGTATATGTGATAGGGTTAAAATAATGTTTTTAAATTAATGGAAGTTTTAGGTAGGATTGAAAGAAACTTACAAGAAAATATATTAAATAACGTATAACTACTATAGTGATTAATTAAAATGGAAAAGAGTAAATTGGAGACAGTGGAATCAACTCTTAGGACATTTTTATTTCTTAGAGAAAGAAAAACATTTTTACCTGAAGCTAGTGTGAGAGAATAAGAATGGGAGTTTGTTGTATTCTCACATAACCACCTACAAAGTTCTCTTCAGTCTTGAGAGTGGAGGAAAAGTAGTGGAAATAGTAGTAGGAGTGAGCTTGTGTATACCAGTAGACACTCACTATATTGATCATACAATACACCCTGAGTACCTCATGTCTGCAACTTTCTAAAGGACCAATAAAAAATAGTTGATAGAGAAAAATTATGTCTTATCGAAAAAATAGTAATACATGTTTATCTATAAAACAAAATCATCTGTCAATTTTTTTTAATTTAAATTTTAGTTAACATACAGTGCAATATTGACTTCTGGAGTAGAGTTCAGTGATTCATCACTTACATATAACTCTCAGTGCTCATCACAGCAAGTGCTCTCCTTAATACTCATCACTTATCTAGCTCTTGCCCCATCCACCTCCTTCCATCAACCCTCAGTTTGTTCTCTATAATTAAGAGGCCCTTATGGCTTGTTTCCTTCTATCCTTTTCCTCTTCTTCCCATATGTTTATCTGTTTTCCCTCTTTTTAAAAAGTAATTTATTTATCTTTAGGTTTTGTTTATTTTTTTTTATTTTGAGAGAGAGAGAGAGAGTGTGCAAGGGCATGGGGGGAGGGGCAGAGGTATATGGAGAGATGCACTCTTGAACAGACTCTCCCTGAGCATAAGCCGAACCTGGGACTTGATTTCACAACCCTGAGGTCATGACCTGGGTTGAAATGAAGAGTTGAACACTCAACTGGCTGAACTACCAAGGTGCCCCTATTTTATTTATTTATTTATTTATTTATTTATTTATTTATTTATTTATTTATTTTGGAGAGATTACACAACTGCAAGAGTTGGGGGAGGGACAGAGGGAGAGAAAGAATCTTGAGCAGAATCCCTGCTGAGCCCAGAGCTGATGGGGGCTTGATTTCATGAGCTGAAATCAAGAGTCAGAAGGTTAACCCTCATTTGCTTTCTTAATTTCACATATGAGTGAGATCAAGTGGTATTTGTCTTCGACTTATTTTACTTAAAGTAATACACTCTAGCTCTATCCACATCATTGAAAATGGCAACTTTTCATTTTTTTGGATGGCTGAACAATATTCCTTTGTGTGTGTGTGTGTGTGTGTGTGTATATATATATATATATATATATATATATATATAGCATATTTTCCTTATACATTCATTGTTCAATGGACATCTGGACTCTCTCCATAGTTTTGCTATTATTGGTAATGGTGCTATAAACATCAAGGTTCACGTACCCCTTCAAATCTGTGTTTTTGTATCCTTCGGATAAATGTCTAGTAGTGTAATTGCTGGATTATAGGGTAGTTTTATTTTTAACTTTTTGAAGAAACTCCAAACTATTCTCCAGAGTCGTGGTACCAGTTTGCATTTCTATCAACAGTGCAAGAAAGTTCCCCTTTCTCTGTACCCTTACCAACACCTATTGTTTCTTGTGTTGTTACTTTTAGCTATTCTGAGAGGTGTGAAGTGGTATCTCCTTGTGGTTTTGATTTGTATTTTCCTGATGATGAGTGATGTTGAGCATCTTTTCATGCATCTGTTAGTCATCTGGATGTCTTCTTTGGAAAATTGTCTATTCATGTCTTCTGCCTGTTTCTTAAGTAGGTTGTTTTCTGGGTGTTGAGTTTGATAAATTCTTTATAGATTTTGGACACTACCTGTTTATTAGATATGTCATTTGCAAATATCTTCTTCCATCCCATAGGCTATTTTTCAGTTTTATTGTTTCTTTTGCAATACAGAAGATTTTTATCTTGATGAAGTCCCAAGAGTTCATTTTTGTTTTCCTTGCCTGTGGCAGTGTGTCTAGTAAGAAGTTGCTACAGCCAACGTCAAAGAAGTTTCTACCTGTGTTCTCCTCTAGATTTTCAGAAAAAGCATTGAAAAAATATAGCATCCTTCCTTGATAAAAAAAAAACAACAACAAAGTAAGGATAGATGGGACATATCTCATTATAATAAAGGCCATATATGAAAGACCCACAGCTAACATCATCCTCAATTGAGAAAAACTGAGAGCTTTTCCCCTATAGTCAGGAAGAAGACAAGAATGTCCACTCTCAGCATTACTATTTAACATAATATTGGAAGTCTTAGCCTTAGCAATAAGAGAACAAAAAGGAAATAAAAGGCATCCAAATTGTCAAGGAAGCAGTTCATTATTTGCAGATGACATGTTACTCTATGTAGAAAACCTGAAAGACTCCACCAAAAAATTGGAAAAATACATAAATTCACATTTACTCAATACATAAATTCATTCAGTTCCAGGATATAAAATCAAAGTGCAGAAATCTGTTGCATTTCTCTGCACCAATAATGAAGCAGCAGAGAAAGAAATCAAGGAATCAATCCCATTTGCAATTGCACCAAAAACACTAAGATAACTAGGAATAAACTTAGCTAAATAGGTAAAAGATCTGTATTCTGGAAACTATAGAAGGCTTATGAAAGAAATTGAAGAGGGAGACACCTGGGTGGCTCTGATTGAGCATCTGCCTTTGGCTCAGGGTGTGATCCTGGGTCCCAGGATGGAGTACCGCATTGGGCTCCCCCACGAAGTCTGCTTCTTCCTCTGCCTATGTCTCTGCCTTTCTCTTTGTGTCTATTATGAATAAATAAATAAAATCTTTTTAAAAAGTAAATTGAAGAGGACACAAAGAAGTATTCCATGCTCATGGATTGGAAGAACAAACATTGTTAAAACATCTACAGTATGCAAAGTAACCTACACATTAAATGCAATCCCCATCAAAATACCACCAACATTTTTCACAGAGCTAGAACAAGTGACCTTAAAATTTGTATGGAACCACAAAATACTCCAAATAGCCAAAGCAATTCTGAAAAAGAAAAACAAAACTGGAGGCATCGCGATCCCAGATTTCAAGCTGTATTATAAAACCGTAGTCATCAAGACAATTTGGTACTGGAACAAAAACAGACTCACAGATCAATGGAATATAATAGAAAAGCCAGAAGTGGACCCACAACATATGGTCAACTAATCTTTGACAAAACTAATTTTCCCAATGGAAAAAAAAAAACACAGTCTCTTCAACAAATGGTGTTGGGAAAACTGGACACCATGCAGAAGAATGACACTGGGCCATTTTCTTTATTATATACAAAAATAAATTTAAAATGGATGTGGTCAAGAAATCACTTGTCATATTTTATTCATTTCAACTCAACTCATATGAATTATAATTAATATGAGCTTAGTATATTTTAATAGATTTATAATCATATCAAATGGGAGCACTAAAATTAAGATTTTTCTAGGGTCTATAAAAGGCTTGCTTCACTACATCTACCAATGACACAGAGTCCTGTGTGACTATGGAAACTCTTTTAGTTTTTTTCTTTTTTCTGCATCAGTTGGCAAATAAATGGATAGCAACGAGACTCCTTACAGAGCTTACTCGTAGAAATTATCTTTGGAGCTGTACCATCTTGAGATGGTTTGCTTAAAACTTTAATTCCCTTAATTGGATTTTGCTGTGAAGTGAGGCCAACCTACCTAGAGTGCTATCCACTCTTGGAATCATGCCTTGACAGATGGTTCTTAGTAATTACTACAATCATGGCACCCCAACTTATACCTCTTATTTCAAAGTCATTTCTCTGTATTAAGGCTATATCTGAAAGAAGGGGTCAAAATGACTACTTTAAATAAATTATTTTTCCTATAAAACATATATGCAAAATTTTAAAACTTGGGGAAATGCATTAAGTCATTATTGATGCATGGCATGTACATTTACATATATAAAATATGTTGAAAATATTAGCACAGGCATAATACTATTTTTAAGGTGATGTAAAATTTATGTTTCAATATAAAGCAGGTGTGTATATGGAATCTCTCATAGTCCCAAGGAGAACTATAAAAATGATAGCTTAACCAACAAAATGTAATATTTAAGAAAATGAATTAAATAGTTAAAAATCTATTAGTAATATTTCAAAAATTTGATACAAGTGCATATGTAAAGTTATACACATACACATACATTTATATATGTGTCTATATGAATGTGTATGCAAAAATCTTGCCTATTTTGTGAAATTCATGATATATATTTTATTTTGAAATTTTATTTATAAATATAAATATATTTATCTTCATTATCAGAGCTGTATATTGCCTCTAACATAATTTCCTTCTGTTTTTTTAACATAATTTTCAAGAGTATGTCATCTTTACTTCCATCTAAAGTCTTTGAGCTATATTGTAACTTTATGTCTGTATATCATTGAAAATTGGACCCCAGGATCCCTGGGTGGCGCAGCGGTTTGGCGCCTGCCTTTGGCCCAGGGCGCGATCCTGGAGACCCGGGATCGAATCCCACGTCGGGCTCCCGGTGCATGGAGCCTGCTTCTCCCTCTGCCTGTGTCTCTGCCCCTCTCTCTCTCTCTGTGTGTGACTATCATAAATAAATAAAAATAAAAAAAAAAAAAAGAAAATTGGACCCCAAACCACTATTATCCATTTTCATATTCAGTTATATATATTTATTATAATTTATTATTATACTAAATGCCAACATGAAGTTTCTTAAAAAGTAAAGCATATCACTATTATTTACATATTAATAAACATACCAGATTCTCTTTAGTAGTAAAAAACAATAAGAAGTAATAAAGGAAAATATTATCACATTTCCACTAATATAATTTAAAAATATACCTTCAAATGAATAAAATAAATAAAATATATGATTGTTATATATAGTTATGTATACCATGTATTTTATTCATCATTATATATATGACTATATAATATATACCAGAAGAAATAGAAATATATGAATATTTATATGTATAAATATACATGTCACCTATCCATTGGTAGACTTAGAGGTTTTCTCTCTCTATATATATAACATATATATCTAATAATAAAAAAAATAGGATGATCTTAAATGCACATGAATCTCTATGTAATAAAAATCCAATCAAGTGAAATTCTAAGTATTTTACTTCAGTAATTGTTTCAAGAAAAAATATTATGATTGTAGAAACCATAAAACAGGTTCAAGATGTCCTTTGAATGAAGTCCTATGCATTGTTTGGCAGGACCTCTGAGAATTAAATGCTTCTAAGATGCACCTTTGATTATTATTGATTATTTAGGTTATTTCATACAAATCTGGAGAAATAGAACTTAAGTTGTAGAAAACTGTTTCCTGTCAATAGCAATACAGATTTTTGTCCCAGAAAATATAATTGATGTTATTTCATGTGATTTTCCACTTTTAGAAAAGTTAACATCAAACACTATATTTTAATTTATATTATCCAGTTGTCCATGCCTCTATTATCAAATTAATTTCAAGATTCCTGATTGTGTTTGTTTGTTTTGGTGTATTTTTTTTTTTTTTCTGATCTCATGTGCACCGATTTTAACACCTTACTGGTTCCCTCATTAAATGAGTTAAGTTAAAAATTCAATATGTGTGTAAATTATATTTGCATAGGGGTCATTACATTACTTATTTGAAAATTATATTAAGCAGTTTTGGATGTCCGGGATATTGACATCAGTACAGTCGAGATATAGAACATGTCCTATCACTGTAAGATGCCTCATGTTGTCACTGATTAGTCACATGCATTTCTATTTTGCACACTTTATCTTGACCCCTGGAAATCAATAATCTGTGCTTCATTGCTACACTTTTATGAGTTCAAGAATGCTGTAGAAATGGAATCATAAGATATATATAACCCTTTGAGAATGGTCTTTTCCTCACAGTGTAATTTTCTGGAGATTCATCCAGGTATCGCCTGTACTACTGTCATTCATTTTTATTATCATGTATGTGATACAGAAACACCACCTGTACCAACATGCCATAGTCTGCTCCCTCATTCACTGGTTCAAAGACATTTGCATTGTTTCCAGCTTGGAGCTATTTAGCATAAAGTTCTTATAAATGTTTGTGTATTTTTTTTTAAGATTTTATTTATCCATGAGAGACACACAGAGAGAGAGAGAGAGAGAGAGAAAGAGAGAGAGGCAGAGACACAGGCAGAGGGAGAAGCAAGCTTCATGCAGGGAGCCTGATGCAGAACTTCATGCCCTGGGCTGAAGGCAGGCGCTAAACCGCTGAGCCACCCAGGGATCCCCTGTGTATTGGTTTTTGTATGAATATGTCTTCATTATTCTGGGATGACTGCTCAGTAGTGCAGTTGTTGCATTGTAGAGTGATTGCACATTTCATTTTTTTGAGAATCACCAAACTATTTTTCAGACAAGTTGTACCATTTTATATTCCCACCAACAATGTATGAATAATCCAGTTTCCCCACATACTTTCCAGCCTTTTTTTAAAAAAAGATTTTATTTATTTATTCATGACAGAGGGAGAGAGAGAGACAGACAGACAGACAGAGACAGAGAGAGAAGCAGGCTCCGTGCACGGAGCCTGACATGGGACTCTCCCGGGTCTCCAGGATCACACCCCGGGCTGAAGGCAGCGCTAAACCACTGAGCCACCGGGGCTGCCCTTTGCCCATGCTCTTAAACTGGATTGCTTGGTTTTTAAGCTTTTTTTTTTTTTCTTTTCAGTTCTTTATATATTATAGTTGCTCATATTTTGGTCAGATACGTGGTTGCTTAAAAATGTTTTCTCCCAGTCTTTAGATAGACTGTCTTTTCATCCACTTTACAGAGCCTTCAGGCAGAAAAAAATTTTTAATATTGATGAAGTTCAACTCATCACTTTTTCTTTTTATGCATCTTGTTTTTGGTGTTAAATCTAGGATTACTTTGACTAGTCATAGTTCACAAAGATTTTCTTCTATTTTCCCCCCGAAGTTTCAGTGTTACATTTTACATTTATTTTTCTTTAACTTTTAAAAAAATATTTTACATTTAAGTCCATGATCTACTCTGATTTATATTTTGTATAAAACATAAGGTTTGGATTGAGCTTTGCTTATTTTTTGTCAATAGAATTCCAGTTGCTTCAGGGACATTTGTTAAAAGACTTTATTTCCTTTATTGAAATGCTTTTATTTCTTTATCAAAAATCAGTTGGGAATACTTTGTGGATCCTTTCCTGAGTTTTCTATTCTATTCCACTGATCTATGTGTCTATCATTTCACCAGTACCAAATACTTTTGACTACTATGTATCTATCTAACCAATCTTGAAATCTTCTACATTATTCTTCTAAAACTTGTTTTGGTTATTCTAGTTCTTTTGCTTTTCCGTATCAGTTAAGAATATTTTTGTATATATCTATGAAAACTCTTGCTGGGTTTTGATAAATTTTATTAAAACTGCATCTCAATTTGGTGAAAATGGACATTTCTGTTATGGCAAGTCTTCCAATCTTTAAATATATTATGTGTCTCCATTTATTTAAACATGCATATATTTTATTTCCTTCAAAAGTATTTGGTAGTTTTTAGCATACAAGCTCTATGCACTATTTGTTAAAGTTATGCATAATTATTTTTGTTTTGAGTGATTATAAATGGTGTTATATTTTGAATGTTTGAGTCTATGCGTTTGTTGCTGGTATACAGAAACAGAGTTTTATTTTCTTTTTGGAGGAGGTATATTGATCTAGAATCTTGTGATCATACTGAACTCACTTTATTAGCTCTAGGAATCTTTTGTTCGTTTCTATTTTTGGTAAAATCTTTGTTATTTTCTACATTTGCAATGATATCCTTTGCACATAGGGGCAGTTACTCCTTGCTTTTCTATATGAATTTTCTTTCTTTCTTTTTTTTATTTTCTTTCCTTCCTGTTCTTTCTTTCTTCTTTCTTTCTTTCTTTCTTTCTTTCTTTCTTTCTTTCTTTCTTTCTTTTCTTTCTTTCTTTCCTTCTTCCTTCCTTCTTTCTTTCTTTCTTTCTTTCTTTCTTTCTTTCTTTCTTTGTTTCTTTCTTTCTTTCTTTTCTTTCTTTCTTCTTTCTTCTTTCCTTCTTTCTTTTTGGTTTACTGCATTGGCTAGGACTAGTACCACAATATTAAATGTATAACTAGTAAGAGCAGACATCTTTGCCTGGGTTCCCAAACACAGGGCGAAGCATACAGTCTTTCACTACTAAGTACAATGTCAGCTCCATTTTTTTTTTTTTTTGTAAATGCTTTTTATCAATTTGAGGGAGATTCCCACTATTTTTGTTTTGCAGTCTTATCCAGAATGACTGTGGAGAGGAGCCTGAGTAGCTCAGTCAGCTAAGTGTCTGCCTTTGGCTCTGGTAATGATCCCGGAGTCCTGGAACAGAGCCCTACATCAGGCTCCCTGCTCAGTGGGGAGTCTGTTTCCTCCCTCTCCCTCTCCACTTGTTTGTACTCTCTCTCTCTGTCAAGTTAATAAATGAATTTTTTAAAAAAAGAATGTCAAATTTTGTGAAATAATTTTTCTGCATCGTTCTGTATAAGCATTCTGTATGTTCCTGTAATTTTTCTGTTTGTTTGTTTGTTTGTTTGGCCTGTTGATGTAATAGATTGCATTGATTGACTTTCAAATATTGGACCAGCCTTGGATCCTTGGAATAAACTCCACTTGGTGTATAGTTCTTACTTTATATCGATGAATTCTATTCTTTTCTAATGTTTATTAAGAATTTTTATGTCTATATTCTTTCCTTTTTCCCTTCCTCTCTCTTTAATTCTTTTTTTCTTCTTTCTTTTTTCTTTCTTTCTTTCTTTCTTTCTTTCTTTCTTTCTTTCTTTCTTTCTTCTTTCTTTCTTTCTTTCTTTCTTTCTTTCTTTCTTCTTTCTCTTTTTGTTCATTTGTTCATTCATTCTGTACTGTCTATCAAGTTTGGGTAATATCAAGTTCAAAAAATGAAGTAATAGTATCCCCCTCTCTTCTATTTTCTGAAAGTGTGTACAGAATTGATATTTATTCTTTTTAAGAAGATTTTGTGAAATTCTCTAGTGAAACTGTCTGGTCCTAGTGATTTCTTTTTGAGGAGTCTTAAAATAAAAAATCAAATTTTTACTAGTGAAAGGGATATTCAAAAGATCTATTTCTTATGGTGTGAGTTAAGGTAGTTTGTTTTTTGAAAGTGCCAACTTCACCAATGGTAATAAAATCACTTCCTGAGAGAGAAGAAACCTGACCAAATTTTAAGGCCTTCAAAAGAGAGTAAATTCATACATATTTACAGATGCCACTTGTAAAATTTCATAGGAAGAGTTTCTTGGCTTCAATTTCCTCGAGTTGGAATAACAAACAATATTAAAATTTCAGCCAGGATGGCTTAGGAAAGATTCTAGGTTGAAGTTGACTTTATGGCCTTGGTATTCAAAAACTGTGTGACTCTATGTTTGCAAAGCAAACTTAAGGAGGTCTGCATGGCTAATTAAAACAGTCTTGTTGCCACTATAAAAATAATCAGATTTATCTATCAAGTTCTCATCAGGACAAATTTAATTATGATCTAAACCCTTAAAGAGACAGAGGATTATCTCCTCTAGGAAAATAGTATGATTCCATAGCAAAGGAACATTAAGAACAAGAAAGAACAATTTAAAATCAATAGTGACTGAAGTTAAATTTTTAAAAATATGCCTCAATTTTTAATAATGACTACAAGAGAAATTAAATGTAAGATTGTATTTAAATGGTGTGTAGTCATTCCAGAAAATGAAAAAATGTAAAAATCCAATAAATCCACCTCTTTATGACATTTCAGCATACCAGGTATAAAGGATATTTTTCAGAGGCAAAGAAAAGTTAAATATACATTAAAATGTATTTGCTAAAAATTAGAATCTCATCAGACTTCTTAAAATAAATTACTGGAAGTTTTTTTTTTTAAGATTTTATTTATTCATGAGAGACACACAGAGAGAGGCAGAGACACAGGCAGAGAGAGAAGCAGGCTCCATGCGAGGAGATGTGGGACTCAATCCTGGGACTCTGGGGTCACACCCTGAGCCAAAGGCAGATAGATGCTCAACCACTGAACCACTAAGGCGTCCCAAATTATTGGAAATTAAAAGTAATTATAGGAATATACTGAAGGAAAATGCTTTTTTTCTTAACATAATTTCTAAGAAAGAATTCCAGGTCTAATTCAGGAGTCAAAGTGTGCAGGTTGAATAAAAACATTTTCGCATATGTTTTGTCACAAAAATTTTACCTCCCTTGAATTATTTTCAGAGGCTATTAGAGGAAGTATTGCATTAAAATTAAAGGTACTTACAGAATAATATTAAGTAAAAGATAGAAAGATATGGAATGCAGAAAAGACAGCAACCGCAAAAAAGAGACAAACAAAAATTACAGCAAGATGGTATGTTTTTGTGGGGGGCACTGGTAGCATGAAGTAAGAAGGTGACAGTTTGATCTTTTCTAATAGGAAACCAACATATAAACATTATCATTACATACCAACATATTATACACAGAAGCTTTTGATTTAAATATGATGATTAAAAGGAATGCAAACCAGCCAATTTTCTGAAAACAGCTGCTTTGGGAGAATAAAGCAGCTACTTAGAAAAGTTGAGCAGAGAACTGGTAGCACCATATGACATTTAAGTTAATTTTTAAAAAAGATTTCATTTATTTGACAGCAAGAGAGAGAATGAGAGAGCGAGCATGCACAAGCGCAAAGTGGGGGGCAGAGCGAGAGGGAGAAGCAGGCTTCCCACAGAGCAGGGAGCCCAATGCAGGGCTCAATCCTAGGACCCTGGGATCATGACCTGGGCCAAAGGCAGACTGTTAAGTGGCTGAGCCACTCAGGCGACCCTGACAATATTTTTTTTAAAGATTTTCTTTATTTATTCATGAGAGACACACAGAAAGAGAGGCAAAGACATAGGCAGAGGGAGAAGCAGGCTTCCTGCAGGGAGCCTGATGTAGGACTCCATCCCGGGACTCCAAGATCACGCCCTGGGCTGAAGGCAGGCACTCAACTGCTGAGCCACCCAAGCATCCCATTTTTTTCTTTTTTTTTTAAGATTTTATTTATTGACATTTTTTTTTTTTTTTAAAGATCTATTTAGTGATTTGAGAGAGAGAAAGAAAGTGAGTGGAGAGGAGGGGCGGAAGGAGACAAACTTCAAGCAGACTCTCCATAGAGGGTGAAACCTGACTGGGTGCTCCATCTCAGGACCAAGGAGATCAGAACCCATGAGATCACAACCTGAGCTGAAATCAATAGTCTGACAACCGACTGCACCATGTGACATTTTAAACAATATACAAGTATTACTATGAAAGAGAAACAGTCAGGCCCACAAAATAAAAAGAACTCTTAGAGAAAATAATAAGAAAAGAGTAATGTAAAAATGATATAATCTGGAGAAAAAGAAGAAACTGCCCAGTGCCTAGTGCCCAGACCTGCTCTCCTGGCTGATGGAGCTGTGTGCCCAACTACAGCCCCAAGGGTCCAGACAATCCGCATCCACTGAGTGAGGCAGGCTTCCCCCACTCTCCCACCTGCTGCCTCTCTCTGGGTTGGCTAACCTAGGGCCCCCTCCCCAGAACTCTGAACACGGGCCACATTTAGGGCAGGTTCTGTGCCAGAGTCTGGGGCTGCCCAGGTCGCCTGGTGCTGGCCAGGTCAGTGTATTACAAGGTCCTCGCTGGAGAGAATTGGGCCACCCACCTGCCTGTTCACCGGGAGGGACTGTTCTGTACCATTCTGTCTTTGTAATATAAATACAGATTTTTATACCTCAAAAAAAAATGATGATACTAATCATACAGAAAAACACTTAATTTCACTAGCAATAAATATAGATGAGTATTGGATTCTCTGAAGTGCTTATCATTTGGGTAGAAATATAAATCTGTAGAGCTATTGTAGAGATAGGAAATAACATCATAGTTCCTATAAATGTGTTCACAGTTATAATCAAGAAAATGTTTTAAGCATATATAAAAGTATATTAATCTTTCCTTGACTTCAATGAAAAAGAAAGAAAACAAGATAAATATGCATCATTTAAATGAGTGAATACTGGAAAAGCCCTTAGAAAACAACATGGCATATAATAAAGAGTAAGTAGATGCAGGCTATTGTCATTACTGTCATTATAATTTGAGAACTATTTAAATTATAACCTAATAGAATAAATTACATCCATCTGAAAGGATGATGCTTATTCACACTTATCAAAATAGAGGTTTTCCACAACCTGTTGTAAAACTGAAGGTTAAAAAGACCTTCCATGGTTCCATGCTTTGTGGCATGTGTTTGTTTAATGTGTGTGTGTGTTATTAATATATTGGTGAAGATTATTCCTAAAGGGGATATTTGGTGAAACTTTATATTCTCTCTTAATTCTTTTTTCATGTCCTTCAAAGTTTTCCACTAGACACATTGTAACACTTTAAAAAAAGATTGTGCATGGGGAGATGGTCATACAAAAATTAAAAAGGGTTCCCTGCTCAGCAAAGGAGTCTGCTTCTCCCTCTGGCCCTCTCCCTGAGTGTGCTTTCTCCTTGCTCTCTGTCTTTTTTCTCTCTCAAATAAACAAATAAAATCTATTTTTTAAAATAGGTGACAAATAAATTCAAAATCCAAGAAAGATTTGTAAGGAAGTACAAAGTATAACTGGCTTAATAATTTTCCCCTTAACAAAAAAGCTCAAATCAAATTCAAGATTATTTTTGTTAGTGAGACTTACCTGCCTCAATTAAGACAAAAGGAAGAGTGACTCACATGTGAACAAAGTGACTTGACTACTTGATATGCGTTTTTTAAAAACATGTTACTTTTAATTATTTGATTCATATTTGAATGATTTGTATAACCACCCGTAAATTTCCAAGATTTCAAATATTTTGATGTGGTGCATGTTTTAACTTTCTTTCTAAAAGGATAAAGGAAAATGGACTTAGTAATTTATACTCATTGCTTCCTTCTTTACTTTTCTTGGGTTATAAATTAACATAAGGATGAAACAGATGCTATATAATTTCTGATATGTCCATTGAATAATTTCCAGGCATGGGGTTCAAATATATCGCAGATGTCCAGCAAGACTGGAGAGCAATTTAGTCCAGATTATAGCAGAAGAACCTAGACTTCGGGAAAGATAAACCAAAGAGAAGTCTGAAGAAAAAAAATAATGTCATCAATAGTTTTGAATGTGAGAACATAGTGCATACATAACATGAAGAAACAGATGAATCTGAAATTTCAAGAAAAAAAAGAAAAAAGTTACCAAAAAAGTGTAATCCAAAATTGTTTTCACTTTACTCCTTACTATTAATTGTTTAAAAATAGAATTCACTTTACTGAACCCAGAATTATACATAAAATACATGGGTAGTGCTTAATGTGCCAAAAGGATTTTAATGGTGGTTGGTTATTCATCAGAAATCTAATATATTATTCTTTGTCATTATATAATATGTACTTTTACGTAGCATAGTCTCCCCTTTTCTAGTTACTTTTATAATTTGCTGGAAATAGCAAATTCAAATTTCTTAGAATAGCTCTAAACAGAAACATTTATAAACTGCTGTAATATTATTTTTATCTGCCTCATATGGGAGCATTTAACTCCATTGTTGTTCTCTGCAGAATATTTAGTAAAGCAAAGATAAGAAATACTTTAATGACCAATGGTGGGTGATAGGCAAAATTAAAATAAAACATCTAAAAAGAGAACAACAAAGAATATTTTGCTTTCAAGTGAAATATTGTGTGGAGATATGATTACAGATAGAATATTTTAGAATTATATTATCATATAAATATATTTACAATATATAGAGTAAAATAGCAAAGTTTAAAATACATTGTGTGATTTTAAATATCTGGTTATTTAACTCTATTACATATATATATATGCATAAACACATATAATTAACAATGTCACACTTTGAGAAAACTCTAAGTCCATGAATCAGTTAAAAACTGGTAATATCCAGGGCAGCCCTGGTGACTCAGCAGTTTAGCACCTGCCTTATGCCCAGGGCCTGATCCTGGAGTCCTGGGATTGAGTCCCATGTCAGGCTCCCTGCATGGGGCCTGCTTCTCCCTCTGCCTGTGTCTCTGCCTTTATCTCTCTCTGTCTCTCATAAATAAATAAAATCTTTAAAAAAAAAAAACCTGGTAATATCCAGATTATAATATCACTAATAATTTGTATTGGCTATTTTTTGCTCAGTTCTTTTTTTTTTTTAAAGATTTTATGTATTTATTCATGAGAGACACACAGAGAGAGAGAGGCAGGTGCTAAACTGTTGAGCCACCCAGGGATCCCCGCAGTTCTAATTATATATAAAATAATAAACACAAATGTCATGTAAATTTTTTCAAAGAAGTTTTTTTCAATGTAACAGATTGATATCTGTGGAAAATCATACATAAATAAATAGTCCATTACAAAGGTAAGCAGCACCTGGTGATTGATAATTTTAAATGCATCTACTGAGTCCCAATGTCTCTATACCTACTAATTTAATTATGTGATTTCAGGGTTTGTTTGTTTTTCTTAATGCAGTAATTATCACTTGGCAGTTTGATAATTCACAACCCTTCCATCCATCTCCCCTGAAACCTTCCGGTACACTAGATCCCAAATTCTCAGTGGCCAAGAGAAAAACAGTTGGAGGCAGGTAGCATGAGGAGTTTTTAGACATCATATGAAAGAATTTGTCATCACCAATGTCAATTTGCAATCCTCAGACATTTTGAAGAACTATTTTTCCACACACTGTATATTTCATTGAAAGCCCCCAAACTAAAGAATTCCTTAAGCTTCACTATATATAATAATCAAAAGGGTTTTTGCCATGGAGATTCTATTGGTATAGCTCTGGCCATGGCTCTAAGGATCTGAATTTTAAACAATAATTCAAAGGTACTCATGTGAGTTATTGGTTAACACTATAAAATATAGAGAGTGTCACCATTATTTTGCAAATAATAGGCACATGAAAGAATGGATAGAGGTGAGCTGGCTCTCTAAAATGTTTGATTAGAAACACTCCTTTGCACAATTTTACAAAATACTATTGATATTATATATATATATATTTTTTTTAAATTAGTTGGAAAACAACTAATTTAAAAAAACTAACAAGCTACTGAATTGGGGAAGTGTTATTTTTTGCAACATTTCTGTGAAGCTAGTGTTGATTATGCTCCCAACTTGTTTGCCAAGGTTGGAACTTACGTGGTCATTTTTTCCTTTAAAATCATCTATTTATAAACAATTTTTTTTTTAAGTTTGAGAATGCAAGAAGCATATTAGCTTTATGCCAGGAAGATTACATAGGAGAAGTACATAAAACCTAATATTTTTTCATCAGCTTTGATTGTAAAAGTTAAGTTTAGCAAGACTCAGTATTTGTTCTTCAGTGCCATTTAAATACGGGTACTTTAGACACACACACACACACACACACACACACACAATGGTTATAATGTTGGCAATGAACATAGCAATTATTCAGAGGAGGGAGGAAGGGCACAAGTGTGGTTTGCCACAAAGTATTTCAAAATTCTAAGGAGGAAAAAAGCCCTGCAATTAAAGAGCTCTCTTTCAACAGAAAGGTATATTTATTTAGATTTAAAAAAAATCATAACCTTTGAGTGATGATTTGTTACTGAATGAATGTCTTAGTGCAGGTGTTCAGGTGTTCTGTATAAATTATTTGTCAAGAGTAATTGGTGGGTTATGTTATCTTAAAAATAGGTAGTTATTTCATTGGTGAATAGAAGAGGAGGTATGTGTGGGAAGTTTCATATTCCTCTCAGTATGTTAGGTTAAAAAAAAAAAGTCACCCATAGATTACATAATTTCCCTGTATGTTCATAACTGTAATTTTAAATAAAATAGGTGACATTATTGGATTTTAAAGTTCCTTTATGAGAAAGTTTTCTTAGGTTTTTAAGCATATGAGGAAGCCCTAAAATTAAATCCAAAACTGATATAAAATAAATGAGGAGGTTTTTTTTTTAGTGATTGTAATTCTCCTGAATGCCTTCTTTTCTGTAAACTTCACTTGCAACCAAGTAAATACCTAAAACAAAGGTACTTTTTGTGTTTATCAGATTGGATTGATCAAAGTCTTTTCTTGTGCATTGGGTCTGTAATTCAAATCCTCTTATCATTTGTTAAGGGTGGGCCTTCAGTGCTGGCCTCATACCATTTAGACTCAGAAGACTTCTATTTTTTTTTAATTTTTTTTTATTTATTTATGATAGTCACAGAGAGAGAGAGAGAGAGAGAGAGAGAGAGAGAGAGAGAGGCAGAGACATAGGCAGAGGGAGAAGCAGGCTCCATGCACTGGGAGCCTGGCGTGGGATTCGATCCCGGGTCTCCAGCATCGCGCCCTGGGCCAAAGACAGGCGCTAAACTGCTGCGCCACCCAGTCCTGTAATATCTTCTTTCCTAATGCAATTTCCTTTAATTCAGTGTACAGTGGCAGAGTGATATAATATAGCAAGGTATTTATTAGAGAAGAGCAAATTAAACTTATTTTATGTTTCATATATGCCCAGAATCAACTTTAGCTTTCAAAATGGTATTTGAGTTCATATTAATTTTCATGATACAATAAGATAATTATTGTTAGTTTAGTTCTATGTGAAAAGTAAAAGGCTTTGACTCAACATGCAATAGATCTATAGGTTAAATAATATTGTACCATTATTTTATTTAGGAATATTATCATAAGACAGTTCCTTTTCAATATTCCTCAATACAATTTCTAAACTATCTGTTTGCAGGTAGTTCTTATTTTTTCTTATTTGCATTCTGCTTTCTTTAAATGGTCAAATCAACCACTAAGTTATATCAACAATGACCTGACAGAATAATACAGTTATAATCACTTAAATTGGAAACTTCAGTTCTTTCCTACATCCAGTTGTATTCACAAAATCTAGTCTTACAGATTCACATTCCATTGATATTAACTCTTCAGTGATCTGAACAATCAGAATAAATCTCTTCATTAATACATTTATCCAACAAAAATGATTTTTCTCTCTCTCTCCCTTCCTCTCTCCACACCGTCCCTTCTCCTTTCTTCCTGGGACCTCTCACTCAAATGTAAAATTCACTTAAAAAAATGGAACTAAGCTGGTCAGAACATACTCAGAAGCCAATCCCTTTATTCTTCCTCTTTTAAACACCTCCCAGGTCACAGAAAGAGATTTCTTGTGCATAATTCACTGATCTAAGGCTTATAGGGAAAAAAGTTAATGGAGAAAAGGAAAGAATTAAGATGCTTGTTTCCTATTTTATTTTCCTTTCAGAAATTTGCAGTCATCACTGATTTGGAACTACCATATTTTAAAAATATCCTTTTTATACTAAAAATAAAGAATCCTTACATAAGAAACCTGTACATGTTAAATGTATAAAGTTTTAAAATATGGTTAAGGACAAAAGTAAATTAATTAAGCTCATTATACAAGTAATGTTTAAAAAGATACATAGATGGTCACATTTAGTGCTATTTTCCTTACCAAAAGGAGGCGATGTTTGACTATTTGGAATAGATCCTTAGTGTCATTCATACACACACACACACACACACACACACACACACACACACAGGAATACATTCCTGTATGCATTTATAAGTGCGTACCTAAATAATGGATACATAGCCAAACCTACACCCGATCTAAATTTTTCTATTTGTATTTATGTAAGTATAATCTAGTGAAATGTGACTTACATTTTAACAGCCAAAATTATGTAAAAAATGTTGCTTCTTTGTGAAGAGGAGGATATAAAGGAGACTTCAGGGTTAATCCCTTTGAAATTAATTGTTGAATTATTTTAAATTTGAGTAAATACTGCCAAACTGAACTTTGATATTTTGTGTCAACTTATATTGCCATCAAAAGTATATGGAAGAAATTATACATAACGTTCCTCAATTTTCTTTTCTTTTTTCTTTTCTTTCTTTTCTTTTCTTTTCTTTTCTTTTCTTTTCTTTTCTTTTCTTTCTTTCTTTTTTTTTTTTAAGATTTTTATGTACTTCAGAGAAAGAGAGAGCTAGATGAGGAGTAGAGGGAGAGGAAGAAGCAGACACTCTGCTGACCAGGGATCCCAAAGCAGGGCGGGATCCCAGGACCCTGGTATCATGACCTGAGCCAAAGGCAGATGTTTAGCCTGCTAAGCCACCCAGGTGCCCTTCCTTAAATTTCTATTAAGTTATTAAGTTATTGATCTTAGTGATTTATTGGACTTCTCCATATTTTCTATTGATCCAGGTATGATGCAAATATTTTCACTCAGTCTATCATTTATATATTTTTTACATGTCTGGTGTATTTCATCATGTATGTGATTTAAAAAATAATACGGTTAAATATATTAAGGTTTTAACTTTTGATTTTGCATGTTTTCTTACTTTAAAAAAATCTTTACCTTCTAAATGTTATAAATATATTTATTGTATCTAAAAATTTTCAATGAATAATCCTATATTTTTCTTATATTTTATAGTTTAGGGTTTATAATTTTTTGAAATACTTGATTTTTTGTAATGATCTGAGTAGACATTACAAAAAAAGTAGACATCTTTTTTCCAATGATATTTCCAATTTTCCTATCATATTAAATATTTCTTCACTTTTCCACAGAATTAAAATATTACTTTTTCATAAAGTATAACGAATCATAGACCCTATTAATAGGTTAATTTAAAGAGATGGAAAACAGACTGGTGGTTGACAGGGACCAGGGAGGAAGGAATGGGAATTAACTGTTCAATGGGTATGGAGTTTACTTTGGAGTGAGAATATGTTTTGGAACTAGAGAGAGGTGGTGGTTGAATACATGTAAATGCAATAAATGCTGCTGAATTGTTCACTTTTGATGTTAATTCAGCTTCTGTGGATTTCACCCAAATTAAAAAGCAAAACTAAACAAACTTCCAGTACCAAAATATATATGTTTTTCAGATTTATTATTTTTTTCAGGTCTATTTTGCATGTTCCCTGTAGATTTGCATTCAAAATTCTACTGAGATTTTATCATATTTTATTTACTTTGAAATTCAAAAGTTAATGACAACACTGAATGTTTCTAAACAATGACACAGGCCAATTTTGATTAATTTCATGTATCTTCTTCAGAAAAGAATTTGTAAACACACACACACACCTTACACGATTATTAAATTTACTATAGACAATTTTTTTTTTAAAGATTTTGTTTATTTAATCATAAGAGACACAGAGAGAGAAAGAGGCAGAGACAGAGGAAAAGGGAGAAGCAGGATCCATGCAGGGAGCCCGATATGGGACTGGATCCTGGGTCCCCAGGATCAGGCCCTGGGCTGAAGGCAGTGCTAAACCGCTGAGCCACCTGGGTTGCCCTACCATAGATAATTTTATGTTAGTTTTGCTCTTGTGAATATTTTTTCCATCTTATTTTGTGTGCAGTTATAATTAGTGAGAAGAAAAATTGCTAATTTTAGTTATCTTATACTTGGCCACCTTGCTAATTTCTCTCATTATATCTCACAGTTTGTTCCATGATTCTAATGGGTTTTCTATGTATTTGATCTCTCTCTTTTAGACAAACACATACACACCTTTGAGACTAATGGTGATCATTCCCTTAATTTACATATACATGTTACTTTTGTTTTCATTCTGTCTTTTCTTCTTTATTGACTAAAACAGCTAGCAGCATGTTGAACATGGTTGTGATTAATAGACATCTTATTTATGTTTCTGACTTTGAAGGGATTACATCTAATGTAGTATTTGATGTGTAATGGTTACTCTAGGTTTCTTGTACACAAATGGTTATTTTCTGTGAAGCTAATGAAGCTTAAGCTTAAGAAACCTTTACTGAACAGACTCTTTTCAAGGCTTTAATCTTAATTTTGTATTATAATTCTTTCTTTTTCTTAAAGACATCCTCCCCTAAACCCCTTGTGCCAAATCATATAAGCTTCTGGTCTCATTAACTCTGTGTTCACTACTGTTGTAAGGTATCTTTTATTAAACAAAGGAAATCTGTGTGCAATCTCACTCTTCGGTGAATTTGAAATGACCAGTATCTTTTCTTTGGTAATACATTTACGCTTTTTGTTTAATATTTTAAGACAATTTGTGAAAATATCTTGTGCAAGTTTTCTAGTTAGCTATGTTTAGATCATTGGTAATCTGTAGAATTCTTAAATGATAGGCTTTGCTGATAATTTTAAAGGTAGATCATTATTATTTATTTGTTAGACTTACTGATTCAAAGAGATGTTACTATTCTAGAGCCAATTTCAGAACTTATATTTTCCCAAAAAATCACCAATGTTTTCTGCATTTTCACATTTACTGAAAGTTATATGCTAGTTTTCTCCTTTACCTAGATCAAAACTTTGCATTTTGTTTTCCCCCATAGAAACAACTTCTGATTTTAGTAATGAGATCTATATAGTTGTTTTTTCTTGATTTTTAAATTCTTTATTTGTTCTTGATTCCCCTGTTCCTGAGGGTTTTTTTGTGAATTTTATATACATTCTTAGATGGAAGTTGATTTTTCATATAATTTCTTATTCTTTATTTTAGTGTCACTTTGTCCTACTTTACAAAATGTATATATCATTCTCAATATAGTTCACTTCTAAGTAGTTTGCTAACTACTAAATAACTAATTATTTTGATTTCCTCTTTGTCTCAATAGTTTTTTAGAATCATATTCTTCATTTCTAGTATGAAGATTATATTGGCTACATTTTCAAAAATATTTGGAAATATTTTTAAAAATATATTTATTTATTTGACAGAGAAAGAGAGAGCACAAATAGGGGAACATTAGAGGGGAGGGAGGGTAGGCTCCCCAATGAGTAGTGAGCCCAAAGTGAGGCTCCATGACAGGACTCCAAAACCATGACCTGAGCTGAAGGTAGATGCTTAACCAACTGAGCCACCCAGGTGCCCTATATTTGGAAATTATTTTTAATTGATGCAGAGGAATTCTATATATCCTGGTTACTATGTTTTTATCATGTATACATATGTAAATATCCTCTTATAGTCACTGGCTTGTTTTTCTCTTTTAAAACATCTAAGATAATGGCTCATATATAGAAGTTACAACTGTTATTATAGCTGAATCGATCTTTTCCTAAATGGTTTGTGTGTGCGTATATGTGCGTGTGCTATGTCTTGCTTACGGAATTCTTGCTAAGATATATTTGCTTCTTAAAGCTTTGCAGTTAGTTAATTATAATTGGATTTTGTATACAGGATGCAGTTTTATTCTTCTTATATTTTAGAATAGATTGCTCCAGTAATTTTTTGCATAGGTTCTAATATCACACTCTCTTAAATGTTCTTAATTCATGGCAATTGCAAATTTACCATCTTGACTTCTGTCTTTAAACAGAGACTCTTTCTCCATGTATTGTAGGCAAAATAGTGATGAGTGGAAGATGTCCATACTCTAATGTATGGAACCTGTGAATATATTATCTTATATGGCAATAGAGACTTTGCAAATGTGAATAAGTTAAAGATCTTGAGATAGGAAGCTTATTCTGAATTACAAAGATGATCCTAAAGTAATCACAGGGGTATGTATGATTGATAAAGGGAGGGGAGCATGAGAGAAGATGATGTGGTAACTAAAGCAGAGATCAAAGTGATGCAGTTGCTGGCAGTAGGCCCTGCCTGAGCCAAGGAATGTGGGCAGCCTCGAAAAGATGGGAGAGGTTGGGAAGAGATTCTCCCCCAGAGCCTCCAAAAGCAACATCACCCTGCTATACCTTGATTTTAGTCTAATGAAATTTCTGATAATTAAAACCCAGGACTGTAAGAGAATAAATTTAATATTGTTTTAAACCACTAAATGTGGTGATTTGTTTCAAAAGCATCATTTAATTACATATCCTTAGATTCTCTAAAAAACGCTTTTAATGATTTTCTTCATAAAGTTCAGATAAATATCTTATTAGATTCCTTTTCACACAATTATAATCTTTGTTATTAGTATAAATATATTTTAGGAAAGTCAACTTGTTTCTGATTACAGACTTGATATTGATTTTATTTAGATAATATTCTGAAAGCTTTTTACAATTTCTTAATAATGTTTTTATTTTCTATATTCTGTCCAGCTTCTACATTTTATCTTTCAATAATTAAAGTTTTATTTACTTCTAGTTATTCTTTTTAATATTTTTTTTAAAGATTTTATTTATTTATTCATGAGAGACAGAGAGAGAGAGAGAGGAAGAGACATAGAGAGAGGGAGAAGCAGGCTCCCCACAGGGAGCCCGATGTGGGACTCAATCCGGTACTCAATTCTGGGACTGTGGGATCACACCTTGAGTTCAACTGCTGAACCACCCAGGCATCCCTCTTCTTACCTTTTGCTGCATACTGTGCTGGCAAAACTTCTAATTAGCATTGACAAAAAGTAATGATATTAGAAAGTTCGTGCCTCATTCCTGATTTTAAAGGTGCTGCATATTTTGTATTGTTTAATGTCTCAGAAGAAAAATATAACAAGTATTATTTTAGCTACTAGGAGTTTAAATGGAAAAGCTTTGGACTATTACAGGACTGGTTATGAGTGTGCTGTAAGTATTAGAAGAGCCAAAAGAAAAACATGATGCTGCTCAAACGTCTATGACACCTTAGGGTATGAGGAACAGACGGAAGAAAGTTGTATCATATAAAATGGAATAATGCACTCATGTCTGAGGCTGCTGTGGTTTATGCTTTTGGAATTATCACTTCACACCTGTATAGAGATCCGAGACTGATAGCACTGTCCATTATAGGTCTAATACATTCTCATTAGACTGCCCCTAAAAGTACAGAGAAGACAGTATAAGGGAAAATTCAAAGTGTGAGCCAAAAGGAAAATTAACACTAAATTTCACATCTTTGGTTACTGAGCAATCTTATGCATGCTACTACTCACATTTAAACTTCAATAAAATGATAATGATACCAATGATAATTTGCTTTTGTTTAGCATGATGCAACTATTCTTCATGCAAGTGAAGATGTGCTAATCCTTCTGCCCTGATAGAGTAATTAAAAGTGTACCAGTCACTGTATATATCTCTGGGGCGGGGGGGGGGTGTGGTGTTAATTTATCCATTTATTCAAATACCTGGATTCAGTCTGTGACCTGAAAATACAATGTAAAATTAACCATGACCAGCATTATATATATATAGAAGAAAAATGGTGAGTGGAAAATAATCTATGTTTGCAAATAAATACCAAAACAGCAATAAAGCCAAAATGTATAGGTGTCATGGCCTTCATTTATGTTACTAGGAACAATAAAGTGTTGATATTTATAAGTTAAAAATCTACCATTATTTTCATGTCTTCATTTGCCTTCCAACATATCTTAAGCTGGTCATAGTTCTTAACCTGGTGAGGTAATCCATACTTTCATGTTGAAGGATCTGAGTCTTTGGTGATCCTGATCTTATCTGGTTGATGTTATCCCTTGTTAAGTTGGTATTGAACACAGAAGTAGCCAAATTATCTCCAGAAAAATCTTTAAGCTCCATGGCAGAGGACTGAAGCCTCTGCCATGGAGCTTTCTCCACTGTGTAGAAGCAACCTCATTTCACTTCAGCTGTAGGACTGAGTTTCTTAGCCGGTATAATGAACCCATCTCTCTGTCTGATCCAGTCTTGAATGGAGTTTCTATAATCAGTAGGCAATTTTATCTTCCATTCCAAGGGAACTGTTGCTATAGCCATAGAAGAACATTGTTTTAAACCAATATGCTTATTTTTCTCCAATCTTAACTCTCCTTTATGGAGTGGCTTAGGGCTTATTTCACGCTGATCTCATTCTGGGACCTACATAGGCAGAGTAGCCAGCCTGTCATATTAATATATGCAGCAACACAGGAAAAAAAATATAAAGGTATGGTAAATGGTAGTCTCATTCTTAAACTTTATGCCTGGAAGTGACCGAAGCAAATCACATGATTCTGCATAAGTTCTAAGAGTTCAGGGAAGTGCAGTCCTACCATGTAAATAAAAGATAAACTGGAAATATGTAGTAGACACAACTGGGGACTACGACAGTCTGCCCTCCTGACAACCAAATGTTTGGTCAATCTTGCCTTCCATGTTTAACAAAAGTTTCATCCATTCATGATTTCTTGCCTGGAGTCTAACATTTCAGGGAAAGTTGGAGTAATCTTTTCATCACAGGCTGAGACAGAAAAAATGTCTGCACTAGATTTCTATAGATCACCTTTTGGATTCAGAGAACTAAGAAAAAGATAAGTTACTTATCCACATGTTTCATGTACTCCTGTGATAAGCTCTATGTAGCATTCTTTTCCATGTTTTCCCTGACCTTCTTTTAGACCTCTGCTGATACCTTATTCTGTTTCCTACTTGAAGAAGCTTGCCAGCCAATGCTTTGCATTAAGTTTCAAAAGCTGTTTCTATTAATCCAGGTTGATGGATTTTTTTGGTACTTGAAATTAAAAAATGTAACTGGCTTCATATATCTCATTGCAGTAACTTCTGTGTACCAATGATCATTTCCCAGTTCTTTTCTAGATAAATTTCGTAGTTTTGCCTTCCTTCCTTCCTTCCTTCCTTCCTTCCTTCCTTCCTTCCTTCCTTCCTTTTTTTATATTTTCTGTTTCTCTTTTTCTTGGCTTAACTGCAGATACATTTGTCCTTTCAGAATTCGGTGAGAGAACTGCATCTTTAATATCTTTCTTTAAATCACATCGTCCTGTATAATGGATATAATTATCAGCATGTCCTTATTTGGACCTTTGATCTGGGACATGTTCATATATGCAGAAATTTTAACAGAGTGTGACATACTCTTGATTTGATCCTTTAGTTTCAATTTCCATTTTTTGTTCAAGACCTTCCTAGATTTATCTTTTAGCAACTGCAGTAGGAAAAAAAAAAAAAAAAAAAAAAAAAAACACGTTTTCTCTTCTAGAACTGCCAAATTTCTGACTTCTGAATTCTACTCCATTTTATTCTTGTGTACTAACTCTTTTCTGGACTTAACTCTTTCTTGAACTATCTTGTCAAATTTAGCTTACAGCAACCAATGAATGGTACAAACATCCTGTTTTATGGCCTCCAGAGTTGCAGTTTGTGATTACATGACTCAATTGCAAAATTATCATAAGCGACATTTTCCAAACTATATATATATTTTTTTTTCTTTTTTTGGCAGTGCCCATTATTGTTACAGTGTATTTTAATCTCCCAGGAGGTATAGTTAATAATGTGGTATGAACGCAAAAATCTCATGGCCTACAACAACAAAGTTTTATTTTTTACATATTCTACACATCTATCTCTAGTTGGCTGAAGCTGTTCTGTCATTATCACTCTGGGAACCAGGCTGAGGGAGCAGCCATCATCTCGGTTACTGCTGATCATAATACAAAAGCGAAAAAGTGCTATGAAAACCTGAATTTTTAAAACTTCTGCTTGGGAGTAGCACATTTCATTTCACCTTAAGTTCACTGTCACTGCAAGTAACACATTCAAAAGTGGCAGAATGTGAATCTGACCATAGGCACAAACATTTGATGAAGAGCAATGGTATCTTTCATATATATCCATGTCTTGATTCCTAGTCCTGTGCATTCTGGCAACAAAAGAAACAGAACCTAGAAATGGTCAATGTTTAAAAGTCTATATATCATCTTGGGATCCCTAGGTGGCGCAGCGGTTTGGCGCCTGCCTTTGGCCCAGGGCGTGATCCTGGAGACCCAGGATCGAATCCCACATCGGGCTCCCGGGGCATGGAGTCTGCTTCTCCCTCTGCCTGTGTCTCTGCCTCTCTCTCTCTCTCTCTCTCTGTGACTATCATAAATAAAAAAAAAAAACAACAACAACAACAACAACAAAAAAAAAACAGAAAATTCCTTTCCTTGGAGAAGGGGATTTAAAAAAAAAAAAAAAAGTCTATATATCATCTTGCAGAACAGTATGCTAAACTTACAGTGTTGTCTCCTGGCTGGCGGCTAAATTGAGTATTCAACAGACAACTCTCACATTTTATGAGGTCAGTTGCTTTTAGATGATGGAATCTGTCTTAAGAACAATAAATTTCACGGATGTGAGGCTATTTAAACAGTTACTTTAATGAAAACTGATTTTCTTCAATAGAAGCAAGACTTTTTATGATATCATAACAATGAATACGTACTAGACATCCATAGAAATTGGCTGGCATAGCATTAGAGGAAGGAGGATATTCAGAATGATTTTTTTTTCCATTGAGGATAAATCACTGTCTATGATTCAAAGGTCAAATGCAATCTGTCTCTAGGTGAGTTGGTGGTCTCTGGTCAACTGCATCATAACATAAACTTAGGTTGATCTCTATTCCTGGAAGATTAGACACACAACGAGGTGTTCACTGTATCAGTGTGAGGGAAAGACATCCTATATTGTTAAATACACTTGCAACCCCATTCCTGCTACTATTGCCTTTTTGTATGGTAACTAATATAGCACAAGCACTGTAATGTTAGGGAAAGAATTTGAAGATAATCAAACAATAGGTCATTGTGTCCTCTTGATTATTCTAGCCTCTCTTTCATGAGGCTAGAAAGCCTTGAAAGCCTTCATGTTATGCATAAATATCTACATAATCTGTACTCCTTCCAAAAAATCAGCTGACATTACTTATGTTCAGATCTCCTTATCCTCATTCTTTCAAGTTTGCTCATGTTCTTTACAACCTGTACAAAGTGTTTGCTATTACCTAGAAATGAGTGCAGGACCTTAAGCTCCCTCCAGCCAGAGAAAAAAACAATGTATGCTGTGAATGATTGCCTACTGGAAAAATTTTTCCTCCCCATTGTCTTCAGGGACATTCCTGAATGGGACTTTTATGCTACAGGAATCAACTTCCAGGTGACGTCAGTGTAGCATGAAGAATGAAACATAAACCAGGTGTAAGCTTTTTCTTCTGCTTGTTTATTTCCTCAGACTAGTCGTAACGAGTAATTCATAGGCCTTATAGGTATGGGATATCTTTTGAACTAATCTTAAAGATGGTTTTGACACGACATGAGAGCCTAATGATTATCGTCCCAGAACCAGTGAAGATTTAGCACTTCAAGCTCTAGAAATGGTTAATGTTGTAATTATCAAAATGGAAGAATCTATAATGTATTGCATTTGGATGTTTTGAAAATATGAGTCAAAAGAATAAAGAATACAGAGAAATAAACTGTGACATAAATAAGGGCTACAATTCCCAAAAATAAAACTCAACAACAAACTATAATGCAACAAATTGGAAAATAAATCCAATTTATCATTTAAATTTTGAAATCCTCAGTTAAATAACAGTATAGAAAATGTTTTATCAACACATGTCCATAATTTTACATTTAATTTTGTAAAATATATTTCTTAAATTCAGTTCTCTTTAATTGACTTTCAAAAGAAAAATAATTAAGAAAAAAGATCTGCTCCCTGCTAGGTTTTTTACTGTATGCTTGCTAGTTTTTCTTAACTGTTAAATTGCAGCTTTATTAAAACTTCAGAATGTACTATATTATCTTTAGTCAAAATAGTAGTATGATAAATTAAAAGTTATTTTAAGAATGTTTATGATATTTCTAGTAGGAAAATTACATGTTTTAAATGGTCTCCAGTATTTTTCACAAGAGTACCTTAAAACTAGTATAGGCTTTCCACACACTCTAAAGTTAGTCTTCCTGGCCATTTTTATCATTTACTGACCTTGTACCTTTGCCAGCTGAGGTTACTTTTCTATGCTTCAGTTTCTTCACTTGAAAATATAGACAGGGATCCCTGGGTGGCGCAGCGGTTTGGCGCCTGCCTTTGGCCCAGGGCGCGATCCTGGAGACCCGGGATCGAATCCCACATCAGGCTCCCGGTGCATGGAGCCTGCTTCTCCCTCTGCCTGTGTCTCTGCCTCTCTCTCTCTCTCTCTCTGTGACTATCATAAATAAATAAAAATTAAAAAAAAAAAAAAGATTTAAAAAAATGAAAATATAGACATAATAATATTACCTTCCTTTTTTTTTAAAATTTTTTTTTTATTTATTTATGATAGGCACACAGTGAAAGAGAGAGAGAGGCAGAGACACAGGCAGAGGGAGAAGCAGGCTCCATGCACCGGGAGCCTGACGTGGGATTCGATCCCGGGTCTCCAGGATCGCGCCCTGGGCCAAAGGCAGGCGCTAAACCACTGCGCCACCCAGGGATCCCTATTACCTTCCTTTGTAAAAGGTAATTTTTATACTTGTGTTACTGGATCGACATAGAGTATCATTGATGATTTTTCACGGGCAGTTACATGGATTTGTGGCATAGGATCTATCAGCAATGTTTACTGAATGCAATAGAAATTTCTCTTATTTTACAACATTGTACTTGGAGAAAGAAACTATTAACTAGTATCTTATATTGTTCTCATCTCCTCCATGGATCAAACTATATCCTACATAAATTTGCATGGTCAAGAACTCTCCCTTTATCAGATAACTATATTTTAATTTGCATTGGCTTTGAGAATGGGAACTCTCAATTTATAGCCATTTCTATTGTATTTGTTGATATCTAAAACAATATGGACCAGGAAAAATATCTGCAGTAAGATTATCTATAACTTATTAAGGTTTTTAGTGTGTTTGATGGGGTGAATAACTGTAGTGACTGAATAGCTAACTCTTAAAACAATTTTAGGAAACTATATAATACTGGATCAAATTAAAGTCTTCTCTAGGCAAACTGCATTTTTAATATCTCAGTTGTGAATGAAAATGGTTGTTTTATTTAAGTCTATCATTATTTAGGATAATAAAAAGCATGATCTAAGATTAACATGTATTTTCTGTTTCATTAATTATTTAAAAGAATATACTCATATTCAATGGTGCCCAAAGAAACCCAGGCAGTATTGCCTAAATGTCTGAAAGTAAATAAGTCCTTTGTCATCTATTTTTAAAAATAATTGAAGGCAGCTATTTTACTGAATTTAAGAAACAATTTAGTTCTATAAAATGCATGCAAGTCTTTGTTATTGTTATCTTCAACATTAACATTTCCTGTATCATGTTAACCAATAAAGAAAGGTCTGGCTAATGGGATAATAATCTGTGTTTATATAATAGGGACTTCAGATTTTATAACAAAATGAAAAATGATTTGTATCAGGTTTCCAATTTCAGGTACATAATTGCTTCTTCCATTCATCTTTACCAGGCAATTTTTTAAAAGTATTTCTTTATGTGAGGGTATTTCAATTGCCATAATTATTTTGAGACCGTGCAGATTTCTTCAAATGTGATTATGGTGAGCAGACTCTAGAGTGGCCCCTATTGGGGAAAAATTTATAACTCAAATTTGTTTCTCTCCTAGAATATAATGATCTTTATCTCTATACCAAAACCAAGAACTATCAATTTAATTTAATATGAAGAGCCAATTTTTTCATACAATTTAGTTGTGGCATTATATTTTGCACCTGTGTTTTTTACAGCCATGGAATTTAATTGTTCCTTTATTTGGTTGATTATTTTTATATTTGGCTGTTTTTGCCATCACATTGAGATTCAATTGTGCATTTACTGATGCCCTTAGGAAATTCTGCTCCATACTGACAATTCATAGTTGTAATTTAATTGCAGAAATTGTGTATGCTTGAAAAAAAGCATCTATTAAATCTACTGAATAGAGTGAGATACATTTGGACCTAGGAATAAATTTCCACAATAAGAAATATTATTGGCAAGTATTTTCAAACCATTTCACAATTAAATTCTTAGAGAGAAATGTCTGACTATTCTTTATTTTTATTTTGTATGAGCATTTACCCTCAGGGAGAAATATATTATATATACATAATGTTTTATACAATATTGTTACACATTAATGGGTAACTCTACTGCTCTTTCATAGACTGAATATTTTGTCCCAAACTCTCTGAATATTCATTTTTCCTTTATATTACAGAAATTCATATGAAAGACAAAAGTATGCTAGTACAACTGTATTATTTAAAATTGTTTTACCCTACAAGTTCTGTGTTTTGTCTCTTGTCCCATTTTTAAAACAGATCAGAAGGAGGGCATTTGAAGTGATTTATTATAGTAAAATATAACAAAAGAGTGGAGGGCAAGGATAAATGGCATTAAAGATAAAAAAGTTAACTTTAATTTAAGAAAAAAACCAACCACTAGTGTTTGTATCAGTATTTAAAATCCTCAAAACAAGTATCAAAACCAATCCAACAAGTGCTTTTATGCTTCCATTCAAATTTTTATTTTGAAATTTTTATGAATGAAATGTATACATGTAACAAAGTTTACGAAGTCATAATAGAAAGCAGCAACTCTTCATTCTCATTTCTATCTCAGTCACATTTTTCAGACATATACATTTTAATTATTAAAATTTCACCTTTAATTACAAAACAAATCTTATTATATTATGACATTATATTATGGCAGTTGAGAAAGGTAAAGATTTAATTTGCAGTCCTCAACCTCTACTCCTATTCATCCCTGCTGAAAATCATCTCTTGAACAACTGATTTTGACTCTTCTGTTGTTTTTGCAGGTACTTTTAGATAATATGCTTGAATCAACATTTTCCATTGCGTTTGATTCTCACAACATAAAGTGAACATTTTAACAGCAAAAGCCTTTCTTTAGCATCTGCTCTTCCACATCCCAGTCCTTTCAGCTGTACTCTTACCTTTATGTTTCCAAGGCTGAATGCATTTGCATCCTGCTATTTTAAATTGTCCATGCTTTACTTGTCCTTTGATTCTAAAAGTTGAAAACCGATGAACATCATCTATATCATTATGAATATGAAAACTACTCTTCAGAACAAAGGCACCTGGTTTCCTAGGATACTTCTTTCTTTACAGACACAATATTAAGATTTATATTTCATTTCAGGGTTCATTTGAACCTCTTAGCCTTACATTCCAAAAACTGCTTATATTTATGCCAATTTTAGTTGACTTCCTATTTTTATCATGGCTTTATTATAGAAGTTTGCTTTTTCCAAAATTTCTGATAGAGTATCTTTCCCTCCCTCCCTTCTTCCTCTCTCCCTCCCTTTCCTCATTTTCTTTTTTTCTTTCAGTCTTTGAAAGATTGTATGTATGTCTTCTTTATGATAATCCTAATACAACCCAACTTTTAAACTCTTTTAAGATAGTTCAAGAAATCCATCCATTTTTCTTGAAGATGGATTTTTTAAGCTAAATGATTGTTCAAATTAGACCCAACTAATACCTCATTGATATTTCTTTTCATTGAGTTTCTTGTTTACCTCCCACCACTTCCTCTTACATCTTCTTCTTATTTTTATACTTATTTATTAAAATAGATCCTCATATTATTTTCTCAGAAAGAGTCTGGGGATTCTCATTTACAAGGTGAAATATTCTGATTTTCTCATAATTTAATCAGGTATAGAATTCCTGTTCAAAATAAGTTTTCTTTAAAATACAAAGGCATTGACCTACTTTTTTTCTCTATCTTTTGTTATTCATAAAAAGAGTGCCATGATTAATAAAAAGAGTGATTCTTTTTCCTTTATTTTGTTTGTTTATTTAGCTTCTGTTTTCTGATGCATGTTGAATTTGTTTTCTTGGTTTTCAAGAAAATTATCATTTATTATCTTTTATAATTCATTTCCACTATTTTCTGTTTTTTTTCTCTTTCTTTTTCAAAGCTCATTTTAGATTTTGATACTAGGTTTCCAAAATGTCCTCTTTTGACTTTTTTAAATATTCTGCTTTTAAATTTTACATTTAATATTCTATTTTTTACATTTTGTCGTTTTTCTTATTAATTAAACACTCCCCCTTCATGAGTACCAATCCCTTATGTATCCTTCTTTGCACTATTTCACTTGATAAAATTGTTTGCTTTTCCTTTTTTGTAATGTATAATGTGCACACAGAACTGTTTAGTCATAGCATTGGCAATACTGGTGTTGGTTTATAGCAGTACCCACTCTTATTGGTGATTATTAATCTGATTAGTGGCCCCATGCCATGTTGGTTGCTAAATACTTTCAATATACCCCATACATGCAAATAATACTTGATAAATACAGAATAGGAGAAAACATTAAACTATAGTTAAAAAATAAAAAAACACTCTTAAAATAGATTATTTTTCAATAACATACATATTTTCTTTCAATATTAGCATGTGCTTGCTTACAAAATAAAGATACAATTATTCACAAAAATTTATACCCTACAATATGTTATTATTGCTGCAAATATGACCAACAGTTTTTTATAACTCTAAATATTCTTCAATGTGAATTTTGGTGGATGTAGTAGTATCTTATCTGGAAGTCTAATCATTTATTTATTATTTATCTAAACTTACTTTTGAAACATCTAAGTTATGCATTTCTTTGCCTTATAAATAATACCATGCGCAGCCCAGGTGGCTTAGCCGTTTGGCGCTGCCTTCGGCCCCAGCATGATTCTGGAGATCTGGAATCGAGTCCTACATCGGGCTCCCTGCATGGAGCCTGCTTCTCCCTCTGCCTGTGTCTCTGCCTCTCTCTCTGTCTCTGTGTTTCTCACGAATGAATACATAATATCTTTAAAAAATAATAATAATACCATGATAACTCTCATCCATCAATTTTTAAATATCTATAATGTCCTTAGGAAAACTCTCTTCTTGTTTGTCTCAAGGCAGATAAATTTGAGGATATTAGTATATATTATCAAATTGTATTCAAGAATGGTATACCATCTTAATTTCTCATCAATTTTTTTCTGATATTGATGTTTCTCCATCTTTTGCTAGTCCTGGAAATTCTAGTACTTCTGTATTTTTCCAAAATTCACATCTAAAGTTGGGACCTGGGATCCCTGGGTGACTCAGCCTGGCTTTGGCACAGGGCGAGATCCTGGAGTCCTGGGATGGAGTCCAACATCTGGCTCCCTGCATGGGGCTTGCTTCTCCCTCTGCCTGTGTCTCTGCCTCTCTTTCTTTCTCCCTCCATGTCTCTCATGAATAAATAAATAAATAAAATCTTTAAAAAAAATAAAAACATAAAGTTGGGATCTAATTTTATTTTGTATTCTTTTGATTGCAAGTGAGCAAACACATTTCCTAGCACAACCACTTGAGTAAAATATACTCAAATATTTTTTTCATTTTAGGTAGAAACAATTTCACTTGAATTTGTTCTTTAAAAGGTCTTCTCCATCTTGAAGCCTAAAAGTTATTACCGTATATTTTCTTCTTATTTAAAACATAAATCCACTTAGAATTAATGTTGATATATCTCATATATGAATACAAATTTTTTAAACAAAAACTGTGCTCATAAAAATGATTCAACATTGTCAAATAAAATAAATATATCTTTCTGACTCTTCCAAAACCTACCTTAATTATATACGGATTTCTTATATTTGGAAGAATCTCCGAAGCATTCTTTTATTCCCTTGAGCGATGTGTCTATCCTGTAAGAGTACAAAGGTAACTCTTCTCAAGTGAAATAGAGACTAACTCACCACTATATATGGTTCACATATATATATTTATTCATATATATTCATATATGAGATTCATATAATCTCCGAAGCATTCTTTTATTCCCTTGAGCGATGTGTCTATCCTGTAAGAGTACAAAGGTAACTCTTCTCAAGTGAAATAGAGACTAACTCACCACTATATATGGTTCACATATATATATTTATTCATATATATATATATGAATAAAATCTTACTGAGAATTTGAAATTTTAATAAACCTATTAGGATATTTGGTGACTATAGCAAAATCTTTAACAGCACAGCCTTTGTAATCAGAGACACCTGAGCCTGACGCAGAGTTCCTCCACTTACTAACTGTGAAATCATCACCAGTAGATGCTATACCAATTTCCAGGTCTGGTGTTTCTTAACTGCAAAGGGAGGGCAATAATATAGACTTCTTAGGGATACTGTGAATTTTAAAAGAGATAATTATTTTAAGTGCTTACCTGAGAACCTGGCACTAAATAATCATTTAGTAAATGGTTGCAGTATTAATCTAATTTTGTCAGAGGACTGAACAGGAGTGACATAGAGTGATTTACTGTTCACCTTTAGCTTCTTTCTCATTGACAATATGGGCTGATTTCATCTTTGAAGTATTTCTGAAAATTAAAGCCATAAACTCAGCCTCTTTTGTCAGAATAAGAGGATTATTTAATCCAGAAAAATTGATATGATATAATATAAAGGTCATAATTTTGTGTTATGATGACTAAGCTTGTTAAGAAATTTTCTATTTTGCCTTATGATACAATGATGACCTTTAATATCATGGCTCCCAAGGTCCATGCCTCTTTGCACAGTGACATTGCCATTGTTTCCATCAAAGGGTGAAGTTTACACTCCCATCTAGTCCATTCAGACTACTATAACAAAATATTACAGACTTGTTAGCCTATAAACAACAGAAATTTATTTCTCACAGTTCTGAAGGCTGATGTCCAAGGTTACATGGTGCCAGCATGGTTGAATGAGGGACCTCTTCGTGGTTCATAGCCAGTATTTCTCCCTGTGTCCTTCCATGGTGGAAGGAGCTAGGGATGTCTCTGAAGCCTCCTTTACAGGGCAAGAACACCATTCATAAGAGTTCCACTCTCATGACTTAAGCACCAAAGGCCCGTATACTAATGCCATTAACGTTTGGAATTAGGATTCAACATACAAATTTGGCAGTTCACTATGAACTTTACTTATAAATCACTTAGATCAATAGGACATAACAGAACTAGCACGTGAAGTCTAAAGCCTAAGCCTTGAAAGGCCATATAGTTTCCACTCTCACCTTCTGAGAATATCATGTTGTGAAAGTCTGGTCTGGTCTATCAAAAGACGAGAAGCTACTGGGTTATTAAATATGAATCTACTGAGAACCAAGGTGCCCAGCCGATGGTTTGTACTAACTGCAAACCATGTGTATTTGGCAAGATCGAACCCTCCAGTTTTAGAAGAGGAATTTAGCCAAATGATTGATCCCATTGATATTAGCAGATTATCTAGGTTGCTGAACACAGAATTTCAGAAAATAATAATTCATTTTGTTAAACCACAGAGTTTTATAAGAGCTTGTTTCACAGTAATAGAAAATAAAACAAAATAAACCAAACATTCTGGGAATGGTGAATGTTCTGTCCCAGCACTTAGTCATCTTGAATATAAACTGCCTTATGTGGAGATGTGGTCTGAAAGAAAGGAGATAGAACTTTCTGTCCTAATAAGATAAACCAAAGACTAAAACCTCTCAAAGGAAAATTCAAGAGGAAATTTTTCCAATTTCATTTTATGTAGGCATAATCTATAATTGAAAGACTTATTAGATATAAGGATGTATATAATACAGTAAAAACTGGATGTCTCTCTCTTTTTGGTGAGCATACCAAAAATACAAAGAAAATGAAAAACAGAAAGAAAACTTCATAACAATACTTGGAAACAAACTCAATTCCAGGCGATGATTTTTGCAAAAGAACTCTCCAATGCAGTGATATTTGAAATAAATTTGGGGGATGTATGGATAGTAGACACATTTTGCCACAGATCTTAAATTACATCCAGATCAAACCTATGTGTATAGAACCAAATTTTAAAGAAATAAAATTAAATGTAGTAAATAATTTTTGCATTTAAGGGTGAAAAATCTCTTTCCTAAGCATAATGAGAACAGAAAACTAATACATTACCAGATTTGATCATGAAAACTTCTCATACTTATATATAATAAAAATAAAACCACAAAAATTAAAAAGCAAATGATAAATTGGAGATGATCTAAAATGTTTATGACAAACAGATTGATGTACCAGATATGCAAAGCAATTTACAATCATATAGATATTGATAATATAAGGGGTGAAGAAAACTAATGATCACTTCAGGAAAGAGGAAATATATTTATCTCATAAAAAAGCATGAACACATGTGTAACCACATTAGTTAGAAAAAGAAAAAGAAAACAAGAAATCAACACATTACACCTGCATTTCTTAACAATGGTGGAGAGTTTGAGAAGATGGGGTGAATGAGACTCTACAGATGCATCATCATTTTCTAAAAGAACAATTTGTGGGGAGCTGGTTGAGCTGTAGGGAAAAAATTATGTAAGTGGTTACTGATCCAGCATATGAACACTACTATAACATGAACAATTTATCGTCCACATGATTCTATACAAAATTATGAAAACCTTCTGACCACGCAGGACTGAGAAATCCAGACTGCTGAGAGCGCAGAGTGAGAAGAAGTCACCTAGGATACTATATCAAATTTTAAGCTTTTACTACCCTCAATCACTCACTAAACACTCCCCATCCTATACTTTGTATTAATAATTGGCATATGTAGTGAACCTAAAAAAACAATCATTATTAGAAATTAATCAGTATGGGACCAATGCCTCCATACTCAATATGTTTTTAAGACAGGAAAGAACCATTTTGCACACACACAGTTATTCACACTATGAAAACAAAGAAGCTAATAACTCTACTAAGTGGAAATTCAAGGAAAAAATGTAAGACAGACCAAGGAGGATCTGGTAATTCCTCAAAGATGGAATAAAAATAAAATATCATTAAGCAGCAGAAAGGAGAATAATTACTGTTAAAAACACAATTATGTGTGTAGACAGCATACTTAAGAAATGGAATTGCAGGTGAATGAAAGAAGACAAAGAGTTTTGAGTGATTCACTGAAAACTAATAGATAAACGGGATTATGGTGGCAAAACACCTAAATGACAGAAATATCAAGAGAAGACAAAATATGATAAATATTACTAATTTTTTCTGTTACTAATGCTTTTGAAGTAAAATGAGACTATTTCAACCTGTGCCAAATGTCCCATCTTAAAACAGACTTCCCTCTAAATGTGGCAATGAAAAAATAGCACGGACACTTTTTTTTTGAGACCTTACACATTTGCTTCTCTGTTGTACCATTTCTTACACATTGTCTCGTGTTTTGTTTTCGTTTTCAAATTCTCCACTTTTTTGGCTGCTGCTACATACAAATAAACAACTCGTCTCATTGACTTTACCTTGAATATGACTTAAGTCTGTTGTAATAATTTGGTAACAGAAATTCTCTTATGTTCTCTCTTCCCTAATTAACGATTTTGCTTATCAAGATACCTTTCCTGTGTGCTGCACCTGTTTCCCAATGCAACCAGGCACAGAGTAGGCAACTCTTCCTTGGCTTCCTTTTCAGATAGCACTAACTTCAAATTCCAACTCTGATATCTATCTGCTAGTATCTTAGAAAACCATCATCCTTAATCTTGGATTTCTTGTTCATGAAAAACATAATTATTATATCACTAGGGTATTATAAAGATTGAGATTGGTAATAATGTGGCAGATTTAATGGGATATAATAAGCACTTGAAAGAAATTTTCTGCCATTTATTATAAATTTAGTATTTAGAGAAAAATATATTTGAAATATAGAATTTGAAATATAGAATTTAGGTCTGCATCAGACATCACAGAAATTAAAATATCACATATCTGTCATGATCCAATCCAGGAAATAGGAACTGCATTTTAGCAGAATATTCCTGGGGAGACAGAAAAGGTTATATTCTCTGAATATAGATTATTTTGCAGATTTAATTGAAAACATAAAAATATTTTTACATAATATAAAACAAAACTACACAATTTTAAAAGCATTGTCTAAAAAAGTAAAGCAAAATGAAATAAAATAATCTGAGTTTTAAGCATATACACATAAATAGTAATATATTTTTTATACACAGACACATATGCACACAGGTGAGATGACACAATGTCTGGTACTTATTTCAAAATTTCAAAGTAGTACAGTGGTGTTTTCAGGGAGGTAGGGTGGGAGTTATAGAAAAAAACAGATCTGTTGACTTGACCATTGCCATACTCTTGTTCTCATAAAGAGCATCTGCAACAAAACCACCAAAAAATGGTGTTCCTTTTTTATCCTCTAAAAAATGGTGCTATTAATATTGTCTTCCTATGTTCCTAATAGTTTCCTTTGCTATATCACATCATATTAACAGCAATTTTAATTTATTGTTTGCTGGATTAAATTCAATGGTCAATCTCTCTGCTTTTTGTTTTCATTTTCTTTTCTCTGTCTCTCAGAAATATTCTATACAGTTATGAAACTTTGTGCTATTTCCTTATGGATAATCTATTTCCTGGATTTCTGTTTCTGGGTGATAGTTTTGTTAGTAGCTACTGGGTGGAATGATTCCTTTGTTCTAGTTTATAATTGGTTCCCTAGCCACAAAGCTTTACTCCAGAGTATTTTCCAAAGTGTCACAGATTTTTTAGCTTCTTTCTCTGGCTTTACCAGAGACCCTTACTTTTTTACCCTTTTCTGTTTACTGTCTTATGAAATAAAGTTATGAAAGAAAAATATCCCTCCAGGCATCACAATGTTTTTATCCAGAGTAGAACACTTATGTAGGCTGTGGGGTTTTTTTGTTTTGTTTTGTTTTGTTTTGTTGGTTTTTTTGGTTTTTTTAGAACATAGTCTGAAAGAAGTTCTGCAGTGATTGCTTTTCAATTGTTTCATGAAAGATCTAATTTAAACTCCACTAGTGCACATGTATTTATTGCTCAGGGTTTTAATGTGGATATTTTACACTGGAATATATTATTTTCTTCTAAGATCTATATACTTAAGGAGCAATCACAGAAAGGTCATAGTTATTTTTCATAAGTATTTATTGTGTACACATATCATTTGTTTCATTCTGAAATTCAAAATCTTGCAGGCTGTGGAAAATACTTCACTTTTGAGGACATTGTTAAACATTTTTTTTTCATTTAACTAAATGTTTTCACTAGTTACAGAGCACCTGCTACCCACTTAAAAAAGGAAAATATCACAATTTGTAAACTGAGAAATGTGAACCACTTACTATATGAAGATGAACACAAATACCTTCAGGCTGACTACTGACAGTGCTTAGATCCAGACAGTGCTTACGTACACTCTGAACATGTGAGATTTCAACTCAATGTTAAAATGTCACCTGGCACCTGACCATGCCCAATCTTAAATCCAATGCAATTGAAGGAGCATCTGTAGAGGTCAGAGTACAGGAATTCACATGATAATAAGAACCCCTGGATAATTCTTTGCATATGCAAAAACCACCTGTGGAACCACGGTTAATTTCAATATCAAAGTAGCTGTCCCCAATATTTTCCAATCAAGGAATCTTGTGAATTCAATTTTCTTAATTGAGAAAAAATTTTCCACATATTATGTAGCTTTTCCCTTATTAGGTTTCATAAAATACTGAAAATGCCATATTCTTCTAACTCCTCTGTTGAAGGAGTTTAAAACCCTTAAGTCTATAACTACTTTACATCCACAATATATATTATGCCCTATCAAAGTTGATCCTTTAGAATACTTGGAAAATAGAGCAAAGTAAATATGAAACTAAAAGCAAGCAAATATAAATATTAAAGATATTTTTAAAATCTTCAATCAATATTTGCATATCTGCAATAATATGATATATATCATACATCCTATAAAATATACTTAAAACATTATAAAATTTATTTAATTAATATTTGACTAGGAAATGCATTCACATAGTTTAAGAGTAAAATTATAAAATTGTAGAAAATAGTCTGTCTCTCACTGCTGCTTCCTATCTTCACTGATTCCCATAATATTCCCTGCAAGAAGTTATCATTACTACCAGCTTCTTCTATATCTTTCCAAAAGTCTCATGTGGATAAAAGCAGATGAATATATATTAGCTCCCTTCTTATTTTACTTGTTTGCTTACTATATATACTATTCTTCACAAGTATGTGCCTATGTGTGTTTTCTGTATACACTTATGGCCATATAGGGTATTTGGATTTTATATTTTTTTACCAATTTAAGAAAAAAAATAGGGTGTTATACATTCTGTAAATGTTTTGTTTTCTACAATTTGATCTTTGTTTCTTCCCTTTGGCTTGCTTATTTCCTGTACCTGGATTTTTATTGCAGTGCTAATTTTATGAACTGTATTAGTTCTTTATCATAGAAAAATTTTTGTATCTGTCATTTCTTTTATGTAATGTAATATACCAATACTCTATTAGTGTTTTCATTTTGGGTTTAATTTTCAGAAAATAGTTTTCAAATCACATATCAACTCACTTCCAGTTTTTATATTTAAGTTTCCTTATTTGTAGCACCCAATAGATTAGTTAGTATATGTTATTGTAAACTGTATGTATACACAGCAGTATATAGTTAATGTTCAATAATAAGCTCTCTACAGAAAAAGTAGAAGAAGCCCTGACTTTGCCATTTTTTATAGGGTAAAGCACTATGAAACCTACCTATTGCCCATGTGAAAGTCATGTCAGGCTACCAATATAATATTCAGCACTCCCCACAATTCTGAATTTTTTTCATTCAGCTCTTATCCAGCATAAAATAAACCCTAAAAAATATCTTCCTCTTTTAAATGTTATTTTGCACTTTCTAATAATTTTGTGGCTAATTTTAAGTAACTTAAGGTTTTGTATCCATTTGAATATTATGTTGATGTTAAGTTGAGTGGTGAGGCTTTAGTTTTATAATTTATGGAAATATAACCAACAGTCTTATTTCATTTTTGCAAATAATCTACTAATTCTCCATTGGTTTATGATCATGGACACTTCCTTTACTTATTTGCATTCATAACTTTCATTTTTTAAAGAATTTTATTTATTTATTCATGAAAGACACAGAGAGAGTGGGCAGAAACATAGGTAGAGGGAGAAGCAGGCTCCATGCAGGGAGTCTAATGTGAGACTCGATCCCAGGGCTCCAGGATCATGCCCTGGGCCAAAGGCAGGTGCTAAACCACTGAGCCACCCAGGGATCCCCATAAACTTCCATTTTAAGTAGCAAGATCTATGAAAATTAATTAATTTCATTTATGAAGATAGCAAATAGTTTATAGTTCAAAGATATTCCACATTTATGATTTAGGAGAAAAGATTCTTAATGATTCTCTATTATATATAATCATTTACTAATGAAGAAACTGAGAAATACTTTAGCTATCTTGAGCAAGGACCAACAACTAATCATACCTTATTTAATGAGATTCTTGTTTCCCAGTATAGTACTTTCCACCTAGACCATTGTTAACACTATATCAGGGTGAAATCACAATGATGTTTCTTATAAATTTTATATAAGTATGCAACTGATGACAATAAAGTTGTGTAAAATGTTTTTAAATGCCTATGTCTAGTGCATTCTAGTAGGTTTCAGTGGACATATTCTAAAATTCAATTTATCCTTATATCAACCTTCTGTTGAAGAAGACAGGACTTCCAACTACTGAAAATTCCGTAGACAAGAAACAGAAGAAACTGTACAGTGACAGAGTATAAGGCCAAGTCTTGAATTTCACTAGTCTTTTCTCAGAATGAATATCTCCTCTGTCTCTTTTTTGTTATATTTATCATACAATATTAGGTCCAGATGGCACTACATAAAACTTCAGGTTGGTAGTTATTTAGAAATATGAACAATGTCATAAAATCACATAAAGATGCTAAGATTAAAAACTAACTTTTATTTTCCAATGAGTAACTGAAATTCAGGTAAAATTAACTCTGTGATTGTTAGTAATTCACTCACTCTGGCAAAATTTAGTACGGTGTAATTTTAAAAATGATTCTGTTATGAATGAATAGATTCTTTGTACTAGAGACATGGTTCTGAAGTAATTCCTAGTTGTATTTAACTGGTGCTTATCCTGCAGCCATTATGTTGGCTTCGTGGTTACAGATTGACTTGTAAATATTCTTAAGCTTATTCCAAGTAGTACCATTTAATTTTATAGATTTGTTGTGATAAATGAATTTAACAAAATACTGCATTTATTTATTTATTTATTTATTTATTTATTTATTTATTTATTTTAAATACTGCCCTTTTGATTAAAGTAATTATCTTTGAGGAGATCAGTTATAGCAAATATATTAAGCCTTGGTTATTTGTTATTCAATACGTTGTTCATATATTACTAAAAGATGATAAATTCTTTTTTTTTTTAAGATGATAAATTCGTAGATGAAATAAAGTTCTGGAAACTCGTACTTTGCCTGAATATATCTGTCGGATCAGTAGTCTATACGAACTTTTTACATCATTACTGAATACATAATTTTTGCTTTGCAGACAAAGCCGATATGTTAAGGGAGGTCCGAGTATATTTCAAACTTATTTTGCTTCATGGTTTTATTTAAATATGGGCATATGTAATTTGGTTGTATTCAAATATGGAATTATGCAGCTAGATAATATATAATAATATTTTACACATTTATATAAATATATAATTCCTTAGGCATAAATATTATAAAATGATTTCTCTTTCAATATATTATTTGTATTCAAAGTATATTCAAAGTATATAGTTTTAAAATGACCACAGAAACAAAATTAAACGTTATAGTTATGTTCTACACATGACTTTATGAATATATACTAAAAATTTTACAACTGATACATCTTGGGAATATATACATGTCACAAATATATGCAAGAAAGCACAAGAACTTGGATACACAAAAATCAGGGAAGATGTCAGTAAATGAATTAAAGAATTATCCTCCCAAAATTTTCACATCACATGATAGCACTGTTGAGTTATTTTACACATAGGAAAAATCTATTTTGGTATAAAATGCCCAAAGATAAAAAAGAAAGATATCTTTATACTTTATCATATGAAGTTCTTATGAACCAGAAACAAAATTATGACAAATGAATGGCCATATATATCTACTTATGAGTGCAAAAAGATTCATAAATCAAATTTATTGAAGATATAAAAGAAAGGATACCATGATAAAATGTTTTTAGAACATAAGATGATTTAGTGCAGTAAAATAAAACAATGTACTTCATCACTCCATGAGGTCAAAGGAATTAACTATTTGAGAATTTCAAAATAAGTCAAAATGTTAATCCAGTTTAATCAACATTTCTTAATATACAAAAACCTTTTGCAAACGCCTTCTTTGCAGTGATTAGCTTCATTAGTTTGAAGCTGTATACACACACATCTACATTTATATACATAATTCATATATGTAATATATACATATATAATACATGTATATTTATATATATTTTGATTGAAGTTAAAGTAAAGAATGTTCATATAATGGCAATAAATATTGGAGTAGAGATATGACACAAAATTTCAAAAAATGAAATGTTTCCCTAAATCAATAATCAATTGAAATATTATTAGAACTAATAAAAATGCAAGTAATGTGACTGAATATGGATAATTATGCAAAAATACATAGTAAAATGACCAAATTTCTTTATACACTTCCAGACATTTCACATTTATGTAAATAGTATAGATTCCATATTAATTTTCCAGAATGTGAAAAATCTGAATTTTGAAACATATCACGCCTGAAGAATTTTGCAGAAGAGATTTTTAAGATGTCTTTCTTTTGCAAATCAGTTTACAAATTTAAATTCAGTGAAGGGTAGTGAGAATTATAGGCTTTCAGTTATGGAATGAATAAGTCATGGGAATAAAAAGGTACAGCATAAATAATATGGTCAATGATATTGTAACAGCATTGTATGGTGACAGAAGGTAGACATACTTGTTTGTGAGCATAGTATAATGTATAGAATGTTGAATCTCTCTTTCACACCTGAAACTAATGTAACACTGTGTGTCAAGTATATTCAAATAAAAATAATAATATTAATTAATTTTTTAATTAATTCAGAGGGAACCATAGTGTTGAAGCAATTATTTTGGAGTATATGTCAAGATATAAAGATTCTATTTGCAAGAAACAATAGAAAAGAATAAAATTATTTTACAAAAGGATGATTATTAAGAGAGAAACTGTAATAGATATTATTTTTTTTTTCAAATTTTTATTTATTTATGATAGTCACAGAGAGAGAGAGAGGAGGCAGAGACACAGGCAGAGGGAGAAGCAGGCTCCATGCACCGGGAACCCGACATGGGATTCGATCCCGGGTATCCGGGATCGCGCCCTGGGCCAAAGGCAGGCGCCAAACCGCTGCGCCACCCAGGGATCCCTGTAATAGATATTAAAACAAGAAATTATTTTTTAGTAGAAAGGATAGGGGTGCTCACAAAGGAGGAGAATCATACAATGATTCTACATTTCAAGTTGGTTTCCAAGTGTTTGTGAAAATAATTTTCTTCTGTCTCTGATAGGTAAAACACTTATTTGTAGGGTCAAAGATAATAGATGCAAAATTTACTTTATATTGCTTTTCCTATCTTTAGAGTATTTTAGCATTTTCTGGTAAAAAACACTTTTTGGCAGGGTAAGAAAAATAATTTTGGGTGGAGAATAAGTTCAAAAGTTTTAAAGATAGTGACAATAAGATAAGGCACCACCTTATCTTATTGTCACTATCTTTAAAACTTTTGAACTTATTCTATCAAGGGACAGAAGACAGAATCATGACATGACTTTCACCCACAGTCATCACTTGTTTATCACCAGCCCATCAATCCATCATCTTTGTTTCATGTTGCCCTCTCCATTTATCAGTCAGGCTAAGTTCTGCCATAGATCTTCCAGGTTTGGCACTTGTGTTGATCTAAATGCCCCACTTTTGAACCCTTTTCATTATTTGCTTTATAGCGTGTGTTCCCCTGGGTGTGATATTTTTAGAGTGCCTTCTTAGTAATTGACCTTTTGGCCGACTCCTAGAAATATCCCTCCTACTATAGCTCCAGAGAGGCACTCTTCAAATGTCCAGCAGTGTAATGAGATATCCTTGATAGTGATATTAGAAAACATTTAAAACTACAAATGTTCCAGCCATTAGTGTTTTGTACATCATACCTCACAAAAGTCAGGAAACTAGTATTGATTTGTACTTCATAAAAGCAACTCTGCTGGGGCTAGAGGGTTATAGACTATGTGTACACTTTTACAGTAATCTCACCTAGTATATGTACCTGGAAGAATCTTGGGGAATACATGGGACTCACATTTCCTTCAAAATGTCCTTACTGAATATCAATCCCACAGGAAGGACTTCTGGAGAAGCAGTATATGACTCAAAGAGTGAATTTGATATTAAGTATCTGAAATTTACTTCATTTGGATTAAAAAAATCCATTTGGTTTTAGTACCAGAAATATGAATGGATATACATGGCTTATTTTTTTTAAAGCAGGAATCAAGTTGAAGGAAGACAATATATGGGCATAGGCATTGGGGAGTTGTTGCAATTGAAATTTCCCCTCAATACACCATTGAAACATCAACACAGCATAAAAAATATATACATATGTATTATCTACTATACCCCACAATATTCATATATACTAGAAATTTCTCCTTTGAAATTATTTCTAGTTTCTTCATAGGCTATATTTCTAAATTACTATTTCTCAGGCTATGCTGGTATTTACACCATTCATTCATTTTCTCTGATTCATTTTCTCTGTTCTTGCCTGACTTGTTTAGTATTCCAGTGCTTCATATTAAACTTTTAAGATAGCATGAGGCATCGATCGTAGTTTACTTTTTTGTTTTTTTATCTGTTCTTTAGTTTTTCATCTTTTGATCATCTCAGGTTTCTCTATCTATAGTTTCTCTTTTGTTCCTTACCACATTCTTAAATCCATATTTTTTGTTTTTCTTCTTTATTTTTCTTAAGTCCCATTTTGCTGTTATTCTGTCATTCTGCCTCTGATGACTATCCAGAATTCACTTGAGTTTGTAGTCTCTAGTTTACTTCTTGAACAAGTAAGTGGAGAAACCAAAATACTTCTATTTAATAAGACACCTGTTAAACTTGAAATGATACGAAAAACTGAGTAACAAATATTCCCTAATTTGGACTCTGAATTTATTTCTGCTTTGAATTTTCTTTTATATTTCTTATTGTCACATTTTCTTCATCTATTTACTATCTAGATTACTATTCCACATCTTCATCCAATCTCCTCCAGTCTCTAACAACTCTCCTTCTCTCCAGTCCTCAACCAATTGCAATACTTGTTGTTACACTAAAAAATAAAAGCAATTAAAAATTTCTCTCATGAAACCTCTCAAATCAAGTGATTTTTGTCTCTGCTTTCCCTCCACTGGATGACATTTCTGTAGTTCTATTCAAATCCAGTCCCTTTAAATGTTCAGCTAGATTCTATGACCTGTTCTCTACTCAAGAATCTTGCTCTAGAAAGCCTTCTATCTCCTCCTATACATGGATATTTTCCACTCCATATGAGATCAGTTCTATTATGTTAAAGTTTTCATCTTTAAAAACTGGCTTTCCTTTACTTATTATCTCTTCCTATTCATTCTTCATCTTACTTGATTTATTGGCAGAAATTGACAAAACTCATCTTGACACTTCTTGAAGCACTTTTTCCCCCTTTGCTTCATAGGACACTACTCCCTCCATTTTCCTCCTCTTTTACCAGCAAATCCTCCTGTCTCTTTTGTTTCTTCTCTTCCTCTCCTTGGTTTCAAAATACGGGAATTTTCCAAGGGCTCATTTCTCTGAACTATTTTCCCTCAGTACTTTAGTTGATCTCACCCAATTCACATTGGTCATAAAAAACAAGCAAGAAAACAATACCTGTCCTACATGCGAGTAATTTCAAAATATCTGTCTGCAGCCCCATTCTTTCCCCTGAATTTAAAACTTTTATATCCCAAACTGACTGGAAATAAAAAAAGCATTCCAGTCCATGTGCTCAAAACTGAATTTTTCCTTTTTTTAACTGAAGTATAGTTGGCATGCAATATTTTACAGTTGATTCTTGAACAATTTAGGGGCTGGGGAACCAACTGCCTATATGTCAGTCTAAAATCCACTTATAACTTTTGACTCACCCAAAACTAGTAGCCTACTATTGACCAAAAGCTTTTCCCATAACAAAGTCTATTAATACAACTTTTATGTTATATATATTATATATTGTATTCTTATAATAAAGCAAGCTAGTGAAAAGAAAAGTTATTAAGAAAATCATAAGGCAGTGCCTAGACGGCTCAGTTGGTTAAGTGCCCTACCCTTGGTTTTGGCTCAGATCAGGATTTCAGGGTCCTGAGATCAAGCCCCATGTCAGGCTCTGTGCTCAGCATGGAGTCTGCTTGAGATTCCCTCTCTTCCTCTCCCTCTGCCTTTCCAGCCATGCTTGCTTGCTCTCTCCCTCTCTCTCTCACAAATATATAAATAAATAAAATAAATTCATAAAGAAGAGAAAATACATTCACAGTACCATACTGTATTTGAAAAATAATATACATATAAGTGGACCCCCATAGTTCAAACCTGTGTTTGAAAGGCCAATTGCATTAATTTCAGGGGTAAAACATAATGATTCAACAGTTACATAAATTGCAAAAGTGATTACCATGATAAATCTAGCTACCATCTGTCACCATACAAAGTTGTTATTTTTATTATTTATATTTCCTATGCTGTATACTGTATCTCCATGTGTTATTTATTTCACAAATGGAGGATTGCACCTTTTAATATAGTTCCTCTATTTTGCCCATCCCCCCATCTCTTTCTCCTCTGGGGACCACCAGAGTGTTCTCTGTATCTATGCATCTGTTTCAGGCAAAATTGAACTTTTCCTACACACACACACACACACACACACACACACACATTGTTCTCCATCTTAGTAATTATATCTCCATACTTCTTGTTTTTTAGGTTGAATATCTTGAGGTCAACTTTGTATATCTCTTTCTTTCCAATACTGCATCTATACATGAATAAATTATGTAAGTTATGGCTTTAACATACAAAATCAGAATTAGGCCATTTCTTACCATTGATACCACTACATTCTCATCTGAAGTACCTACATCTCTTGCTGAGATAATTCAAATATCCTTTAACTGGTTTCTGTCTACAGAATTTACTCCTTTATATTTTATCCTTCACACAGCATTAAAATATTCTATCCTATCCTATCCTATCCTATCCTGTCCTATCCTAAATATCTCTATAGTTTTAATCCTTCAAAGAACTTTTCATCATCTGACATAAGAAATTCCTAATGCTTGCTCAGGAAAGACTTAGGAGGACAGACTTGTTTTGTTAATCACTGAACTACTTACACACACGAAACAATTAAATATATGTGAGCATACATATTTTGATACATGTAAAAACATGTATATGTGCCAATAAATGTGTTGTTTCAATGAATATATGTTAAGTGAATGAATTACCACCATGATATATGGACTTAGCAAGATTTGTACTTTACATGAGCCTTCCCACCTCAACCCTTTTCAAGACTCTCTGACAATATTTTCCATATTATATTAAATATTATATATGAATGAATAAACCTATGATTCTTAACTATTTTCTTTTTTTAATTTTTATTTATTTATGATAGTCACAGAGAGAGAGAGGCAGAGACACAGGCAGAGGGAGAAGCAGTCTCCATGCACTGGGAGCCAGACGTGGGACTCGATCCCGGGTCTCCAGGATCAGACCCTGGGCTAAAGGCAGGCGCTAAACTGCTGTGCCACCCAGGGATCCCCTCTTAACTATTTTCTATATCAAAGTCACCTTGGAACACTTATTTAAAAGGATGTCCATGCTCAGTACTCTCATCTTCCATGTACCAGAAAAACGTCATGATGTTACAGGGTTATTGGGTTAAATTGGAGTGGATAATATGAAGTGCTTAAATCCAATGCTTCTTAGGTGATCCTGATAAGCAATCACTAATTAAAAAGAATGAACAAGATATTAAATTCCTGGGGATCCCTAGGTGGCTCAGCGGTTTGGTGCCTGCCTTTGGCCCAGGGCCTGATCCTGGAGAGCCAGGATAGGGTCCCACATCAGGCTTCCTGCATGGAGCCTGCTTCTTCCTCTGCCTGTGTCTCTGCCTCTCTCTCTCTCTCTTTGTGTCTCTCATGAATAAATGAATAAAATATTTAAAAAAAGATATTGAATTCCTAGAAAGATTTTTTTTGTGAACTCATCATCTAGCAATAATAAATGACTGTATGTTTTTGATAATTTTGTTATATTTTTTAAAATTCAGTACATTTATCATATTCTTTCCCATACTCAAACTAATCATTAAATCTCATACTTCACCTTTAAATCGGCATAATTTATCTAAACAAGAAGAGGTAATGGGGACTTCTTATATTTTGGACACATGCATTTCTGGTGATCTAAGTCCTTCAACTCTACTCCTGCTCTGGGAGACATTATGTTTATATTCATAACTGACACAAACAAGAAACTTACTCTTTAAGAACTTCCTATAAAATTCTTTTAAAAAAGGGATGATGCTATCTCTCTTTGGAAGCTTAGTTAATATATAAATATTTTATTATATAGCAGCCATAACATTCCTGCAATAAGACTATAGAATATCAGAAAAGTTTCCTTTTGGATTACTTGACTTCATCACAGAAGACTGAAGTAAATCCATCTGGACCTTCCTGTCTCTTTTCTGAAAATACTTTAAGCTTCCCTTTTAATTATTTATGTAAAGGCAGCATTGTGTTCTTTATGTCCTCAAATGAAACATAGACAATTTTGGGGAAGAATGGATAGGAAGGAGAACATTTCAAGTTAAGATGTACTCTAATTTAGAAAAGGATAGCTGCTCAGTTGAAACTATAGTAGAGTTAACATATGGAATAATCTAAACATCAACTTCTAGTTTGATTTCCAGGTAAAATGGGGAAAAAAAGAATATATAAAATATGGCAGGGGATCCCTGGGTGACTCAGCGGTTTAGCGCCTGCCTTTGGCCCAGGGCATGATCCTGGAGTCCCGAGATCAAGTCCCACATCGGGCTCCCTGCATGGAGTCTGCTTCTCCCTCTGCCTATGTCTCTGCCTCTCTCTCTCTCTCTCTCTCTCTCTATCTCTCATGAATAAATAAATGTTAAAAATCTTTAAAAAAATAAGATTGTAGGTTTGAGCCCATGTTGGGTGTACAGACTACTTAAATTAAAAAGATAAAAAATAAAATGTGGCAGTAAAATAATGCCCACCATCTCCAAAGATGCTGATATCTTAATTTCTGGAATGTGTGACTATGGTATGTTATATAACAGAAGATAATTTAGATTGCAGTTGGAATTAAAATTGCTGACATTAAAAGAGATTTATATTGAACTATCTGGGTGGGCCTAGTGTAATCACAGATATCCTTAAAAGTGGAAGAGGGAGATAAGTTTGCAGAAAGGGGACCAAAAGCCGAGGAACTCAGGTGATCTCTTGTAACTAGAAAAGATACAGATATAGATTTCTCCCTATGCTCTTCAGAGAGGAAAGCAATCCTCCCAACAAATTGACTTTTTAATTTTATTTTTTTTATTTTTTAAAAATTTATTTATTTAGAGAAAGAGATTGCACATCTTCAATAATGATCTAACAGACAGTGTCTCAAGCCTTTATAATTATGCCTGTCTTGGTTTTTGATATATATAAGCTATATACATATATTTACATGTGACATTTCAAAATGAACTAAATATATTGAATTCAATCAGAGCAAAGAGTGAAGTGATGTTTTGCATTCAAAATTCCTTTTATATCTGAAATTTGAACTGCAGTGTAAGGTGCTTCCTTGGCTATGACATTCTATTCCCTAATATCCTCCGATCATTAATTTATAAAATGTAAGAGGTGATTATGTTAAGGAAATATTTAGATTTAGCATGACTATTCCATGTTCTCATAGATTTTTCTTATAGAGTTTCCAAATTTATGGATATGAAGAACTGAGTGAGCCATTTCAATAGCTCCTGATCTATCTTTGGAGCTGACTTTATTATACACTTAAGAGAGAATTTAATTTGAAGTTCTACTGGATTCCCCAAAGAGTTATTTTTTTGGTATGGGTCTGTCAACCTTCTCAAGAAGAAAAGACTTTAGAGGTAGGCCAGCAATTTTTGGAGAGAAGAAAATTTGGGCACTGAAATTTTCTTCAAGGAGTTGAAGAAGAAGAGGTCTAACTTTCACTGCTTAGGTGCACAGCCCACCCATTGTATCCTTATGCTGCTTTTTGCTAGTCATCATGTGAAATACAACAAAAATAACTGTATAAAACTAAATTTCTTATGTGGTAATATGTGTTGCTAAAGGCTAAACAGGTTTAATTTTTAGGATAAAAGAAGCTAAAGTCAAGAACAAAATATTAGATCAACATGTTGAGGTGATACTAAATAACTTCCAAAATATGAATTTTTTAATTGTATGGTTTTATCCGTGTGGAACCAGAAAGTGACCTGAAAAAAACTACATAAAATCAGTCACCAAAAGACCAAACATAAATAACCTAGAATGAAGTTTTCTTAACCTTGAGAATTTTGACCATAAAATGGTAAATTTATTTCAGGAATACATGACAGTTTTTAAATTCTAGCAATCCCCAAAGAAAAGATGTTGTTGATATTAAGACTAATATATAGCAACATTCAGCCTTTTGTCTCACAGCATTACCACGCTCAAGGCTTTCAAAGCTTCTACTAGTAAACTCTGGTTAGTTATTACTGGAGTCTTATATTACTTGGACATCAGTTTGTTCTGTCTCTAATCCACTGGTTTCCTCAGACATCCACTGTATTTGATTATTTCAAGTTTTTATTTAAATTCAAGTTAGTTAACATATAGGATAGTATTGGTTTCAGAAGTAGAATTTAGTGATTCAACACTTACATTTAACACCCAGCACTCATCCACTGTCTTTACTGCCGTTTCTGAAGTTTGTTTTTTTACTGAACACAACATATTCCTCAATTTAACCTCTTGGTTTCCTTATACCTTATCTACCACCATCATCAAAAATACACTATTTTTTGTTTTAACACTCAGTAGCTCTGGTTCAATTCAACTCCTGTACATAATTATTTACTATGTTTCCTAATGTTCTAATCATTGAGTTATTGCTAATCAAAGTTGATTATTAACATCATCTCTCTTCAGTGATAAATCCAAATTTCAGATAAGTTTCAAAATGAGACATTTTTTCAAGAAATTTTTTTTCTTTTTGGGGAAATCAGAGAATTATTAGAGTAAGGCTGATATATGACATATGTCTTATTATTTTTAAAAATAGGTAGTATGGTAGAGAAAATTAGAAATGTATTCTAAAAAGAATGAAAATGTCAAATAAAGCATAGAAGTTAGGAAAATGTTGCTAGACCTTGATTAAATTAGTTTATTTAAATGACTCTGAACATAATCAGTTTCCCTTTCCATATATCACTCAATGTGTATGTCTGTGTGTGCATGCTTGTGTCTGCTAGTGTTGGAAAGAGAGAAAGAGTACCCTGATGGAAAGGAAGAGGGAAAGCGGACCCTAACTGTAACAAGGGTGGTGTCATTGTAAAGATCCGGTTTGAGAAAAGCACTCCATTCATCCATCTATTCAACAAATATTTAATGAGTACCCAAAATGTGGCCCACAGTAGTATAGGAGTTGATGAATCATTGGTGAAATGTAGATAAGCTAGATATAACTGATGAACTGGTGAGATTTCAGAGAGTAAATAAATTCAACCAAGTCAATTTTTACCACAAAACTTCCAATAAGGTTTTTAGAAACAGAGTGAGAAGGGGATATATTTGGGATGATGAGATAAGAGAAAGGTTGTTTATTATCTCTTTTAGACATTTGTCACTTGATCCAGCTCCTTAGAAACATGCCTGGGACTTATGGAGAGAGGAGTTGTAATTAGAAGTGAGAAAAACCGCGTTCACACTGAAACTTACACAGTACTCATTTAGGGCCAAATAACAAAGTATGACACATGAGTCAGGGAAGGTCCCATTTTATTTACTTTTGAGAAGCCAGGGCTTTTGTGCTTTGAATTCTTTATGTAATGCAATGGCACATTGGTAACTTGAAGTTTTGTAGCTTTTAGAGTGTTGGGAAATAAAAACCCTAACACAAACATCAGCTCCATTAGGGCTGACACCACAAGGCTATCTTAAAATGATATAATAAGTAGCAGGCATCCAAAAGACTTGACGGAAAAGCTGGGTGAGATTTATGGGGAACAGATATCTGAAATTTATATTTCCTAAGAGACAGACTTTATTTTCAGAGAGAGATGGATTTTAGTTCAGCTCTTACTTACTAGCTCCAAGTTTTGAAATATTCAACAAAATCTTTTAAACTAAGTTTCACTTGGAGCACTTGTATGGCTCAGTGGGTTAAGCATTCAACTATTGATTTCAGCATGATCTCAGGGTGGTAAGATTGAGCTTCAGGATGGGTTCTGTGCTGGGTGTGGATCCTGCTTAAGACTGTTTCACTCTCTCTCTTCCTCTGTCCCTCCCCACCCCACTCACTCTCATTCTATCAATAAATAAATAAAGTTTCACTGTTATCATATCTAATATAGAGATAACTAACAATAGCCATCTTAAGGGATTGTTGCAAGGACTACATTAGATAAAGTAGGTAAAGTAATTAACATGATGATGAGAATAGTGCAAATGCCTCCAAAATTAAAATAATAACTATAGAATATTATTAAAAACATGTATGCATTAAAATATTAGGAGGAGTCATTGCTTTTATGGATTTATATTAAAGAAGATAATGAGAAACATAAGGTACTAGAAGATTATATTGGATATAACTCACTCCACTTATTTATTGAAACAATGAATTTCTGGAGGATACAAAAATGAACCTTCTCTTCCTTTTGGAGAGTTTATTGAGAAAAATATATAAATTAAAGATCATTTAAGATACATTATGACTAATAGTGTGATACAGGTGTATACAGAATGATAGACTTGTATCAGAGAAGAAACAGACTCAGAGATTATGCTGAGTACTGAAGGACAAGTGAGTGTGAACTAGATGAAAGAGTTTTATGAGTGGTTCAGGCAGAGAAAACACATGGAGAAGTATAAATATATTAGTACACTTAAGGCTCTGCTAGGGTAGAAGTGGAGCAAGAGTTATACGAGGGGACAATGACCCCATTCTGTTCAGAATACAGTGTGACCCACAATTACAAAGCACTCTGAGGAATAGAGTATCGTCTTATAGTGAAACATCTTGCTATTCAGAATATCTTTATTACGGCATATGATTATTATCCTTACAGTAGTATCTGGGGTCCTCCGATCTCTGCTTAGAACAAATAAATGACATTGATGATATGCTGGGAGTTCTTTGTGTGCTTACTACATTACACAATGAGAATTAAGAGTCAGTAAGTTAACAACAGTATGTGCTTTCAGCCCAGCAGTTAAGCAAATATGTGAGTACTGAAATTTAGAATATTGTTAAATAAATATTAGTCTTCACTTTTACTGTGGCCTCTAGTCTGTCTTGTTCATTAGCACAGCAATTTCATGATTCAGTGACAGTAAGACCAGGGTTTTATTTCCTGGCCTGATTTATCATAGATTCTCTGGCTTTGTCAAACATATATAAATGAAAAGTGGTCACTACTTGGTAAATTTGATCAATGCAGATTTCAAATATGAATAATTTATAAGCAAAAAAATGACATTTTCCAATAATACCAATAATTTTTGCTTTATAAATCTATGTATATCTTTTCAATTTCTTATTAGGGTGCTACTGATATTTTTATTGCGTATTAGTTGTATTTCAAGAGCCCAAATTATGGATCACCATATTTAAACTTAGCTATTAGAAATTGAGTAGGTCACGTATTTGGCAATCATCTTTCCAGTGACAGCGAGGTTGACACTATTTAAGTTTTTGAAAGCTAAAATATTGCTTGTGTATTATAAGGGCTAATTATAAAACTTTGAAAATGGCACATATGGCACTGGCTTATGAATGATGGCACTCATTTGATCTACTTTATTAAAAAATCCACTTATTACTAAGTATCATGAGTTAACAAATATTGTCATTGGGAGTGTGATAAACATAACCCATTACAGGGAATTATCTATGGATGCACAACAGTACTTATTGTTTGTTTACCTTTCCTGTTAAAGGCAACTTTTTTGGAATGCTTCTCATATTTATAACAAAGGCAATTGGTAGCATGATACATCTCTCTATCTATCTATACACCCACACATACACATATACATGCAGGGAGATAGAGAAAGAGAGAGGGAGGATAAGAGAGGGCACAGAAGGAAGAGAGTTAATAGTAATTCTATCTGAAATATTTCCTACTTATTTATTTTGATAAAAGAGAAGATATCAGTATAGAAGATATCAGTATAGACTTATACAACAGAACCCTCATATAAGAAATTTCTTTGAATTACAATTTTAATTAATGGAGACAGGTACTGTGATGATATATCTCACAGGAAAATGAGCATAATATTTTTAATTTCATGGCTATGGTTTATTTTTAAGTCTCCCTTAAAATTGAAATAGAAAGTTCCAAACGTGTTTCCCAGAACATGACCTTGAGAAATGTCTTGGGAGGTTCCCTTGGGTAAACTCTCTAATTCTCTATCCATGACATGAATGGCTCAGAAAATGTTACCTTAATTGAAAAATATTTCACCATAGTTACTAAGTAACCAAAATTCTTTAAAAATTAATTTATTCTGAAAGCCTCATAGTAAGGTAATTCTAAATGTACCCTGAATCATATATAAAAAAAGTTTTATCATTTTCATGAAGGTGTAACATGGCCTATAGATCTTTGAATTGGTAATAGAAGCATTTATTCTTTGGCCCATCTATATTTGAATTAAAGACCAATTTATAGTATTTACTTTAAAATATCAGGAAGAGGGACCCCTGGGTGGCTCAGCGGTTAAGGGTCTGCCTTTGGCTCAGGGGTTTATCGTAGAGTCCCCGGATAGAGTCCCACATCAGGGTCCCTACATGAGGCCTACTTCTCTCTCTGCCTATGTCTCTGCCTCTCTCTGTGTGTCTCAAATAAATAAATAAATAAATAAATAAATAAATAAATAAAATCTTTAAAAAAATATAATCAGGAAGAGTTTGGGTCTGTGTGAAGTAAACTGGTATAATATGGAGTATTTGTTTCCATTTGAAACAAGTTGTACCCACATGACCCCTAATTCCTTAATCACTTCCTAATGCTCATTTAAAGTAATTGCTGTTTGATAGGAAAATATTAATCTAAAATGCTAATATGTTAAAGGAAAATGAATAAGAGTAAAAGCAGCAAGAAAAAACTATGAGTGGAAATAGCTAACAGATTTTATGTTAAGCCAAAATTTCTAAGTAGTTTTATAAATATTTTGGATATATAAATAAATATGTAATTATTTTCATAGCATTATCTACGTGAAGTTAATATTTAAAAGATTTATGTAACATGAACTAAAAATGAATATTAATAAACAACACCAAAACAAGTTGTTAGATTAGATCAAATTGTAATGTCTAATATTCCCAAACACAAATAAGCTATGCCAGGGTTTGGTACAGTTTACTGGGTTTCTGAGGGCATAGTATGTTTTTCAAAATTGTATTTCTTATTCTGAAAAGGATACTGAACTCAAATATTTCCCATATTTACAGGGTTCATAGGTATCCCCAAGTTTATGAAAAATGGCAATCTAAAACTTCTTCCTGCATGCTCTGTAGATATGCAAGGAAATTCTCAGGCAACATTAAATAACATTTTCCTGTTGCACTTCTGATAAGGTATGTGGGTATAGAGGGTATGTGACACATAGAGGAGGTGTAAATATCTCCAGGCAGTATAAGATAATATGCTCTACCTCAAGCTGTTCTCTAGAGATTGAGGATGTTAAAGCTCTGCAGGTATGATTAGAAGAGTCTGATAATTTTTACTCATTTTTTTTAATGTTTAGTGATTTTCTCTCCAAGATAGAAGAGGGATAAAAAGAGTTAAGGTATGCAATGGATTATTTCTATCATTACTCAATAATTTTTCACTTCTTGAAGTTGAAACCATTCTCTAAATTCAAGGCAAGGCTGTTATAGTACTATAGTCATCACGAGTCTTATCTGCAAACATGTTTTCTCTGTGTAACTGTGATACTTAAGCTGTAGTCTTAATGCAGGATTCAAATGGCATAAGTTAATTAGATGGGAATTTTAATCTTATCAATAATACAAAATGGAAAATATATGTATGTCATAATGATGTACACAAGTTTTTTGAATCAATTAAAAACCAGATAAAATAAATGTATAAATTTCAATTAAAAAAGCAATATATTGCCACAGTATAACTTTTAGGGTTTCCTAAGAGATTTGTTTTTCTTATCTTGCTGTAGGAAAGTTAAGATACAGTTTCTAATAGTTAGCCCAGAGAAAAGGAAATGATATTTCCTGGCCTTTGGGTATATTAAAATGCTAATATATTGAAGAAAGTGGGATTCAGGTATTCATCCATGTAGTTGGACATCTACTACATGTAGCTGGATGTTTCCATGACATTAGAAAGTTAACTTGATCAATGCAGAGTTAAATAATTTTCTTGCAGTTATTCTGAAATAAATCCTTATCATCATCAAAGACTACTTGACTTTGCATATACCTTTGCTCGTAGTCAAATTTTTCCAAATTTATGTCTCCAGTTCTCTTGCAATGTTCTTCTCTTTTAAATTCTGGTCAGGCATTAATCCCTGTTTCATCTTGATATAGATTAATGAACTAGCCTCCTGATCATTTTCTTGTTTCCTCTCCCTCTATTCCAGCTGCCACAATTACATTTTCCTACTATAATCTTCCTCTTTTTATCTGTATGTCTCTGGTGAGCAAATGAAGCCAAGTTTCTTCCAAGAAATTTTTATTTCCCTCTTATATACTTTTTTTTTCATTGTCATCCTTCCACTTAGAAAGTCTGTTCTCTCACAAACTGAGTGTTGCTGAAGGGGAGGTGGGTGAGAGGATGGGCTAAATGAGTAATGGGTATTAAAGAGGGCATTTGTTGGGATGAGCACTGGGTGTTACATGTAAGTGATGAACACTAAATTCTGCTCCTAAAATGAATACTACACTATATGTTAAATAACTTGCACTTAAATTAAAAAAAAATTAAAAAAAAGAAAATCTGCTCTTTCACGTCTATCCATGGCAGTTCCTCTCATTCATCAAGGTAATAATAGATAACTTCCTTGAGTAACTTATTTTGTCCTCCTAGCCCAAAGTAATCTTATTGTCCTCTACATAGCCCTAGCACTCTATATCTCACTCTTGCCATGTTTTAACTATTATCATATATTTGTGCTATTTTACCCCTTTTTCGGGAGAGAAGTTCTTTCATCTCATTGTGTTAATATGTCATGACTTACTTCACACAGTACTTTGCATGGGGTGATTATTAGCCATTATTTGGCAATAAGCAAAGGAGAAATGGGAGCATCTTACAGAGCTCTAAAAAAAATAAGACAGGGATGTCTGGGTGGCTCAGCGGTTGAGCACCTGCTTTTGGCCCAGGGCGTGATCCTGTAGTTCCAGGATCGAGTCCCACATCAGGCTCCCTGCATGGAGCCTGCTTCTGTCTCTGCCTATGTCTCTCCCTCTCTCTCTGTGTCTCTCGTGAATAAATAAATAAAATCTTTAAAAAATAAAAAAAAGGCAATATCACTCATTCAAATATATCTAATATATTTGGGGAGGCCATATGCTTCAGGGAGACCATAAGCCTTGGACAATCACTTGATTGAAAAGGAATGGCTCAAAGCAAAAGGAATAATAGTTATTATTAAATGTTTATTAAGCACTATGTACCAGTAATTATAAAAACTTAATATGTATTATGACCTAATGATCATAAGAAAATGTTGTCATCAATATCACCGTTAGATATGAATAATCTTAGAGAGGATTAGTAATGCTCAAGCTCACACAACTAGCAAATAGCAAAGACAAGGATTGCTTTGAAATGACTAAGTCTTTAATGCTTCCAGCAATACAATTTTAAAATCTCACTTATTATTCAAACATGATGCCTCTCTCCCTATTTTTATTCTCTCAATCTTCTCAAGAATGAATCTCTTCCCTCACCCACCATTAACTTCATGCTCATTTGTCCTAGGGAGAACTCATCACCATGACCAATGTCTCTGTTATTATAGGGACAACAGCTCACAACCATATCTAAATCCTTGGCATGTGTATGCTGCCCTGTGGTCTTTGTATGGGTCTTGTTGCCCATTCATGTACTTTCTATTTCTGAATGTTTCTGTTTCTACAGGGCTCTTTATGCTTTATACGATCTGCTTAGAGATAATTGAAATCAGTAAGAAAAGCAGTAGTAGCACAAAGTCTAATTTGCTCATTGTTAGCTAAAAAAATTTCCTGGGAACTTATAACATCTATATCTTCTTACCTCTGTTCAGCTGAATTCATACAGTTTGAAAATAATATATATCTTCAGGACACAATGTGACCAGCAGCAGTTAAGAAAAATGAAGCAAAAAAAAAAAAAAAAAAAAAAAAAAAGAAAAATGAAGCAACCATTTAATTTTCATCAGTTACATTTTCTATACCAAATTCATATGTAAACTGAGTGACATTTTTAATATTGCTAATTTTATCATTTTTGTGCAAAGTGATCTTTATGTTATAAAGACTATTATTTAGCCATATCAGACATATAGATAGAGTATAGAGAATGGAAATTATTTACTTTGGAGTAAATATTGCCTTACCTAGTACATTATAATTGCAACATTCAAAAAAAGCTCAACAGGATTCAATTATTTGGCATTACAATAGATTTACAATATAAAATAGATTCATAATTCAGAACTGCTGAATTAATTTTTGTAGTTCGCTAACAGCACTGGGTTCAATCTCATTTGAAATATAAGATATAGCTCTGAAAGAGGCAGCATTATCAAAACCTCCAGGACGTGAGAAGAGTATTACAAAGCTGTTCTAGAACTTGCTTGACTCTTTACATTCAAGTTCTCAGATTGCTCTAAGCTGCTGCCAATGTGTTTTATATGAACGCAAAATAACTAACAGACGTAAGATATCTCAGTGAGGAAGCCACCTTACATGCCTTTATTTTATTTATCTATCTATCTATCTATCTATCTATCTATCTATCTATTTATTTATTTTCTTACATGCCTTTAGAGAGGACATGGCTATTATTCAATCCTCTTTAGATGGGGGAATATATAGCAAGCGAAATCATTGTCTTTGAGGGTGACTCATATTGAAGCATTCCTGACTATCAAAATACTTTAAAACTAATGAGGATTCTTTTATAAGAGACTAGTTTAAGTTGCCTCTACAATGAGAATGCAAATAATTTATTCTGTTCTATATGGGTTCATGCAATTGTTTATTCCACAAATATTTAGTGAATACTTAACTATTTGTAGCCATATTCTAGGAACTGGGGATGTAGTGACAAATAAGGCAGGAAAGGTAACCAATCTCATAAAATTTATTTCCTATGCATTTTATAATTAAGAATTTATAAGCCGTCTCAGAACGTTTAAGGACCAGAAAAAAGGTACATTGGCTTATTTCTAAATTCATCAAAACGAATCACAGAACAATTAAATATTATAAAGAATTGTGGACTGGGTGGCGGGCACTGAGGTGGGCACTTGACGGGATGAGCACTGGGTGTTATTCTGTATGTTGACAAATTGAACACCAATAAAAAATAAATTTATTAAAAAAAAAATTATTAAAAAAATTGTGGTATTTTATTTGAGATTAAGTTTGAAATGACATTTACCAGAGTAGAAAAGTTTCCAGATAAGACATTGAAAAATGTTATTATCTGGAATTCTTATTCAATTCCAGAAATAACTAGCATCATAAAAGAGGTTCTTAGGAAAGATGATTATCTGGTAACACAAATACTTTATTACTGGCAACAGCCAAGAGAAACAATGAAAAAATGAGAGTTGTATTAGCCATAATTTTGATTTTTCTTCCTAATTTGAAATCACCACTTACTTGACATTAGAGTTTGTTTTATCATGTTTTCATTAAGTTTCTCTTTGCAAAGAACAATGTGTACCTTACTTTGTATTTATATAAATACAGAATTATAATTCTAATTTTGGCAGAGGTTTTTTTTTTATTTGAAGTAACTTTTTTTCAGCTAATAATATATGCTGTGTGATTAAAGACATGGAGTAGATGTCAGCTAAGAATTGAAGAATTCAGCATCAGGCCTTTTGATCCAGTGTCAAGAAAACGTTGTAATTGTTTTCTCTATTAAAAAAAAATCAGTATCAATGTTACAGTATCAATATTTATTTTTTGGTTTTGGATCAACTACAGTTCCTTTCAAGTTGAAACTTTTGAATAGCAAGATATACAGCTTTAAGCAGAAATATGCTAAAAATACCAAATGCTGCCAAGAAAAAAATGTTGTTCATTGTTCTTCTTACATTGAACATTTACTGTTCTGCCCATAAATATTTTTTGACCCCTTCTTAACTGATAAATGACTTTCTGAATTTTCATAGTTTCTATCATGGATAATGCACTTTTTATACATACTTCAGCTAATTTGGCTATCTTTGCCAAACTCAAGGCAATAGTTTAGGATTAAATTACTATCTTATACAGATTCTGAAATAATTTTTGTTCAAAAAAAACTACTGTATAGCTAGTCCCCTCCATCTAAATGTCTCTACGTGTACCTTATATTCACGTTATATATTTTCTTACGTATTTTGTGTCTAAAAATACTAAATCTCTTTCAACAAGAAGGAAGAGCACAAAGTCTAGCAAAGAGTACAAATAACTGAAATACTTTATAAAAATTACTACTAATACAGTAGGTATACATGAGTATGACTTTTTCTCTTGTGTTTCCCATTGGAGAATATGCATTGTCATTTGGACATTGATGACAAGTTTGAGTCTCTGATGAGAAAAAAGAAAAAGAAAAAAAAAAAAGAAAAGCAATCTTGGTGACAAGAATAACATTTATAGAGGCACTAAGGTAGAATACAGAATCTTAAGAGTTTTTTGAATAACCAAACTCGATTTTTGCATAGGTTGTATGGAGGGATTAATCTTGCTAGATAAATAGACAAATGGTTAGACAGACTGTATTGTATGCCTGTGTTGAAGGGCTTTTGTATGCCATACTAATTTATTTGGGATTTGGAAATAAAATACCAATCCGATAAAATTAGAGCATTTGGAGAAAAATGGAGGCATTTAATAGTAAAATGCAATGTAAATCTGTATTTGCAAAAGTAAACTTCTAAGTGATTTCTGATTCAATCTTTAGACTTTGAATTCAAATGTATTTATATACTTGAAAAATAAAACTAACCTACATAGCCAAAATACTAAACTTGATTTTTAAAAGTGAAATTAAATAAACATATTTTTCATATATTTTTTTAAGATTTTATTTATTTATTCATGAGAGATACAGGGAGAGAGAGGCAGAGACGCAGGCAGAGGGAGAAGCAGGCTCCATGCAGGTAGCCCAATGTGGGACTCGATTCAGAGACTCCAAGATCATGCTCTGGGCCAAAAGGAGGCGCTCAACCGCTGAATCACCCAGACGTCCCTCATATGTGTTTTCTAGTAGTGGTTTTTACATGAAACATTTGGTAATTTATCAATTGAGGAAAGTTGACATTTTCTAGGGAAATACATATAAAGGGAAACAAAATTTACTTCTTCCAAAGAAGAAAAAAATTACAAAAATAAGGAAAAGCAACAAAGCATTTGCTAACCCTGCTCAAGATGTGAAACAGGATCCAATCCATTTTAAAACAATGTGTATAGATTGATTTAATTGTGAACTCTGTTCACCCTCACTCCAATATATTACACAAAAATTCTACACAGAAAAATATCCCAACTTACAATTAAAGAGTATATATTATTAAATTACTAAAATATGTAACTAAATCGTTCTATGGAAATGAGAAAGAATAAGTATTCAAGATAGAAAAAAAAAAGCTGATTTGTGTGTGTGTGTGTGTGTGTGTGTGTGTTAGGTGATTTTTTTTTGCTCCCTCATCCCCCTACCCCCTGCACAATAGCATTCAATATCAAAAAAAAGAAGTGATTTTTGCAAATATTAAGAAAATAGTCTTGAACATGTAATATATCAGAGAAATGCCACCTATATATTCTTCTAAAAATAATTAAAACAGGATATATCTTTGCAATATTAGGATAGATACAGATGTGGTGGATAGGATATAAAAAAAAACATTAACCATAAAAGGAAAACCATGAATTGGTCTCCAAAGTGAAAACTTATTGTTTATTAAAAAAAAAAAACATTAGGGCAGCCCCGGTGGTGCAGCGGTTTAGCACCGCCTGCAGCCCAGGGCGTGATCCTGGGGACCCTGGATCGAGTCCCGCGTCGGGCTCGCTGCATGGAGCCTGCTTCTCCCTCTGCCTGTGTCTCTGCCTCTCATTCTCTCTCTGTGTCTCTATGAATAAATAAATAAAAATCTTAAAAAAAAACATTAAAATGAATAGACAAGATATTGATTAGGAGAAACTATTCCTAATATATGTATCTGACAAATTACATAGATTTAAAAAAATTAATGAAGAACTTCCATAAATCAATAATATAAAATTATTCAAAATTAAATAGAACTACTCAAAAATAGATAAACTGGAGATAAAAAGCTAAATAAATGGAAATAAGCATATGAATAGTTATTATTAGTTTTCAAGAACAAACTAAAACTAAAGTAAACACCGTCTCATATCCAGAGAATGGCTCAAATAAAAAGACTGACACCAAACATCAGCAGGAATACAGAACAACTGGAACTTTCATGCATTATTGATGGGAGTGTAAAATTCTACAATCATTTTGGGGAAAAGTCTGGCAATTTTTTTTTAATTAGACATAAATCCAATTCCACTCCAAGGTATTCACTCAAGAGAAAAGGAAACATATGTCCAAAAAAAAAAAAAAAGAGAGTGTCAAGATATTCACAGCAGCTTGTTCCATGTATTGGTTTGCTAGGACTGCCATAAACAAAATACCACAGATTGAAATACTTAAACAAAATAAATTTATTTTCTCTTAGTTCTGGAGACCAGAAGTCCAAGATCGAGGTGTCAGCTGTTTTGGTTTCTTCTGATGCCTCTGATGTAGGAAAGAATGTTAGAGTTCGGAGTCAAAGGCTGAAAATTCTTGAGACGTCTTTGGTGTAAAAAGGTGGTTTTATTAAAGCACGAGGACAGAACCAGTGGGCAGAAAGGCCTGTACTGGGATCAGGAGAAGTGACCTGTTATATACTTTCCAGTTGTTAGGGGCTTATGGATATCCTAAGCCTCTAAGGAATTTTGGAAGCAAGGTTTCCAGGACCTGTAAGGGAGCTAGCTATTGTTGGGAAAGGGTCATTTATTACCATCCAATAAAACCTTAGTCATGAGACCCTTCAGATGTAGATAGGTGGGCCATATGCTTGGGGGATGATAGCTAGCCCGCATCTTGGGAGGTTTAGAGATAAAGGAAATTTCTAAAGGAATTTTAATGTTAAAGTAGACTTACAGGATCCTGCAGTGGGGGGCGGGGGAATGGATTACCTTTTGCCTTTAGCCAAGTGTCATCATTGAGGCAGTTGAGTCCCTAGAGGAATGTCATTCTGACCATTTCAAGGACTTCAATGGGCTGTAGATAGTAAGAAAATTTAATAATTTTTCTTCTGGGATTGTTTCCCACATTAGCCTCTCCTGGGTTTTCATATGGATGTCTTTTCACTGTGTCCCCATACGATCTTTCCTCAGTGCACACGAACCCATGTATCAGGTATCTCTGATATGTTCAAACTTCTTACAAGATAGCAGTCAGATTGGAGTAAGGCCCAGTCAGGTGACTTCATTTTCACATAATCATCTTTTCAAAGGCCTTGTCTCCAAGTACAGTCACATTCTGAAGTAGTAACAATTAAGGTTTCATTTGGAGAGATTAATTCAGCCCATAACAATTCATAATTATCCCTATACTGGAAAAAACAAACAAACAAACAAATGCCTATCAACAGGAGAAAGGACAAATTTAGGTATATTTATATAGAACAACACATTTCAGATCCTAAAGGAAGCAATCTATTCATATACATAACAATGTGGATGAATTTCAAATACATTACATAGACTAAAAGAATATAGCAAAAAAAATGCATACTGTGTGGTTCCACTTTTATGACATAAGAACAAGATTTGATGTTACAAGTCAAAATGTGGTTGCTTCTGCAGGTTTGGAAATTTGTTTGGAAAAGGGTATGGAGTAATTTCTATCTCTGCTTTCGAGTTATGGGTATGCAGATACATACATTTTCAAAACTCATTGAAGCAAGAAATTAGGATATATTTTTTAAAGATTTTATTTATTTATTCATGAGAGACACAGAAAGAGAGAAAGAGAGACAGAGAACTAGGCAGAAAGAGAAACAGGCTCCACACAAGGAGCTCGATGTGGGACTAGATCCCGGATCCCGGGATTATGCTCTGAGCCAAAGGCAGACGCTCAACAACTGAGCCACCCAGGTGTCCCTAGGATATTTTATTTTATTTTATTTTATTTTATTTATTTTATTTTATTTTATTTTATTCTATTTTATTTTATTCTATTTTATTTTATTTATTTCATTTATTTTAAGTAGAATTATACTCAATCAATTTCACAAAATGAGGTGGCAGATTTTAGACCAAACATTCCTATGATAATAAACACCAATACCTTTAAAAGCCTTGAACTCAAGTATCTTAAAAACAAGTCACTCAGATTTAAGATATAGGTATTTGCAAAACAGATACATTTAAAAGCAATTGACTCAAAGTTCTCAAGTAAAAAGAACAATGTCAAACACTAGCTAATGCAAACAAGAGACAAAGGTGAAAGTTAGAAAGCTTTATTTATTATTTTGTTTCCCTTTATTTGTTTATGTGTTTTTGCTAAAAACAACTATAATTGAAGTTTTTTTCTTTTTTTTTTTTTTTTTTAGATTTATTTATGAGAGAGAGAGAAAAAAAAAAGAGAAAGGCAGAGACACAGGCTCCACGCGGGTAGCCCGACGCGGGACTTGATCCCAGGACTCCAGGATCGCGCCGTGGGCTAAAGGCAGGCACCAAGCCGCTGAGTCACCCAGGGATCCCCTATAATTGAGGTATTAAAAAGGTAATAATAAATGTATTCTAAAAGCAGAAGCTAATGAATTGACATATAAAAGCAATACAATTAAGGAATAATGGTGATAGATTAAAAGACATTAACAAAAGAAAGTGGAAATATTCAAAGATAAAGAGAAAATTAATTAGACTTTTGAGGTATAATGTCATAGAAAGCAATATGAATATATTTCAAATGTCATAGAAAGCAATATGAATATATTTCAAAATGAATGCAATGGTATATATAAATTATTAAAATTGATTCAAGAAGAGATATTAAAACCTTAAATAGATGAATAATCATTAAAAACAAACAGAATGTTGACAAAAAAATGTTCTCCTCGAAAATGTCACAGTCAACATGATTTCTCAAGTGAACTATTTCAAATTCATTGAACAAATAATCCTGGTACAATTTAATTCAGAAAGAAAAGGAAAGATCCCAAATTCCCTTCACAAAGTCAGCATAATTATAAGAAAACCGTGTAGAGACAAATCGTATATATCTCCTCAGATTCCAAACTGCACTAATTCTACGGTGTTTTGGATATCCTTAGTTGGCTTAGAATACAAATTAAAGCCTAGGCTTTCTGACCAGCAGGCTCTATACTCTAAGTCTTTTCCTGTGACTGCTCTCCTCTTGCCTTTTCTATGAAAGAGTACAATTTGGGAGTCTGGGTTCTTATGGGATAACTTTTTGTCAATGAAAAATGAGGGGGATTTAATTTTTTTAAAAATGCTTTCTCCATTTTTCCTTCTGTGGATTATCTAGATGTTTCTTTTGTATGGTATTGTGGACTGAACTGTGTTCCTACAAATTCCTATGTTGATGTCCTAACCCCCAGTATCTCCCTCAGAATGTGACTAAGGGAGATGGGGCCTCTAAAGAGGTGATAACACCAAAATGAGAGTAATTTGGACACTCAAAAAGACACCAGGGATGCACTTATACCAGGAAATCTTTTAAGGACACAGTAAAGAGGTGGCTATCTGCAAGCCAAATAGAGACCTTAGAAGAAGCCAAATCTTTCAATACCAGTTGGCAGTCATCTGGGATGATTGTCCTCCAGAACTGACAGAAAATGCTTCTGTTCTTTAAAGCACTCAGTCTGTGCTATTTTGTTTTGGTAACCCTAGCAAACTAATACACATGACCAAGCACACTTTCTGAGCTACCTGCCATATCTCTGTCTGGCTTGTCCTAAGAAATGACCAACAATAACCCAAGACATCATGTTACATCTTTTTGCCTGTTTACTCCTACTGGATATCTACTTCCCATTTATACTTTAGTCCTTGTTTCATATTGTGCTTTCTAAACTAAGCCAGCAAACTGGTAAAGGTCTGATTTAAAACAAACAAAAAATAAAGATCAAGATCAATTATAGCAATACAAAATTTTTTTTGAAATAAATACCAATAAATAGAATCCCTGGACATTAAAATAATACAAGGAACAAAATACAATTTAATATTAAGGAATTTATATTAGTAATTAAATATTTAAATAAAATTAAATAATTCATCTTTGAGTCCAGATCAAACCTGAAATCTATCACGAACACATTTATTCATGTATTAAAAACACATACATGATCACATGTTAGTAAAAGGTTTTTTCTTTTTTTAATAGTAAAGTGCTTGACACATTCCTATTGAAATTGATAAGGTAAAAGGGGCAGAGAGAAGAGAGGAGGAGGAGGAGAAGAGAGATGAGATGTCATGCAATTGATATTTACATTGCTCTGGAGGAATTCATCAAATAATTAGACAAAAAATGTTACATATATTAGGAAGTAACAGGCAAAGTCTTTACTATGTCCTAAGGATTTGATTTTGTTTTTTTCATTTGAAAGACTCAAATGACTCAACTAAAAAGTATTAAATGTAAGATATTTTGGTAATCTTGCAGGTAGCAATAGTAATTCAGATATATATTTAGATATAAAATAATTATTAAAACATTTATATGTATGTATATAATAACAAGTTAGAAAATACAATAGAAAATAAGCACAGAATCAGAGGAATAGCAAAAAAGGCACAAAATACCAAGAAATAATTGTAAAAATAGGTATATTTCACTTACATGAGGAAAATATTAGAATTCTATAATGAAGTATATAAAAGGACTTAAATAATTAGAAAAATATTTCATATATTTAGATTCATTAAAGACATAATTTAAACAATTACAAAGCCATCGTAAAGAACACAATATCTAGAAAATGACTATCTTATTAATGATTTAGATCAAATATCAAAATGATATTTGCATATATTAAAGTAATAATTATAATCAATGGAGAGAATGCAAAGTATTAAGTAAGCTACATTGAGAAAAATTAGATAGCTACTGAAATAAAATGGCTCTCCACCATTTTCCTTAGAATAAATTTCAAATGAATAAAATATTTACATATATCATTTTTTGAGTGCTAAAAATGATGAAATTATAATTATTTAGAGATAAGAGACTTTCAAAGTATAATACAAAATTCAGAATTATCAAAATTATCATAAAAATATAAATGTTATTATATAAAAATTTAAACTTAATGTTCAGTGTTATATGGTAAAAAAAAATAAATAAAGGATGTTGTATGAGAGAAGGTTAGCACTCCCCTTGACAAGGATAGAAGAGGCTGTCAGTCCCGACAACACACATACAGTTAAGACATTGCCATGTTCGTGGCATCTAACCAACATTTTGCTCCATGTGGGGCTCTGGGCTCAGCTACCAGTTTGTTGTCCCTTTTCCTCCGTCTCTGCTTCTCTCCTGCTGACTCCCTTCCCCTAAGAATGCATTCTTTTGCTCTCTCTCAAATAAATACATACATACATACATACATACATATATACATACATAAAATCTTTTTTAAAAAAAAAGGAATCTATAAATTATGGAAATATTTACGACGCATGTGACTTTTAAGGGCTGCTATTTCTCTTGTACATAGAACATTTGACAGCATAATATAAAGCAAATGAACAAATGATACCACTATTGTTTTGAACAACCAATTCAAATGTCAAATACATATGTGGAACGTTGTTCTTTCTCTCACACAGCACAGTTGTCCTGATCTGTCATTATGAAAAACTTAGCAGGTGAGCAATGGATTGAAAGAAAGGGAGTAGCATGGAAATAGCCTCCCTTTCACTTTTTTGGCATGATGTTAGCAATGAGTATATCCAGGTCGATCTAGTGGACCTTGCAGAATATCCCTAGGCTTGAAATGTTTGCTGATATCTCAAGTAAAAAACCAAGCATATCTCAGCAGTAGTGATTTTATAGAAGCAACTATATTGACAGGAACTAAAAGAAGTCAGGCTGAAGCTTGCTAACAGATAATAACATCTATTGGTGAATTGTGCAGTAAGCATAACAACAGTACCCTGCCCCATTGGAGAAAACAAAAACAAAGCAAAACAAAACAAAACTTCACCCATGAGCCCCAAAAGGCCCGCTACCTAGAAGTATAAGTGATAAGTCAGTGTTAGCCAGAAGGCAGTAGCGAACTGATAGCAAACTGCACTTGCTTCCACATCAAGAATAAAGAAATACTATGTGCCTTTGTGTATGTCCCAGCCACCTCCTAGCCTAGAAAAAAATATATAGATAGATAGATAGATGATAGATAGATGATAAATAGATCGATCGATAGATAGATAGATAGATAGATAGATAGATAGATACACACACACAGGAAGGAGGGAAGTAAGAGGAAAAAGGAGTGATCTGTAGAGTACCTCTCCTTCCCTAGCATAGATCCCCAGTCAAGGGTCAAGTCTGAAGCAGGTAAGGTAAAAAATGTGTTTAGAGTTGATTTGAAGCTTCATTAACAATGGAAAAGTGACTAGAAAGCTATTGGATTTGCCTAATCTATCACTGAGGGTTGGAAACTGAGGTCTTATATTTTCTTTCTGTGGAGGTACCATTTTAGTAACTCTGCATTTATTTCATCTCCATATTCTTCATATAATTCAGGAGTTAGGCTTTGAATTATGGAACCCAGGTAGTTCAGTGGAATGTGACCTGATTGGGTAGGCCAATCACACTTGAGAATTCAGTAAGTATGTGCAAACAGAAACTAAGTACTCATTCATCTAATGGCAGTCAACTACAGACACAACCCCATACCCCTATTGAGATTATATTTGATATTCAATTTTTTGTTTGCTTCTAATTATGAAGAAGTCTAAGTGATTCAGGTATAATTTTATAATTATTTTGGTAGGAATATATTCTCTTAGTGATATGGGATATTAAAAAATGATTATTAGGCTAAGATACAGTGAAAGAGTGATTTACATCTACTAAATTAAGTAGAGCCATGTTTAGTGAGGAAACAACTAATCCAGATGCCGTATCACCTGGAACCGTGTGCCTACTGATGGAGAAACTCAGATTTTGGGGGAAATTTTGTCTTATTCTTAATAACACATAAATTATGCCTAAATAATAGAAAAGTTTTCTTCAAGACATTAAAATGTTAAACAGAGAAAAGCTAAATAAAGGTAATTATGTAATTATAATGGACACTATTATTGCATATTTTCTGCTTTTGATCTTACCTGATTTAAAAAACAATTATATAAAATAATATCATATACAGTATTATGATATATGTAATATATATTATGATATATGTAATATGTCAATAATAGCATAATATAATAATATTATATATATATAATATAATATATATTATTAAAATGATAGGAGAAATAGTAATCATATAATATTGTGGAGTTTAACAATAGATATAATATTTATAACAAAAATACCCCAAAAAGGGCACTAGTTTGGACAGAATCCAGAAAAAAACCCTTAATAATCTCAGATACTTGGAAACCCTTAGGTCATTAAATTATTAAACACTCATGATGCCCACTGTATCATTCTAGCCTGGAGAAGCTGTGACTCTTTTTATGGAATTCTGAATAAAACTGAAGAGAAGTTATATGTACAAGTTTTAATCTTGTCTTTGCCTTTGCCTATTTGGGAAACATGTCAAGTAGATTATTTTACTTTAAAATTCTTAATTTGTAAAATGTTGAGCTTAATACTTGTCTTGTTTCATTTTTTTTGTGATTATGTAATATGTAAAAGTGCTTTTTAAAAAAATATATATATATTTTGAGAGCAAGAGAAACACAAGCAGGAAGAGTGGCAGAGGGAGAGGGAGAAGCACGCTCTCCTCTTCTGAGTAAGGAGCCTAATGCTGGACTTGATCCCAGGACCCTGGGATTAAGACCTGTACTGAAGGCAGACACTTAACTGACTGAGTCACCCAGGTGCCCCAAAAGTGTTTTTTTTTTTTTTTTTTTTTTTAATGAAACAACAATGGAGAACTACCTTTGGAATAAAAACTGCAGAGAAACAAAACAAAGCAAAACATAAAACCGTCTTTCCATAAATGCAAAGAGAACACTGATAAAATTTGTCCAAATCAACAAAGGACTCCAGAAATTGACCAAAAACTTGTAAAAATCAAAGAAGCATTAATTCAAGAAAAATAGCTGAATCCCAGTAAAAACAATGTTTTAGTGTGTTTTGACATAAGCTATTCCAACTCTCATTTCTCTACTTCCATAATAACCTTAACCTCCAATCTAACAGCTGAGTCAATGTCTTAGAAGCCACCAGAGACATTAGAATGAGTTCGGATGCTCCCAAGTGCCATCCCCAGGGAATTATTACTATTGGATCCATCTGGGCTTATCTGGTAGCAGCGTGACAATTCCACTTCAGTGCCTGTCTTTATTTAACTTGACTTAGAGGTCTCACTGCATTAAAGTTCTACCCCTAAGGCCTTTGTCTAAAATAATCAGCAGAAATTGTTTCACATTAGTGACTGAAGCGGCAGTAAGAGGTGGAGCTAATAGGAAGCTAACCAATATACTTAAAGGAAAAACTGACGATAAAGAGTCTTTGAAATGTTCCAAATATATGTAGAAGTCTAGAAGGCTATGACATATGCACAGCTGTATGTAATTTACAGAAAAGATCAGAGAAGTCCTTAATCTTTCACCTCTGACTGACCTTGAGGCTTCTGCACAAGCAGCAAGTAGGGAAACTTAAGGCAGAGCTGTGGACTGTCTGCTAAAGCATTGTGGACCTACTCTTAAACAGAATCCTCCAGCAAAGGCTGAGTGACTTATTAGTTTAAGCCAATGAAACATCTGTCCAATAATTAGCTGACTACTAGGCTAACTGAGCTGATTTCAGAGGCCATATATGACAAAGAACGTGGAATTTAGAGAATTAAACCAGGAAATTGACTAGTAAAAATTACAACAGAGTAGCCACATTATACTGTTTAAAATCAATTTTTAACAAAAGCATATGAAATGCAAAGAAATAGAAAAATATGGCCTATACACAGTAAAAACAAACAAATAAATAATCGTCAATAAGAACTGTTTCTATGAAGCCCAAATATAGGACTTATTAGTTAAAGGTTTTAAATGAGCAAGTCTAAGTATGTTCAAAGAATTAAAGAAAACCATATTTAAGAATTAAGGGGAATTAGAAAGTTTTCTTGCCAAACAGAAAATATAAATAAAAAGATGAAAATTATCTTATAAAAAACAACCAAATAGAAATTATGAAGTTAAAAATAAAATGACTGAAATTAAAAAAAAAAATTACTGTGGTTCAATAGAAGATTTGAACTAGCAAAATAAAAAGAAAATCATTAATTTTAATGCCCAAAGCAATTACTAAGATGATAAGTTTTGAAATATAGTAAAAAAGAATAAGGGCAGCCCTGTGGCTCAAGCAGTTTAGCGCCGCCTTCGGCCCAGGGCCTGATCCTGGAGACCCGGAATCGAGTCCCATGTCAGGCTCCTTGCATGGCGCCTGCTTCTCCCTCTGCCTGTGTCTCTGCTTCTCTCTCTCCTCTCTGTGTATTCTCAGAAATAAATAAATAAATAAAAATCTAAAAAAAAAATAAGAAAATTTTCTAGTATATTTTTAAAAACTATCTAGCTTAAAGGCAGAAATTAAAGAATATATATAATAACTGACAGAACTGAAAGGGAGAAATATACAATTCAATAATAAAAGTTGAAGCCATAACACTGCTTTCCATAATGCATAGAGCAAGTGGGCAGAAGATATTTCTTGACCAACAAGAAAATAGAAGACTTGAACAACAGTATAAAACAATTAGACTAACATTCATAGTACACTCCTTGAAAAGGAATATATACATTCTTCCCTAATTACACATGAATATTTTCCAAAATAGACCATACACTAGGTTACAAAATAAACCTTGATAAAGATAAAAGCATTGAAGTCACATAAAGTATATTATCCTCAGACTAAAATGAAATAAAGTTAAAAATTAATAACAGACTGAGGTTCCTGGGTGGCTCAGTCCAGCTCTTGATTTTGGCTCGGGTCATGATGTCACAGTCATGAGATCAAGCCCAAGTCAGGCTCTGTGCTCAGTATGCAGTCTGCTTAAGATTCTCTCTCTCCCTCTCCCTCTGCCTCTCTCCTTGCTCATCCTCTCTCTTACCACTTTTATTCAGCATAGTACTAGAAGTTCTAGCCAAAGCAATCACCCCCCCCCCCCAAAAAAAAAGAAAGAAAGAAAAGAAGGGGCATCTATATTTGTATGGAAGAAGTTAAACTGTCACTATTTGTATATGATATTATACTATACATAGAAAACCCTAAGACTCCACCAAAAAACTACTAGAAGAAAAAAATGAAGTCTGTGAATTTGCAGTATACAAAAATGAATACCCAGAAATCAGTAGCATTTCTATACACTAATAACAAGGTAGCAGAAAGAGAGATTAAGAAAACAGTTCCAAGGATCCCCGGGTGGCGCAGCGGTTTGGCGCCTGCCTTTGGCCCAGGGCGTAATCCTGGAGACCCGGGATCGAGTCCCACGTCGGGCTCCCAGTGCATGGAGCCTGTTTCTCCCTCTGCCTGTGTCTCTGCCTCTCTCTCTCTCTCTCTCTCTGTGTGACTATCATAAATAAATAAAAATTAAAAAAAAAAAGAAAACAGTTCCATTTATTATTGTACCAAAAAGAATAAAATATTTAGGAATAAACTTACCATGGAGAAAGAAGACCTGTACTCTGAAAACTATAAAACACTAAAAAAAGAAATTAAAGCGACACAAATATTCCATGCTCATGGATTAGAAGAATATTGTTAAAATGTCCATATTACTTGAAGCAATTTACAGATTCAATGCAATCCTTATCAAAAGACCAAAGGTATTTTTCACAGAACTAGAACAAATAATACTAAAGTTTATAGGGAACCACAAGAGACTCTGAATTAGCTGAAGAGTTTTGAGAAAGAAAAACAAAGTTGAGGGTATCACAATTCCAGGCTTACAAAGTTGTAGTAATTAAAACAATGTCGAGTACTGGAACAAAAATAAACACATAGATCAATAGAACAGAACCAAAAACCTACAAATAAACCCACAATTATATGTTCAATTAATCTATGACAAAAGAGGCAAGAATATACAATGGGGAAAAGACAGTCTCTTCAGTAAATGGTATTGAGAAAACTGGACCACTTCTAAAACCATATACGAAAATAAACTCAAAATGGTTTAACGTCCTAAATGTGAGACATAAAACCATAAATATCCTAGAAGGGAAAACAGGTAGTAATTTCCTTGATATTGGCTAAAGCAACATTCTTCTAGATATATCTCCTAGGGGAAGGAAAACATAAGCAAAAATAAACTATTGGAACTACATCTAAATAAAAAGCTATTGCAAAGTGAAGGAAACCATCAATAAAATGAAAATGCAATCTACTGGATGGGGGAAGATATTTGCAAATGATATATCTGGTAAGGAGTTAATACCAAACTAGATAAAGGACTTACACAACTCAAAAATATAAATAAATGAAGAACTCACACAACTCAATATCAAAACAAACAATCGATTAGAAAATGGGCAGAAGACCTAAATAGACATTTTTCCAGAGAAGACATAGGGATGCCCAACATATATGTGAGAAAACGCTCAACATCACTATCATCAGAGAAATACAAATCAAAACCACAGTGAGATATCAACACACACCAGTCAGGATGGCTAGTATCAAGGATACAGGAAATAACAAGTGTTGGCAAGGATGGGGAGAAAAGGGAACCCTCATGCACCATTAGTGGAAATGTAAGTTGATATAGCCAATATGGAAAATACTATGAAGGTTTCACAAAAAATTAAAAATAGAACTACCAAATGATCCAGTAATTCCACTACTGGGTATTTATCCAAAGAATATGAAAACACTAATTCGAAAAGATGTCTGTGCCCTTGTGTTTATTGAGGCATTATTTACCATATCTTTCTCTCTTTATTTTTTTTCTTTCTCTCTTTAAATCTCAGAATATTTTGAAATTTATTTTTTGCATTGTATAGATTAGACACATTAATTAGGCTAAATATTTCATTCAAGATCTTATAGTTCATAAATGGTGTCACCAAGACAGGAGCTCAAATCAATTAATTGTAAAGCAAATACTCTTACCCACTAATTTATATTTTTTAGTTCAAGATTAAATAAATAAGAAAAGAAATAAATGAGAAACATTTACTCAACCAATGATATTTTTACAGCTGCCTTATAAGTGTTCCAGGAGATTTATCATTTGAAGTAAAGTTTGATTGAATATACATTCCTATATCAAAGAAATGTTAAGTAAATTTTCAGGATTTATTACCATGAGCCTTCTTCAACTCATTCTTCGCATGCTAACTGAGGTCACCTATCTTGAGGTGTTGTCTCATTTTAATACACGTCTGAATGTACTGGAAAGCATTTAGAGGACACAACAATAATTATTCAAATGACAAATAGAAAGGAAATCCTCAAGTACACATTCAGGGGAAAGTAGGCAATTAAATGCAAGTACAGATGGGAAGATGGCATTTTCACAGTAAGTCCAAATTAGGTAAAGAGTTTATCTGGAATCTAAATTGTTTACAAGTGCCTTTCCACAAGTTAGTGACAGGAATCAGACTTTGATGTTCTGTTCAAAAGCCTTTTACCTGAATTTTGGACAATCTTAGTTTTGATGTGGTCTATTTGATTTGCTTCTTTGTTGCTCTTAGCATAATTTACTCGGTGTTTTTTTGTAAAGTCTCTCTTATTGATGATCCTAAAATCTCTAGAATTTTAGAGCTAAATCTTAGTAGCAATCTAAGTCCAATCTTATCATTACAAGAGAGGAATTTGCAATCAAGATAGATTAGGACTGACCCAAATATTTTTCCTTCAAAATATGAGAGGCTTTCTTCTATGGGCTTCTTTAGGGAAAAAAACTAGCCAGTTTGATTATTAACCTATTTCAGATAATATGCTTGAATTGTTTAAAATAAATGCTACTATTATGTTCCCAAAGATTGTACTTCTATTATTAAATTTAATATTATTTTCTTCTTTTTAATTTGAGCTATTTAAATAAATCACATGTTCTCTTTATTCTCATTCTTAAATGACAAATATCTATACAAATCAGTTAACTGCCTAAACATAGGGTACAGGATTCCTTTTAGCCTCTCTCACTGGATCACTCAGTAATAAAACTTCCAATCCTCTAATCTTTAGAAATCTTTGAAATCTCAACATTAAAGAGTTTTTCATTGTGTTGCTCTGCTGGAATAATAGATATCCTCTGCTGCCTTCTCCTTCTGGCTAGTTGTATACAAGGAGCATAATTTAACCTCAGCATTTTGAAGCGTCTGAGATTTTCTGAAGGTCAGAGAAAGTACATACAAGGCTACACCTACAACTTGTAATGTATATTGTAAAAATTTCTCAATACCCTATAACTTTGCCATCAATATTTGCCTTAAATTTGATTCAGAGCAGTTTCTAAATAGGGCTGTCACTATTCAATAGGAATTGCACATAAATGAGAGATCTAGCCTTCTTCACCCATTTTGTGCATACATAAGCTAAAATTATGTCATAACCTACATATGAATGATTTTAAAAAGCTAAAAGAACAATTGTTTGTTTGTTTTTTAACCAGGATTCAGCTCAAAAACTCAATAGCATCAGTGAAAGCCAAGAATGTATTAGAAGGCATTCCATAAACATTTGTTTGAATTGCAGAATCTTTACTCAGTCTTGTTTTTTCTTTCTTTCTTTTTATTCCTCTTATCTAAACCACTGAGATCTAGCCTAGTATAAGCTAATTCACAAGCATTCTACATTCTGAAGTTTCTAAAGTGCATAGATTTAGAGAAAAACAATTAATTGCATCTTCCAGGCTGCTAGAAATACATGCTTTTCAGGCTGATTTAGAAGCCATTAAAGCCAGAGTAGGAGGGTTCCCACAAACAGTGATTGGAATTTATTTTCAGGAAGAAATCCAGAGTCACAGCAGAAATGACATAAATTAAAAGCATACCCTTGAAGAGGAGGAGTTCCTCGGGGAGCCAAAGAAAAATAGTATGCTTTTCTTATTAGGAGTTTTGTTAGCAGTCTATTAAGAACAGGGTGGTAGTTAATTATAGGTACACACAAAGAAACTAGATGCAGCTTAAATGTAGTGAATATGGGCATTTTAAAAATAATTTACTAATTATATTTTATATACTATAATGATTGTTATTAAACTTATATCAAGTGCTGGTCATTAAAGTGAGAATAAATTTCCCTAAGTCAATAAAAATATCTCTGAATAAGAAACAAGCCAAAAAAGTGAATTATTGAATGATATTTTTATTTCATTTCTGTCTCTTTCTTGGCTAAATGCCCTAGTTTCAAAGTCTTATTTCTTGCTTTCCACTGTGCCCATAGTATTTCTACCTTCCTCCTCATGGTACTTAGCTCTGTGATGTCCTGTATCCTAGAGTGAACACACTGTATGCCTACTATAGTACGTATTGATTTTTATCTAGGCCTTGCTGTGGCCTGCAAGCAAAATGGGTATAGTTATTTCCATAATGTGTGCTTAGTCCTTCTTAGCTCAGACATATTTTCTTAACGAAATGTCATATTAAGATAATCTACTGGAGTGCTGTTAGAGAGAGGGATTGTAAACTATCGCTTTGCCTTAATTTTCCTGAAACAGCAATGAATAAGCCAGATGAGCATGCTTTCAAAAAGTTTAGATCAGCTAGAGTCCTGGTTATGGCAAGGGATTTAGTAAATCTGCATATGCCATTATTTCAGCTGCTTGGAAAGAGAGAGATTGATTTGAATTTTATTTTCTATTGAAACACCCATCATCTAGTTATTTTGGAATCATATAAATATATTATTCTCAATGGATTATTATTTGCCTTAAATTTTAATTAATGTTTATTTGCAAAGAGGGCTTTATTTTTCCCCTGTATTCAAAATTCAAATGGGACTATATAAATAGAGCAGAAAACAAAACTTCCCAGATCAAAAACAGCAGCTTATCTCCAAAATTCACTTTTTACTTCCCCATTTGGTCTGAATTTTTGTCCATTCTCATTCTTTATAGACCCTTAAATTCTTGACTTTTTGGGGCTCCCATGTCTAACACAAATCTGTCTTATTTTTTATTAACTGGTTGAACTTCTCTATGTTCCATGTAAACGTATTTCTGTGGCCCACTTTGGCTTTGCATTTCATAAATTTGTAGTCAGAATAACTGATATCAGCCACTAACTCAGGACTTCAAACTAAAAGAACCAGCTTTGCAATCTGCCAGGTTCTAGGGAAGAAATAAATACATCCTCATATTATTTCCTTGACAACTTATAATTTTACTTTGGAGAGTCATATTATCAGAAGAGTTATTTTAATTCTTAATAAAGACTACTGTTTTATAACTATCAAGAATTGGTGCACATAGGGTAATATAATTAAAATTAAGTAAATATAATAAATATTAAAAAGTATGACCTGGAATATAGCAGTATCTGACAGATTATCCATATACTAAGGAGGATTCTGATATTAATAATTAGTATTTTTGTGTACTTAACCTGGCCAGGTACTGTTCCTCTGGCCTTACTTATATTAACTAAATGATTCTTACAATAACCTTATGAGATCAGAACTATCATCTCAGTTTTTTTTATATATTTTTTAAGATTTTATTTATTTATTAATTCATGAGAGACAGAGAGAGAGCGAGAGAGCGAGAGAGAAGCAGAGACACAGGCAGAGAGAGAAGCAGGCTCAATGCAGGGAGCCCGATGTGGGACTCCATCCGGGGACTCCAGGATCAGGCCCTGGGTGGAAGGCAGGTGCTAAACTGCTGAGCCACCCAGGGATCCCCTATCATCTCAGTTTTAATCAGAGAACTGACAAAGTTTTACCCAAGCCCAGTTAGTGAGTGATTAAGGTGGGGTTAAAACTCAGGCAATAGGACTCCAGATCTCAGAAGACTTAACCAAAATGCAGGTCTGAGGACTAAATTAGAAGAAATATTGCTATAGAAATAACTTCTCATCTCTCTTCTTCGTTAGGTTATATTCTCAAATATGAAAAAATGTACTAAGCATTTTACTAGACACTGGAACAAGAAAGGTAGCTATGCAAACCTGATGATTTTTTTTAACTTAAAGTTTAGTGAAGAAAATAAGGCTAAAATTAATTTTACAAATATTGAAAATGTTTGATATCTACTTCTAAGGAGATGCAGAGAGAGTTGAGAGAGTAATGAAAGTTAATTTAAAGCAATTTAGAAGAGTGATCAGATAAGCAACCCTAAAGACTGGGCTCAAATATTATAAATAATAGAGGTGGTCTGGTAAGGTGGGAAAGCAAGAAGATGACAGTGAATGGGGAGGGGTTTGAAAATTCTTCCAGGCAGAAACAATTGCATGCATAAAAGCCCCAAGACCAGGGAGAGTGCCATGGTTTTGGTGGAACTACAGAGGAAGTCTGGCCCCCATGGTGTGTAAAACTCTGTAGACATGTTAAAGACCTTGGGTTGTCTTCAAAGAGCAATTGGAAGCTACTAAAGGGTTTTCAGCAATAAGTACTTTATTTACTCTAGCTGCACAGTGGAGGATAGAATGAAAGGGTACACTCATAGAATCTAAGACAACTGTCAATACTAATTATACTGATTTAGATAAGTGTCTTTCTGGTGCATCTGCATTTATAGTAAAGGGAAATACAATTGTTTTCTAACTGTTTATAAAAACTTTTAACATTGTAGATAATCTCTAGGACCACATATGGAAAGTCTAATTTTCCTTGGCTTTTGAGACACAGTGTTTAAAAACATGGATTTGTAGTCTAATGCCAAATCCTGAACTCTACCATTCGCAGGTTATATAACCTTGGGCAAGCTATTAACATGGGAAGGGAGAGTAGTGTGAAGGGAGGCAAAAAAACTACTAAAAAGGTCCTTATCACATAAAGGAGACACATTCGCTCAAAAAAGCGTAGCAGTATGACATTAATATGTTGTTTGCTTTAAAGAAAAACAAATAGCTTCAGTAAAAGCATTCAATTCTACTTAATTTATTATTCAGACAGGAGTTTGTTTGAGACATATCAAGTAAGGTTAAAATTGGCCTACAAGGATATAAACATCAGTTCACAAGAAATTTCCTTTTGTGGAATAGCTCATTCCTCAAAAAAATGAAACATGACTTTACATCCATTCTGTGGTATGAAAACATTCAATGAGTTAGTACATATATATTATGTGTTATGTGTAATTCACTAGATTTGTCACTTCATAACCATGTGTATTCTTGGTGTATTCTTGGTTCTCTAAGTTCTATGTCTTAGAATCTCTAAGCTGATTTTAATTATATTTGAATTCATGGGTAAAGTATTTCTTAATGGGTTTATGATGGAGATAAGTTTATGCTTCTAAGCAAGATATTTATGGCTTTGCAAATAACCACGATAAAGATATCTTGCTAGAAATATATCCAGTGTAAAGGAAAGAAAACAATTCTATTCTTGCTTCAACTAAATCTGATCTAATTCTACTACTAAAAATGCTATCAGCCATGTATATTGATACATTTTTTAGCAGTAGAGAAAGTTCCTGTGGCTAATATTTGATTGAAAAGGATGTTGCAGCTGTTAGGGGGAAAAAAAGGAAAGAGAAAGACGTGAGATGCTTGTTCCTCAGGCTAATTTGCTGCCTCTAACCTTGTATTTGTTGACCTCACCTTTTGTCCACATCTTCCCCTCACCACAAGTATGCACTCATAAATTTCAGTTCCCAACCTTATTACATTTGAGATTGTAAAATGCCGGAAGCTATGCTGCTAAAAGTGCTGCCTCTCAAACAATTTTCTGCAATGATATTAACCTTGAATGCAAGAGATGTAAGTGATGGACAGTTTACAACACAAATAAGTTATAGTCTATTTAGTCTAAACCCTTCATTTAAAGGAAAATGACTAGATTTGGAGGTCAGGGGAACTCTATAATCACATTGATATTCTTGGCCCCGTGGTGACTCTAGTTAACTACCACAACAAAAACAACAAAACCACTGTGATTTTAGATGTCCTCACTTAAGAAGTGTCTGTTAACATATTTTTTAAGTTGATCTAGTTTGATTACTAATTTCAGATGACTCAATAGAGCAAAGTCCATGAACATGATGATTCACACTAGGTAAATATGAGAGATGTGTGTGTGTGTGCGTGTGTGTGTGTATATATATATATATTCATTGTTCATTGAATATATATATATATTCATTGTTCTATATACATTGACTAATTCAAGTTTGGTTCAATTAAATCCCACTGTTTTAATAATTATGAATAATACCTAAAGCCATCGGAAATAAATATATTGTAGTTTTAATACCTTCGTGAAGGTGTGATTTTTTAAAAGTAATCTCTATGCCCAATATGGGGCACCAACTCACAACCCTGAGATTAAGAGTTTCATGCTCTATAGTCTGAGCTAGCCAGGTGCACCAAAAGCTGTGAATTTTATTTTTATTTTTATTTTTTTTTTTTATTTTTTTTTTTAAAAGCTGTGAATTTTAATATCGTGCTGTTATATCTCAAAAATTTGGAGGTCAACCAGTTCTGTCCCAATATTTATAAAATCTAGTAATTTTCTAAATCCATAAAATTCATTTTGAAGATGAAATTTATAAAATGTGTTTAGTGTTAAACTTTTGGATATATTATATAATATAACATAATATTATATAAATACCTGTATCACAGAATATAACTTGCTTAGTTTCTTCCCATGAGGGTTGGTACCAAGACTGTCACTCTCTAGCTGTCAGATGTGTTGGCTGCTAATGGCTAACGACTGTACCCTCTACATGGGAATTGGCCTCCATCAAAGGGATTGACTGCCTTCCTCAAGGCTGTGCACCCTCACAAGAGAAGCTTGTATTCAGTGACTGGCTGGCTTGGGAGTACATATGATCAAGACTTTCATCACAATGCAGGACAACTAAATGTCATTTTAGCTTTAGAGCTTGTATGGAATTGACAGGGATCTTTGTTTACTACATTGCAATTCAATTTTTCTCTCTAATACTGTATGACTCACTCAAGTGTTGTACTCTAGAGTACTCTTCAATAAACTTCATACTTACCACTCTGAATCTCAGAGAGTTTTCCCAAAATCTATCCTAAGAAAGATATTAAAAGTAGTCCAAGAAACAGGCTTTGAAATGTGATTTTGGACCAGGATCAACCCCTAGGCAGGTGGCAATTAGGACCTCATAGATAGTGTTAGGTCTTGCAATGCCATAACAGAACAATCATTAAATAAAACTTTCACTGGTAATGGGACGGTATTAGATGTTATGGGAAGGATATGCACTATCCCTGGCTGCTGCAATAGTCCATTTTGGAAGTTCTCAGAAAGTGGAGATTATAAGGACAATAGGATTAAATATGGTGTTGAAGACATTAATTTGCAACAACAAAGGCAAATACAATGAAGGACATTGGAAAAAAGGAAAAAAAAAAAACCCTAGAGGATGTTTAATGGAAATTTTAGGGCAAGGTTTGAAAGCCATAAGGTCTCCTCAGCAACATATAATCTCTTTCCTTTAGCCAGAAAGTAGAAGGCTACTTTTAGTAGAAAGATCAGTCCTGAAACTTAGAGGATTGCAGCAGCCTAGAGTGTCATCTATAAGGAGGAGGACCTTAATTGGATGGAAGAGGGATCCTGAGGAATAGAATTGGTGACATCTGGGTTGGATATCTCTAATGCTTAGAAATCTCAGATCTTCCTGAACTCTAAAAGCCTGCCGTGTCATGTTCCTCCTTCTCAACTAATGCTCCCACAGTGTTTGAAGGTGACATAGAAGAAGCCCCTTTCTTATGAAATAACATCAGCTCACCCCTCAGGATGTACTCTCATCCCCCCTCCTAATCACCAACTGATAAGTACAGTCAAGTTACAACCTAACCCAGCTACAAAAGTAGCTGCTAAGGAAGGAAATGGAGTATGTCCCAAGATAGCTGCAGAATCTAGGCACCGTGTACAGATAGACAATGGGAGAGTACATATGGAACTGGGTTCTGAAGGGCAGGAATATGGAAATGGGCAGCATATGAAGTTGGATAGGAATATTTATAGGCATCCACTTTCAACCTGACAAGAATCCCAGGAGATGGTACCCACACACTACACTAGTAGCTTAGCTCAGTGGTTGCTGTATAGTTTCCATCAGGGGTGGTCTGAAATGTAATGAGTGAAAGATTTCACTTTATGCGGTGCACTGGGATGCATTTTGTGTGGAAAATAAATAGTACAAGTTTATAATATAAATTCATGCGGGATCTCTGGGTGGCTCAGTGGTTTAGTGCCGCCTTTAGCCCAGGGCCTGATCCTGGAGACCTGGGATGGAGTCCCATGTCGGGCTCCCTGCATGGAGCCTGCTTCTCCCTCTGCCTGTGTCTCTGCCTCCCTCTCCCTCTCTCTCTCTCTCTCTCTCTCTATGTCTGTCTCTCATTAATAAATAAATAAAATCTTAAAAAAAATTCATGGACAGTGGTAAGTAGCTGGTCTCTGATGGAGAAAGACTGGTGCAAGAAGATCTAGGGAAGAAGCATGTGGATACACTTATGATTGCAGACAAATTGAGAGCTTTGTACCACCTGTTAATGCCTTCCTGTGAACATCTACAATGCTAAAAAAGCAAGTACTCATAACGGTTTAGACATTTGTTATCAAACAGCTTCAGTCTCAAGCTCTCCCAGAACTGATACAATGAGAGCATGAACAGAGTAGCTTTTGGAGCAGTGGTGAAGAACACACATCACTAGCATGGAACACCAGCATGGGTTGCCACTCAATTCAATGATCAGTACATGGTCTGCATCTCCAAAATTTCAAATAGAATAGTCTAGGAGCTTAGGGGTGAAAGTTGGAGCATCCCTGTGTATTAGTTATTGTTATGACAAAATACCATAAACCTAGAGCCTTAAAGCAACACAAATATTTTATCTTATAGTTCTGTGGGTCAGAATTCTGGAATGGATCTTGCCAAGCTAAAATTAGATGTTGATAAACTGTGTTCCTTTCTGGATGATCTGGGGACACTCACTTCCCTTACTTATTTAGGGGAATAGCAGAAGACCATGGGGCACAAAATCATATCTATAACATATGGCTTACCGAATGACTCACTTTGTATTTTCTGTCCTTGCAATTCTGGTCTCTGTGGATTCAGATATCTGGGGGTGTGAGTGTGGGGAAGTATCACCAGAGGACCCAGCAAGATTACCATAATGTTCTAAATTAATATATTGTTTCAGACTCCCATGAAATGGACCAAAAAAAGGAACCACCATCCTGGCAGGAGTAATTGGCCTTAATTATCAAAACTCAGTAAAGATGTTGAGTCACAGTAAAGTTATGGGGAATGTTCGGCACCTAGGTACTTATTGGGGTACATTCTTCTGCTTCCTTCCCAATATTTATAGTATACGTGGATAAGTAAAGCAGCCATAGGCTGAGAATGTCATTGGCTTGTACCCTTGAGGGATGAGGAAGTGGGTCACCCCACCCCCAGCGGATAGTGGAGCAGAGGCATGATGAGTATCAGTTGCAGTTGTGAAACTGGCTGTAGCAGTGGAGCCTACATATCATCTACTAGCATTCTTATTATAGATTTCTACACACACACACACACACACACACCAAACAATTCTAGAGGAGCTGTTCCTAATGAGATGAACCTATCAAGTAGAAAAACAGAATCTAAACAGTGTAATTATGGTAGACTCTTAGTATGTGCTGTGGTACACTAACCAGATGCACTCACTTTTCTGCAAGGCTGATTATGGTATTATCTCATGAGACTTGCCCTCAGATAAAGGGACCTGACTTACCCAAAGTTATCCTCCCTCCTTGGGAGGCTATCATCCAAATCCAGTGATGGTTCAACCAGAGGTACAAATAAATGTTCAGTCACATTACCTCATTTGAGAACATCTCTTAGGAGCTATCCACCTTCAGAGTTCCTCATAGGATTGATAAGGGCTTTTATAGTGATTGAATCATTCTTTAAATGTCCAATTCTAGTTCCTCTTACAGGTGTTTTGCTCATGGCTACTACCCCAAAAACTTCTTACATGTAAATATCCAATTCAGAGTGTGATTTCTGAGAAACATCTCCTAAGACATCTTGTTTGCTCATTGAAATGCTTTCCTTGTAGATGTTCTTCAAATATGGACTTTGGAAAAAAAATTGATTTATTTGCTTTGAGATGGTACTTTTGAAAATGATCTAAGTGAGTTATTTTAACATTAATAAACTTTGTAAGCCAAGTCAAGGAAACACAATGGATATCAAAATATCATGCTTTAAAAAAATTTCCATTGGCCATAGATTTTGGCAATGCATGTTTCATAGTGTTATTAAAAATGATTTTCATGTGACTTCTCCTTTGAAACAGGTGGGATTATCTACAGCAGCAGAATCATCCTTAATAAACTCTCATTCTCATTCCATTTATTAATATAATTACTAAAGAAACAGAACAGCCAGTTGAAAAATAAGTGTTGGAAATGTGCTATGTAAAAATAATAACAATTTAAAAATGGGAAAATAGAATATGACTGGAACCACACTAGAAAACTCACAAGAGGATTCCCACTTGTTCTAAGTGCAGCAATTAGTAAACAGGGTAGTCAGATAATTTAATCAGATACAGTGATGGTACTTGGCTATGAGGACCTTACTAAAAGACATTTTTCTTAAGTTCCTAGAACATTCCTGATATGTCTGCATGTTCCTCAAGTAATATCACAGTTTCTTATACAGACTGTGCTTTGACCACTTGAATCTGTGTGACCTAGGAAAAGTCATCTAGTATTAGTTCTGCAATGCATTGAAATAAATAAAAGGGATAGAATTCTTGAGAAGATAAAATTTAACTTGTAAAATTTTTATTTTAGTTCATTACACAGGGTAACCAATGAATAATTTTTGCTGTAATTACTATTTTTTTAAGTTTAAACCATTTCTTCAATAAATTGGTCAGTATATAAAACTCATGATATTTGGCCAGTAAAAATTATATCTTGTTTTTGTTTGATTCTTACTATATGTCAGGCTTCCAATCATCTTTTCTGTATTATATCATTTAACTTTCACAACAATCATATGGGGGTAGGCTCTACTATTTATATCATTATTTCTATTCTTTTGTAGATAAGCAAATAACAACACAGAGGCCAAAAGTTATTTCCCAATATGCATACAATGAGTAGGTAGCCAAATTTAGGATTTGAATCTAAGCTGTAAAATGTTATGCTCTGGGTGTCTAGTCTATACTGCCTCCTATGATATTGAATTAGAGTTACAGGTAAAGATTAGAGTTAGGAAGAGCCATCTGCTTGGAGAGCTGATTTAATAACCAAGATACTCAGATCAGGTTTCTGCCTATTCTGGCCATTTAAGGGTGCTGTCTTGGAAACAGATTCTCCAGCCCCAGTCCAGTCATTAGATGAATGTAGACTCAGCTGAATGAAATCTCATGAAAGGCCCAAGACAGACTCATCCATGCAAGCTGCTCCCAAAATCTTGAGCCATAGAAACTGAGATAATAAATATTTATCACTTAAACTTCTAAATTTGGAAATATTCTGTTATATAGAAATAAATAACAAACATAGACAAGTTACTAATAATCTCTGAACTATGAAATAAAATTAGCCAGCTAAAATGTTGGAAGAGGGATGTTTTTCAAGAGCTATGTAAGCAACAGCAACAATAACACAAAAGACATGTTTTTTCAATTGCTGCATCTAAGTTACCTATATCCTTTTTATGTTAAAGTTGGAAATATGAAAATCTTCAGGTTCTTATTTCTCTTCTTGTCCTCTCATATTTGCCTCTCTCTATATATATTACTTATTATCTATTGATTTGGAAGTGCAGATAATTAGCCAGGGACACAGATATAATCACCATAAAGCCTTACATATCTTGAAGAGAGAAAACCATATTTTTAGAACCATGTATTTAGAAAACTACCTTGTCATAGACAATGATGTGTAGAATTTGCCACTAGTGTCTGCCGAAAACCAATAGAGAGTATGCATTACTCAAAACCAACTACTGCAACAATACTGGAAAAATAGTGGAAAAGTTCAGTTCTACTTTAGACGTTGTGGACATTATTACCTTCATATATAGATGAAAACGTCTGAAGTAAAATCATGTTTATGATGTAAACCCACTATGAAATTAGAAAATTTGTTATGAATAAGAAAAGCTTCATTTACCTTTTCAAGTTCACCTTTTGTGAACAGGGCTCCAAAACACAGTTTAAATTATTAGGAAGATTTGTAGGTATATTGATACAGTTTGTATTAAAATATAAGTAACTTGCTTTTATATGATTATTAATTCTAAATAATTGATAATATGCATTTTAGCATATTTTCAGTAAAATGAGATAAGCCATTTTCTCCAATATTTAATGTGCAAGAAATGACCACTGGCCTTCTGTAAGATGAACCACAGTAGATATACATAGATCCATCTGGAGGTAGAGATGGCATTATACAAAACAAGGGGCAAAGAAATAAGTGGGAAGCAACCTGTGTTCTAGTCCTTCTAACGACAATCAGACTCACTGTGAACACTGATCCTTCAGTTACTATTGTGCCTGACTAATAATAAAGTGGTAATAAGAATCAAGGAAATGATATTCCTGTATTGACATAAAATTACAAAGCTAAGCCCTTATTTACTTCTTTCATTTTTAAGTAGTTATATATAGGAACTCAATGAAGCTAAATATAGGAATTCAAGTGAAATAAAAAATAAATGGAATGAAACTACAATACCTAATGGTATAAAAAAGAAAGGGAAAGGAAATAAAGGGGAAAAAAGAAATCTATTTCACCTGTTCAGTGAGAAACTACTTTGACAAAAAGGCACTGAGTTGAATACTACTAAGTGCCAGGCATTGTATTTAATGTTGAATATCCAAAGATAAATAACATATGTTCCATGCAACTGCTTGTCTAATATGGAAGGAGGTGTGTAAAAAATTGTAAAACAATGTGATGAAATATAAAACAGAACTACGTTGTAGGTGAAATTGTAGGAATAAAAACCTTGATTTGAATAAGTCAGGAAAGATTTCACAAGGCAAGGATACTTAGGCAGTCCCTTCAAGAATCATTTAAAAAAATCACAGGTAAAGAAAATGAGACAGAATCAGGTAAAATGAGAACATGTAAAACAACATGGATATGTAGAAAAGAATGAGATATTTGGAGGCTAAAATTTATGGAAAGTAGTGGACATTCCATGTTTAGTTCAATTACTAGCAATATTATTTGAAATAGCTCCATCTGTGAAAGCTTGGTAAAGGCCTTCAGCAAACAAGTTCATTTCTTTTGTTTTTCTTTTAAAAGTAAGTAATAATTTTATAGGCCTGAGAGAAGGTAATTAAAGTCAGTGAAGAAATTAAAAATGAGAAAACATTAGGGTAGTAAGAGTCTTTCCCCAAGAAGCCAGAGGCCTGGAAACAAAGAAAGAAAATGCATTAGCTTTAATTACACTGTGGACTTTGTCCCTAATGGATTTCCTTCCTAATTTACACTGAATAAAACAACTGTTATATTTGGTTAGTACTGTGTGTGTGTGTGTGTGTATGTTTGCGTGTGTGTGTGTGTGACAGAGACAGAGAGGGAGAGAACTCATACACAGATGAATCAGTACTGCTCTACAGAGATTACATGCATCTGATAAATGAATGCTTGAATCTCCATTTTCTTAGTCAAATTTTTGAAGAACCATCCAATTTATATGGAAGAGGTATTTCTTTTTTTTAAAGATTTTATTTACTTATTCATGAAAGACACAGAGACAGAGAGGCAGAGAGACACAGAGGGAGAAGCAGGCTCCCCGTGGGGAGCCTGATGCAGGACTCCATCCCAGGACCCCGGGTTCTTCCTGAGCCAAAGGCAGATGCTCAACCACTGAGCTACCCAGGTGCCCCTGGAAGAGGTATTTCATAAGAATGTTCCATGTTAAAGAATCTTATTACTTTCTATTTCTTAATAGATTTAACATGAAAGCATGCTGACTGCTGGTGCTTTTAATCTATTATTAATTAGAATTCCTTCCTCCACTAAAATGTAAAAATCTTCAAATAGTCTAATGTTTACCTCATCTCCATCCAGTTGTGAATATATTTATGTCTACTCATAGATGAGACTATTTGACCTTCTGCTAACCCATTTACTATCAGGATTGTTCAGTTCCCTCCTCATCATGCTTCTATATTCTTCCCTGGTCCCTTCAAGATCCTCCCTCAAGGTTCTCCCCATGTTCACAGAACCATTACTGGAAATTATGGTTTCTTTCTTCTGATTTATCAAGTGTATTTATATAAGAGTTCCTTGCTCACTTTCTATCTTCTAAATAACAATACAGAAAATGAAATTCTCCACATTTTCAAAAATTTTCTGTGATTTATTTTCTCATTTTATAGTTTTGGGATTTTCACAGAACAGATATGAGTACTGCTCACTTTTCAGATGAAAAAGTACTGATACAGAGATGTTAAATGACATCACCTCCTTTACCCAGATAAAAAGTGCAATAGTTAAGATTCAATACCTACTCTAGGTGAAATGTACTTCAAATCTTCCCTGCATCTGGAAGCAACTAGGAAATTCTAAAGTTGTTAAGCTTTATTTCTTACTTTGTATTCAATTCTAATCAACCTGCATCTCTATCCAGTAATGTTAGCCTGCCCTTCTTAAAATTGATTTTCCCTTTATCTACTTCTTTCCCTATTATTTCTATACCTTATGTTTAATCTCTCATTTTTACTCTTGTTGAATAACAGTCATATTTATTATGAAAGTGTGGATCACAAGAAACACTTCTTCTAAAGATACAGAGAGGCATATCTTTTCAGAAAACAAAAACCAAAGGAAACAGCAGCAGCAATACTAAATCGGCATATTAATCTCCTAAGAAATAATTTGAGCCCATTCCATTATTACACTAATCAAAGAGACAGGAAACTGTTCTGCAGAAACTTCTGGAAAGATAGTTTTCACCGGAATGATAGATGACTCCACTAACGAAAAAAAAAGTCTAGAAGCATGTCCATTGGTAGACATTCTAACAGGTGTGAGGTGATAACTCATTATAGTTTTGATTTGCATTTCCCTATTTGAGTAATGTTGAGCTCCTTTTCACATATCCATCGGCCAGGCCTGTGTCTTCTTTGGAAAAATATCTATCCAGATCCTTTCCCATTATTAATGGAGTTATTTTTATTGTTTGCTATTGAGTTATATGAGTTCTTTATATATTTTGAACATTAACTAGATATGGAGTAGATGGCTTGCAAATATTTTTGCAACTCAAAAATAAACCTTTGTATATACAGTCAATTAATATTTGTCAAGGGAGGCAAGAACACTCAATAGATAAAGGGAAGTCTCTTCAATAAATGGGATGAATGAAAAGAATGAAATTGGGCCCAGATTTTCAGCACTCACAAAAGTTAAGTCAAAATGAATTAAAGACTTAAATGTAAGACCTGAAACTGTAAAACTCCCAGAAGAAAACATTGGGGAAAGTGGCTTGACATTATCTTGGCAACATTTTTTTTTTTAGATGACATCAAAATCACAAAAACAAAAGCAGAAATAAACAAGGGACTACATCAAATGAAAAGCTTCTGCACAGCAGAAAAAAAACAATCAAAATGAGAAGGCAACTAAGGAATGGGAGAAAATATTTGGAATTTTTTTAAAGATTTTATTTATTCATTTGAGCGAGAGATCCAAAGAGACAAAGCATAAGAGGGGAGGAAGGGAAGAGGTAGAAAGAGAAGCAGGCTCTCTGATGAGCAGGAAACCCAGCACAGGGGCTCAATCTCAGGACCTAGCGATCATGACCTGAGCCAAAGGCAGATGCTTAACTAACTGAGCTAGTAGGGACCCCTAAGATTATTATTTTGGGAATTTAGAATCAAATATCTACAAATGTGATAAATTCTTTCTCAGATGAGTATTTTTCAGTAATATATTTTTTTACAAATGTTAACAGAAAATTATTGGGTTATTCTATATTTATATTGTTATCCCAAACTCTAACTTATTTCTAGATACTTTGGTTGAATATAAGGTGTACAAACACAAGATTCTATTTGGAATTTGATTCAATTTAAATCTTAGTACTTCAGTTATCTATTTAACTTCTCCAGGACTCAGTTTCTGCATCTTTTGTAAAATAGAGATACTAATGTTGCCCACTTTATAAAGTGAGAATTAAGTAATATTAATTAATGTAAATTGCTCAAAACTGCCTGATACACACATGTAAGTAACAGATGTTAATGATTAATTTCTATTACTAAAATTATTTGTAGCCAAAACAAACCTATATTTATATTTGTTTACATCAGTGTTTGCAATTTTCTTCTTAAAGGACCAGTGTAAATATTTTAGACTTTGGGTGTAATATGGTCTCTCTCTAGCAACTACATAACTCTACTTTGTGGCAGGAAAACATTCATACATAACATATAAATGAGTGTGTATGTACATGTTCCAATACAATTTTATTGGCACAAACAGGCAGTAATCAGATTTGGGGTGCACACTATAGATTGCCAGCCCTGGTTTCTATGCTGGAGAACAATACAATGATTCATGACTTAACAGAAATCACTTACTGCATCCTGAAAAGTGTTAATTCTTCAGTGAACATTTAAAAGTCCCAAGAAGGTATTTCTTCCCCACAATTCTCCATGTAGTTTAAATTTGTCTTAAATTCCAAGTCAATGTTTATAGTTTTCTCAGCAAAGGATAAAGGTCAGCACAAGGAGAAAATTAATTTTTGTTAAAAAATTAAACAATATCACAAAGCAGTTTGTCCACCGTATATTCAGTGCATATTAAAAACGTTTATAACATTCCTTAGGATTACTAAACACATGAGAAATTAGCACAGAACAACAATAAAAAAAGTAAATTAAAAAAAAAAGTAAATTATCCTACTTCAGTGACTTATATTATCGTCCCTTGTGTGCAAATGGAACTTTTTTACTCAGACAGGTCAGAGGAAAGTAAAATTATGAAATGAAAAAGAAAGGAAGGAGGAAATTTACACCCTCTCACATAGGTAGAGATCATAATATTATACTGAAAAACTTGTTTAGGTACACTAAATATAAGCCTTTAGCCTGGCAGATGCCTCAAAATTTACTAAAATATAAAACCATAACAAAATACTAAGTGGTGATTTGTCAAGACACTTGAAGATTTTTTTTATACTTGAGGATTTGTAATAGAAGGTCTGGAGGATCAACTTAACAGAGGATTTTGCTGACATGAAAACTGATGATTCTTAATATAAAAATATGAATGTTTCAAATAGGAATAGCAAGATTGCACCAGCTGCTTGCAGATATGAATACATCTGTCATGAGTTTATTTGATAAATATTATGTATCCTCTGAGTTTGAACCAGTGGACTTTAATTTTACTTTCATTTCTATTGTACAATTTTAACTTATCTCTAATCTATATTATACAATCTAGTAGTAACATCTCCATACATACCAAATAAATCTTGACTACTTGACATTCATCCAGCTATGTGCACATACAACCTATCTCTCCTTCTCCCCCCCCACTCAGACACATGCACACATACACACAGGCAATGGAATAAAATGGCTTTATATCACACAGAAATTGTCTCTAGGAATTAGAGTATTACTGTACTCTAAGCAGACTAATCTGTTTAATAGAATTTCAATAGAGTGGCAAATGCTCCTTTTCCATAAGAAGTAATATTTCTTTTCTTTTTTTAAAGAAAAAGTTGTCTTTTATGAACAAGGCCTTTTAGTGTTAGTATTCATGAACCAACCAGGTACAATAAGCACAGAGCACTATACAAGGCCCAAACGACATATCAGAGTTTCTGAACAAGATTCTTCCTCCAATTATTTTGAACATTAAACATTTACAAAAGAGTTGGAGATGTGATCAAACTATTTATTATTCATTCATGAAATATGTAATTGATTTTAAGGTGAGAAATTTCCGTTCAAATAGCTTTTGGAAAAAAAAAACAAAAAAAAACAAATAGCTTTTGGAATATTCACTCTTCGACGAAGTGATATTATGTCTTCTACAATGCCTTGAATATTATCCAGATAATTAACATATTAAACATGCCTTATGAGCATTATATGAAATTGAAGTGAAACTTTTGAATGTATTCCCTAATTCACTTGAAATTTAATGATATAATGCATTGGGAAGTACTTTGCAAAACATTATCTTTATGTCTCATCTCTGCCTTTTTCTTGTTGTAGCATTCTGGCTCAAGGTGGGTTACTATGGCCATGATGATAGAAATTTTTTAAAGATAGGTTGCAGGTGGAATTTTTAAAAGAAAATAAATTCTATTTACTTTTTTTAAAAGATTTTATTTATTCATTAAAGACACACAGAGAGAGGTAGAGACATAGACCGAGGGAGAAGCAGGCTCCCTGTGGGGAGCCCGATGTAGGACTCGATCCCAGGACCCCAGGATCACATCCTGAGTGAAAGGCAGACACTCAACCACTGAGCCACCCAGGTGCCTCAACCAATTCTATTTTAAAGGGTTTAGATTTCAACTAACTTAATGGAAATTCAGTACAGTATTTTCAAATTGATAAAGGACCAGAAAGGATACAACTTTAGAATGATTTGTCTGGCATTAGTGTGGAAAAAGACCAGAGGACAGAAGGCAGCGATGAATGGACTATATCAGCAATCTGAGTGAAAATTTTAGTTTGGATGGAATAAAAATATTTAAGGATAACAAGTATGTATTTAAGGATAACAAGAAGCTAGACTTACCAGGAGGTAGTCTGTTGAGGACTAGGGCTTCAAGCAGCAGGTTAGGATGGAGTGGGGAGGTGGCTTCAGATGTTAGGTAGATTAGGATAGGGCAAAACATCTGAATGTAATAGAATGGGCAACAGCAAATATGGAGATCCAGCTAAAGACTAACTTGAATTTGTGCAGTAAATCAAGAGGGGACTTAGGCAGGCACAGTGCAACAAGATAAGGATGAAGTTAGGGTCCATTGTGGAATCTTAAACACTAAGATAAGGCCATAAGACCCAAGGCATAAATCACATTTATGGTTGCAGCAAGTGGTTTAATTAATACATTCTATGCTAATTAACAAAATTGATTGGGTGTCTATGTGCTTGGTCAAGTTACACACAGGTGTATATATAAGAAATGATACAGAGGCACCTGGGTGGTTCAGTTGGTTAAGCATCCAACTCACGATTTCAGCTCAGGTCATTATCTCACAGTCATGGGATTGATTCTCATGATGTTGGGCTCAGTGCTCAGTGGGGGGACTGCTTGAGATTCTCTCTCTCCTCTTTCTCCCCCTCTGCTCCAACCCCTTGTTCCCCACTTGCATGCATAGGTGTAGCAACTTTGGAAATAGCCTGGTAGTTCTTCAAAAGGTTAAACTTAAATAGGCCTTATGATTCAGTGAACATTTTTCTTTTGTATATATCTAAGAGTAATTAAAACATTTTTCCACATAAAATCTTGAGCACAAATATTCAGAGCATCATTAGTCCTAATAGCCAAAAAGTAAAAAGAGCCTCAATGTCCATGAACCGATGAATAGATACATAAAATGCAATATTATCCAAACCATGGACTATTGTTAAGCAATAAAAAGTAATAAAGTACTTATATTTGCTACAATCTGGATAAACCCTGAAAACATCCCACAAAATAAAAGAAGCCAGTAAGTAAATAACATACACTTCATAATTCCATTTATATGAAATGTCCAGAACTGACAAATATATAGAGACAGAAGATTTATTCATGATTTTCTAGAACTGGGTTAGGGAGGATTGGGAAGAAATGGAGAGTGACTGCTAGTGGTCACAGGGTTTTTCTCTGGTATGTTGAAATTGTTCTAAAATTGATTGTTGTGATGGTCATACAAGTCTGTGAGTATAGTAAAATATCCACTGAATTGTATACTTTGTGTGAGCTGTTTAGTGAATTATATGTCAATAAAATTGGTAAAAATAATCAACAGTAACCTATGTACTATACTATTGTATTGCTCTTAGAATGGACACTAAATCTGAACAAACTGGATTTTAAAGATATAAAAAATTCTCCATTTTTCTTTAGAAAGTATTACTTATTATAGTGATATTGGTCTGTTAAAGTACTCTTTATACCAAATTATCCTAATAAAATATTTCCCCTGAGACCCATATATATATATTGGTAAGCTGCAAAAGGGGATTATGACTAAAAATTCATATAGGGAAAAAAAGAGGAAACACGGCTTGAATAACTATCCTTATCCCTGACTTTCTTATGTTCAAAGGTACAAAAACACTGGCTCTCAGGACAGAAACTGGCCCTGGAGCTCCAGAGAGGGGAAGGGAATACATTATGAAACATGCCTGACTAAACAGAACAAAGCTGGCTGTGTTATGCCTAGCTGGATTTCAGTGATAACAATAGTGATAATTAATTACATGTGCAGTGTTCAGTGCTTTCCTTCCTGACAAGAGAACAGCAACATTATTATACCTTACAGAGAGAAATAAAGGCCAAGAAAGCTCACCCTTGAATCACCTCTGTAACACATCATGTGTAGTCTGTGCTCTTTGTAATAAGGCAGACCAGAATAGGGCAAGGATTCAACATAGAACAAATGTACACATAAACAAACTATAGAATACATTCAAATATATTTTAAAAAATAGACACAATCTTATATCCCTGATAATTATCTCTTTTCTAGGAAGGCTGTGTTGTGTTATTTAGATATGTATTTTCTCCTTAATTCTGGGAGATTTTGTAAACTAGAAATGGCATTGTTGCATATCCTTAGGCCATTGAAAGATTAAAATATTTAATAGATGATATAAAACTAAAATAATTTTATACTAGAATACTTGGAATTAAATTCCTTAGACCTTAACATTCTGATTAGCAAAATAATTATATATTACTTAAAACATAGTGAGAAATGAAATTTACAAATTGTAGCTTTGAAGTTTTTAATAGTCATTATTATTATCAAAGGCTCTCTTCTTTCTATGATGAACATAATGTAGTTCTAAATGTAAGTGCAATAGGTTAAAGCCAATAATTCTGATTTTGTATCCTTGTTCTGTCATTTACCTTTTTCACCAAGTTATGGCACCTCTGAGTTTTGGTTATTAATTTGGATATCATGTTGTAGTATCTAATTTATAAGGTTATCCTGAGGATCAAAAACATATTTCAAGTTTGAAATACTGCGATTTTGCATAAACTAGGAGGTATTATTTTCATTGGCATGAAAAAGCAAGGTTGGAAAGTAAGATACTAATGACAAATTGACTAAATTAAATGTAAGTATTCTTTAAAAGATTATATTGATAAGAACATTACTGTAGCCCTGTTAGATGCTAATGATGACATTCACCCTAGGATTTGGCAAGGGCCAGTATGCTAATAAGTAAATATCAAGTTGTTTATTTTTGGCACCTGTGTTTCTCTCTTATTACTTTCTATTCCTGAGACAGTACAACTGAAGGAAATCATTCAAGGATGTCAGCTGTACTCTTACTGCTCACCTAAGCCAGATGTTATTCTGGCCCATCTGTTCATGCTTTCTCTGCCACAATATGAAAAACAACTGGGGACTGTGAGGTGACACAGTAATTAACCTTGCAAATGACATTAGTATCACAAGTGAAACCAACACTTGGTTTTGTGACTTTTGTCAATTAGCAGCAATTAATCTTGGTTGTTTTGCATAATCTCCCTGTAATATTTTCTTCTTCTTCTTTTTTTTTTTTTTTTTTTTTAGATTTTTCTTTGTATTATAATGAGCTTTGCAAATACTATTCTTCAAATTTGGAACAATTCTTTATATTCCCTTATGAATTGTTGATTTGCTTAAAAAGACATGATGGCTACTCAGGATCCAATAAATAATATTTTAAGATAGTTCATTTTTGGTAACAATATATTAATTTGAGTCCTTTAGAAAAACCTATTTTAAAAAACTCTTTAGAAAGAGCCTGGAATAATACTTAAGGGAAAAGATTTAAGTTAAAGAAGTAAAAAAAAATATAACTAAATGAAGACCCAAAGTGATTTAAGAACATATTAAACACAGAAGAAGAGAAAATTAATGAATAAGAATTAGTAAATTTGAATATGAATCAGAGAAATTGTATGTTTGAAAATTCATAAAATAAAAATATAAAAGATGAAAAGAAGTATTTCAGTTAAACCTCAAAAATAAGAAAAAGAAAGGAAAAACAAAAATATGTTTAAAATACTAGGGAATTTTCTGATCAGGAGATCCATATCAAGAGAAACATTAAAAGTTGTTCTTCAGACTGAATAAGATATCTCAGATACAGAAAACAGGATTTTCTTTTAAAAATTAAGAAATACATGTAAAAATGTGAAGGCATCAAGGTAAATATAGGGCAATATTGATGGTCTTTTTTAATTTATTTTTATTTTTTTTAATAAATTTATTTTTTATTGGTGTTCAATTTACCAACATACAGAATAACACGCAGTGCTCATCCCGTCAATTACCCCCCTCCGTGCCTGTCACCCCTCCTTCCCCACCCCCCACCCTCCTCCCCTTCCACCATCCCTAGTTCGTTTCCCAGAGTTAGGAGTCTTTATGTTCTGTCTCCCTTTCTGATATTTCCCACACATTTCTTGTCCCTTCCCTTATATTCCCTTTGACTATTATTTATATTCCCCAAATGAATGAGAACATATAATGTTTGTCCTTCTCTGATTGACTTACTTCACTCAGCATAATACCCTCCAGTTCCATCCACGTTGAAGCAAATGGTGGGTATTTGTCATTTCTAATGGCTGAGTAATATTCCATTGTATACATAAACCACATCTTCTTTATCCATTCATCTTCTGATGGACACCGAGGCTCCTTCCACAGTTTGGCTATTGTGGACACTGCTGCTATAAACATCAGGGTGCAGGTGTCCCGGCGTTTCATTGCATCTGTATCTTTAGGGTAAATCCTCAACAGTGCAATTGCTGGGTCACAGGGCAGGTCTATTTTTAACTCTTTGAGGAACCACACAGTCTTCCAGAGTGGCTGCACCAGTTCACATTCCCACCAACAGTGTAAGAGGGTTCCCTTTCCTCCACATCCTCTCCAACATTTGTGGTTTCCTGCCTTGTTAATTTTCCCCATTCTCACTGGTGTGAGGTGGTATCTCATTGTGGTTTTGATTTGTATTTCCCTGATGGCAAGTGATGCAGACCATTTTCTCATGTGCATGTTGGCCATGTCTATGTCTTCCTCTGCGAGATTTCTCTTCATGTCTTTTGCCCATTTCATGATTGGATTGTTTGTTTCTTTGCTGTTGAGTTTAATACGTTCTTTATAGATCTCGGATACTAGCCCTTTATCTGATACATCATTTGCAAATATCTTCTCCCATTCTGTAGGTTGTCTTTGAGTTTTGTTGACTGTATCCTTTGCTGTGCAAAAGCTTCTTATCTTGATGAAGTCCCAATAGTTCATTTTTGCTTTTGTTTCTTTTGCCTTCGTGGATGTATCTTGCAAGAAGTTACTATGGCCGAGTTCAAAAAGGGTGTTGCCTGTGTTCTCCTCTAGGATTTTGATGGAATCTTGTCTCACATTTAGATCTTTCATCCATTTTGAGTTTATCTTTGTGTATGGTGAAAGAGAGTGGTCTAGTTTCATTCTTCTGCATGTGGATGTCCAATTTTCCCAGAACCATTTATTGAAGAGACTGTCTTTCTTCCAATGGATAGTCTTTCCTCCTTTATCGAATATTAGTTGGCCATAAAGTTGAGGGTCGACTTCTGGGTTCTCTATTCTGTTCCATTGATCTATGTGTCTGTTTTTGTGCCAGTACCACACTGTCTTGATGACCCCAGCTTTGTAGTACAACCTGAAATCTGGCATTGTGATGCCCCCAGATATGGTTTCCTTTTTAAAAATTCCTCTGGCTATTCGGGGTCTTCTCTGATTCCACACAAATCTTAAAATAATGTGTTCTAACTCTCTGAAGAAAGTCCATGGTATTTTGATAGGGATTGCATTAAACGTGTAAATTGCCCTGGGTAACATTGACATGTTCACAATATTAATTCTGCCAATCCATGAGCATGGAATATTTTTCCATCGCTTTGTGTCTTCCTCAATTTCTTTCAGAACTGTTCTATAGTTTTTTAGGGTATAGATCCTTTACCTCTTTGGTTAGGTTTATTCCTAGGTATCTTATGCTTTTGGGTGCAATTGTAAATGGGATTGACTCCTTAATTTCTCTTTCTTTAGTCTCATTGTTAGTGTATAGAAATGCCATTCATTACTGGGCATTGATTTTGTATCCTGCCACGCTACCAAATTGCTGTATGAGTTCTAGCAATCTTGGGGTGGAATCTTTTGGGTTTTCTATGTAGAGTATCATGTCATCTGCAAAGAGGGAGAGTTTGACTTCTTCTTTGCCAATTTGAATGCCTTTAATGTTTTTTGTTGTCTTAAGGATAAAAATATTAATTGTTCTAAGTAAAAGCAAAGGCAATAATATAGTATATAGTAAAATGTAGATTACAAGAGAACAAAATATGGGAGGAGGAAATGTAAAATACTATTGTAAGATAATTACATGTTTATAACAGTATTTTATTTCCATGCAGAATTATATAACCTAAAGATGAACATTTTAATTCCTAGAGCAACCAATGAAAATGAACAAAATGAGGCATAACCAAAAAGGGAAGGGTAGGGGATAAAATGAATTCCTAACACTACAAAATTAACCAAAATGAAATTAGGAAAAATGTTTAGAGGACAAAATACTTAATACGAAATAGAACTTTAAACTGAAACATATCAATAAATATACTAAAAATAAATTAAATAAAAACTCCATTTAAAAGCTAGGTAATCGTAGTTGTACAGAAAAGCAAGCCACTATTTACACTCTTTTGATAAATAAATTCTACATAAGAATGTAAAAATAAGTGTGTAAAAAAAGGGTATAGTTGCAAAACCTAAATATAAAATAGAGTGGCTACATTAATGTCAGAAACAGTAGACTTCACCATAAAGAATTTTGAAGAGAAAAAAAAAAAAGAATTTTTTTTTTTTTGGCTAAAAAAAAAGAATTTTGAAGAGAGAAAAGGAAATATTATAGAATTGTAAATATTAAAAAATTTATGATACTAATATGTATTATGTATGAGCACCTAAAATTGCATTTAAATATATGAATTAAAAATTGAAAAAAAAATTGACTGAGCTAAAGAGAATAGGCAAAAGGAGATTTTAATATTTCTCTTCCAGCAACTGATAAATAAGAGAACAAAAACATCAAGAAAAAATGTCGAGTATTTGAATATAATTATCAAACAATTTTCTACTGATAATTGTACTTTTTAGAACATTTTACAAAAATTATTTTCAAGTACACATGGAACCTTTCCCAAAACAGACCAGATGCTGGACCATAAAACTAGTGGCACTAAAAAACAAATAATTAAATTCTTACAAAGCACGAGGGTCTGACCACAATGGTATTAAACTAGAGAACAATAAAAGTAAGAATCTAGAAAACTATAAGTATTTTGAAATTAAACAAGACAAATTTAAATAAACCACAGCTGGAAGGTAAAAATTAATAGGGGTTATAAAATATTTTGAATTACATTATAATTAAAATATGAAAATGTATGATGCAACAAAAATTGTTCTTAGATTTAATTTTAAAGTTTTTTTTTAAGCTTTTACTTATTTACATAGGAGAGACACAGCGAGAAGGCAGAGACATAGGCAGAGGGAGAGGCAGGTTCCATGCAGAGAGCCTGATGTGGGACTCGATCCTGGAACTCAAGTATCATGCCCTGAGCCAAAAGCAGATGCTCAACCGCTGAGCCACCCAGGCATCCCTAATTTTAAAGTTTTTAATGTATATATTAGAAAACTAGATCTGTGATAAATAATCCAAACTTTCACCTTAGGGATCTAAAAAATAAAGAGCAAACTAAACACAAGGTAAGAAGAAAGGATATAATAATGATTAGATTGAAAATCAATGAGTAGAAAACAGAAAAAATCAATTAAATCAAAATCTGATTCTTTGAAAACTTATAATTCCTTATCTAGACTGACTTAAGGAAAGAAGATAAAAAAAAAAAACAGATCAATGGTTGGGCAACCTATTGTACACAAGGATGGCAAATTTCTTTTAAAAAATATTGATTGAAAGAAGTTAGATATAAAAGGAATATATATTATGATTCCAACTATAGCTTTAAAAATTAAAATTATTATTTTAAGAATGCATACTTAAGTGATAAATTTATAAAGAAATCCAATTAAGAATAGTTGTTATCTTTGTGGAAAGGAATAAAGAGTGACTAAAGTATGGAATGAGGGTCACATCAAGGGATTCAATAATGCTCTATTGTTGTTTTGGGTTATGATCACATGGATATTCACTTTTTGAAAAATCACTGGGCCATACATTTAAAAAACATTTCTTATCTATATATACAGATTTCATAATAATAAAAACATGATTTTAAAAGAAAGTCTATAGTTCTTATTAGACAAATACAAGTGGTCTTCCACGATAAATACTTTAAATAGGCTCTATAGCTGAAAAACCAATAACTGTTGTGTACATATTGACTCCAAATCATCAATCTCTTCCACCTAGCCACATTTAAAATAAAACCTGTAGTTGGAATGTGAACAAACATATGACATTTGATCAAAGTTAAGTTGTGTGTTTTTGTGCATGTATTTGGAACCAGTCTTGGTTCAATATTCTTTTCTAAACTAATGACTGTAGACAATTTGACCATTAAGAGAATACTTTAATGAATGGATTTGAACCTAAATGTAATCATTTACAAGTATTAACTGTAGTGAGACCCTTACATGTGTGTGTTGGTATGTGTATATGAATAAATTATTGTCAGAAACCCAACAAAGTCTAAAGAGCTAAAGACTGCTTCTTACTGGAAGTGCAGTGTTACTGGAGGATAATTTAGAACAAACGAATAAAAAAAAAAAATAACTGGGGATCCCTGAGTGGCTCCGCGGGGTTAGCATCTGCCTTCTGCCCAGGGCATGATCCTGGAGTCCCAAGATCGGGTCCCACGTCAGGCTCCCTGCATGCAGCCTGCTTCTCCCTCTGCCTCTGTCTCTGCCTCTCTCGCTCTCTCTCTGTGTCTCTCCTGAATAAATATATTTTTAAAAAATCTTTTTTTTTTAAAGTAACTGTTTACATTAAGGATAAATATGACCAATATTGCTGGAAATGCCTGAATGTTAGCTGAGTGCTTAGCTATCAGAATATAGAAAGCAAGCCAAATTAAGCGAATAAATCTATTGAATAGTATACATCCTAACGTCTAGTACCTTCCACATACTGAGTGTCAGACACTATTCTTGGTGTTGAATGTTCACTATTATACAAAATTAAAATTTCACGAGAGAATTTGTAATCTTCCTTTAGATACAAGTTAACAAAGACTCAGAGGAAAGTTACCAAATCCATAATTCACATAAACTAAGAGTCAGAACTGAAATTTAAATTTAAGTCTGGGGCAGCCCGGGTGGCTCAGTGGTTTAGTGCTGCCTTCAGGCCAGGGCCTGATCCTGGAGACCCAGGATCGGGTCCCACATCAGGCTCCCTGCATGGAGCCTGCTTCTCCCTCTGCCTGTGTCTCTGCCTCTCTCTCTCTCTGTGTGTGCGTCTCTCATGAATAAATAAATAAAATCTTAAAAAAATAAATTTAAGTCTATATCCAAAGGCTTATTACTATCTATCTCACCTTTATCATTATTTTCCACAGTATTTTTTTCATCTATATCTATATATAGTTGAGGCATTTTCACCCTTTGGATTGACAGATATTTTGCAATATAAAATGGAAATCCACAGCAACCTCCAAGGTCCCAACATGCACTTAATTTCTTCTTCCATAAATATCTTGAATAAGGAAAAACACATTTCTCCTCCTCTTGAATAACCAGTGGAATAATTTATATCTGCACATCTATACTAGAACAGTCTGAGGTTCTTATTATTTTTCTAGGGATGACTTGATAATACTTCACTTGTATACTCAAACCAACAGAGATTCATGGAGCTCTGTATCCATTCTAGCATCTTCTATTTTTAACAATTTAATTTCCAGTTGGGTAAATCACTCTTATTCCTCAACAAGACAAAAGAAAAGAGAATTTGTTCAAAAAGCTCACAGCGTCCGTTGTGGTTTATAAAGACACTGCAGAATATAACACCTTTAATGGAGAAAAATGTAACTTAATTCACTATGAACCTCTTCCTTGTGAAAGAAGAACTTGAATAGGAATAGTCTGTTGTTTTCGTCTACTTTTTAAAAAAAATAATTTTTGATAAAATTTCAGAAATACGCATCCAGCTGGACAACGTGGAGTTTGCAACAAGTTTTATTTTATAGTTATCTGAAAAATGCAATAACTATAATGACAGAAAATTCTCTAATTCATTTCCTTATTCCTTCACTTTAGTAAAGACTCAGTCTTCTTTAAGGGTATTGAAAAAATAGCTTATTTAAACTGGATTACACCTTTATTGGTCATCTTTGAGAATATAATATAATTTATCTAGTCTCCAATGATGGGAATGGCTTTCTTAGGCTCTATTTGGTTACCTAACCTTTCTCTCCTAAAAATAGCTCTTGGCTATCTTTCACATCATAGATCTTAGCTGGGAGGCAGTCTTGGAAAGGCTTTATACATTGCTCCCTAACTTGGTCATGGCCATTTGCATCAAAAGAAAGAAAACTGGACCCAAAGACACCCAGTTATGGACTCCATTAAGCAATCAAAGAAAAGGGTTATGTGAGAGTTTTGCCTCACAAATCTGATTCCCTATCTTGGTGAACTTGAATAATAGATAAACTACATACCATCAAATGGAGAAACAAAAGCACTCAGAAACAAGGGAAGATGGAATTGACAGATGAGTCACATTATTGGTCACATATTATAGTTGGAAGAATAAGATAAAAGCACCTCTGAAAGTTTTAAGAACTGAAATTTCAGTCAAATCATCAGTTACTGTTAAGTTACCAGAGCATTTGATTTGTCCAAAAGATATATTAAAGCTTCATAAATTCTCTTCTCACAAGCAGATATAGAATGTCATATTATGTTTAGTGAGATGAAGGGAAGTGAAGAGCAAAATTATGAAGAATGTGTAACTGGAGAGTTGGGGATTGGGCTACTTTTGATACGATAGCTAAGGAAGCCTCTCTGCAGAGATGATTTTTGAGATTGCATTGATAGGAAACACTGAGATATATGCTGGCAGAGGGAAGAAACATATAAGGCTTTAGGATTTGAGTTTGGAATATGCAAGGGACAATAAAAGAGAGCAATATGTCTGGAGAGTGGTGCTCAAAGGAGACAGTATTAAAGAAAGTTGAAATGGTGAGCAGAAGTTAGATAATACTGACCTCAGAAATCCATGCTAACATGAACTTGGCCACAAACTTCTTGCAAGATACATCCATGAAGGCAAGAGAAACAAAGGCAAAAATGAACTATTGGGACTTCATCAAGATAAGAAGCTTTTGCACAGCAAATATACAGTCAACAAAACTAAAAGACAACCTACAGAATGGGAGAAGATATTGCAAATGACATATCAGATAAAGGGCTAGTTTCCAAGATCTATAAAGAACTTATTAAACTCAGCAGCAAAGAAACAAACAATCCAATCATGAAATGGGCAAAAAACATGAAGAGAAATCTCACAGAGGAAGACATAGACATGGGCAACAAGCACATGAGAAAATGTTCCGCATCACTTGCCATCAGGGAAATACAAATCAAAACCACAATGAGATACCACCTCACACCAGTGAGAATGGGGAAAATTAACAAGGCAGGAAACCACAAATGTTGGAGAGGATGTGGAGGAAAGGGAACCCTCTTACACTGTTGGTGGGAATGTGAACTGGTGCAGCCACTCTGGAAGATTGTGTGGTTCCTCAAAGAGTTAAAAATAGACCTGCCCTGTGACCCAGCAATTGCACTGCTGGGGATTTACCCTAAAGATACAGATGCAATGAAACGCCGGGACACCTGCACCCCAATGTTTCTAGCAGCAATGTCCACAAAAGCCAAACTGTGGAAGGATCCTCGGTGTTCATCGAAAGATGAATGGATAAAGAAGATGTGGTTTATGTATACAATGGAATATTACTCAGCCATTAGAAACGATAAATACCCACCATTTGCTTCGACGTGGATGGAACTGGAGGGTATTATGCTGAGTGAAATAAGTCAATCGGAGAAGGACAAACATTATATGGTCTCATTCATTTGGAGAATATAAAAAATAGTGAAAGGGAATAAAGGGGAAAGGAGAAAAAAATGAATGGGAAATATCAGAAAGGGAGACAGAACATGAGAGAATCGTAACTCTGGGAAACAAACTAAGGGGGGTGGAAGGGGAGGTGGGCGGTGGGTGGGGGTGACTGGGTGACGGGCACTGAGGGGGGCACTTGATGGGATGAGCACTGGGTGTTATTGTTGGCAAATTTGTTGGCAAATTGAATACCAATAAAAAATAAATTTATATAAAAAGAAATCCATGCTAACAGGTTTCTATTTTATTTTAAGAACAATGAGAAGCCACTGAAAGATTTAGGGAAAAAAAGGTAGCAAAAACAGGTCTAGTTTCATTTATATGCTTAAAGACTTTCCCCCTCTATTTATATAGCTTCATTTCTATACCTAAATTGACTATTTATAAACAAAATATACATAAAATAACAGTATGGCTCTGGCATTGTATTCTAATTTATTAGAGTATTGGTAAAACTTTTTGTTATAAGAGGCTTGGAAATAAGTCTGTTTTGGTTCTGGGAAAACTGTCTACAGAATCCAGAGCAGTAAAAACAGTTCTTAAATTCCACTGATCTATGCCCAATCTATACCGAAGTGCTGCCATGGATCACAATATTTCCCTGGTCATTTTCTTTCCAGGATTCTGCTTGTGACAAATTCTCATTGTATCTGTACATTTTCAAATTTTAGTTTTTAAGTTTTAATCATTGTATTTCTAATGCTCTAAGTATTTATATTGTCATTTACCTTCTTGTAAAATTGTGAAATTGTTAAAATCTGGATATGTGATTATGGTCTAACTCAAATGCTCTCTCCCACTGTCTTCTGCAAAATTCTGATGTTAAAAGCTTTAGAACTAAAATAAATCCAGAAATATACCATAAGAAAAATGCAATAAAAAGAAATATACTATGAACTCCAATCAAAAATTCCAGGGATTTTTGTAATAATATGGAAAAATCATTTTTAAAAGTCATCTAGACAAACGAAGAAAGCAAACTTGAAAAAATTGGCAAGAAGATTACATTATTCTAATGGGATTGACAGGATAATATATGCCCACAAGGATGAAAAAATAGTTGAATACCTGTCAGATTCATTGATGGAGAGAAATACTCTATTAGTTCACACAGCAAAAGAAGTCATAGGAAAAGAATAATACAAAATTTAACATTCATCCACAAATATTTATTGATCAACAGTTAAGTGTTGTTATCATTGCTTAGAATGCATCAATAAATAAGCTAGACAATGATCACTACCCTTATGGAAACTACGTTATGGAACAAATGGAGAGAGACAGATAAAATATTATTTTGTCTTTTACTGATGCCTTCTGGCTGAAACTTTCTCTGCTCCATATGCCCTAAATTGATCCGGGAGGACTGGGGAGGAGGTTCTTGGTCTATGCCCCACCTATATCCCTTCATCCCCCAGGGCCTGCAGCCTCTCAATCCCTGGACCCTTCTCTGCCCTTCTGACCCCAGCTCACCCTCTTTTTATTGCCCAATATACTAATTGTTTATATAGATGACTGAGAGGCCCTGCACCACACCTAGACTCCTGGTTCTTCTTTCCCTGGTTTCCTGTGCCTATGACCCACCCTGGAAAATTAACTCTATTTAGCAACACTTTATAGCAAAATCAGTACAAATAAAAATCCCTCAGTGGAAAAATACAGATATATATGTACATAATTATGTGAATTATATTGTATTTTTGTTTTTTTTATATTGTATTTTTGATGATGATGAGCGCTATAGGGAAAAAGAAAAGGGTAAGAGTGTCAGATGTATCACAATGCAGAGTAGTATAGATTAGACTTGAAAAAAAGAGGTTTGAGTTAGGAATTGACAAAATGTGTACTAAAAACAATATGCATAAAATCAAAAGGCAACTGGAATTCTAAAAAAAATTATCACAAATAAAAATGTTTCGTTAATACCATAAAATTATATAATTTTACTAGACAAGAGCTTTTGTAATATTTCATAATGTGTATTAGAATATACACATAAATAAAATAATGATGTTTTTAAACCTTAAAGCCTAACAAAATGGACATTCAATACTATGATATATTTTCTTATTGAATTTAGGACAATGCACATCACCATACTTTTTCTGGAAAACAAGTAATCAGTATATGCTAACATATATTTAAAATATCAATACTCTTTTACCAGTGATTTCATGTATAGAAGTTTATCCTAGAAAATAATCAGGCAGGTTGTCAAAGATTTATGTATACAGAGTTGTTGCAGTCTTAAGTAATAAAAGTAGAAATGTGGGAAAAAAAACAAATATCTAAAAGCAAATAAATATTAAAATATTTCTGGGGATATCCTATTATTCTAAACTTCTCCGTAATCAATCATCACCATATGGATTCCATACTACTACCACCTTTTCCCGTTGCCAGTATTTGATAACAAGTAATTATCTCCCAGATTTTCTTTTTGAATGTATTGTGCAAAAATCTTTCTGACCAATGCATTCTTAAGAGGGAGTAAGAGGAATCTTTACAAAAATTAAATCCCATATACATCCTTGTCTAAAATACGTAAGGGTTTTGTGTTACTTTTAGAATAAGGAGCAAGTCATTAATGTATCCAATAGTATCCTTAATATATCCTATATCCCTTTGGAGGTCTGAGACCTAACCTAGTATTCAAACTTCACTCATACCAGGTTTCCTCCTCCTGTTCTCAGTTCTGATCAGCCCTACCTTATTTCAGTTTCTTTAAAGTACCATGCAGGGGCATCTGGGTGGCTCAGTGGTTCATCATCTGCCTTTGTCTTAGGGTCCTGATCCTGGGGTCCTAGGATCGAGTCCCACATCAAGCTCCCTGCAGGGATTCTTCTTCTCCCTCTGTCTATGTCTCTGCCTCTCTCTCTCTCTGTCTCTTATGAATGAATAAATAAAATCTTTTAAAAAATTAATAAATAAATTACCATGCATACCCTTGTAACATGGCCTTTGCACATACTGCTCACTCTGCCAAACAGCAGGCACTTAAATATTTGACGGTTGAAAGTAAGCAAATTGATGTATGAGAAGTTAAAAGAATGAATAAAAAACAGAGTAATTTATAATGGAAAAAATACAGAGAATATACTCTCATATTTTAAACCATAGTCTCTGGGATAATATAACTGATTACTTAAAAGACTAGATTTAAAATGATGAGTAAATATTGTGGGAAATTATAAACATAATGAAATTGGTGAAACAATATGATACTCTATAGACACCACTTACCAGGTAATTTTTTAATTAAAAAAATAGGATTGAGGTATGAGACAAGGATTACACATACAGATGTTGGAGTTCTCTGCTCAGATGAGATTAAACTGTCAGCAGTTTAACTCAAGATGTCTTTTTTATGTACTGATTATGTTGAAAGCATTTTATTTGGTGATGAGAAAATAAAGCTGAAGAAGGCACATTTCCTAATATATTTTAGCCTTAATAAGGTTACATCATAGTAAAAGAATATTAGAATACATAAAATGAGTGCAGTGCATGAACAAAGAAATAAGGTCTCTGAAAATAGAAACGGTTATAAAAATAGGATCAGAAATACATATTTACTTTCCCAATTTAGGTACACTCAATTTACAGAAGTCTTGCTAAATGTAAGTAGTTTCCACCATATGGAAAAAACAAAAAACAAATATAAGGGTTGTGAATATATAGCTATAGCTCTTAACTTGTTTTGAAAAGTCAAAATGAAGTGATGGTGATTTGACTGTAGAATTTATGTATCTAGTCACTGGGGGGATTTCTTAAATGTAGATGACAAGGGTAAAATGAAAGCTAAGAAGTACCAAAGAAATTCTCTGTGCTTGATGTCAGAACACTTACTGATCCTTCTTGCCCAGATGAATATGTTGACACATTTCAGTGAGGTGTTAGAAGTCCAGGACTACAAATGAGGAAGAATGTGAAAGTTCTTTTAAGATTGATCTTTCCTTTAAGGCACAATCAATCTATCACATAGTTGACACCATTTTGTATTTTTGTGTCATTATCTGAAGCAATGATCTTATGAAAAACACACGGATCACTAGCCTAGTCAGTGAATGTGAACAGATTCACCAAAACTAGCTGAGTAACCTTGCACAGACCACTTAGCCTCTCTGTGCCTCAGTTAGCCAGCTGTGAAAAGCCGTTTCTATAAATGTCTTTGCAATTCATTCTGTCTCTACAAATCAATCTGGAATAGCACTTTAAAAAACGTAAATAATGAAATATGCAACATATAAAATGACTAAATATGAAAATATTATATCCTAAAAATTGAGAAAACCAAATAGATATTCTGCATAAGAAACTGGTTCCTCAAAAAGGTAAGAATAAGAATAAGAAAATCTAAAAGAAGAACAAGAGCTATTATTGTTAAAATAGTAAAAAAAACTAAATAAATATATATTCACTCATAAGTATAACCTATCATTTTTCCCATTTGATTGCATTTGTAAATCACATTCATTTTAAGCATGTTAAACCTCTCTCCAACACATTACCATTGTAGAAAAGAAATCAAACACTAAAAAGAAAAAAAAAGGAAAAAAAGAGGACCTGAATGAATAATGTTTCTTTAGACTAAGTCATTTATTTTTTAAAATATTTTATTTAATTATTTTAGAGACACTGAGAGAGAGGCAGAGGGGTGGATGGAGAGGGAGAGAAATCCAAACTGACTCTGCACTGAGCCTGATGTGAGGCTCAATCTCACAACCCTGAGATCATGACGTGAGCTAAAACCAAGAGTTCAATGCTTAATTAACTGATACAGCCATCCAGGTGTCCCTAGACCAAGTCATTTAAGTCATTCTTTATTAATATTCAGATTTAAAAATGTATTTCTTTACAGTTTATAAAATATACCCACATATATTACAAAAGACAAACCTGAGACTCATAGTAGTCAAATGACTCTTCTACTATCAACTAGTAAGTGGAAAAACATAAATATTGAGTTCACATTTTCTAATTACAAATCTAAATTTTCTCTTGAATAAAGATTTTCACTTAATATTTGTATTTCCTAGAGGAAGGAAGGAAGTTTTGTGGTTATTAATATAGTCAAGGATGTTTGTTTTGAAACAAATATATATCCACTGATGTAGTAAGTCAAATACAGAACTGTTAGCAACCACAGAAAGCTTTCATAAATTAATTCCATGTCCCATTAAGAGGAGCAGGACACTTAATCAAAGGCAGTGACCTTGGCATTTGCTTTACCACACATGCACAGACTGGTATCCTGTGCACTCTCCCCTCATCCTGCAAAATGCAGCCTGGATTACTATATGATATTTGACCAGATTATAACATAATGTAATAATGCAACATTCTATGATTTTATTAGCTGTATCTTGAAATAAGATTCAATGGGCATTGTTGGTAAGGCTTACTACATAAATTAATGAAGAGAAACAAATCATAAAGTATTGTGTGTGCCTTCACGAAAGTAGGTTTCCTGTGCCACATAGTCCCACCCTCCACCTTGATGAAGTCAAGAATGTTTAGTTTTGTAAGATACTGACAAAATGTATGATGCCACCTAAAAATGGCTGCCTAGAGCTGAAACACTGTTAAAATAGCTCTCTCTATATTTTAATCTAGTCAACACAAGAAAGGAAACAAATATCTTTGATAAGGGATTATAATATGAGAATCATCATTGATCTCTGAGTAAGTTATACACATCCCTGGAAACAATGGCAGTGACAATTAATCAATAGTTATTAGTTATGATTACTAGGGGATATTGTGCCAACAACTTGCTAAACAATCATATGTAACCACTGTATTTCTGTTTTAGGTGCTTCCTCATACTATGTGATCAAATGGAGATTTGGTAACTCACTAGACTTTTACAAATGTGCCATGTCATTAAGAGGAAACTGATATACTAAATATATGATCACCCTGAAAATTATTATACTCTATATATTTCAATATGAATTACTATCATTATTTCTTCCTTCTAGGAACTCAACACTATTATGAACGCAAAATGGTATAGCCACTTTATTTTTTTCTTTATTTTTATTTTTATTTTTATTTTTTTTTTTGGTATAGCCACTTTAGAAGATGGTTTTGCAGTATCTAAAAAAACTAAACATACTCACAAAAATAAATATACAATCCAACAATTGCATTCCTCGGTATTTACCCAAAGAAGCTGAAAACCTGTCCACACAAAAACCTGAACCTAGATGTTTCTAGCATCTTATACATAATTTTCAAAAATTGCCAGCAACGAAGATATCCTTCAGTAAGTGAATGGATAAACTGTGGGTGTTCCAGACAATGGAATATTATTCAGCACTTAAAACAAATGAACTACCAAGCCATGAAAAGACATGGAGAAACCTCAAGTGCATATTAATAAATGAAAGAGGCCAACCTGAAAAGACTATGTATTGTTTGACATTCTGGGAAAGGAAAAACTATAGAGACAACAAAAAGATCAGTGGTTGCCAGGGGGATGGGGATGGGACAAGAATAATAAGCACATAAGATTATTAGGACATAAAAATGTATGATTTTTAAATCATGAATATGTGTCACTGTGTATTCATCCAAATTCATAGAGTATATAGCACCAGGAGTGAAACTTAATGTAAACTACGGACTTTGGATAATTATGATGTGTCAATGTATGCTTTATTCGGGGGAAAAAAGTTCCATTTTGATGAGCAATCTTGATAATGGAGAGGTTATGCAGGTGTAGAGCAGGAGGTATGTGGGAAATATCTATACTTTCCTCTCAATTTTATTATAAACCTAAAATTGCTATAAATAATAAGGTCTTTTAAAAAATACATTAAATGAATGAAAACACCATTGCAACATATGATTTGGGCACATTCTAAAAGTTAATCTTTTAAATGATAGAAGGTATACAAACAATTCTAGATCTAACCACTAATAATACAAATTTTTATAAAAGTCAACTATAAGGGGCACCTGGATGGGTCAGTTGGTGAAGAGTCTGCCTTTGCTTAGGTCATGATCCCAGGGTTCTGGGATCAAGCCCCATGTCTGGCTTCCTGCTCATTAGGAAGTCTGCTTCTCCCTCTGCCCTATCACCTACTTGTGCTCTCTCTCTCTTTCATTCTTCAATCAATCAATCAATCAATCATCAATCAATCAGTCAACTATAAGATTTATGAAAAAATCAAAAAACATTATCAAGTTCTACATTGGAATCAGAAAAACATATTTTCTTCCTTTCTCCTTACTCACCAGTCACTGTTGTTGAAGTCTGGTCTTCTCAAAGTCAGCAAGGATTCCTGTTATTTCATAAGGAGTAGGAAGGAGTTAGAGGCTGAGACTCAGAGGTTACAAAGTTTGGCTGATGTAAATCTTCAAAGTCATTCTAATGTCCTGATCATCATTTTCTTAATTTATCTAGAATTTTCATCTCTGCTTTCTTATCCAAATATACCACTTGCTATTTAGAAATAAGATTTCCCCCCTCCTTCCTAATTCACTGTAAAATAGCCATAAATATGTAGGTTTTCTAATCTTTTAACCTCCAAGACTTTGGAAATTTTCTTAGAGCTTAGTAACAAGAGGGGAAAGTGAAATAATTGTGTTTTAAATGTGCAAAGATTCTCCTGCAAGGAAACTAGCAATACTGTATGCCTCTGGCATTTACTGGAGTGTAAATGGAGTTAAGCTACCCTCCTTACATGATCATGTTTAATTTTGAGCGTTCCTCAAGTGTATGGATTTCAAAAATATCAACAATTTAGAACTTTAATCCCTGAGTGAAATAAAGTGTAAAATGTCCTTTAATGATAAATCTTTGCCTAATACAAAACAGAACACTGAGTCATTCAAAAGAGTCCTTGTACTGCTTACTTCTTAAACTCCTATGAATTGTTATGATGAGCATCCTTTAGTCATAAATACACCATTCATTAAATTTGATAAATGAGCCCTCGCTGAACTGCTTTAGTAACATTTATTATTATTTCTGACATACATATAATTTTTAAATGGTCTTTGCATTTTAATGATGAGAAAATAAGTATTTTTTCAGTATATAGACTATTAAGAATGCTCTTTTGCATGTAGGAACTTCTAAATATTTTTCACATTTTCCAGAAAAATAGTACACCTTTTGACTTAAAGCAAATATTTGTTTTGTGGCCAATTAAATAAACAGTGGGAATATTATTTTCATTTAATGAATAGTGACATATTTAGATTCATATCTATCATTTTGTAACTGTTTTCTATTTTTTCTTTGTTTCTGTTTTCCCCTATTTTTCCATGACATGTTTTTTTTTATAATAAATTTATTTTATATTGGTGTTCAATTTACCAAAATACAGAATAACACCCAGTGCTCATCCCGTCACGTGCCCCCCTCAGTACCCGTCACCCATTCACCCCCAACCCCCGCCCTCCTCCCCTTCCACCACCCCTAGTTCGTTTCCCAGAGTTAGGAGACTTTATGTTCTGTCTCACTCTCTGATATTTCCCATACATTTCTTGTCCCTTACCTTATATTCCCTTTCACTATTATTTATGTTCTCCAAATGAATGAGACCATATAATGTTTGTCCTTCTCCGATTGACTTACTTCACTCAGCATAATACCCTCCACACGTTGAAGCAAATGGTGGGTATTTGTCATTTCTAATGGCTGAGTAATATTCCACTGTATACATAAACCACATCTTCTTTATCCATTCATCTTTCGATGGACACCGAGGCTCCTTCCACAGTTTGGCGATTGTGGACATTGCTGCTATAAACATCGGGGTGCAGGTGTCCCGGCGTTTCATTGCATCTGTATCTTTGGGGTAAATCCCCAGCAGTGCAATTGCTGGGTCATAGGGCAGATCTATTTTTAACTCTTTGAGGAACCTCCACACAGTTTTCCAGAGTGGCTGCACCAGTTCACATTCCCACCAACAGTGTAAGAGGGTTCCCCTGTCTCCACATCCTCTCCAACATTTGTGGTTTCCTGCCTTGTTAATTTTCCCCATTCTCACTGGTGTGAGGTGGTATCTCATTGGGGTTTTGATTTGTATTTCCCTGATGGCAAGTGGTGTGGAACATTTTCTCATGTGCATGTTGGCCATGTCTATGTCTTCCTCTGTGGGATTTCTGTTCATGTCTTTTGCCCATTTCCTGATTGGATTGTTTGTTTCTTTGGTGTTGAGTTTAATAAGTTCTTTTTAGATCTTGGAAACTAGCCCTTTATCTGATACGTCATTTGCAAATATCTTCTCCCATTCTGTAGGTTGTCTTTTAGTTTTGTTGACTCTATCCTTTGCTGTGCAAAAGCTTCTTATCTTGATGAAGTCCCAATAGTTCATTTTTCTTTTGTTTCTTTTGCCTTCGTGGATGTATCTTGCAAGAAGTTACTGTGGCCGAGTTCAAAAAGGGTGTTACCTATATTCTCCTCTAGGATTTTGATGGAATCTTGTCTCACAATTAGTTCTTTCATCCATTTTGAGTTTATCTTTGTGTATGGTGAAAGAGAGTGGTCTAGTTTCATTCTTCTGCATGTGGATGTCCAATTTTCCGAGCACCATTTATTGAAGAGACTGTCTTTCTTCCAGTGGATAGTCTTTCCTCCTTTATCGAATATTAGTTGACCATAAAGTTCAGGGTCCACTTCTGGGTTCTCTATTCTGTTCCATTGATCTATGTTTTTGTGCCAGTACCACACTGTCTTGATGACCACAGCTTTGTACTACAACCTGAAATCTGGCATTGTGATGCCCCCAGATATGGTTTTCTTTTTTAAAATTCCCCTGGCTATTCGGGGTCTTTTCTGATTCCACACATATCTTAAAATAATGTGTTCTAACTCTCTGAAGAAAGTCCATGGTATTTTGATAGGGATTGCATTAAACGTGTAAATTGCCCTAGGGTAACATTGACATGTTCACGATATTAATTCTGCCAATCCATGAGCATGGAATATTTTTCCATCTCTTTGTGTCTTCCTCAATTTCTTTCAGAAGTGTTCGATAGTTTTTAGGGTATAGATCCTTTATCTCTTTGGTTAGGTTTATTCCTAGGTATCTTATGCTTTTGGGTGCAATTGTAAATGGGATTAACTCCTTTATTTCTCTTTCTTCAGTCTCATTGTTAGTGTATAGAAATGCCACTGACTTCTGGGCATTGATTTTGTATCCTGCCATGCTACCAAATTGCTGTATGAGTTCTAGCAATCTTGGGTGGGGGCTTTTGGGTTTTCTATGTAGAGTATCATGTCATCAGCGAAGAGGGAGAGTTTGACTTCTTCTTTGCCAATTTGAATGCCTTTAATGTCTTTTTGTTATCTGATTGCTGAGGCTAGGACTTCCAGTACTATGTTGAATAGCAGTGGTGAGAGTGGACATCCCTGTCTTGTTCCTGATCTTAGGGGAAAGGCTCCCAGTGCTTCCCCATTGAGAATGATATTTGCTGTGGGCTTTTCGTAGATGGCTTTTAAGATGCTGAGGAATGTTCCCTCTATCCCTACACTCTGAAGAGTTTTGATCAGGAATGGATGTTGTATTTTGTCAAATGCTTTCTCTGCATCTAATGAGAGGATCCTATGGTTCTTGGTTTTTCTCTTGCTGATATCGTGAATCACATTGATTGTTTTACGAGTGTTGAACCAGCCTTGTGTCCCGGGGATAAATCCTACTTGGTCATGGTGAATAATTTTCTTAATGTACTGTGGATCCTATTGGCCAGTATCTTGTTGAGAATTTTTGCATCCATGTTCATCAGGGGTATTGGTCTGTGATTCTCCTTTTTGGTGGGGTCTTTGTCTGGTTTTGGAATTAAGGTGATGCTGGCCTCATAGAACGAATTTGGAAGTACTCCATCTCTTTCTATCTTTCCAGACAGCTTTACTAGAATAGGTATGGTTTCTTCTTTAAACGTTTGATAGAATTCCCCTGGGAAGCCATCTGGCCCTGGACTCTTGTGTCTTGGGAGGTTTTTGATGACTGCTTTAATTTCCTCCCTGGTTATTGGCCTGTTCAGGTTTTCTATTTCTTCCTGTTCCAGTTTTGGTACTTTGTGGCTTTCCAGGAATTGGTCCATTTCTTTTAGATTGCCTAATTTATTGCCGTATAGCTGTTCATAATATGTTTTTAAAATCGTTTGTATTTCCTTGGTGTGGGTTGTGATCTCTCCTTTTTCATTCATGATTTTATTAATATGAGTCTTCTCTCTCTTCTTTTTAATAAGGCTGGCTAATGGTTTATCTATCTTATTAATTCTTTCGAAGAACCAACTCATGGTTCTGTTGATCTGTTCCACAGTTCTTCTGGTCTCGATTTCATTGAGTTCTGCTCGAATCTTTATTAACTCCCTTCTTCTGCTGGGTGTAGGATTTATTTGCTGTTTTTTCTCTAGCTCCTTTATGTGTAAGGTTAGCTTTTGTAGTTGAGTTTTTTCCAGTTTTTGTATGGATGCTTGTATTGCAATGTATTTCCCCCTTAGGACTGCTTTTGCTGCAACCCAAAGATTTTGAACAGTTGTATCTTCATTCTCATTAGTTTCTATGAATCTTTTTAATTCTTCCTTAATTTCCTGGTTGACCCTTTCATCTTTGAGCAGGATGGTCCTTAACCTCCACGTGTTTGAAGTCCTTCCAAACTTCTTGTTGTGATTTAGTTCTAATTTCAAGGCATTACGGTCTGAGAATATGCAGGGGATGATCCCGATCTTTTGGTATCGGCTCAGACCCGATTTGTGACCCAGTATGTGCTCTATTCTGGAGAAAGTTCCATGTGCACTTGAGAAGAATGTGTATTCAGTTGAGTTTGGATGTAAAGTTCTGTAGATATCTGTGAAATCCATCTGGTCCAGTGTATCACTCAAAGCTCTCGTTTCTTTGGAGATGTTGTGCTTAGAAGACCTATCGAGTATAGAAAGAGCTGGATGGAAGTCACTAAGTATAAGTCTATTATTTTCTAAGTATTTCTTCACTTTGGTTATTAATTGATTTATATATCTGGCAGCTCCCACATTCGGGGCATATATATTGAGGATTGTTAAGTCCTCTTGTTGGATAGATCCTTTAAGTATGATGTAGTGTCTCTCTTCATCTCTCACTACAGCTTCGGGGTAAATTTTAGTTTATCTGATATAAGGATGGCTACCCCTGCTTTCTTTTGAGGACCATTCGAATGGTAAATGGTTCTCCAACCTTTTATTTTCAGGCTATAGGTGTCCTTCTGTCTAAAATGAGTCTCTTGTAGACAGCAAATAGACAGGTCCTTTTTTATCCAGTCTGAAACCCTGCGCCTTTTGATGGGGTCATTAAGCCCGTTCACGTTCAGAGTTACTATTGAAAGGTAGGAGTTTAGTGTCATCATGATATCTATTCAGTCCTTGTTTTTGTGGAATGTTCCACTGAACTTCTTCCTAAAGGGGAATTTTAAGAGTCCCCCTTAAAATTTCTTACAGAGCTGGTTTGGAGGTCACATATTCTTTCAGTTCTTGCCTGTCTTGGAAGCTCTTTATCTCTCCTTCCATTTTGAATGAGAACCTTGCTGGATAAAGTATTCTTGGTTGCATGTTCTTCTCATTTAGGACCCTGAATATATCCTGCCAGCCCTTTCTGGCCTGCCAGGTCTCTGTGGAGAGGTCTGCTGTTACTGTAATACTCCTCCCCATAAAAGTCAGGGATTTCTTGTCTCTTGCTGCTTTAAGGATCTTCTCTTTACCTTTGGAATTTGAAAGCTTAACTATTAAATGTCGAGGTGTTGAACGGTTTTTATTGATTTTAGGGGGGGATCTCTCTGAATTCAGGATCTGAATGCCTGTTTCTCTCCCCAGATTAGGAAAGTTTTCAGCTATGATTTGTTCAAATACATATTCTGGCCCTGTGGCCCTTTCGGCACCCTCGGGAACCCCAATTAAACATAGGTTTTTCTTCTTCAGGCTGTCGTTTATTTTCCTTCATCTATCTTCATGGTCTTTTAATTGTTTGTCTCTTTTTTCCTCAGTTTCCCTCTTTGCCATCAACTTGTCTTCTATGTCTCTTACTTGTTCTTCCACCTCGTTAACCCTCGTTGTTAAGACTTCTAGTTTGGATTGCATCTCATTCAATTGATTTTTAATTTCTTCCTGATTGGATCTAAATTCTGCAGTCATGAAGTCTCTTGAGTCCTTTATGCTTTTTTCTAGAGCCACCAGTAGCTGTATAATAGTGCTTCTGAATTGGCTTTCTGACATTGAATTGTAATCCAGATTTTGTAACTCTGTGGGGGAGAGGACTGTTTCTGATTCTTTATTTTGAGCTGAGGTTTTCCTTCTAGTCATTTTGTTCAGTGCAGAGTGGCCAAAAACAAGTTGTATTGGGAAAAGGAGAAAAAGAGAGGAGAGAAATTTTGGAAACAAAAGAGAAAAACAAAAAAGAAAAAAAAAGAGAAGAAAAAGAGAAAGAAAAAGAAAGAAAGGGAAAAAATGGTGGGGGAAGCAAACAGAAATCAAAAAGCAAAAAAAAAACAAAACAAAAACAAAACAAAACAAAACAAACAAAAACCAGGGGAACACGGGGGAGTATCTTCTGATTCTGTATACTTTAAGTCCCTTGACTTCCCCTGGAACTTGTCCGTCTAGTTGGTCTTCTGGGGGAGGGGCCTGTTGTGCTGATTTTCCGGTGTTAGCACCTGGGGGAGCTGCTCTGCCCCTGCCTGGTGCAGGGCTCAGTGGGGGTTGTTTACCCCGTGAGGCCCCAGGAGGAACAGCCCCAGTGGCGGGGCCAGCTCTGGAGCCCTGGAGTCAGCTCCCGCAGTAACTCCGGAGCTCTCCGTCTGCAGGGCCTGGAGGCTCTGGGGCGGGGCCGCTGATCTGCTCAGCTCGGGGCAGGAGCGTCCTTGCTGTCGTGGGCCCTCCCGGCCTCTGACTGTCCCCGGGGGGAGGCCGGATCCTGGGCTGTGTCCCGGCGCCCTGTGCTCCGGGGCCTGTGCTGTTGGATTCGTGCTCCCTGCTGGGCAGCCCCCTCCGGAGCCCCTGCCGAGCCCCTCTGAGCTGCTCCCGGGTCAATGCATGCGCGCGCTGCAGCCCTTTAGGGAGCTCGGCGTGCTCTCCCCGGGACGCAGTTGCTCTGTTAGTGTCCCAGGGAGCCTGAGGGCATCCCCGCCCTCCTGGGGTCCTGCTCTAACTCCCTGTGGGTGCCTTTCCGCCAGGGAAGATTGGTGCAGCTCCTGCTTCTCAGGGACGGAGCTTTCCTGTCCTGGGAGCACTCGCCCCGGCCTTAGCCCGGCTCCTCGTGGGGCCCCTCCCCCTTGGATGCCTTTTGTTTCTTTTTTTTTTTTAATTATTTTTTTAAATTTATTTATGATAGTCACAGAGAGAGAGAGAGAGAGGCAGAGACATAGGCAGAGGGAGAAGCAGGCTCCATGCACCGGGAGCCCGACGTGGGATTCGATCCAGGGTCTCCAGGATCGCGCCCTGGGCCAAAGGCAGGCGCTAAACTGCTGCGCCACCCAGGGATCCCCCTTTTGTTTCTTTAATTCTTTTTTCCCCATCTTCCTACCTTGATAGAAGCGTGATCTCTTCTCACTGTAGCATTCCAGCTGTTCTCTCTTTAAATCTCAGGCCGAATTCGTAGATTTTCCGGATGATTGAAGGTTATCTAGGTAATTTGGTGGGGACAGGTAATTTGGGGACCCTACTCTTCCACCATCTTGCCCCTCCTTCCCATGGCATGGTTTTAAGTGAGCAATTTGTATATTCCATTTTATCTCCTGTTGTAGCATATCATTTTATTCATTTTTATTGATTTCTCTATTGTTTAAAATATTTATTTGTATAAATTTTAGTCCACTTCCAGGGCACATGGGTGTCTCAGTAGGTTAAGCACCAACTCTTGAATTAGGTTCTGGTCATGATCTCAGGGTCCTGAGATGGAGCCCCAAATTAGGTTCTGTACTCAGAAAGGAATCTGATTGAGATTCTCTCTCTCCTTCTCCATCACCCCTCCCTCCAGCCCCCATGCTCTCTCCTCTCCCTCTCTCTCTGTCAAATAAATAAATCTTAAAAAAAATTTTAGTCCACATCCAATTAACACAATATTACTTCATGTTTAGTGGGGCTCCGTTATTTAAAAAAGTATTCTCAATTCCTCCTTCTTGTCACTTGTTATGCTTCTGTTATTCATTTTATGTGATATAATGGCCTAGTATCTTGTTACTATTATGCTTTAGTTATCTTTTAGATCAATAATGAATAAGAAAAATAAATGATTTTGTCTTCCTTTTACAGATGCCCTCCGAGACAGTTTCTTATATAGATGCAAGTTTCTTGAGCTATCCTTTTCATTTCCTTCTGCTTGAAAACTTTCTATTAACACTAAATTTCTATTAACACTATATTCAGGGCAGGTCTGCTAGCAAAGAATTCCCTCATTTTTTTTTTTTTCTTTCTAAGAAAGTGCTTATTTCTTCTTCACTTTTAAAGTATAATTTTGCTGGATACTGAATTCTGGGATGACAGTTTTGTTCTTTCCATTTTTAAAATATTTCATTCCACACTCTTTTTGCTTGTATGCTTTGTGAAAAGAAACACAGTGCAATTACTATTCTTGCTTCTCCACAGGATGTCCCCCTTTCCCCAACTCTGTCTGGTTTCATTGATATTTCTCATTGTCTTTGATTTTCTGCAGTTTAATGTGATATGCTTAGGTACAGAAAGTTTGATATTTATTGGCTTAAGTGTTGTCTTACTTGCTGCATTTGGTTTGTGTCTAGCATTAATTTTGGAATGTTCTTTGCAATTACTACTTCAATTATTACTTCTGTTCTATGATGTTCCTTATCCATCTGGTATCCCAGTTATGCATGTTATACCTTTTGAAATTGTCCTACAGTTGTTGGATTATTGGATATTCTGGGGGGTATTTTCCCCAAAGTTCTCTTTTTCCCCCCTTATTACACTTCAGTTGTGGAGTTTCCATTGACATATCTTCAAGTTCACTGATTTTTTTTTCAGCTGTGCTCATTCTACTGATGAGCCCATCAATAATATCTTTTCTTTTTGTTACAGTGCTTTTTATTTCTAACATTTTCTTTATATTTTTTAGAGTTTCAATCTCGGTTTATATTACCTATTTGTTCTTATACACATTGTCTCCTTTTCTTTTCTTTTTTTCCATTAGACCCTTTAACCATCAGAAATATTACTTCTGTATATAGCTTTTGAAGTCCTAACCCCTTTTGACTGTAATTTTTCTCTCTTGGTAAGACATGGAAGCTGGAAGGCCTGAGGTGAGGAGAGATTACCTTCCATGAGCTGTGATAAAACTGCCAAAATTCTTTCCCATAGACTGTAATCCTCTCTTATATGAGTGACTGGTGGGGCTCCTGGAGGTAAATCTCATGAAAATAATGGGGTTTCCTTAAAACTATACCCCAGGATTTTTCACACTCATACTATGCCATAGTCAACCTCTACCAATTTATCAAAATGTCAGTTAGGTATTCATACCAATTTATGTCTCTAGCAGCTTTTGTTCGATGTAAGCACATATTAGTTTCATCTCTCTGAATGCCCCTGTCTCTTCCAATTTTTGGTGATGGTTTTCTCTATGACTTCAGTTTAATGACAGGCCCAAAGTAAAGTTGTAGATTTTTCAATTTTCTCATAGTAAGAACATGAGTGACCACTACCTATCTGTTTACATGTTAGAACTGAAATCAGAAGTCTTTGTTAATATTTTTTAGTGACTTTTAACACTATAAAGCCTATGCATTGCAATTACATCTTTATAATAAATAACTTCCTGTAGTACCATAGTTCTATAATAGGCAATACATTTTCACTAGGTAATTCATATCATAAATTATTGCCTCATAGGTTAGATTTAATCTCCTATTGCTTGCTGCTTGTAGTAATATCTAAAGTACTGGTCCAGCACTTTTTTCATAATCTTAGACCAAGAGGCAAAATTAAAGGAAAATACTACACATCATCTACTTTGCTGTGTAGTATATAACCAATACAGAATATAAGAAACTCTAGGTAGTCTCATTTTGTAAATGTATCAACATTTTTGATATAAGCATGCTTGCATACATACATATATATAGTATATAGGCATGGTATATACATATATGTGTATGTGTATATAGGCATGCATATGTTTGTGTGTGTGTGTGTGTAGGCATGTATATATATTGTGTGTATGTGTGTATATATATATATTTGACATTATTCACCCAACTTCACAAGGCAGAACATATATATATATATATTTATATATATATATATATGTTAATGAAAGGCAGAAAAAAAAATATATATGTTAATGAAAGATCCTGAGGTACATTCACTCTGTGATCTACCTCCTCAATTTTCTGGACAGTTTATACAAATGTTGATTCTTGGAAAACCTATAGGGAATCTATTTTGAGGTCCATTTTCATTCAATTATCTTGTCTTACCTTATAGACTGTAGCTCAAGTTATAATTCTCTGCAAAGGCCTATGAAGTTTTCCCTTCTGACTTTTCATGAAGCAAACAGCTGGCTATAATTTCTGCCTATTTATTCTACTCTCCAGCCTAGACACTTAAGATACTATGACCTTATCAATGTCACTAGAGTAATGGAAATTAATCCGTTAACTGACTAAAGCCATCCTGTCTCCATTTTTATTCTTTTATTTTTTTTTCTTATTTTCTCATCTCTCGTATTCATAGCATTTCTTCCCTTCACTATTTCCAAATTCATTTATTTGGTTTACCTATGCTTCTGTCTCTCAGTATTTCCTTATAGAATGATAACATCAAGCATACATTATTCTTTGATATTCTATAACAGTAGCATATTAAAAAAAAAAAAAAACAAGGAGAAACTGAGGGAAGATAAAGTGATTAAAAATAGAAAAGTTGGAAAAGGGGATCCCTGAGTGGCTCTGCAGTTTGGCGCCTGCCTTAGGCCCAGGGCATGATCCTGGAGTCCTGGGACTGAGTCCCATATCAGGCTTCCTGAATGGAGCCAGCTTCTCCCTCTGCCTATGTCTTTGCCTCTCTCTGTGTGTGTGTCTCTCATGAGTAAATAAATAAAATCTTTAAAAAAAAGAAAAAAAGAAAAGTGGGAAAAGATAACTTTACAAATCTTGTACAAAAATGTGATTTAAATGAGAATTTTTCTATTTACTGAAGTATTAATAATATATATGCATGCACACACACACATATATATACATATAACTATTATTAGATGCAGCATTTTCTCATGTTTAACTCTTTGGTCTTCTCATTTAGTACTCTCTTCTGAAACAATGTCACCATTATTCACAAATTTGAATATCATTTAGGAGTCATTATCCAAATAATATAAACCAAGAATACAGTTTGATATAATCTGAGTACCAGACATTCCAACAGCCTATTCAGTCATATGTGGGTACTTCAAAAGCATGTTTAATTAAAATGTTAAAACCTGAATTTATCACCATTTTCTAACGAAGGGAAAAAATACAAAACCATGTTACAACAATACAAAAGAGAAAGAAAGAAAATGAAAAAGGAAGGAAGGAGGGAAGGAAAGAAAGAAGGAAGGAAGGAAGGAAGGAAGGAAGGAAGGAAGGAAGCAAAGCAAGCAAAGACTGCTCTGGTAGCTTAGTTCAGTGGCTGCCTTCAGCTCAGGTGATGATCTCAGGGCCTTGGGATCAAGCCCTCAGTTGGGCTCCCTGCCAGGCTTCTCTCTCTCTCTGCTTTCACCCCTCCCCATGCTCGTGCTCTTTCTCTTGCTTGCTCTCTCTCTCTCAAATGAATAAATAAAATCTTTTATTTTTTTTAAAAGGAAGAAAACAAATATCCTAATACTGTGGATAGTGACATTATTCACCCAACTTCACAAGGCAGAAATCTCTAAAGTTTTTCTTGAGTCCTTTCTCACAAACCTCCCTATCTGGCTATCCACTGTGTTTTATAGACTCAACTTCTAAATAAACCTCAACTTCATCCCATGTCAATGATCTCTGCTCTACACCAAGCTTCCATCACATCTTGTCTAAAGAATCTCCAATAGTAGCTCATTGTTCTTTACCTAAATCCAAACCTTGTAACTTAGACATGAAGAACCAAAAGAATCTAAATATTGCCAACTTTGTGCCACTCATATTATACCATTTTCTCCTTTGCTTTCTTCTTTCTAATCAAACTCCCCATGTCTTTTTCTTTCAATTAATATGGTATTTTTTGTTTTGTATCCTTCTTAGAAGTCATTCCATCTTCCAGAATATTCTTTCTCTTTTCTTTTTTTTTTAGTTAAGACTAAATATTTACAACTTACCTAAAACAACTCTTTCTCAAACATTTTGCACTGAACTTTTTGTCTTGATATACCCCTTGTCTCATATGCCAGTATAGCCCTCTACTATTATTCACCACAATTGCTTTAAATATCTAATTATGTAGTTATTTTATACCTGCATTCCCTATTAATATTCCTTTCCAATAGAACAGGGATTTTATATTTCTTTTTCATTGGCTTAATATTAGTAAGCAGCACAGTCTTGACTCATGGTAAATGCTGTGTTAATAGTTGTTAAACAAACAATGATTATACTAAAAAGCCAAAGTAAAACATAGTTCAAAATTCATTTTTGCATAGACAATTTCCAACATATACCAAAATGTCATATATTCTATCCAGGATCCTAATAGTTAGATATAGAAAGATGAAACTTTAAGTTATTTAGGATGGCTATGCAGGGTTTGCAATATGTCATTAATAATAAATAAAATAAGTTCTATTTACATGTATAGTCATTTTAACCAATATTAATAAGTATATTAATATTTACTTATGTCTGCACAGGAACATGTATGTTGAGAACCCTTTATTACAAATATATAATATGTATATTTATACTTCTTGTAACCCAATGCCTCATATTTTACATAATACAATATAACATGCATACACTGTAATACATAAACATAGAAGTTAAACAAACTATACATATAAATATGTCATGTTAGTATTACATAACTAATATATATTTATATATAAATATGCATCACAATTTATATTATATGCTAATGCAGTTAATAGAATATGCTCTAATATATTGCTATATATGACATACAAAATTTTATTATACAAATATCTACGTTTAGTAGAACATATATGGTGGATTGAGAATATACTACATAAATTTAACATATTTTCCCATTTCCATGAGCTATGACTTATCCTAATTTTTTTGAGGATTTCCTTAAGACTTCTAACATATTGCTGCTTTTCTCTAGTTCTTTTATTTCCATGTGCAAATTAATTAAAAGATCTGATGTTTTAAAGATAATTATTAAAGCCATTTTATAAGATCTACAGTAAATTTTAACTTGGCAAGAAAGAGTAAACCTATTTAATCCCACTGTTTCAAAATGTAATGTGTTTCAACTATTATTGGTTCGCTTAATTCTATTTTCAATCTTTAAGGTGACAAATGTACATATATAAGGCATCCTGGACATTTAGCTGATGCCACTTCCAGAAATACTCCTTCAAAGTTTTTAAATCTCCCAGGATAAAAGTGACTTTCTCAAGAATCACCACTAAAAAATAACAAGGATTTTTTTTTTGAATTTTAAATTAGGTTCCAATTGAACTTTCATAAATGCTTGATTTCAGTCCTTGGGTTCATTTTTTCTTGGGAAATGAAACACCATTGAACTGTCACTAGAACAGAACACCTGATCTTTTGGTTCCTTCTTACTGAAAGCAGAAGAGGTTAAATACTATTACATTTCTTTTGGATATCATTTGATCTTCTTCCTTCAGTCACCTCTGTGAAATTCTTAAATTATTATTATTTATTTCTCATTCTCTTATTTTGAATACAGATTTTAAATAAATAACTTGATTTTTTGAAGTTATTTTTTGAGATCTTTTGTTAATTTCAATGAAATGAGAAAGAGCAAACCTACATGAGCAAAAGGGGCATTTATTAATTTTAAATAATTGAGGAAAATATAATCTAAATTAGTTACACACAAGTCTAATCACAGCTTTTCTTTTAAAATATATGGTTTAATTTATGTTAACTGCAATTAGTAACAAATAATTTATTAACAAATTTTCAAATAAAGACACCATTCAGCCTGCTTTAATAAATGAGTATTTAAAAATGTCTGTCTTAATTCAAACAAATGAGATTGATAAAATGATTTTAACTGTTATTAGAAATTGCTTTCTTAAGCAGCCTAATCACCCTTTTCACAAGTTATCAGCTTTTTTGTTTTTGTTTAAATAAACATAAGAGTAGATTGAAGATGCTAATTCTTGTCTACTCTTCCCATTGAGGAATTCTCTCTGCTGGAAATGAACCTGCATGTGAGGAATCCAGCTACACTGAAATGATAAATTTGTTGCTTAACAAGTACCTAAAAATATGGAAGTGGCTTTGGAGTAGGGTAGTGGGAGTGAGCTGGGCGAATTTTGAGAAGCATAACAGTAAAAGGCTAGGTTCCCCTGAACAGACTGTAAAAAAGAAATATGTTGATGGAAGTGGTATTAGGGAGAACTCAGAAAAAAAAAGTAAAGAAAATGCTACTGGACAAAGTAGGAGACAGGATTCTTGTTATGCAGCTTCAGAATGCTTAGCAAATTGTGTCCTGGAGTCATATGGAAAACAGACCTTGTAAGCAATGAATACGATTTTCAAAATGTTGAAGATACTGCTTATAGTAAAATAGGAGGAGGGGAAGATAAATTGAGGAGAAATCTACTAACCAAAAATGAACCAGAACTTGATGATAAGGAAAATTCTCAGCCTTTCCAGATGACAGAAGTCACTAAAATTAAGAGATTTCTCTGGGAAGTATAACATAGAGAAAGCCGGTAATGTGGTGAAATAATGATTTTTCAATAGATCAGAGTATCCAGTCACACAAAATCAAATCAGAGTCACTGAATCAATTCAGAGGCTCTCTAGACATTTTAAGGATATTGTCCATCACCCATCTCAGTAGAAGCCAAAAGTAAGGAAGGGATTGTTTCAGAAAGATCTGTGGAAGAGCTTTGTTCCAATGGAGTGATCCCCTGATAAATCCACACAAAACCCACCAGTTTCTTGAGAATTTTATATCAGCAGAAAATCTGCTTAGATTGAAAGGACAGGGATAAGAAGAATATGAGAAGAAAGAAGGCTGTTAGACCCTTAAACTTCTACTGGTGGAAAGCAGTGTAAAAAAATGACTTAGCTGCAAACCTGTACCCAGTTTTATGAAAACTGAAGCATGCCTCCTGGGAGTGTAGAACCACAGACCAAGAGGACTGAACACAGAATAGAGACAAGAGAGTGGAATGAGGAGAGACAGGAAGACTCTCCCCAGCTCTGGAAACTTAATGCAGGTTGCCTGGCTGATTTTCAGAACGGCTCTGAACCAGTGCTTCCTTCTTCCTTGCATTTTTCCCAGTTTTGAACTCGAATGTCTATTGTTATTTGATGCTTGTCTATCATTGTATGTTGGGAGTGTTATAGGCAGATCTTTTGTTTCATTACTTCACAGGCCTACAGAGGGTGAAAAGTTGTGATGGGGAAACTCATCTGCACTTGATTTCTATTACTGAGATGATGAGCTTTTGAACCTGTGAGCTGATGAAATTTATTTTTATTTTTTTAAACATTTCATTTATTTATTCTTGAGAGACACACAGAGAGAGGCAGAGGCATAGGCAGAGGAAGAAGCAGGGTCCCTGCAGGGAGCCTGATGTGGGACCAGATCCGGGACTCCTGGACCATGCCCTGAGCTGAAGGCAGATGCTCAACCACTGAGCCATCCAGGCATCCCTCGCTCATGAAATTTAGATGAGATTTGTTGGGATTAGGATGAAATTTTAGACTTTGAGTTAATGCTCTAATGAGGACTTGGGGAGGAATGAATATATACCTTGCATTTAATAGGGATGTGGATTGTTTGGCCTAATGATAGGCAAAATTTTGGCACCATAATCTTCAACCCCAGTGTCATGCTCATGAATATATTGTATTACATGACAAATTAGATTGCAGATGTAATTAAGATTATCATATTAGTTTTCTAGATCTGATGCGACTAAATATAATAAACTTAGTAACTTAAAACATAAAACTTTATTCTCTCAAAATTCTAGAAGCTAGAAGTCTGAAGTCAAGGTTTTGGCAGGAACTTGTTGTCTCTGAAGGCTCTAGAGAACAATCCCTTCTTGTCTTCCTAGGTTCTGGTGGTTGCTGGCAATCCTTGGTATTCTTTGTCTTGAAGCTATATTCATCCAATTTCTGCCTTGGTTATCACATAACATTCTCTTTTCTGTGTCTGGGTGCATCTTTATCTCCTCCACTTTTCTCTACCAGTCATGTTGGAATTAGAGCCCACCCTAATCCAGTATGACCTTGAATCTTAACCTTACTAATTTATATCTGCAAAAGCCTTGTTTCCAAATAAGTTCACACTTGGAAGTTCTGGGTAGACATGACACTTGGAGGGATACCATTCAATTTAATACAGTTACTGACCAGTTGACCTTAAAATAGGGAGGTTATACTGGACTATCTGGGTGGGCCCAGTGTAATCATAGAAGCCCATAAAAGTAGAGCTTACTCTCAGGTGAGAACAGAAGACCAAGTCAGATTTAGCAGATGGGAAAGTTGGAGATTCCAAGTGCATTTGCTAGTTTAGGGACAAGTGGAAAGCATGAGGAAATGTATTCTTCCAAAAAAGCTGGAATAAGTATGAAAGTCAATTTCCCCTTCAGCCTCCAAATAAGAATCCAGGCCAAATGACACCTTGATTTTGGCCTTGTTAGACTGAAAACATAATTCTGATCAAGACTGCTTAGAGGTTTGGCTGACAGAACAGTGAGATAATATGTGTATGTGGTTTATATTGCTGAATTTGTGAGATTTGTTATGGTAGCAATATAAAACAAATACACTCTTCTTCACAGAATTATTATTTTTGAAATAAACACTGCACTAGATTAAAAATGGCAACACATCCTTTGTTGTTCTTATTGAGAAACTCTCAGTGGAAGAGAGTTCTCATAGCTGAACCTTCCTGAATTTCTGACTTTAAAAATCCCAAGCAAAGCTAATCAGTTTTTCAGGGTACTAAATTTTGGAATAGTTTGCTATGCTCTAATAGATAACTGAAACAAACTCTATTTTCAGGCAACTAATACTTATCTGAGGATGTGCTCATGGTCTTTACTACCATAAGCCATCCATGTCTGTCGTAAGCCATCCATGTCTGTCTTGCTCTTTCTCAGAGGTCTACATTGAGATTACTCAAGTAAGCTTTCACTTATATAAATCTCTTTATCTAATTCCTGTTAGGAGAAAATTCTTCATAATTCTGGTAGTTTTGCAAATCTTCTGAGTAAAAGAGACCAAAAGAATAACTGCATAACAGGCAGCCTTCGAAGTTAAAGGTAGTGTTATCTCCATAAAGATAGAAACAATGGGAACATGTTGAGCTATGAGACCTTATTTTTCTCTCCCTAGAAACATTTGCTTACTTTCCATAAGAAAATATATGAAGTAACTTCCTCTTTTTCTCTGTAAGAGATCTGCTTAATATGTAATTTCTCTGAGAAGGATGAACAGAAGTGCTAGGTGACCTATAGCTACTCTGAGTCTTCTAAATTCAGGGTTCCTTTCCTGCACTACATGCAACCTACTGCACATGTGGGGTCATATCTGGCTCTCATCATGTTGCCCCATGAGCATTCTACGTGACCCATGTTGCCTCATTCCCACTTGGGGAATCCACACCAAGGTACTTTTCTAGCCAGTGCATTTTGCCACAAGTAATAGACTGCATGCCTGTCTGATCCAGGAAGCCTCATGTCATCTGTCAGAAAAAAATCTATGAAACTGTGCAGGCTAACTTGTTAGTTTGCAGGAAGCTATACCTTTCACAGTTTTTGACTTAATACCAACATAACCCAGACTATCATCACTGACAAAGTCAATATATTTTTAACTGCACTATCCCATCCATTCTGACCCCCATGAAATCTTCTTTCCTCACAATAGAGTAAAACAAAGAAATAATAAAACAGACTACAATTTTTAACATCTTGCTTAATATTTTTAATAATGAACACCATGAGCCTGAACTGTACCTGCCTGTCAAAGATAATCTTCCAGAATACTTCTCCTCATCCTCCATTTAGATCATCACATGGATGTTTTTCTAGTTCTTAGTGTACAGAATGCCCCTGTCCTCCACCAAGACCAAGTCCTTTCATAGGCTAATAATACTTTGAAATATTCCCTCCTCCTCCTCTCCCTTCTTATTTAATTTTACTCATCAAAAACTCCTTAAATTCTTCCATCATTATTTATGTTCTCCATCACTTTTTCGGGAAACCATTACTAATCCTTGCAAAAGTATACAGACTCTCATTATTTGTTCTCACTACTTTACATCCTTTTCAGAACCTACCATTGGTTAGGAGCTTACATTTAATTCTGTGATTACTTGGTCCCTGTCTCCCTGCAGTGGATACTCTCAGAGCCAGCACATTTTTCTTATGACTATTTTACTTATATTCTACCAAAAATTTGACACCTTTAGATTCTTTTATATAAGTATGTTAAGTGAGTGAATAAATAATGGCAACTCTACCCTAATTATATCAATTGGAACTTCCATTTATGTCCACAATCAAGTAAAACTGATGTAACATATCAATATAAGAGAAAGGTACAACAAAATACGTACCCTGTCACTTTTTATTATATATTAGATAATTAAAGTGCCCAGAAAATGACAAAGAAAGATATCAATGAAATATGCCCTGATATCCTACCTCTCTACTCTATTAGGATTTCCAGAATAGGCCTCCTCTACCAGTGAATGCCAATAAACATACAGACAATAACAAAATAGCATGAAGATCATAAGGAAAAGTATCAAAAGACCTTCTTTCAAATTCTTTCCTGTAAGCTGTGTGACCTTCAAGCCTCTTCTTTATGCCTCTATTTTCTCATTTATATGTGGGTAGTAATTCCTTTACAAATCCATGGTAAGAATCAAGTTATATAACATATACTAATGTCACGAATGCAGTGTCTCATGCCTACTAGGTATTCAACAAGAGTTCATATGTATAAAATGAGAGTTATATGGTATACAGAGTAATTAGTTCTACCAGAGTTAAGCAAAGAAGTCCTCTCCTGGGACGCCTGGGTGGCTCAGCAGTTGAACGTCTGTCTTCGGCTCAGGGCATGATCCTGGAATCCTGGGATCAAGTACCACATCGGGATCCTTGCATGCAGCCTTGCATCTCTCTCTGCCTAATTCTCTGCCTCTCCTTCTGTGTGTCTCATGAATAAATAAACAAAAAATATTTAAAAATAAAGAAAAAAGAAGTTGTTTCCTAACAGAAGTTGGTAGGATTGATAAGCGACAAAAATGTTTCCCCCAGTCATGCAGGCCATCTCTCCAGAGTACTGGAAGCTAGGTAGGGTTCTATTTCTGTTACCAATGTGCTACTTGCCCCAGTTTCTTGACCTCTTAAGTAGAAATGAATGGCTGACACTAAAGCCTTCTAAGTTCAATTCTATTGTGTTGAACTTGATTATCTCTCCTATCTCATGCGAAATTTACTGTTGAACAGAGACTCTGTAGTATTATTTTTAAAAAGTAACATTTGAATAGTACATGACATTTTCAAGATATTATTATATTCTTGTATAAGACTTTGACATTGTAGTTATTTTTATTTTATTTTATTTATTTAGTTTTTTTGTAGCTATCTTCTTGAAAAACTTCTACTTTGGATTAGACTTGGGCTTTTAAGTTTCCTGAGATCTCTGAACAATCAGAGTTGACAGAATATTAGATAGGTTAAATGAAGTCATGTTATAATCCAGTTTAGTTTCTTTTTTTTTTTTAAAGATTTTATTTATTGATTGAGAGAGAGAGAGAGAGAGAAAGAGAGAGAGCGAGCCTGCATGAACAGGGAAGGAGCAGAGGGAGAGGGACAAGCAGACTCGGTGCTGAGCATAGAGCCCTACGTGGGGCTGGATCTCATGACCCTGAGATCATGACCTGAGCTGAATTCAAGAGTCACTTAACTGACTGAGCCACCCAGGCACCCCTCCTGTTCAGTTTCTTATGATTCAATTCTGTAGGATTTATGTCACGTGTGCCTGAATGAAGGAATCTATCTTGCTTTTATTTCTTCATTTATTTACTCCTTTCATTTTCTGCTATTGTCATACATCTTGCCAAGGTGTAATTATTTTGTTTGCATGTAGTTTATAAAAATGTACATGCATGCAATGAACACACACACAACTTAGGAATAAAATACAAACTGAATTTAAAAGAAGACAGATGCCTTAAAAATATTTTCTAAAGGTAGTAAGAAATATCAATAGAAAATGAATTTGTATCCTTATACATTTTTAATGGATAATAACATTTCCCAATATTATTTGATATTGTATTCACTTATTGTGGGCCATAGTCTGAATCATTGATTCTAGGTTTCAGAAAGCATTAATAGACAAAAATCTTCAACTAGTTGTAGAATATTTCCTTGTCAATCTATGCTTTCTAAATAATTTTATAAAAAATAAAGTCAGTTAATAGAAAATGCTTTAACAAACTCATATAATAATTTTCATATCTTTGCATAGTTTTAAAGTAAAAGATACCGTACTACCATTCTTCATATTTATAATCGTTGTCTAAAGACTTCTAAAGGAAATATTTATCAATATCAATATAATAAAAAATCTGAAACCTCAGAACATAAAGAAAAGTTTCAGAAAGTACTTAGCCAATAACAATATGCATACTTCACCATCCACCTTCATCTCTTTTCTTTGTGTCAATATATGCAAAGATTTTTTTTAATGACATCTATGACATTTATGAGTTTTGCATTGGATGAAAATTAGAAATTAAGACTGAGAAAATAAATACAACTAAATCAAAGAAATATAAGTCATATTTTAGAACCTAATACCTCATATTCAACTTCTGTCCATTTCTCTTTGCTTACTACTTATATAATGGGTGTCTGTCGAATTCTGTCTATGGTTTTTATCTGTTTTATGTTTTACCACTCTCTCCTGGTGTTCACATGCACTCAATGACCTCCTTTCACATGTTGATGATGCTTAAATCTTCCTTTCTGAATCAGTCAAGCCTTGAGATTGAGCTGTTCCTTTCTAAAAGCCTATGGGAAATCACTCTATGAAACAACTTATAAATACCTCAAAGTCAATATATCAGTGTTCTCCTTATCTTTCTCCTTCCTCAGTAGTTACCTTCCCTTTTTGTGCCCTCTTTTATGAATAGCACCACCTGTCTACCACTTGATCAATCTAGAAAGCAGAAAGTTTTATTGAATTGTGCCTCACTTTTATTATCTTCATAACAATTTTTCTTTGATGTTTTAACAAATGGGCAATTCAGTATCAATTATCTCATTCAGTAATTCATTTAATAAATATGCACCAATCACTTACCAAATCTGAGGCACTATTCTACATTCTGAAGTTATAGCATCATGAGTTTACATTTAAGTGGGGGTAAAGAGAAAATAAACAAATAAATAACATAATTAAAATCTACAATATGTTAGAAAATTCTTTCCCCTAGTATAATCTTGAATGTTTTGTAAAATCCAGCTTGAAGAGAGCAACCATGGAATTTTCTGCAAAGAGGCTGGTGCTGTGAGGTCAAATAATAGGGAGACTGATGTACTTTTATGAGGATCAAGATGTGCCAAAAAAAAGCTATGAAAGAATTCAGAATGATGAAGAAGATTTGAAGAGATTTTATTTATTCATTTTTAAAGATTTTATTTATTTATTCATAGAGACACAGAGAGAGAGAGAGAGAGAGAGAGGCAGAGACACAGGCAGAGGGAGAAGTAGGCTCCATGCAGGGAGCCTGACGTGGGACTCAATCCCCAGTCTCCAGGATCAGGCCCTGGACTGAAGGCGGCGCTAAACCGCTGAGCCATCCAGGCTGCCCATTGAAGAGATTTTAGATGAGTATTAGTTAAATCACTTAAGATGGGAGAAAGTAATCACTATCACTCAATTTCTTCATCTTTAAAATGGGCACATAATAATAACTGTGTAGTTAAGATAAAATGAATTAAAATATATTAAGTACATGAAAAATGTGTGGTATGTGTAAGCATTAGTTATTGTCAATTTAATATCAATATTATTATTATTATTAAACATATACCATTATGCAGGGTATCATGAAAAAATGTGCATGTGTGTGTAACTTCAGTAGTTCCTCTGCAAGGTGAATAGATTTACATATTTTTGAATGCTTCCTTGAGTCAATCACAAAGGAGTTTTAATTGTAAGAGTGGAAAATTCTAATCTTTAGTCAAAGCCACAATAACCTAAAAAGTAGGGCAAGAAAATTTCTGAAAAGTGAATTTTTTTTTAAGATTCTAAACTGACATTTCTAAGACTTAAAATTAAATCATACACACACACACACACACACACACACACACACACACACACTTTTTTTTCCTATCTGGTATTACTTACAATTCTGCTTCTGAAATAAGATCTTACCCCAAGGCTTTCTTTTTAAATAATAGTTATGTTCTTGGCCTGTCCATCCATTGGTCTGCCTGTCTATTGTATTAAAGGCCTGGATGAATTTATTTATAGCCATAATCTTTTCTTTGGGTAATAGCTAAAGCTAATGGTTTATCATCTGTACAACCCTGACAGTCTATCTTCCCTGATTCCTTAGGGTAGCTATCCCCTCTACCTCATCACTCCATTAGATCTCTGAACAGACATCATCCTTAAAATCCCATTTGTACCATTTGGATCAGGTCAGGAAGAGTAATAGCTCTAATCTTCTTGGAGTGATATTATTAATCTTGAGCAGGTGAGCTCCAAGGTACTTTCTCTAACCTACACATTTAGAAAGCAGAAGCTTTAGGGCTGTAATGAATAAAGCTAAAATGGAAGCCTGAAGCATAAGGGGAAATGATTGTAAGATTAAGCTGTCCTTTAGGTTTGTAACTGAACCTTGTTTACTCTGTTAAATCAAGAGCTTTGAAAAAACTAAAGAGAAATACTAAACGGCTTCCCATGTGAAGTAACTCAGAATATTATTCTATTATTAAAGTTCTTTTTTAATGGAGACTATACAAAAATCATAGATTAAACTTAAGTAGTCTATTATTCTAAGATAATTGCAACAGCTTTCCAAAGCATCTGTTTTTAATCTGTTCATAAACCTGTTCCTATAACTGACCAATAAATAAATACAATTACAAGCCAAAAAAAATATGTGAACTCTTATATTCCCCGCTCTCCCCTTCTATTAAAAAACCAAATGTTTGCTGATGTAAATCCATTTCTTCTGCATTTAACAGAAAGGAGAGTGTCCTTTCTCTGTTCTATACACCCACCTAGCTCTCCCATTTTCACTTGATAATAACTCAGATTGTTTTTCTTTGCAGACTGTATACATTAAATATTTTCTCTTTAAATTTCAGTTCTTATTTTTCAAATCCTATCTCCACCTTTGCTAAAAATCTTTATTTTTCCATCACCTTTCTGTGAGTCATAAGAGGATATGATATTGAAGCAGATCCAAGTAAATCAGGTGTTGTTCCAATGTTTAAAGATTTCAAAGTACTTCTTTTACCGGGTTTGTATATTTAAAGGTAATTGAAAATGAATTCTTTTACCTTGCCTTTTTTTTTTTCTTTTCATTGAAATGTCACAAAATTATTTTGCTCACTGACAGAAATGTATGTATATAGTGTTCCCATGATTCATTAATCCCATTATCATGTTTCCATATTTTATTAGCAACAGTTATTATGTGTATTTTGTAAACTGTAAATAACAACTTTAAAACTTAAATTATTTATTTTGTTAGGCACAACTATCATGGATTATTTTAAGAAATGAGAGAAGAATCTAATATGTGCCATCTTATATTAATTATAATGACCATTTAATTATTCTCTCTGTGCCTTAAGTTTTCTCCACTGTAAAATATGAATATGTATCTCTTTTTACATATAGTTGACACACAATAGTACATTACTTTCAGGTGTACAGCCTAGCTAACACATATCTTTTAGGCAACAATACAACACATTAATGTTATAGGCATTGCTTTTAAAGTTCACATTAATCCCCCTATCAACTCTATCTGCACCATTTTACCTTTGAAGAAACTATGGCACAGAAAGGTTAAGTAATTTTCCAAAATTATAAAGATTTTAAGTCATAGAGCCAATATTCACACTTGACTGGGTCAAGTCTCAAGTATAACATAATGCTAGTTTTGCTCTATTACATAAGGTTTTACAGAGATAAAGTAATTCACAAAATGGTTCTTAGAACATTGAAAGGGTCTTTCTAGTATGAGCTGCTCTAATGCTGGTCATAATTAGTATACTCTTATTTAATCAATAGTTTTTTCATACCTACTCTGTTCAGGCATTATGCCAGTCATTTTTCACTATTATTATTATTATTATTATTATTAGTTATACTAGCTGCATTTTGAAGTGCTGTATTATGTAAAGAACAGATGGTAGATCTAGAAAAGGAATTTTTATTAAAAAATGTAGATTTAAAAGTGTAAGGCTTGATTTTCTAATAACTTTATCAATGATCATGAATGAAGCTAATTAGTTTTTATTATTTTAGAAACATTACAACATAATTTCTAAATCCTCAAAGCAGAAAAGTGGTATGATTAAAGCTAAGGAAGTCCAGGGAGACCAAAAGAAAAAAAAAAAAAAAAAAAGGACTGTTTTTTCTAGAAAAATTAGGCCATAGAGACTATAAAAAAAAAAACTGGTCAGAATTATTATCATAAATATTTTTTAAAGTATGATTTATGCAATTAGTACATGAGCTGCAGCAAAGAAAACCTAAAATGATCCAAAGAAAGGAAGAAACATAAGATAAAATAAGGCAATCATTTATACCTTAAACTATTAATATGATAAATTATATAAATAACTTCTAATACTAAATATATTTTCCTTTCTTGGGATAACTCAAGTTGTTCATGATATTTCATATTTTGTTTTATAAATTGCAAAGTTAATTTCCTCCAAAACATATGTAGCAGGACAAAAGAACAAGAACAGTCAAGGCACTAAAGGGAGAATAAAATATGGAAGTATTTTCCTTTTTTTTAATAATAAATTTATTTTTTATTGGTGTTCAATTTGCCAACATACAGAATAACACCCAGTGCTCATCCCATCAAGTGCCCCCCTCAGTGCCCGTCACTCATCACCCCCACCCCCCGCCCTCCTCCTTTTCCACCACCCCTTGTTCGTTTCCCAGAGTTAGGAGTCTTTATGTTCTGTCTCCCTTTATGATATTTCCTACCCATTTCTTCTCCCTTCCTTTCTATTCCCTTTCACTATTATTTATATTTCCCAAATGAATGAGAACATATAATGTTTGTCCTTCTCCGATTGACTCATTTCACTCAGCATAATACCCTCCAGCTCCATCCACGTTGAAGCAAATGGTGGGTATTTGTCGTTTCTAATGGCTGAGTAATATTCCATTGTATACATAAACCACATCTTCTTTATCCATTCATCTTTCGATGGACACCGAGGCTTCTTCCAGTTTGGCTATTGTGGACATTGCTGCTAGAAACATCGGTTTTCTAATAAACTAAGAAGGTATTGAAGTACCCCATTAAGACAATATAACATTTGCATAGAGATACTAAAACTACCAATGAAACTAAAGAGAAGAAAAAAGAGAGCCATCTATATGTACAAAAATGATATCTGAATTCTGTTGGAAATGTATGACTCCTTTAGTTAATATTACTGGTAAAAGATTGTATGGAAAACTTTATTTTATTTTACATTGTAAAATACATTTCTAATGAATCACAAAAAAAGTAAAAAATAGATCTTTAAAAATTTAGAAAGATTAAATAAGAATATATTATTTTAGAGTAAATAGGTTTCTTTAAATATATTAAGGAAATATATTGAAGAAAATGTAGAGAAATGGAATTAGTTTAAAAATAAGAAAAAGTACTTATCAAAAGACACTTTAAGAGCAAAATATAAATCACAAAGAAGATTTTTGAGGAGAAATTGTTATATTTCTTTAGCTAGTTAGTACATAGGTATTTCCACTGTTCTTCTTACATATTTTATGCTATAAACATAATATTTAAGGTATGCCAAAATTATTTTTATATTTTAGGCATCTTTGATGTTAACTAATTAAAATATTCCATTAATATAAATATTATTTCTCTATTTTTTCAGGGAATATATTTTCATTATTCTACTCTGGAAAATTTACCAAAACATCACAGATTCTTATTATCTGCATGAAAATGATGACTTTTTTGTTTAGACTATTTATCAATGGTCACATGTATTTTTTTAAATAAATAATAACACTCTAAAAAGAGCATGATTTTAAATTAATCCCAATAACAACTTATTTTTTTAAGGTTTTATTTATTTATTCATGAGAGACACAAATCTATGAGAGAGAGAGAGAGAGAGAGAGAGATATTCACAGAAACACAGGCAGAGGGAGAAGCAGGCTCCATGCAGGGAGCCCAACGTGGGTCTCCATCCCGGGTCTCCAGGACCATGTCCTCGGCCGAAGGCAGCGCTAAACCCTTGCGCCACCCGGGCTTCCCCCAATAACAATTTCTATATAGGATGTCTATCAAAATCTATTTCTAATCCATCCTTCCTGGATCAACAGAGTAAAAATCAAACATTTAAAACTATGTACAACTAATAAATACATATCAGAACAACTTTCATAAATTGTCTAAATATAAGTGAGTTATTTTTGTTGTGCATTTTCATGATCCATTGCTTTTTATTATTTTTAATTATATAAAATTTCTTCAAAAAAAAATTTCTTCTATCCTTTATGTTTCTTTATATCAATCTGAAGTATTTCTGTCTTTTGTATTTCAAAACTCTAAATCAGGTTGGGGCGTATCACAACAAATTATCATGTTAGCATATAAAAGTTTACATTGGCAAGAAATACATTTTTGGAAATATTCTTTGTTCAAATATAATCTTTTTTAGAAAAATTGTTTCCACATCTGAGGTCAAATATTTTCTCTCTCCCCTATTTATTGTGTTATGAAAAATCTTTGATCCTCAGTGTTCTCATTTGTTAAATAGGATTATGTATCCCTCTATTGAATTCTTCAAAACAATCTAGTAAAATATGCCATAGAAAAGTACAAATGATGGTCAGTATGTAATTTCAGGAAGCAGTAACATGGACAAATGCTTCAACCTTCTTACAGGTAAAATCTTATGGGTATGGAGCAGGCATGTTCCATGCTATAATAGTTTATTTTACTTAAATACATAATTCAAGGTAAAATGCCATAATTATTTAGAAAACTCTAGTGACAAGTATTCTTCAAACAAGCATAAATTTTTCTGGATTTGCTCATCCAGTCAAGTTCAGATTGATAAGGCTAAACTCAAAATCACTAAACCCTTTGACAGTGGAAGACATTAATAGTATTGCATAGATTTTTTTTGAATCTAGACATATAGTATGTTATTCTGTCTTCTTAGGTGGAGATCTTAACATATTTTATGCATTTATATTCAGCAAGAACTACAGCTAAGTGAAATTAGCAAAGAAATCCTAAGGTTATCCAGCAGAATGTCATTGGCTTAGTGTAATTGTTCTTCATTAAGTGTTAATACTTAGTGTGCTTTGGGGAACTATCAAGGCTAGGTGGTTATAGCCACAGGATCAAGATATTCATACTGCTCTAAACAGTTTAATCACTAGAGTTATAAAAGATGATATAAAACAGACCATATTACCTGGGAGGTAAAATCCCATTTAAGACACTTTGACACAATGTAAAAAAATCAAAATAAGTAGTAATATCAACCAGTCTAAAAATAGATGTATCTTAAAAATGCGTATTTCCATGTTTAGATAATTTTTGTTCTTGCATTATTGGGAAAAATCTTGTATGCTCTTAGAGGAAACAAAAATAAGTCATTAATAAGTGGGATATAATTCTAGCCTAAGGATAATTTTTAAAGGCAGCTAAACCACATTGATTCTAATGTGATTACAAAGGATTATCAAATGGCTATACACAATGCTGGTGAGAGTATTACGACATGAGTTTTTTCATTCACTTTTGACAGAATCATGAAATGCTGTGAAAAACTTTGTAAATATTCATTATTTAAATTGGACATATTTCAAATCAATTTGAAATTCAAAAAAGGATGATTAATTCCTAAAGAAGTTAACGTATTATTAACAAAGAAAAAATAATCTAAGTGTCTACATGTGAGGGAAAGGTTATGCCAAGTTTTTGCATATCTGTTAGAATATTATGTATCAGTCAAGATGTCTTCATATTATACAGAAGAAGGTGAGAATAATAACACTGGGTACACTGCATAATCTTAACCATGTAATACATGCACAAGATATCTGGAAATAAATTTAAAATAGTTTCCAAAAAAGCTGCCAGTATATATAGAAGATGCGAAGTATTCAATTTCTTCTTAAGCATATTGGTTTTCTATGTTTACTACATTAAACAAAGGTTTACAATCAGAAAAAAAAAAGAATTGCAGCAAAAATACCTCTACACCTTTCTTCCTTCCCCATATTGAGTTACAGAGCCCATGCCCAAAGTCAGGAATTAGTCTTTATTCCTGTCTTTCCTTGAAACCCCATATCTAACCCAATAGTAAATTCTACACTCTCTGAAAGCCGTACTGCTAATAAAACTACCCTCTTCACCTCTGTTGCCATTTTGTAGTCCAATCTACTTTTCTCTCAAGACATTATGCTCTTTGGTCTCCCTGTTTTGAGTTTATTCACATCTAATTTTTTCTTTACACAGAAGTCAGAACTACAATAATATTGATGGAATAACAACACTCCCTTGATTCAAATTCTATAATTCCCTTCTTTAAAACTCAAAGCTTTTTATCTTGGTCTGGAAGTTCCCATGGAATGTAAATCCAGCCTATTTCCTGTCATCATATCAGTAGTCTTCGTCACATGTACCACTGTTTGGTCCTGCCAGCCTTCTTTATGTTCCTAATATGTTATCTCCCTTTTTCCACTGCAATGCCATGTATACTTTTTACCAAAAAATTCTGTCTCCTGGCTGGCTTTTGGGAGCAGCTATGAAAATTCATCTGTCATATAGCCAAACACGAAGAATGAAATTTATTTTATTATTCATTAAGATTTTATTTATTTATTCATGAGAGACAGAGAAGCAGAGACACAGGCAGAGGGAGAAGCAGGCTCCATGCAGTGAGCCATATGTGAGACTTGATCCCAGGACTCCGGGATCACACCCTGAGCTGAAGGCAGATGTTCAATCTCTGAATCACCCTGGCGTCCCAAGAATGAAATTTATATTGGCCTCAGCTACTGTTCCCTGAAATTCATCTCTGGGTTCCAACAAGGCCTATGCTTCCCACAGGCTACTTCTGGTCGAGAGATGGACATGGCCAAGATACTAAGGCAGACTCCTCCTTAGGAAGTACAGTAATCCTCTGATGGATGACTGGTCCTAGGACTCCTCTTGGCCTTAACAAACTTTTCTTGGACTGCAAGGACAGCAGAGCAATTTTACTTTCAACCTTCCCTTCCTCTCTGACTCAGGATCATACTTGTAATGCAGACCTAGGGCTCTTCTACACTTGCTCAGACTTGTCCTAGTTTCTCACAGATTTTCCCTAAGAAAATTCTTTTTTTTTTGTTTTAAGATTTATTTATTTATTCATGAGAGACACAGACTGAGAGAGAAAGGCAGCAACATAGGTAGAGGCATAAGCTCCTCTCAGGGAGCCCGATGTGGGACTTTATCTCAATCCCGGGATCACGACCTGAGCCGAAGGCAGGTGCCCAACCACTGAGCCACTCAGGTGTCCCTCTCTAAGAAAATTCTTAAAAACAAGATCATCAGGGCATCTACTTCTAAGGGAATCTGGACACATGGATTCTCTCCTCCATGTCTTCATTTCTCTTCAGACAGAAGTTACCTAACGTATAACATCACTGGTTATTCTGTGTCTTGTTTTCTTGCTTATTATTATTATTATTTTTTAAATAGCACTTTTCAAAATACAAAATTGTCAGGTTTATATATTTATTTTTCTATTGAATTTTCCACCACTACAATTTCAGTTCCATGAGAGCAGGAATCTTTCCATCTCAGTTACCATTATATCCCCTTAGTATCTGAGACATATTAGGCACTCAATAAATAATTTGTTAAAATAATTTATCCCAAGCCTTTAACTAATCTGTAACCCAGGCTATAAAATGGACCAAATGAAAAAAAAAAAAAGTGGACTAAATATAGTTAAAGATTACGGAGCAGTTGACTAGATCAACAAAATATCCCTATCCATTCTGCCATATTGTTGACTTGCTTATATCAACAAAGAATTGATCTCATGACATTGATTCATGGAAACATGTGTGAATGGTTTGGCAGATTCTAAGCCATTTCTCCAAGCTAGAGTTAACATTTTTAAAATGAAAAGGGAAAATTAAATTCTCTCAGGCTTCAATTTTCTAAACTACCTGGAACATTTCACACTAATTACTGCTACTTTCTCCTTTAGAAAAGTGCCTCTCTTATCCTCATCGACTTTACATTTTCATCTATTCAGGTTTATAAACTCCATTACCGGCTCTGTTTCACTATGTGCATGTGGCATAGTGAAACTTAGGTTTAGGTATTACTGATGAGCAACAGAAGCAGAAAAAATGTTCCCCTGTAACCCAGAAGGCTGACCTAGGGCCTCCATAGTTTAAATAAAAATCAAATGCGTGCTGGTTTCTACATTCCTTTTTTTTTTTTTTTAAGATTTTATTTATTTATTCATGAGAGATGCAGAGAGAGGTAGAGGCAAAGGCAGAGGGAGAAGCAGGCTCCCATGCAGGGAACCTGATGCGGGACTTGCTCCTGGAACTCCAGGATCACGACCTGAGCCAAAGGCAGACGCTCAACCAATGAGCCACCCAGGTGCCCCGTTTTGCTACATTCTTAAAAGGTCTGATGACTGCCTATAAATCTCACTGATATATAATATCAAACTGAATGATATCCATCAGAGAAGTCTTGAGAATGTAGTTTCATGAGTAGAAATTCAAAGACATTTATGATTTAATACTCCCTGCAAGTCCCCTCCCCCTTGGGCACTACCCATAGAATTTCCAGCTTCATACAACAAAAAGAGCAGCTCTGTTTGTCCCCAGATCCTGATCTGTGCTACTTAAATAAACTGACTAGTTTGCACCATAAAACGTTTCAAGAATTCTTTCTTGACCATTGTGTTCAATGATCCTGCAAAATTTTCTCTCAGTTAGGTCATCGGTTCTTACAGCTTCTACTATCATATTTACACAGGTGATTACAAATTTTATATCCTGACAATATCTCACATCAACTAAATATAAATATTTAATATAAATATAAATATTTAATAAAATATAAATATTTAATAAAATATAAATAGTGTTTGATATAATTTTTGAAATCATATTTTAATTTAAGTAATAATTAACAAATGACTTAATGTAATAATATTTAAGTACAAAATATGTAACATTTTCAGGTTTGTACTATAGAAAGAGTCTGAGCTCTTAAAAGTTATAAAGATTTCAGTAAAAATTATGTGTCTACAACTCATTCATTATAGAAATTTGGACAACTTATTTAAAGTTGTTTGAAGTGCTAGTTTAATCATTTAACAAATTGAGGAAATGAAAATTAAGTCATTAAAATGATAATTTCTGGCATGCATCACAAGCTTATTAGTATGTTGTAGTTAATGATGTTTTAAAAAACACCAATACTTTCACCAATATTTGCCTAATTTTATAATCTAAAATGTTAGATTTTTACTTTTAAATGCCAAATACATAAATGAAATAAATCATAATAAGTACATAAAAGGTCAAATATATGAGTTAATTAATTTGTTAATAAAATTAGCTATTTTTTCATAATATGAAAAATATTACCAAAAGAAACTTAATAAATGGGGGTAGGGTGGGTGGCACCTAGGTGGCTCAGTCAGTTAAGCATCTGCCTTCAGCTTACGTCATGATCTCCGGGTTCTGAGACCAAGTCTTGCACTTGGCCTCCTGCTCTGCGGGGAGTCTGCTTCTCTCTCAGCTCTGTCTCTCTGTCTCTCTGTCTCTGTCTTTCCCTCTGTCTCTCATGAATATATAAATAAAATATTTAAAAAGAGAAACAGTAAATTCACTATATTCCAGTCATAATCCAAATCCCTAGCAGTCTTATTGACATTTATCATAGAGTACCTCATAGTACCTCAAATGATACACAAATGGTTTGACCTGTTGAGGAAAAGTTGATGAAGTAACAATATAACAATTTTCATCAACAAAAGAACCAAAAGGTTTTCCAGGAACTGCATTTTTCCCTTGCCCTCTTTCTTTACTACCCTCTTCTTAGACTCCTAAAAGCATATAAACCACATGTTTTGTACAGAAAGAGTATAATATAGAGTTACCACTTAGCTCTGTTGTTACCTATTGTTGAAGGTTAGTAAAACCATGGTTTCCTCCACTCTTTTCTCTCTCCCTTTGGCCATCCCCTGGCACCAATGTGAAAGAAGTTGCTTTACAAAATAGCTAGAATAGAAAAGAGAAAGATAAATGTGCATAACTTCAATGAAACATTGTTTTTAAAAATATACAAAAGCTTTGCTAATTTAGTAAGCTATTAAAATGCATAAATAAACATATTTTATCATTTGATTTAAGCAGACTTAATTAAACATTAAGTTACTTCATTATTTTATTTTTTTTAATTTTATTTTTTTTAATTTATTTATGATAGTCACACAGAGAGAGAGAGAGAGGCAGAGACACAGGCAGAGGGAGAAGCAGGCTCCATGCACCGGGAGCCCCACGTGGGATTCGATTCCGGGTCTCCAGGATCGCGCCCTGGGCCAAAGGCAGGCGCTAAACTGCTGCGCCACCCAGGGATCCCCATTAACTTACCTTAGAATATAAAGTGATCTATATTCCAGTGGCCCTTTCTTTAAAAGTAATCATATAGAACAAATTCTGGTCAATGTAGCTCTGAGAGAAATGCTCTAAAAACATATTGCACTTTGTATACCATCCAAAAATAGCACTAAGCATTATTAATAAATACAATTCTGTGTTCTCCCCTCTTTATTAATAAGGAAATGATGATGTTTAATAGGGTCAAGATAAATGTATAATGTAATTATACTGTTAGGTTCCATATAAGAAATTTATTTAATATATTTAAATTAAAAATGATTTATTTTCAACATTTTCCCCCTTAGATCTTTATTTGAAGTATCCAGAATTTTCAAAACATAAGTAAAATGCCAGATTCAGAAAGGATGCATTTTTTTTTCTAACCTGGATTATGTTGAAAGTTTGTTTTCTTTCCAATAAAAGGCTCAAATTACATATGGGAATATTAGATGTATAATGTCATGCATATTGGACTGAAAAAAAGGAAGTTAATGTGATTCTTTTTGAGCACTATACACGAAGAAATCATTGAAGGGTAATAAAATTTTATTTCCACATGTTTTTAAAATAGACCTAAGCATTTTTCTTCATTTAAATGTAATGATATAATCTTGCAAAATTAATATGCTATAAACACAAACTGGCTTAATTATTTTTATTGATGACCAGTCCCATAACTTTAAAAATGTGAAACACATAATTTTCACATATATGTGAAAATGCACAGTGAGATTGCATCAAAATTTTAGTTCATTGATAAGAGAACAGGAAGATGAAATAGCTGATCAAAAACAGTATGAAAAACTCTTTTGATTTAGATATATATAGAGTTAAAGATATAGACATATATTATTCCTTCAATGAAACTGCCAAATTAAACCTAAAACAGATTAGTGCACCATAAGATAATGAAACAAAAACTTTGTGGTTATTTTGTCTAATACTAGATAAAAAATTGTGGATCTTATTAATATGCATAAGTCAATATCTAACTTTATAAATGCCAAGCCTTAGTAAATGCTACATCATTACATTTTTCTAAATGGATTATTCTTGAATGGATTGATTCAAGAATTTTCGTGAATGTTCTACTGTATATCACAGAGATATTTATGTATTTATTGCCTATTTAAAGATTTTGTACATTTTTTGATTATTTGGTTATTGATTATTTAATAAAGCTTAATTTACTAATTTATTAATAAGTAGCTACTTCTGTTGAGCTGTCTGTTAACAGATTTACAGATATAGTTTCACTTCTGGTGTACATAGTTAAACATATCTAAATCCTAGTAGTAACATAACTTTTAACTCAATATTACAGTGATCATTAATAAACCAAAACTCTTTTAATCTTAAAGACTTCAAATTCCTCTGCAGAGATTAATTTCTACCTAGGATATATTTTCATGTTCTATGAAACATGGCTCCCATCATTTGAGCCATAATTTTATTAAATCACAATAAGTGAGTGATAATATATAGTGATAATATAATATATAGCTATGTATTAAATATACAGGGTTTTAAATAAAACAGACAAGTATTAAAGTGAAATAAGTGTGTTTAATAAATGATCCTATACACCAAATGCTTAAAATCTATATGAAAAACTTTAAGCATATAAATAATAAAAATTAAAAGTAATATATCAGATTGCTGATAAAAATAAAATTAGGATCATGAGTTTAAGGAATAAAATATCTCTTGCTAAGTTGAAAGGAAAAATCCTTAGCAAAAGTTAGGAAATAAACAGAAGCTTGAGAAAATAGTAGGTTACCGATGCTGTAGAAAAGAATAATTTCGTAGCGCTTCGAATTATCAACATTGCATAGGTTGGCATTTAGCTCTGTTATTAGTTAACTAATACCCAGAGATCAGCAAAAACAAATAGGGAAAGACAAAATGGTAAAGACAAAAGGTTACATCTTTTAATTGAAGCCAGAATGAAAAGACAAAATTGAAGAAACTGATGACTGTTCATTACTGATGTCCAGCTCATATTTAAACACTTGGGAATTTAAATGTTGCCTTTGGAAGGAAAGAAAAAGAAAAGAAAAACCTTGTCTTGTTCTAAGAGACAATCAAGAAAGTTCTGTAACTTAATTGGTATCCTACCTCCTGGTTTTAGGGAACAAAGAATCAAGCAACTAGATTGTTTTGGAAGGATTTGTCAGTATGTTGTACATTCTGCCCTTATCTACATGGAAGAGGGAGGAGGAGAGTGTTTCTTCTAACCATAAGTTAAAGATATATCCTTCAAGAAGGTCTACTACACAGAGAGTTTTAGTTTGGGGATCATAAAGATGACAGGAGAGGCTGTGGGTAAGCTGGATTGAGAGGCAAAGCAGAGAGTGAAGAGAGGTAACGCATTGGGAAAAAGCAATTATTTTCACCAACTTGGAGACACAGGTAACTGATTAAGGTAGTCTGGAGTCATCTTGAGAGGAAATACTTCTAAGAATATCATCTGAGAATTTTAAAAAATGGAACAAATAACTGATTTCCAAGGAATAGTAGGTTCTTAGGAAATAATGGGACCATCTGGAGAAGACATATTTGGATCTGAGGAATTGTAATTGGAAGATACAAGAATTTCCAGGGGAAAAAAAATCGTGTGTTCCAGGAGAGTGTTAGCTGAGTATTAACACCAGAGTATAAACATCACTAGCGAAAAGAGTGTTCCACTTTTTTTTTTTTTTCTTTAATGTTGCTTCCCTGTTATCCTGACAGTGAAGAGATCAGACGCAAGAGCTAGGTAACAGGCTAGGAGTTGAGTAAGGGAAATTGAAGAATTCATTCCCATTCTGCACTGAAGCTTCCAAGACTTGAAGATACCCAATCTGGAGAACAGATAAATCTTTTACTTAAGTGAAGTTTAGAGTTCTGATGGTTATACTGGAGACAAATTTAAGGGAAAAAAATTAAAAAAGAATATATGTTAAATGTATAAGCATTATGGAAAAAGTTATGGATCCTGCTCCAGTTTTGCCAAAGAGAGGTAAACAAGTAATTCATAAAATAGAATAGAGGTCCTATGGAAGGAAAAATGAACAAGGTTGAAATATAGTTTTGACTTACTGAGTTTAAATCATATAATAATAAGAAAAGGTTTATATCAGTTAGGAAACAGACACATAACTACAGTTATTAGTCTCAAGAAAATAATTCTTACATTTCTCTCATGCTTTTCATCCTCTCAGAATCTGTTTTCTGAAAACCACAACTGGAAACAGATGTGCAACGTGGTCCTCTGAACAACAAAAATAAATTATTAGCACAGGTATTTAAATTTCTTTTTGGTCTAAATGTTGGAGGACATTACATTTCTCTAATTGTTAATATGCAGATTGTCACTGGTGCTCACACTCTTACTTGTGGCTATGCATCATTCAAAATACAAGAGATAACCTGAAAGAAGAATGAGGGTTCCAGACCTAGAAGGATTTTACTGAGGTCTTCACTCATTGGCAGGCTCTTAGCATTCTAGGACTGATTTTCCCCTATATGTTCCATGTTGAGTGAGTTTTTAGATTAAATTATATAGCTTTAGTTAAACTAGTGCTTATAAAATGGAAAGATGACTAGCAAAGATACTTGTAAAGAAAATGGGCTGGTAATCCTAGCAATGCAAGTAAAAGCAAATAATATTGAAGTCACAGAGATGTCATGTCTGACAACTCTTGCAGAAGTTTTTTATTTATTATTTTTTGACAGTAACATGGATAAAACAAAGTCTAAATAAATGTGTCGATAATTTAGGTAATTAAATAATACACTAATAAATAATCAATAAGTCAAAGAGAATATTTTAGTACTAGAAGTTCTTACGTAATTATTCCCATACCAAACAGCCATACGGAGAGTGTGGCGGATTCATTCTATGCAGTGACACACTAAGACTTTCATCATGTGACTTGCTCTTATTAATTGCTACTATGTTATGCCAACCTTAACAATGCTTCCTTGAAGTTCCACCTTTAACTTTCACTCAAGAACCTGAGTAATTTATGTGCAGTTATTAGCAGGTTGCCTCAGAATCTCCATCAAGATTCCATTCTCGTAACTTCTGCCATTGATTTTTGTGAAGTTATAATTAATGCTCCCTTAAGCACTATTTTCATCATAATACTAAGGACAGAGAAGTAAATGCCCATATTACCTAACATAAAATCTAAAATTCCCAGTCCATACCACAAAGTTTCTCTACTTTAATCACTTACTATACAATTTAAATAAACATATTCCATCAACTAAGCTGACCATTTGCTTTTTATTTTACCCAGTTTCCAGCTCTTTATCCGATGTTTGCTTGATGTCTTAATATATAAATGTATTTCTTTTTAGGTTATACTCACCCTTCCCTAAGCCTTCATTATAGAATGTAGAATCATTGTATATTTTCTTTCAAATAATAATGTCATTTCAGAACAACCATTTCTAAAGCATTGAAAATATAAGGCCTTATTTTTGGCAGTAAAATGTAACCTACTTTGATCATCATTCCAAAAATGAAAAATTCCTGAAATTATAGCTTCCAGTGGAAAAAATATATAAGAATTGCAGCATATTCAGCTATAAGTTTATGCAAACTTCGTGACCATTTATTAGGCTCATATTGTTTCATAAGTTACTTGGAAGAGTGAAGTTGAGGAATTCTATACTTATTACTAATGTGCTATTTGAAGAGTATTGCACCCAATCAATAGTCATCAATATTAATTGCTTTTTGATATGAAAATTAAATATAGTTTAAATGTATATTTAAGAAAATATGTTGCATTAGAACAAAAAGTCCCTAAATATATAAAATAAAGTAATTAGAAAACTCATTTTAATAAAAACAAGAAATCAAAATGCACATCTTTAGATTTACTCATTTGGAAAAAAGTTAATTTTGATATGTGATTTTTTTGTTTTGAATATTTTTTTAAAAAATAAGGGATGTATTCTACTTGTTTATACCAGACATTATATTTTAATGTATAAAATATAAGCTCAAGGGTGTCTAAAAAAAGAAGTCTCGATATAGAAGCTTAACATTGGAAAGAGGCCTTCTAAGTCATGGTATTTCTATATTGCCATTAAGATAACATAAAGAAAATGGATTTTGATATATTTTTTAATAATCTTTTTATTGAAGTGAGAGACAGTATAAGAAAGTAACTTCTAGTTTCTTGTAACACTGTGTTCCCAGATTATTCTCTATGTAGACATTCTTGTTACTTTTAACATTCCCTTTACACCAAAAACCCTTTACTTGGGTCCATAAAGCAAATATTCAAAATCAGAGAGCAGACAAAGTACAAACATTACCATGTTTTAATTAAATATTTCTTTCATTTTCACAACTTAATATTTTTTAGAATTAGTGTAGTTACAGTATATTTATTCCTGAAAATAGAGGTTATGATTTAATAATTCAGTAAAAATAGATTTGAAGTAAATAAATATAAACTATATATATAAATTATCATAAAATCTACATAAAATTATACTAATTAGATATAGTATTTTATATCAAGTTGTAACATATTATGATAGTTTAGATTATTTTATTAGGAGTGCATTATCAAATTGAATTTAATTTAAAAGTCTCTCCTAGGACACAAAGTAGCCATTATATATGTTGTTAGCCAATATTTCTTTTAAAGTTTCATCTGTGTCATTTGCATTCTGATTATTCACTTTCCTTTTATCCATTTCTTAAATTTGTTGCATTTTTCAGTCTTAATCTCTGAGCACACACTTAGAAATGGGTTATCATATTTCATATGTAAGAAAAATGTATACATATATATGTATTTATTTTCAAAAAGAGGGAGCTTGAGTGTAGGGGAAGAGCAGAAGGAGAGGGGAAAGAAAATCTTAAACCTCTGATACGGAGTCTGATCCTACTACCCTGAGATCATAACCTGAGATGAAACCAAGAGTTGGACATTTAACCAACTTAGCCACCCAGGTGCCTTAAGAAAATATATTTTGATGTTAGGAAATATAAACTGCAGTATTGACAAATAACTTGTAAAATGTTATCATTTTTGTAAGACCACAAAAGATTTTTATTTTAATTTGTGTTTATAGTTTGCTTAATAATATGAGTATCATTAGCATTTTATTCCAAATGTTTTCAAAATCATTTAGTAATATTCTTTCCAGATGGTGTTGTGTTATAGAAAGCTGCTGTAGCAATGTTTCATTTTTTAATGTTAACATTCTTACAAAATAAGTTGATTATATTATTTCAGTGGTTTTGATATGTTCAGAGCAAGACATCTACCCAATCCCTTGATAAATGTTTAAAAGAGAGAAAGAATAAACCCATGACAACAATTATGTAATGTTGTTTGTTAATTTCAATATCTCATTCAAACAGGTTTTAGGATCTCTTCTGGTGCCTATGTTAGAGATTTGTAAATAACTTATCGTGATAGAGTTAGAAACAGAAAACCTAGATAAATTGGATAAAAGCATTTCAGTAATTAATCCCATCTTTGTCTTTTTAACACAATTACAGCATTAAATATGGGAAAATAATCTGCTTTTCTTTCTCGATGCCAAATTCATCAGACAGATATGTCTTCAGTTGTTTCTTTCCCCATATAAGCTCAGAATTGATTATTCAAATATATCTTTGAATGCTTATGGCTATATATATTTCTACACACACTATAGCTAGTGATACATATAGATTGACAATAGATGCATATCACTGACTACATTCTGCCTCTCAGAATCTAAAAAGTCAAATCTCTATAGTCGTTATATATATTAGCATAAATAAAGTCAGAAATATAAATCTCTAATGAAAGAATACAAATGATATATGCTAAAACTCAATGAAAATAACTTGATTTTGCATTAGCCAGGATAATCACAAATTGTCATACACAATGTAAGATGATAATATATTTGTTTAAATATTTATGTAATATAATCACTTAAAAATATTTTGTAGTAGTCCAAAACAGTCAATTTTGGAAAAAAGAGGGATTCCTGGGCAGCTCAGCGGTTTAGCACCTGCCTTCAGCCCAGGCTGTGATCCTGGAGTCCCAGGATCGAGTCCCACATCGGGCTCCCCACAGGGAGTCTGCTTCTCCCTCTGTCTGTGTCTCTGCCTCTCTCCCTCTCTCTGTGTCTCTCATGAATAAATAAATAAAATCTTAAAAAAAATTTTGGAAAAAAAATCCTCTCTATTGCATCAGTGTTAAGCGTTTATTTTAGTAGTCTGTATTTTTCCAAGGGGTCTATGGAATCAATTTTCCAAAATAGAAAGGTTTTACTTTCCTTTTTTTTTTGTTTGCTTGTTTTAATGGAATCTGAGACTAAAAGCATTTATCTGTGATTCTACCATTAAATGAACCCCGTTACTCATCCGTCCTCTCTTTGTTTATATATACAGATCCACAATTCTCTAGACAAACCCATTCTCCAATTCCTTTTCTTTTGTTAACATTAATTTTGGTATTTGATTTTTCTTGTAAAGATGGTTGTCACAATCCCAGTCAGTATCTTTCTGCTTTCTGTAAGCCTGAGACCCTACCAGTGTTCACATTTGTCTCTAGATTATTAACTCAGAAAATCATTTGTAAAAATATAGATCTCTAGAGATTAGTTCAGATCATCTCCTTTTGTGTTAGTTTCCTCAAGCAACTTGTCCACTGTGAGTCATTTCTGAGGCAGAGGTCTGGCTCTGGCTTCACTATCAAGTACACACACATGCACACATGCACACATGCACACACACTTGAAACACTCTGAAGCACTTCAATGACATTTTTCCCCCTTAGAATCCCTTTAGATAAAACACAATTCACTTCAGAGAATCATCAAAACCTCAAGATGGAAATTTCCATTTAAACTTAAAATCTGCTAATCACTGAATGTGATTCATTAAAATGATATAATTTAATCTTGTTCATCTGATGGAAACTTAGAAAATATTGCCCTATGCCAATGCAGGTATAAAATTTAAGTACACATATACACTTCACATAGTTTCCTTTTAATTCTTATTATAACACTAGCATCACAGAGAGACAATGAAAGCATTTTAGCTGTTTGAATTATTATCAGAAAGAGATGGAACACTATCTACAAGGTACTATTCTGGAATGAGAAGAACCAAGTTCTAGTTCTGACTGCCACTGATTAGTCTGGGATGTTGGAGAACTCAGTATATTGGAGCGTCAGAGTCCAGATCTGTAAACTAAGGATTCTTTTTTTTTTTTTTTAAGATTTTATTTATTTATTCATGAGAGACACACAGAGAAAGAGACAGAGAGAGAGAGAGAGAGGCAGAGACACAGGCAGAGGGAGAAGCAAGCTCCATGCAGGGAGCCTGATGTGGGACTCAATCCTGGGTCTCCAGGATCACACACCCTGGGCTGAAGGTGCCGCTAAACCACTGAGCCACCAGGGCTGCCCTAACTAAACTAGGGATTTTGAAGAAAGATGATCTCTGAGGATTTTCTAAGCACCCTGTTCATGTGTTCTAAAACATGACTTTGCAAAAGGAGAAGGCCCAACAGTAAAGTAACTAGCTAAGCCTGTAATATAAATATTTTAATCATATTCTAGTTTAGACTTTTAATATCAACCACTTGCAGTTCCACCAAAGGTTAAAGATCTATTTTTTTCCAAAAATGCTTCAATGTCAAAAGCCTAATTATATTTGTTTTTCTTAATTTTAGATTCTGTCTTCTTAGAATATTTAAGCAAAAACAAAATATTATAAACTTCTGAAAATATTTATTTTATTAAGTACACTAGTGTGTTGATTCTTACTTTTGAACTTGTGCTTATTTTTTTAAAATATTTTATTTATTTATTTAGGATAGTCACAGAGAGAGAGAGAGAGAGAGAGAGAGAGAGAGGTAGAGACACAGGCAGAGGGAGAAGCAGGCTCGATGCACCGGGAGCCCGACGTGGGATTCTATCCCAGGTCTCCAGGATCGCGCCCTGGGCCAAAGGCAGGCGCCAAACCGCTGCGCCACCCAGGGATCCCATGAACTTGTGCTTAAAGCAATTATTTTTTAAGCCAGAAATGATACCTATTGCCATTTTGGTAAAGCTTGCCGCAGAATGATAAAATTTGGGTCTTCTTACTAATTGAAGTGTATATTCAATTAAAATTTATGGATTTATGGAGGTTCTAAGAAAGATTTTTTATAGCCATGAATTGAAAGCATTTAAATATTAATAAACTAAAAATTCCTCTTAAAGCAATCAATAGGTTTTACTAACAAGTTTGACTTAATACTTTCTCTGTCTCTGACGAGAAGTGACTACATATTTGTATTTAACAACTGAGTAGATGCCATATTGCTTTGTGTCTTAATAAAAATACTTCTAAGGAATAATTTTCCCATTAATTTTGAAATTTAAATTGCATAACACTGCAAAAACTTAAGTACATTTTATATAAGTATATAATTATATATTTAGAAAGTGAATATTTTGAAATAAGAGATACAGTATTAGGTATGCATAGATAAGATATTCAAGAGAACTGACATATTCAGGTCTGAGAACAGTTTGGTAAATGTTTCAAATTACTTTTTTATTCCATTGGTAAGATATATATGTAAACTTATTTTGAAGTATATTCAATTTTCTGGGTTAGTTTTTATACAAATGATTATTGTTGGAAAAGCATAACGATAATATTGATAATATTTCTCCTTGAACCCTCTGCCTTATTTGTCTGCTGTAAGGAAGCAGAATAGACAATAGTTTTTTCTTCTCTTTGATTCATAAGGTAGGATCCACAGCCATCAAGAAGTTTCATTGGCCAAGTTTTTCTGAATCTTCTCACTTTTAGAGAAATTTTCGTTTAAATTCCAGAAAACTGTTTAAAGATAACTCTTATCATCTCTTACTTTGGTATTCTGTATAATTTCGGTTTGGTCTTATATCATTTTCTGATGTAATTGAAAAGGGAATTCTGACCTACATGTTTTTATATTTGGTGGATTCAGCTGAGGTAGAAAAATGTACTTTTATTGTGTCATCTGTGATGCTATCGTTCTCATCATTACTCTTAACGTGAAATAACTGAAAGATCAACTTTGAAGCTAGGAATAAGACCAAGAAGTCTATTAGCACACCACTAATTCATCTAGTCATTCATATAACAAAAATGCATTGTGTGGAACATAGTTTCCTTATTCTCTAACACAGTTTTGGAATTCTAGAACGATACAACAAGGTAAGTAATTCGTATTATAAGCTTAATTTTAGAAATTAGTTGCCAAAATATCATTTGTAAATGATTTAGTCATCTACCCACAAAACTCAAAAGAATTAATAAAACACTATTATAAATGTTTAGAAAATTTAAAATGGGAGCCCTTGGGTGGCCCAGTTGGTTAAGTGTTTGCCTTCCATTCAGGTCATGATCTCAGGGTCCTGGAATTGAGCCCCATATAGGACTCCCTGCTCAGCAGGAAGTCTGCTTCCCCTCTCACTCTGCCTCTCCCCCATGCTCACACTCTCTCTCCCAAATGAATAAATAAAATCTTTAAAAAAGTTTAAAATGACAACTCAAAATAAGCACTATTAAAATTTTTTATTCCTAAAATTATGTTCTAATTATCCATTTTCTCTTTATTTTTGTATATTTTGAATCATTTATATAATGGAGAACTTCAAAATACAAAGTAGTAGTCAGACTATAGTAAATCCCTATTTGTAAATATTAGTCTATTTTGTCCCACTTATACTCCCACATATTCTCCTCAATATTGCAAGGGTGTTTTCTGTTTATTCATGAAAATTTTAGTATGTATATTTAAAGAAGTACTCCTTTTAATTAGCTGAACTGCAAATAGTATTATCATATTTGGAGAAATAACAATAATTTCTCAATAGACCAAACAGTCAAATTTTCATTCTCATAAATATTCAAAATCAGAAAATATTTCAAAGTTCTCTTTACCATAATGAACAAATTTTCATATTTATGTTTCACCTTCAGTTTTCTTTTTCTTTCTCTTTCTTTCTTTCTTTCTTTCTTTCTTTCTTTCTTTCTTTCTTATCTATCTATCTATTCACCTACAAGTCTATTTGTTACTCAGTTATTTTCCTCCATAACTTAGTTTACAAATTGTAACTTAATTATTTAATATATAAAAAGTAGTAACTGACTACAATAGTATTACAAAAATTACAGGAGATACTTTGTAAGGAAAATATAATCAAGTTATAGATTTTAGCCCCTTTCTCTCTCTCTCTCTCTATATATATATGTGTGTGTGTGTGTATATATATATATATATATATATATATATATATATGTATACTATTTAATAGTATTTGTGATTGCTGTATATAACTTGGGGCAAGGCCTTCCAACTGACTTCCAGAGTATACTGTCCTAATTTACAGTTTCTTTGGCATCCATATAACTCCTTCTGAAGCTTCTTCCAGAGGTTTTTGCTACTTCTTATTTCTAAAGTGATTTACACATTTTTTTTCCTGGAGCTAGAAATGTATAACAATACTTGTATAGTACTTCCAAAAGTGGCATTCAGAGAAAGAAGATACTGATGCAACTAGAGATGTACATCTTGTGCTGAGCTTTGCAGCATTTAAGATTTGAAAATATGCTCCCTTATGGTGTCTGGTGATGTTAGATTTCAGATGCAGAAAACCCTGATACACAATGTTTCTTATAACCCATTTTAGGTTGCAATTGATACAATGTGGTCCATCCCCCTAAATAGCTTGAATTACATTTTCTGAATATTTTTTTCATATTTCCTATCATGGGCAGACCATTTGTGAGTTGTTATTTTCCCCACACACCTAAAAATATAAGAACTAGATTTTATTTCGACCAAATGTATATTGAATATCGATAATTTATAAGGCACTCTTTTTTTTTTCTATACAGCTGTATGTGATACAATCCTGTTAATGACATAAGAGACACTCATAAAGTGTATGATGATACAGGGCTCTGCATAATAAATGCATCTACACTGGGTTGATATTTCAAAAAATTTAAATAACTTTGGTATCATTTAACAAATTGAAGAACTATATTTTAAAGTCAACATATAGAGTTCATTGATTTAATGAATTTTCAATAAATGTTATTAAAACATTGAGGTTTTTTTTCATTGAAAAAGTAACAATTCCTTGAAAGCAGAACAAATTCTAGTTTTGTTGCTCAAACTGACCATTATTTGCAGCATTTAGTAGATGTTTAAATATCCACACATAAGCAATTTATTTTTAGTGCCCATTTATATAATCCTTGTAAAAATTTCATAATCACATTGAAAAGGCAAATGAACAAATATAACATTAATAATAATAATATAAATCAGTAAATTATATATTCAAGATAAATGGACTGGATTTGGGGAGTTGAGGGAGTTTAAAGTGAGGAGTTGAAAGTGCCTGCTATTGTCATAAAGATTTAAGAGGAGATGATGCGTAAATAAATTCTTAAAAGATTAAAAAATAGGGAAATATACTAACTTGTCAGGCATATTTATGAATTACAAACCTTCAAAACAATATATGTATGTAGCATCATCAGGTAATAATACAGCAGATATAAATCTTTTGAAGCATATTCTTCCATTCCTGTGCCTACTGAAAATCTGTTTTTCCTGTGGCAAACTGTAATTCATGCTCTTGTGAATCCCCTCTCTAGCAATGCTATATAGTGAAGAGCTCAAAAACTCTATGATTTTTTTCTTATTAATTCTCAGACTCCCTTCTGGAGATGTAAGATTATTGTCTGCATTAAATAAACTGGTAAGCTAGGACACTAAGTATTTAAATGGTGACTGAGACCACAAGGCTACAAAGATCTTTGTAGTATTGAAGATATCCAGTCTGATAAATCTACCAACCACAGTAGTTCTAATTTTTTGATTTTATGTTGGCTTTATTTTACTCTATCAAACTTGCCAGTAAATATCCACTGAGGGACCAGATTTAAAACCTGCTTCTAACCCATTTTCTTCTCTTTCTCCATTTCCATTGATTCCCTGATATCCTCCAATCAATATCTTCTTATCCATTCCCACTGCCACCGCCTTTATAATTTCATACCCAAACTGCCATAACAATCTCCCAACCAGTGTTGTGACTCAGTCTCTATTCCCAATATTCCTATATGCAAACATTAAATTTTCTTCAAAACTATCACATGAAGAATTTTACTAACATATGTACAAATAATTTCAATATATTTAGAGTTTAAGGAATTTTCTCCTCTGATTCCAAGTACAGTGGTGCCACATTGTGCATATCTTTAGTTTCCAGAAACCTAAGGGGTGTCTAGGTGGCTCAGTCATTTGGGTATCTGACTTAGACACAGGTCTGCACTCAGCAGAGAGTCCACTTGTCTCTCTACCCCTCCTCCTTGCCCTGTTTGGGCTCTCTCTTCCAAATAGATAGATAAAATCTAAAAAAAAAAAAAAAAAAAAAAAAAGGAAAATTAAATTACTAGCCCTGGGAAACTCCTGCCATTCCGTTCACAGAGCTTATGCCTAATAGTGATACTAGGAGAATGATTTACATCTTTCTAATCTTCAGTGTTCTCAGTTCCAAGGTACTTTTTTATAGGCAAAAGCATATGATAATAGGAAACCAAATTTCATAGTTTTAATAGATGTGTTTGTAAAACATATCCTCTAAACACATGCCAGCCATATTTAGAAGCCTCATTGTAAAAATAGTTGTCAAAGATGATTTCTTTTAATAAAGTTTTTATAATAGTTTTAGATTTACAGAAAAGTTGTGGAGATGGCACAGAGTTTTCATATATGCCCTACCTCCTCCCCTCCCCAGAGTTGCCACTCTTGTTCACATCTTACAGTAGCATGGTACTTTCATCATAATTAATGAATCAAATTGGTATATTAGTATTAATTAAAGTCAATACAGGATTCATATTTCTTTAGTTCATACCCAATGTCTTTGTATTGGTCCAGAATCCCATCCAGAATACATTTATTTGTCATATCTCGTTAGGTTCCTCTTGGCTGTCAAAATTCCTCAGACTTCCCTTGCTTTTAATGACTTTGACAGTTCTGAGGAATACCAGTTAGGGATTTTGTGTAGTGTTCCTCAATTTAGACTTATCTGATAATTTTATACAATTGGACTGGGGTTATTTTTTAAGGGCTTGGGGAAAAGTGTGAAGGAGACACAGAGGTAGAGTGTTATTCCCATTTCATTATGTTTTACTTTTTTTTTTGTTTTTTTGGTGAGAACAATTAAATTCTCTTAGAAAACTTAAATTACATAGTACGGTATTATTAATTGTAGTTACTATCTTAAATATGAGATCGTCAGATACTATTCATTTTATAACTGTAAGTTTGCATAAAGGGTAATTTTGATATACTATTTAACTCATGTTAGAAGACTAACATCAGTACAAAATGAAACCACACTGTATTTCCAACTAATCATGCTGGAAATCTCATTTTAAGCCACTCTGGTTAGCATTTCTTTCTAGAAATATAGTGACAAAAATATAGTTGTTCATATGGAGAATACTATGGTTCAACACGATCTTTTTCATTTCATTTACACATAGGTGAAAGTGACAAGCTTATTGTTTAAAAAAGTAATATGTTTTGCAAATGAAAAATTGTCTTTTGTTTACTTAAAAAGAGGCCCTTATATGTAAATATTCATTAAAATATTATAGCTCTAAACTTACATAAGTATCTTAAGTTTCTAGTAAATGTCTAGTAAATTCCTGGTTCCCACTCTCAAAGATTTTGATGCATAATTAACAGTGTGGTGCTAAGGGACATACAATTTCATAAACATTCCATGGAATTCTAATGGTTCAGCATATCATATTTGAGAAACAATCTTGTGAAAAAGACAGTTAAGTCCACCCATTGTCTAACCTCCATTCCTCTAGTGATAGAATATCCCTGGAATGTCTGATGACTAGTCGACTATATCTGGCCTTATGAGGAGGCTCTTGCTACTGAAGTGAAAGAAATAAGGTTATGCAATCTTTTGTCACTTCCTTAAAAGCTATGTACTTTGTATCGCATTTCAGTCTGGAATATGGTCTTGCTGCTAGAAAGCTTCATTTAACCAAGCAAATCAGGGAAACTGAGGGGACGTTGAACAACAACAACAAAAATAGACCTTCCTGGATATCCTGAACCAATTTCACATCTCTGTGCTGTTCTGTAAAAATCTCTTTATTTTTCTTTTTGCCAGGTTTGTCATAGAAGCGTAGCTAATACTTTAGTAACAATTTTGAGGAATTGAACCAACTTCTACCAATAGTCATATAATGCATATTTGTTAATATTTCAGTTTCAGAGTGACCATATATCTTAGTCTGACCAGAGTTATTTTTCATCTTCAAAAGTGGCCTTGATGAAATAATAAACTAGATAGCCACCTTAGTTTTAAATGAATTGGATTGATCAGTAATAAATCAGAATAGTAAAAAGCTTCTACTGAAAGTTAAATTCCAATTCAGGTATAGTCCAAATTCATGGTGACTTTATAAACTTTGGTTAAACAGAAGGATAGGACAGTCTATACTAATGTTACATGTACATGTAATATTATAATACGTGTTTGATTAGAGGGTAAAAAAGATAAATAGGCAAATCTAATCTAGAATGATTTATTTCTTTTAATTTCTACTTAAATCATTTTACAGCCTCTCCAGTCTCTGGCATTTAAAAATCAATGAGCCAGGAATTCTACAGCCCATTGGCAAGTGCCTATCATTCTTCCAAATTTCTGAATAAATGAAATGATTAATTCATTTAAATTTATTGCCCAGGGAATATCAGAGGTGACAAATACTTTTCTCAAAAGTGATTTACATTAAGAAGAAAATAAAAATCCTGACTATTTTAATTAAGTGAATGCACTACTAAGTCCAAGATCCTTTCCCTTGCAATTTCTTTAAGGAGCAAAAGTGCTCTTATCCTGTTTTTGTTTGTTTGTTTCTGTTTGGTGGCATAAATTTTTGTCACTTATTTTCCTTGCCCTAATGGGATAGATATCCCTAAAGATTGCTGCCTCAGAAACTGATTAATCTTTAATCATTAAAGCTCTTTACCGACATTGCAGAAAATCTGTCAGGATCTCTTCATTAGCCTTGAGATGGGAAGGTTTAGATAAGCACAACTAAACAACTCTAACATCATCCTCAGGGCATATTAACAATATAAGCTTTTATAGCATTTCAGGACTAATATTTTCTTCATTCCAATGTGTTTTCATCACAGAGACTTACAGGACTGTATACATCTGTCTTAATAACACTCAAAACTACTAATATAGATCCTGGGAAACTTATGCAATTGGAACTTGTTATCAGTAACTTCTTCCTATCATTGTCTGGTGATTGGAAGTGATGTGGCTTTAAGAGATCTACCAAGTTGATTCACTTTTTTTCTGCAAATCACACTCAAAGCAGAAGTATGCTCTATGACTTAAGAATTTTCATATAAAATTTCATTTTCATTCTATATTCCAGTCTGGGTTTGTCTGTTTATTTCTTCTTTTCTAAGCTTAAAACAAAAACAAAAACAAAAACCTCTTAGTATTCAATTTTTTTGTGTGAAACTTGTTAGTTACCAAGAAGGTATGCTAATGCCAGTCTTCTCACATAACTGCACCTATCCTACCAAGCAAAATTTGAGGCACTGAAATATTATTATAGTGGCCTATAATTACATTGCTTAAAACTTTACTTATATATTACATAAATATTATTGTTATTTTCTCCAAATTAATAAAGTTAGATGTCTAAAAAGGGGGACAGAATAATAGTCTACAAAATTTTCACTGGTTCATTCTGTATGTATTATCACCCTACATCCCAATATCCACCTTTCCTTTTCCTCTTATTCAAATTGGAGAAATGACAACAGTTTTATGTGCAATTACTATTCTTCTTCCAAAATGTGAAATTCGGTCACAACAAGGGGAAAAAAAAAGGTATTGACATATTAAATTTCTTTTTTTTAAAGATTTAGTTATTTATTTATTCATGAGCAACACAGAGACATAGGTAGAGGGAGAACCAGGCTCCCTCTGGGGAGCCAGATGCAGGACTCACTCCCAGGACCCCTGGATCAGGACCTGAGCCAAAGGCAGGCGCTCAATCATTGAGCCAGGCAGGTGTCCCTGACATAATTCAATTTCATTTCTACTCATCCTTATGTCTCATTAGGTTTAGGGTTTTTATATATTTTAAATCAAAATACGATGTCAGAAGTTATTTCAGTGATTGTATTTACCTTATTTTCTTCTATGTCTATTTTTAATGCAATTATATGATAAAGTGAATATTAGAAAAATAAAAACTAAAATTTAGAAGACATGAATACATGAACATATATATCAGTTACTTTTCAAAGTAATTCAACATTTTTATTGAGTACCTCCTAGTTCAAGGCACTAATTCTAATAAAATAAGTAAGTTATTACAAGAGAAACTGTGACTAGCATATAAATGCATTTCCATGGAAATGCAGAAAAAGGGGAGAGTTAAATCATATTGGAATCTGTGAGAATATGTTCTGGAACACATTCCTGAACTTTCTAGTTTTGGAAGTATAAACATGCCAGATAAAAATGTGGAATTTGCTTGAAAAAGACCACTGATAACAGCAGGATGTCTCCAGAGAATGGTAAATGCTAAGCAGAGCTAGACTCAGGTAATGAACTGATAGGAGGAACAGGGGGCACCTGGGTGCCTCAGTGGTTGAGCATCTGCCTTCTGCTTGGGTCATAATCCTGGGGTCCTGGGATCAAGTCCCACATCACTCTCCCCACAGGGAGCCTACTTCTTCCACTGCCTATGTCTCTGCATCTCTCTCTGTGTCTCTCATGAATAAATAAATGAAATCCTAAAAAATATATAGGAGAAGCAGCTGGGACTGGATTACAGCTGCAATGTTTTTCTGTAATACAGTGCCTGGACTTAATTTCAGTGAGAATTCCACATTTTTTGAGCAAAGCATAAACATTATCAGAGATGCAATGTGAAGATGTGTATTTGAAGATATAAGAAGTCTCGAATTCACCTAATCTAAATTATCATACTTGAGAAGATAAAGCAGATTAATTTACATACCCAGGAATTCACAGCTAATTAATGACAAATTTCTATTTCACCTCAAGCACCTTACACAGGGCAGATATGCTATACATATCTAATCAATATTTTTTCACAAACCTAAATTCTGAATCTTTCCTTCCCATTTCAGTTGGAGGGGGGAATGATATAATTGTTGTTGTGGTAAAACATATATAACATAAAATTTTCCATTTTGACAAATTTAAAGAATACAGTTGAATGGAGTTAAGGTCATTCACATTGCTATGCACCATCACCACCATTCATCTGCAGAATTTTTCATCTACTTAAACTGAAAATCCATACCCATTAAATAATAACTCTCCACTTGTTCCTCTTGTCATCCAAAACCCTGGAAACCACCATTCTATTTTCTGTCTCCATGAATTTGACAAATCTGAGTACCACACATAAATGAAATTATATACTGTTTGTCCTTTTGTAACTGCCTTGTTCAGTTTACTGTAGTATCTTCCACTTCGTCCATGTTGTAGCATATGTCAAAATTCTTTTCTTTTTTTATGGTTTTATTTATTTATTCATGAGAGACACACAGAGAGAGGCAGAGACATAGGCAAAGGGAGAAGCACCCTCCTTGCAGGGAGCCTGATGCGAGACTCCATCCTAGGACCCTGGGATCACGACCTGAGCCAAAGGCAGATGCTCAACCACAGAGCCACCATGTACCCCAATTATTTTCCTTTTTAAGGCTGAATAATATTGCATTATAGGAACATATTACATTTCATCTATCCTTTCATCCAACTATGGATACTTAGGTATTAATAATACTGCTATGAACATGGGTAATACTGCTATGAACATGGGTGTACAAATATTGTTCAATCTCTGTTTTCAATCCATCCTATCTCATTTTGTTCATTGTCATCTTTTATGATCTTAGTTCATAGTTCTCATTATTCTTCTGCTCACCAAAGATCTTCACCATAATTCAGCTCCATCGTAACTATCAATGCATGAAGACTATTTTAACTATAATAGTTCTTAGACTGTCACACACAAAAAAAGGTGATTAATATTCATATCATTTACCAGTTCCCTTACATCATCTTCTGAAGGTAAAACTCTCTTGAAAACAGATGGACAGATTTTGCAAACATACAGCTCTATTGTCAACATAAGTATACTAAACCCTTCTTGGAAATCACAATCAGTAGTTACCTCAGACATGCATTAATTAATTTGATTCTATAGATTTATGTTCCAATGGTTGAACTCTTACAAATGGAAGTCAGAAATCCACCAGGATCCACCAGGTAAAATGATCCACCAGGTAATCTGCCCAACCTTGATCTCTCTGATCAAATGTTCTTTCATAGTGATTCCATACAGTCTATGAAGGTTTCAAGGGTCCAATCAACAGAAAATGATTTACTGAGAAGCTGCAAGCAACTCTAATATATTCTACCCTGTATTTGTTTTTCCCCTTTTATAGATTCACTGCTTTTTTTCCATCACCCTCACAGGCAATAAAAGCCTTCAAGGCGGTGGACAATAAGCTCCAAAATCCTACCCAGAATATCTACTTCAAGTCTACTTCAGGTACCAAATGTCATAGACCTAAATTCCTGAAAAAATAGAGCCATAAGTAAGGTTTTATTTGAAGGGTTTATTATGCATTTTATGTTGTTAATAAAATAAGGACATTTTTAAAATACATACTTTTCCAGATGTCTCCTGTGGTTTCCACAGTTTTACGATTCAGTTCTGAAATCTCCACCCCCCCCCCCATGTTTTTTGAGGATTCAATAACTTGAGAATGGCTTACAGTTTTTAGTCAATATAGGCCCTGCATCATTTCCTGGAATTGATCATGTAACCTCTCAATTTGCAACTCTCAAGATACCCATCCAGCTATGCTAATTTCTCTTCCAAGAGGCTCACTTGCAGAATGCATTTGTGTTGTAGCAGCCCTTGCAGAAACTTTAGGATGATGTAGATTTTACATTGCTATCCTGTTTGCTGTCATTGCTCTCTCTAAATAATCTGTGACTCCTGTTTTTTCAAATCTCTGTTTCTCTGGTTTTTGTCAAAAACACAAATTTCCTACTATTGTTTTACAGAAGTTTAGCTGTCCAAAAACCTTCTTGGTTCTAATCTATCTTCATGAACTGGGCCTTCTGGATGTGCTCTACTAATCAACATGTTACTTACCCGTGTTGAGTGCAGTGAAGTGGCAGAGGTTTTTAAATTCCTCTATTCCTTCCTGCTTCTCATATCATTTTCAATAAATTTAAATTAGGAGAATATTAGTTGATTTCCACACTTACTTTAAATATGTTTCTTCTGTTATAAAGCAGAATTGGAAAAAAACAGAATTAGACACAGTTTTGGTACATAATATAATGGGTTTTTTCTCCCTTACACTCATGTATTTATGTATAGTTATAACTGATGTGGTCATTGTGAAATATCTATTAGTTTGGTTCATTCTGTTAATTAGTTTCCCACTCTACACATATAGTCCACCATTATGGCTCCAGGGCAGAAAGGGAGAATGACAAGTTTGTGATCTCACAAAGGATAAGGATATGACACAGGATAATAGTCAGATGTGAAGGGAAGGGTGAAATCTCAGATATGAAGGGAAGGGTGAAATCTCATATAATCAGGAAAAGAGACCTCCACTAAGAGTTTACCTCACTAAGGAGTCCTAAGGCAGGAGCACTGCCCCTTTTCCATTGCCCTTCATTCCTTCATTTTCAAAAGATCATGCAAGACTCACCCACAAAACCAGAAGTCATCTTAGGGAAGAAGGAGAGGAAAGTAATCTAAAAAGATATTTTATAATTTTGGAGATCAGACCAACATTTATCTGATAAAATTATTTTTGTTTTATTTTACTTATTGTCCAGAAGATGACAGGTAGAAGGCATAAAATAAGTTTAAAAAAAGAAAATAATATCATTTTTACACACGTATCAGTGGCTGTAATGTAAATTACAATGTAATCCAGCTACATGTGCATTATGCTAAAGCCAGTTGCATATCTACACTTAACTCAGCTACATATGCATTTTGGATCTGTGAGAAATAAGGAGTAAATTCCAGTGTTGATGATACTTAACACTTCCTATGGTTCCAAATTTAAAAAATCTCTAGACCATAGCATTTACAAATAAGACATATCACCACTAAAATATTTAAATGCATGCTTACTTATTCAACCCACTTATGTTTATTTTAATGCAATTATATTTTTCATGTAGTAAATATAAAATACACTGGAAACCAACAACAAGGTAAAAAGTCATATTTAAGATGCCAGTACTATTCAGTTATCTGTTCTTTTCCTTTCTCTTTCTCTCTATACAGCCACAAATATCACTTAAGTAGCTCCTGTAATAGTATATAGCAATGAAAATTGTTTATATTTCTGTCAGGGAGCTTTCTTTGGAATTTAACCTTAAAAATTTTTAAGAGGGGGGATCCCTGGGTGGCTCAGCAGTTTAACGCCTGCCTTTGGCCGCAGTGCATGATCCTGGAATCCCAGGATCAAGTCCCACATTGGGCTCCCTGTGTGGAGACTGCTTCTCCCTCTGCCTGTGTCTCTGCCTCTCGCTCTCTCTGTGTCTCTCATTAATAAATAAATAAAATCTAAAAAAAAATTAAGAGAAAATATCAATGGTTAATCCTAACATCTGATAAGAAGAGGAAGAAGTAAATTCTTAGGTTAACTAAAGAAACCATTCAAGAGGGAGAAAGTACTTGCAGTATGTTAACAAGAGTTTATTACAGGAATGAAATGAACTTATTATAAGTATTAAAAATAAAAACTATTCCTTAATTTGTATAATCCAACAACTTCGAGTGAACAAACGATATCAAGTGATACCATTACTAATTTCATTTCCATTGTCTTCTTTTTGACAAAGAACTCCCGAGTCTCAAAAATGGGCTATTTTGTGATGATAGACTACTAAATATATAAATAGCAATGTTTTTTGTTTTTCTTAAAGAGGTAAGTAATTTTCTATGTAATAACCCACACAATCCTGAGGTTTAACATTTCTAAATCAATCATGTGTTCTGAATAAAATTAGAGATTCTTAGTATCCAACCAAATTTAAGGTTTTTTTTTTTTCTTAAATTTTTATTTATTTATGATAGTCACAGAGAGGCAGAGACATAGGCATAAGGAGAAGCAGGCTCCATGCACCAGGAGCCCGTTGTGGGATTCGATCCCTGGTCTCCAGGATCACGCCCTGGGCCAAAGGCAGGTGCTTAAACCGCTGCACCACCCAGGGATCCCAGTATCCAACCAAATTAAATTAAGCCTTCATTAAGCCACACAAGGAGAAAATACACAGTATTTTGTGAATTATTATTCCAATTCTGCCTTCTTAAATATTTTCTAATAAGCAAATATATGTTTTTTTAGAACTACTTAATGAAGGTGCTAATATGTACTAGCACTGTGCTTAAATACAACATTTATCCTTATAAGGTATCTTTAAGGTGTGTACCACACTCACTATTTTATTTTATTTTATTTTATTTTATTTTATTTTATTTATTTGAGACAGAAGGAGGACATGATCAGCGGAAGGAACAGAGGACAAGGGACAAGAAGACTCCCCGCTGAGTAGGGAGCCCAATGCAGGGCTCAAATCCAGGACCCTTAGATCATGACGTGAGCCAAAGTCAGACACTTAACTGACTGATCCACCCAGGTGTTGCACCATAACCACTATTTTATAGTTGAGAAAATTGAAGTTCATAGATGTTAAGAATTAGGCCGCAGGTTCATGAGGCTGGGAATAGTACAATAAAAAGGAAGATGAAATTTTCAGAGGCAAGACTATCTGTTTGTTTAAAAACATCAATTCTTAGATCAAGGAAACCCAGAAAATCTAAAGTTGAAAAATAAAAATAATTTCAACCTTAAGGCATAATAGTACAACTATATGAAAATTATTGAATTAATTATATAACTATAGATAAGGTAAAACAAATCTTGGAAGCAATCTACAAGAAATCTCAGATTATGGGTCATGAGAACAATAATAAACTAATACTTGATACTCAGCCGAAGCAATTAGCATGAGAAAACAATGCATATTTAAGATATTAATATGTAGATGGAAAAGAACAGTCATTTTGAATTCTATCCTTAAAATTAATTTATTTTTCAAGCTATAGAATAAAGATATTTTTTATACGAATCTTGAAAAGTTTTAATCAATAAATCATATCTATCATAAAAATTTATCATATTTATCTATGATAAATGATGCTTAGTCTGCAGAAGAGAACAGTCTCTACTAAGGATGTAAAATATAAGAAATGATGAGCAACACTATTGGTAAGTATTTCTAGTAAGTAGTGTGTATACCAACACAATGATGGGCTATATACAACAGTAATATAAAAATATACATAGGAAGAAATAAGATAGATAATAGCTACTCAATGTAGCATATAATGTAGACGGTAGGTTATATGGTTCAAAAGTACATTAAGTAATTGATTAGAAAAAAATTAAATTAGCCTTTGCTAAAAGTGTTTGATAGACAAGATTAATTATAGAGTATAAAACTTGCAAGAAAATATATTTGCAAAAAATGGCAAAAAAGAGAAATGTAATCCTTCCAAAAGAAGTTTAAAAAATGACAGCAATTAAATTTAAATATGAATAAAAGTAGCAAGAATATAGTAAAAAAGGCAAGGCATATGTCAATATTCCAAAAACATATAAGTTTGTATAAACTTACAAAACTAGCTTAGAAAACAAAACAAAATTTAAATATATGTTATTTACAAGGACAATTTCTTTTTTTTTAAAGATTTTATTTATTTATTCATGAAAGACAGAGAGAGAAAGAGAGAGAGAGAGAGAGAGAGACACAGGCAGAGGGAGAAGCAGGCTTCATGCCAAGAGCCCGATGTGGGACTTGATCCTGGGACTCCAGGATCACGCCCTGAACCAAAGGCAGGCACTAAACCGCTGAGCCACCCAGGGATCCCCACAAGGACAATTTCTGAAACAAGAATGTAGGAAGGTAGGAAGTTTAAAAAATGGAAAAATAAGCTGGTAAAAGATATTAAACAGTCAAAATGCCAAATAATTTAGCTTCATAATACCTAAAATAGGTAGAACTTTATAAATCTCACAGTAGTAGGAATTAGCTAATCTAAGAACATGCTGGAATGTTTGAGCACAATTTTCAGAAATTAATGGGTCAAATAAATCAAACTGACATTATAAACATAGAAAATTTGAATTAAGGAATTTATATGTTCAATTTATCAGAAAAAATTTGGATATTATCGAATATAATACTAAAAATTGGAGAACACTCTTTCAAGGACAAATAGAACAATTTATTTTTAAGAAGAACATTTATGATAACTCTCTTCACAGTATACAATATAATTTAATAAAATTTATCTAATTACATACCATTGGTATGTAATTTCTGATGAAAATGCAATTAAGTTAGAAATCAATAGCAACACCACCACCAAAAACTAGAATATCCATGCAATTGGGACTTAGAAAAAAAGATGTTTATGGCATGCCTGGCTGGCTCAGTGGGTTAAGCATCTGCCTTTGATTCAGGTCATGATGCCACGGTTCTGGATTTGAGTCCTGCAATTGGGATCCTTGCTCAGCAGGGAGTCTTCTTCTCTCTCTGCCTGCTGCTCCTCCTGCTTGTGTGCTCTTTCTCTCTGACAAGTAGATAAAAATAAAATCTTTAAAGTAACTTGGTACAGAAGTTTCTTAAAAAAAAAAGAAAAGAAAAAAGATGTCTAAAATCACTGGGCAAGGAAGTAATTATCATAAAAACAAAATTTAACTAGACTAGATTTTCTAATAAAAATATTATATGAAAAAATAAATGTTACCACTGGAGTAGAGAGTATATAAATTTAAATTAAATATTAAGCAAAAAAAAAAGAATTATTAAACCACACGATGATCTGGGGTTTTTGCTTTTTGTTTTTGGTATATTTGACACACATGTTACATTAATTTCAAGTGTACAACTTAATTTCATTCTGCCTTTAAAAAAGGTCCATAACTGAGTTTTATCTACTTTTTTAAAAAAGATTTATTATTATTATTTATTTGATTGACAGAGAGAGAGAGATAGCAAGCAAGAACAAGCAGAGGGATCGGCAGGGAGAGGGAGAAGCAGGCTTGCACCTAGGACCCAGGGATCTGAGCCACCTAGATGCCCCAAGTTTTATCTACGTTTAAATAATTCTAGTTGCTTGCAATAGTTATTGAAACAAGGCTAAATTTTTTTAAATAAAAATAAATTAAACAAGGCTATAGGAAATTAGAAAAGATTAAATTCAATGAATTTAGGAAACTAGTTAAGTTTTACTACCAAAATCTGTTAGTATTAAAAAAAGAGATTTGTCTAACTAATTCTATCTACCCTACTTGTAAATATAGGTACAAATACTCACTGCTATACACAAGAAAACATATAGCAAATAAAGTTATGAAACAAAATCAAGCAATATACTGAAAAGATATTTACTTATACTCAATAAGAAGCAGATTTTATTTATGAAATGCATGGGGATTTTAATATAATAGAAAAGTAACTCAAATAGCTTAAAAACACATAAAAATACATTGAAATTCAGTTGTAAGATGTTCATGTAGGTTGTGAAATGAATCAAGGAAGTTAATTGCAGAGAAATCAGAAGAATTGGAGAGTCGAACAAAAAGGGATCAAAATATATACATATAGTAAACCAGAAGAAATTCATAATTATATTCAACAATAAAATGTATATATTAATAAAGCAACATATGTATGTATATTTAAAGAGTTTGAACAATTACATAAAATGCAAATCATTGCAGAAATAAAATCTGTATGATTTATAAATATTAATTCTATATTAAATTTATAATAAAGAATATTCCAAAGTTTAAATTGTATTTCTTGATCCAGAAATTCCCATGAAAGTTAGTTTCACTCTGGTAACTACAACTACTCAAATTATGGGCAAGATAACTTTTTGAAAAAGCAAAGGCCATTATTATATGAAAGTGAGACTTTTGATATATATTATAATTTTCTTTTTTTTAAAGATTTTTTTTATTTATTCATGAGAAACAGAGACAGAGACAGAAACACAGGCAGAGGGAGAAGCAGGCTCCATGCAGGGAACTCGATGTGGGACTCGATCCTGGGACTCCAGGATCACACCCTGGGCCAAAGGCAGGCACTAAACCGCTGAGCCACTCAGGGATCTCCCATATTCTAATTTTCAACTTATACCAAACTCCTACTTGATATCTACAAAGAAAAAATAAATACTAAATAAAGTAAAATATTCATAGAAAGTTTAAGACAGGAACTATAGAACTAAATCTTTCTCTGTGACACAAAATTTTTGTCATATAGGTCTCAGCGTTTCAAAATCTTCGTTATACACACCTTATGTATGAAGAAGGTATGTTTATAAAGTCAAATGTCTGTATTGGGAGCAAAATAATAAAATATATATGCAAACAAGATATACAGTAAATAGCTAGAATTGAAGTCAGCCACTGCCATTTAAAAATACCAGAAATTTGAGATAGAAGGCTTCCAAGATAAACTTTGACCTTTTAGGCTGAGTTTTATACAGGTTCACAGAATCTATATTTAATATATTTTATACATCCAATCAATTAAGACAATACTTGATGCAATAAGTAATAAAACAATATTTTTATTAAGTAGTAAACTCTGTCCCCAAAGCATCAAAACAAGGACATAATTTGCCTACATATGCAAAATTAGGAATGTGAAGCAACCCACGGTCTTTAGGATGATGTCTTCTCTAATACCAGCAAATCCACATACTGTGGATTTAAGATCCATATGATATATATATATACACACATATATCTTATGTATATGATATTGATATACATATATCTTGTATATATGATATATACATATATCATATACATACATATGTCTACAAATTTGTAGATATACATAAGTATATTATATACATACTTATATCATATGTATATCAATGTATATTATCAATCTATAAGAGACTGACTGAAAGCACAATCACTCTGTTCCATATAAAGTTTACTGTGCCATGGGATGCCTGGGTGGCACAGTGGTTGGGCGCCTGCCTTCAGCTCAGGTCATAATCCCGGAATCCGGTATCAAATTCCACCTCAGGCTCCCTGCAAGGAGCCTGCTTCTCCCTCTGCCTATGTCTCTGCCTCTCTCTCTGTCTGTGTCTCTCATGAATAAATAAATAAATCTTTTTTAAAAATTTACTGTGCCAATAGAAGAGCAGTTTTATAAGACCAGTGGAATCAGGGAAAAAAAGGAAAAATCAGAAGCAAGTAAGCATGCAATTTATTAAGATATTGGAATAGACAATCAATGCTTCTCTTGACCTGTCATACTGAGATGTGTCAGTACTCTTTTCCCACGCTGATCATTGCTACTCAATTTAATTATCCCATAATATCCCAAAGTACATTTTATCTGAGTTTACTTTCAGCAATAATCTTTGAATAGCAACATTTTAAAAAACTCTACCATCATACAAATGTACTTCAGAGTACATTTACCTCCACTCAAAGTTACTTTATTTATTTATAAATAATACAAGTATCTTCCCTGGAGTGTTAAAAGAAATAGTACTGTAAATAGGCCAGTACTACCCTGCAAATATTAGTAATATATAATTCCATATACTTCTAACTTTAATTTTGATAATGGCTACATAGATTTTATTAGCCAAGTCTATATTTCAAGACATGTGACAATTGCACATATTACTAAAAGTGGATGAATTACCTTGATGTCTTAGTAGTAGTCAGATTCATAAGCGCTCAATTACAACAAGGAAAATTATAAATATTATTTTGGGCCCTGTCTAGTTGAGTAACAATTTTCATATTACAGGTGATTTTTGCCAAGATTCAACAACTTCTTGACTTTCAAGCAAGACACCATGCTCATCTAATTATATTTTTCCCCTTTTAATATGTATTTAATACCTTGGGGGATTGCTTTAATCACACTGATGTCAAGAAATAAAAATAAGAGTTTCCTGTATTTCAAGATATGTATTATACTTTAAATTGTACATGTAACATATCCTCTGCCTTTAGAAAATTTTAGCTTATAGTGTATTAGAAGATTTTTACTTTATACATTTTCCTCAGAAAAACTATTGAAAGTTTTTACATTAGTAGGAGTTATACAAGAATACCCTACTTCATTCTTATGCAGTCGTCATATTCCAGATATATGGCAGTAATATAGGTGAAGATGAAAAAAAGGAAGACCATATGTTATCCTTTCACGTGAAACTCTTATTTGATTCTAATTATCAGAGTTGATTTTTCCGTCTAGGGTAAAGATATAAACTCATTCATATGGGCCATAAACAGTCATTGGCGTTAACGATTTTTTGTTAGTATGTGGACTCAAATGTGAACTGGTCACCAAGAGGACATACCTAGAAGTAAATAACTGCAGGTGCCATTATAAATTATTTAATAGGTTTCTCTAGTTCATATTTTAAGTATTTTACTTGTAAGAAATTTTATACTGCATTTAAATTTTTTCATCTAAGGTATAATTATGTTTAATTTGTAGTTATTATTAATACATATTTCCCAGAATTTAAATGTATAAATATATAAATATATACATACCTATAATTTTCATGAATTTTCCCAAGAGTTTTTTGCAGAATCTCAATCATTTTTATGGCTTTACAAAATTATAATCACTATTGACACAGCATACAGATAAAGCCAGCATCTTCTTAAATAATACATAGGATGCTGACTGTATATAGCTGACATTTCTACTAGTGATTAGCTTTGGTTTACTGCATTTTTCACTGTTGTGTGAAACCACTTCCTTCATCAGGTGAGTATTACAGACATAATTGTGTTCACTCCCACCAGTGCTATTGGTGATTAAGTACAGCTAAGCTTCACTCTGAGTATTTCTTTCAAGTTAAAAAAAAAACAACAAAAAACCACAGTTTCTAAACATAGATATATTTTGCTAACAATAGAAAGGCTGTTTGGAACTAATTTTTATTTCTGAAAAAAAACTGTAATTTCAACAGAAATTATTTCAGAATTGGACTCTCCAGCACCCTCTATTTTGTAATGTTTAGAAGGGAACAGACTAGGTGTGCACCTTATTCCATAAACAAATGAAATAAAAGCCACCAAATACATATACTACTCTTTCAAATACTGACGCTGGAATGGTACTTAGATACTTTCCCTTCCTCCTCCATGCCTTCCTTCTCTGCTCCTTTTCCTCTGCCTTCTTTTCCTCCCATGTACAATGGTGAATAAAGTGCAATCACTCTCCCTCTGAAATTATTTGGAATAAACAACTCAGAAGAGAACAGAGTCATTGTCATTAACAACGTATCTAACAATTTCTGGGATTCAGGCTCTTGTAGAATAATGTGTATGCATGTGTGTACATATGTGTGTGTACATATAAATAAATGTGTGTTTCTAGGAGTTGTGAATAGAGAAGGGTGCTGCTAGAAACTTTCCTTCCCATCCATAGAGCAACCATTCTAAAGTAAATGTGTGATATATAGCTAAATTTAATATATTTCAAGTTTTCTTCAAAATAATTAAGTTTTTGGAACCTCTTATAAAAGAATTACAGATACCTACAGTATAAGCAATTCTCCATATATGAGATTTTTCTTTTACTTAAAGAATTTAGGGCCATTATATCTTTATGACAGTACTGGCTAATAAGAATAAGGTTAAAAAGAGAAATTGTATCTTTTGGTATAATCCCAAGTATATATCTAACTCTTACAAAGATTGTTAGACCTACCTATCCCCCTCCTCGAAAAAAAAACCATCCAGAATTCTAATAAAAATCAATAAATACTTTCTAATTTGGCTTGATTATCTTATGTACGATAGAGACAAATTAACAAACCAAGAACCATTGTCAAAGAATCAACAACAAAAAGTGAATACAAATATTATACCTGCATATGCATATGCTGATATAGAGCAAAGCATAAAATTGAGTTCATGATTCTGTATATCTCTTTTTTTTTTGTTAACAGTATACATCTATATCCATTTCTGATACTAAAAGTTATGTATCTGAAAGTTAAGGGAGAGGCTCATTATTAAAATTATAGTTAGCCCACTTTTGTGTATTCTGTTAAATTTAAAAAATGGCAATTCTTTTTTATGTATACAATGCCATAATGTATATACTGTGTGACATAAATTATTGAAAGTCCTTTAAAGATTCTTGGTATTTAGAATGAACTTTGCCTTCATAGAAAAACAACAACAAAGATATTCTGTCCCAAGCATGTGGAAGAAGAAATGGATGAGCTCAGAGAAAAATTATAGCATTATTATTGAGCACCTCAGGGCTAAAGTTGACTGAAGCAGAAATGATTATCTTTGGTATGATGAAAATAATAAATCTTTAATTAGGTTGAAGGGAAGCAGTAGCAATCAGCATAGCTGTCTGACAGTTGGGATTGTGTTAGAAGATTGTCAAGTATTCTATTACTTGAGAATGACATGGAATTGGGAACTGAATGACAGCAGTTGACAGAAATATAATTTTTTCAAGAAACATATCTTTAAAGCTCTAATTAAGCATAATGAGAAGGAAAAACAAGGATAACCTGCTAAGAAACAAGGGATGTATGTTCTCATTCCAAGTTCACCTTCTTTGGGATATTTAAGTAAATTAGTAGTACTCTTTGAAATAAATTAGATGTTTATTCATGTTTTGTCTAAGCCTTAAATTGACAGAATTCTCAGCTAAAACTCTGCCAATAAAAAAAAAAACCTCTGCCAATAACTGTTTTATAATTAAATTGTGTAGCATAATTGTTAAATTTATGAAATCTTTAAACTGCAAGAAAGAAATATTTACTGGAATCAAGCATATGTATTATAAAAATCTTAGGACTGTGTCTAGGACATTGTATGTGATATAAAACTGCTGAGAAGACTACTACTACTACTGCTACTACTAAGATTATCATTCTGTCCTCATTACAATAAATCAAGACTAGTATCATCCTCATTTTGTAGAAATGGAAATTGAAGTTAGTGATAATGAATGCATATCATTACTACACTCACTTATTTTAGTAGTCATATATTTCTTGTGCCTATGACTTTTCTTCAGAAGTCATGCTCTTACTTTTATTTTTATTTTTTTAAATTTTTATTTATTTATGATAGTCACAGAGAGAAAGGCGCGCAGAGACACAGGCAGAGGGAGAAGCAGGCTCCATGCACCGGGAGCCTGATGTGGGATTCGATCCCGGGTCTCCAGGATCGCGCCCTGGGCCAAAGGCAGGCGCCAAACCGCTGCGCCACCCAGGGATCCCTACTTTTAAATGAAATAATCACTAGTAGGTTCCTAGAGGACATTTGGAATGTTTCTTTTTTTTTTATTCATGGATTTAAAAGATTTTCTAACATCCCATACTCACTTTTGGTTTCTCTTGAACACAATGAAGTCACCTGCATTATCAATTCAAATAACGAACTTAGAAAAATGGCAACAATAAAACGAACATAAAGAAATACTAATGAGGATAATAGTAAAATTGAATTAGCTTGTTGAATTCATCTCAGCTGACTTTTAAGGGAAAAACAAAAAGAAAATTATGAAAATGAGAGGCAATACATGCACACAAAATTGGAAATATACAACAAAATAAGAAATTTTTAGTTTGAGAGTAATCTGCTAAAATATATAGAAATATATTTTACTACTTAAAAATGGGAGTAACTGACTAAAGAATCATCCACTACAATTTGTCTAAAGAAATAGAAGCCTAAAATGGAATACTAAAAAGTATACAATCCAAATAAGCCAGAAAATGAGAAAAAGTGGGGAATAAATAAATAACATCTTAAAAAAGAAAAGAAATCCTAAGATACTAGAACTTGTAAACACATTCATCTAATTCATTTTGTACAAGGTCAATACAGAAAAAAGTTCCATTATATTTCTGTAAACTAGCAACAAATAACTGAAAATAAACACAAATACTATATACAATATCCTGACAAACATGAAATAATGAAGTTCATTTTAATAAAAATGTTCAAGACTACTTTACAAAAAAATAACAATGTCACAAACAAACAAAAAGCAGAAACAGACCCATAAATGTAGACAACAAACTAGTCATTGCCAGAAGAGGGGAAAAGGGTGGGAGACGGGGAGAAAAAGATCAAGTGCAACTGAGAGCTATTTAAGAAGGAATAAATATTTGGACAAATATATCACTTTTATGAAATGGAAAGTTCTATATTAAGATGTTAATTCTATCAAAATTGTCCTATGGATTTAGCAAGATTCATTCAAATTACCAAGGGGTTTTTGTAGAAATTAATGTGGTACCTTGTGCAAAGCATTATAACTCCCTAAACAATTTTTAAGATAAAGAATAATGTTAGAGGAGGAGGAGGGGCAAGATGGTGGAAGAGTAGGGTCCCCAGGTCACCTGTCCCCACCAAATTACCTAGATAACCTTCAAATTATCCTGAAAATCTATCAATTCGGCCTGAGATTTAAAGAGAGACCAGCTGGAATGCTACAGTGAGAAGAGTTCGCGCATCTATCGAGGTAGGAAGACGGGAAAAAAGAAATAAAGAAACAAAGGCCTCCAAGGGGGAGGGGCCCCGCGAGGAGCCGGGCTGAGGCCGGGGCGAGTGTCCCCAGGACAGGAGAGCCCCGTCCCGGAGGAGCAGGAGCTGCACCAACCTTCCCGGGCGGAAAGGGGCTCGCAGGGAGTTGGAGCAGGACCCAGGAGGGAGGGGGTGACCTCGGGTTCCCGGGGACAGTAACAGAGCAACTGCGCGCCCAGGAGAGTGCGCCGAGCTCCCTAAGGGCTGCAGCGCAAGGCGGGACCCGGAGCAGCTCTGGGGGCTCGGGGGCGGCTCCCCGGAGGGGGCTGCGGGGCGGGAGCCCGAATCCAACAGCGCAGGCCCCGGAGCACAGGGCGCCGGGACACAGCCCAGGATCAGGCCTCCTCCCGGGGCAGGCAGAGGCCGGGAGGGCCCAGGACAGCAAGGACGCTCCTGCCCCGAGCTGAGCAGATCAGCGGCCCCGCCCCGGAGCCTCCAGGCCCTGCAGACGGAGAGCTCTGGAGTTCCTGCGGGGGTGAATCCAGGGCTCCAGAGCTGGCCCCGCCACTGGGGTTGTTCCTCCTGCGGCCACACGGGGTAAACAACCCCCACTGAGCCCTGCACCAGGCAGGGGCAGAGCAGCTCCCCCAGGTGCTAACACCTGAAAATCAGCACAGCAGGCCCCTCCCCCAGAAGACCAGCTAGACCGACAAGTTCCAGGGGAAGTCAAGGGACTTGGACTTAAAGTATAAAGAATCAGAAGATACTCCCCTGTGTTTTGTTTTGTTTTTATTTTTGTTTTTGTTTTTTGTTTTTTGTTTTTTGTTTCTTGTTTTTTTTTTTTTTTTTTTTTGCTTTTTGATTTGTTTGCTTCCCCCACACCGCTTTTTTTTTTCCTTTTTTTCTTTCTCTTTTTCTTCTCTTTTTTCTTTTTTTTCTTCCTTTTTTCTTTTTCCTTTTTCTCTTTTCTTTCCTTCTTTCTCTCCTCTCTTTTTCTCCTTTTCCCAATACAACTTGTTTTTGGCCACTCTGCACTGAGCAAAATGACTAGAAGGAAAACCTCACCTCAAAAGAAAGAATCAGAAACAGTCCTCTCTCCCACAGAATTACAAAATCTGGATTACAATTCAATGTCAGAAAGCCAATTCAGAAGCACTATTATACAGCTACTGGTGGCTCTAGAAAAAAGTATAAAGGACTCAAGAGACTTCATGACTGCAGAGTTTAGATCCAATCAGGCACAAATTAAAAATCAATTGAATGAGATGCAATCCAAACTAGAAGTCCTAACAACGAGGGTTAACGAGGTGGAAGAACAAGTAAGAGACATAGAAGACAAGTTGATGGCAAAGAGGGAAACTGAGGAAAAAAGAGACAAACAATTAAAAGACCATGAAGATAGATTAAGGAAAATAAACAACAGCCTGAAGAAGAAAAACCTATGTTTAATTGGGGTTCCCGAGGGCGCCGAAAGGGCCACAGGGCCAGAATATGTATTTGAACAAATCATAGCTGAAAACTTTCCTAATCTGGGGAGAGAAACAGGCATTCAGATCCAGGAAATAGAGAGATCCCCCCCTAAAATCAGTAAAAACCGTTCAACACCTCGACATTTAATAGTTAAGCTTGCAAACTCCAAAGGTAAAGAGAAGATCCTTAAAGCAGCAAGAGACAAGAAATCCCTGACTTTTATGGGGAGGAGTATTACAGTAACAGCAGACCTCTCCACAGAGACCTGGCAGGCCAGAAAGGGCTGGCAGGATATATTCAGGGTCCTAAATGAGAAGAACATGCAACCAAGAATTCTTTATCCAGCAAGACTCTCATTCAAAATGGAAGGAGAGATAAAGAGCTTCCAAGACAGGCAGGAACTGAAAGAATATGTGACCTCCAAACCAGCTCTGTAAGAAATTTTAAGGGGGACTCTTAAAATTCCCCTTTAGGAAGAAGTTCAGTGGAACATTCCACAAAAACAAGGACTGAATAGATATCATGATGACACTAAACTCATACCTTTGAATAGTAACTCTGAACGTGAACGGGCTTAATGACCCCATCAAAAGGCGCAGGGTTTCAGACTGGGTAAAAAAGCAGGACCCGTCTATTTGCTGTCTACAAGAGACTCATTTTAGAAAGAAGGACACTTACAGCCTGAAAATAAAAGGTTGGAGAACCATTTACCATTCAAATGGTCCTCAAAAGAAAGCAGGGGTAGCCATCCTTATATCAGATAAACTAAAATTTACCACGAAGACTGTAGTGAGAGTTGAAGAGGGACACTATATCATACTTAAAGGATCTATCCAGCAAGACGACTTAACAATCCTCAATATATATGCCCCGAATGTGGGAGCTGCCAGATATATAAATCAATTAATAACTAAATTGAAGAAATACTTAGAAAATAATAGACTTATACTTAGTGACTTCAATCTAGCTCTTTCTATAGTTGATAGGTCTTCTAAGCACAACATCTCCAAAGAAATGAGAGCTTTGAATGATACACTGGACCAGATGGATTTCACAGATATCTGCATAACTTTACATCCAAACTCAACTGAATACACATTCTTCTCAAGTGCACATGGAACTTTCTCCAGAATAGACCACATACTGGGTCACAAATCGGGTCTGAACCGATACCATATTCTCAGACCATAATGCCTTGAAATTAGAACTAAATCACAACAAGAAGTTTGGAAGGACCTCAAACACGTGGAGGTTAAGTACCATCCTACTAAAAGATGAAAGGGTCAACCAGGAAATTAAGGAAGAATTAAAAACATTCATGGAAACTAATGAGAATGAAGATACAACCATCCAAAATCTTTGGGATGCAGCAAAAGCAGTCCTAAGGGGGAAATACATCGCAATACAAGCATCCATTCAAAAACTGGAAAAAACTCAAATACAAAAGCTAACCTTACACATAAAGGAGCTAGAGAAAAAACAGCAAATAGATCCTACGCCCAGCAGAAGAAGAGAGTTAATAAAGATTCGAGCAGAACTCAATGAAATCGAGACCAGAAAAATTGTGGAACAGATCAACAGAACCATGAGTTGTTTCTTCGAAAGAATTAATAAGATAGGTTAACCATTAGCCAGCCTTATTAAAAAGAAGAGAGAGAAGACTCATATTAATAAAATCATGAATGAGAAAGGAGAGATCACTACCCACACCAAGGAAATACAAACGATTTTAAAAACATATTATGAACTGCTATACGCCAATAAATTAGGCAATCTAGAAGAAATGGACACATTCCTGGAAAGCCACAAAGTACCAAAACTGGAACAGGAAGAAATAGAAAACCTGAACAGGCCAATAACAAGGGAGGAAATTGAAGCAGTCATCAAAAACCTCCCAAGACAAAAAGTCCAGGGCCAGATGGATTCCCAGGGGAATTCTATCAAACATTTAAAGAAGAAACCATACCTATTCTCCTAAAGCTGTCTGGAAAGATAGAAAGAGATGGAGTACTTCCAAATTCGTTCTATGAGGCCAGCATCACCTTAATTCCAAAACCAGACAAAGACCCCACCAAAAAGGAGAATTACACACCAATATCCCTGATGAACATGGATGCAAAGTTCTCAACAAGATAGTAGCCAATAGGATCCAACAGTACATTAAGAAAATTATTCACCATGACCAAGTAGGATTTATCCCCGGGACACAAGGCTGGTTCAACACTCGTAAAACAATCAATGTAATTCATCATATCAGCAAGAGAAATACCAAGAACCATAGGATCCTCTCATTAGATGCAGAGAAAACATTTGACAAAATACAGCATCCATTCCTGATCAAAACTCTTCAGAGTGTAGGGATAGAGGGAACATTCCTCGACATCTTCAAAGCCATCTACGAAAAGCCCACAGCAAATATCATTCTCAATGGGGAAGCACTGGGAGCCTTTCCCCTAAGATCAGGAACAAGACAGGGATGTCCACTCTCACCACTGCTATTCAACAGTACTGGAAGTCCTAGCCTCAGCAATCAGACAACAAAAAGACATTAAAGGCATTCAAATTGGCAAAGAAGAAGTCAAACTCTCCCTCTTCGCCGATGACATGATACTCTACATAGAAAACCGAAAAGCGGGATCCCTGGGTGGCGCAGCGGTTTGGCGCCTGCCTTTGGCCCGGGCGCGATCCTGGAGACCTGGGATCGAATCCCATGTCGGGCTCCCGGTGTATGGAGCTTGCTTCTCCCTCTGCCTGTGTCTCTGCCTCTCTGTCTCTCTCTGTGTGACTGTCATGAATAAATAAATAAAATCTTAAAAAAAAAAAAAAAGAAAACCCAAAAGCCTCCACCCCAAGGTTGCTAGAACTCATACAGCAATTTGGTAGCGTGGCAAAATCAATGCCCAGAAATCAGTGGCATTTCTATACACTAACAATGAGATTGAAGAAAGAGAAATTAAGGAGTCAATCTCATTTACAATTGCACCCAAAAGCATAAGATACCTAGGAATAAACCTAACCAAAGAGGTAAAGATCTATACCCTAAAAACCACAGAACACTTCTGAAAGAAATTGAGGAAGACACAAAGCGATGGAAAAATATTCCATGCTCATGGATTGGCAGAATTAATATTGTGAAAATGTCAGTGCTACCCAGGGCAATTTACACGTTTAATGCAATCCCTATCAAAATACCATGGACTTTCTTCAGAGAGTTAGAACAGATTATTTTAAGATTTGTGTGGAATCAGAAAAGACCCCGAATAGCCAGGGGAATTTTAAAAAAGAAAACCATATCTGGGGGCATCACAATGCCAGATTTCAGCTTGTACTACAAAGTTGTGGTCATCAAGACAGTGTGGTACTGGCACAAAAACAGACACATAGATCAATGGAACAGAATAGAGAACCCAGAAGTGGACCCTGAACTTAATGGTCAACTAATATTCGATAAAGGAGGAAAGACTATCCATTGGAAGAAAGACAGTCTCTTCAATAAATGGTGCTGGGAAAATTGGACATCCACATGCAGAAGAATGAAACTAGACCACTCTCTTTCACCATACACAAAGATAAACTCAAAATGGATGAAAGACCTAAATGTGAGACAAAATTCCATCAAAATCCTAGAGAAGAACACAGGCAACACCCTTTTTGAACTCGGCCACAGTAACTTCTTGCAAGATACATCCACAAAGGCAAAAGAAACAAAAGCAAAAATGAACTGTTGGGACTTAATCAAGATAAGAAGCTTTTGCACAGCAAAGGATACAGTCAACAAAACTCAAAGACAACCTACAGAATGGGAGAAGATATTTGCAAATGATGTATCAGATAAAGGGCTAGTTTCCAAGATCTATAAAGAACTTATTGAACTCAACACCAATGAAACAAACAATCCAATCAGGGAATGGGCAAAAGACATGAAGAGAAACCTCACAGAGGAAGACATAGGCATGGCCAACACGCACATGAGAAAATGCTCCGCATCACTTGCCATCAGGGAAATACAAATCAAAACCACAATGAGATACCACCTCACACCAGTGAGAATATGGAAAATTAACAAGGCAGGAAACCACGAATGTTGGAGAGGATGCGGCGAAAAGGGAACCCTCTTACACTGTTGGTGGGAATGTGAACTGGTGCAGCCACTCTGGAAAACTGTGTGGAGGTTCCTCAAAGTTAAAAATAGACCTGCCCTACGACCCAGCAATTGCACTGTTGGGGATTTACCCCAAAGATACAGATGTAATGAAACGCCGGGACACCTGCACCCCGATGTTTCTAGCAGCAATGTCCACAATAGCCAAACTGTGGAAGGAGCCTCAGTGTCCATCGAAAGATGAATGGATAAAGAAGATGTGGTTTATGTATACAATGGAATATTACTCAGCCATTAGAAACAACAAATACCCACCATTTGCTTCAACGTGGATGGAACTGGAGGATATTATGCTGAGTGAAGTAAGTCAGTCGGAGAAGGACAAACATTATATGTTCTCATTCATTTGGGGAATATAAATAATAGTGAAAGGGAATATAAGGGAAGGGAGAAGAAATGTGTGGGAAATATCAGAAAGGGAGACAGAACATAAAGACTCCTAACTCTGGGAAACGAACTAGGGGTGGTGGAAGGGGAGGAGGGCGGGTGGTGGGTGAATGGGTAACGGGAACTGAGGGGGGCACTTGACGGGATGAGCACTGGGTGTTATTCTGTATGTTGGTAAATTGAACACCAATAAAAAATAAATTTACTTAAAAAAAAAGAATAATGTTAGAGGATTTCTACTACCTGATTTGAAGACATACTATGAAGCTACATTAATCAAGTGAATGTGGTGGCTATTTTAGGACAGGCATACAGATCAATAACGCAGAATAAAGAACACAGAAATAGAGTCAAGCACATATTTGTATTAAATTTTGAAAAAGGCAGAACATCATTCAACAGAGGAAAATTGTTTCTCAAGAAATTATACTGCCTGAATGGAATAATCATATAAAAAATTAACATTAACTCTTATCTCACACTGTATATAAAAATAACTCTAACTGAATAATAGACTTACACATAAACCACAAATAAAGGCTAAAGCCATAGATATTTTAAAGGGAAACTTTATAGAGTAAAAGTCTTTGAAATTTTGGGGTAAGTGAAAATTTCTTAGGCCAAAAATCATGACATATAAAAGGAAAAAAAAAACAAATAAATTTGATTTTATTAAAACTAAAAATGCTCTTCAAATGTCACTATTTAGAAAATGAAAAGACACACAAGACAATGGAAGAAAATGTATATTTAAAAGGCTTGGATCTTAAATATAGAAAGAAGTCCTATGACTCAATAGAAGGAAGACAAACCTTCTTAGAAGTGGACAAAATATCTGAAGAGAACTTCGTGAAAGTAGGTATGTATTTGACCTAAAGCACATCAAAAGGCACTCAATATCAATAGCAGGAAAATGCAAATTGAAACCACTATGTAATAGAATTATAGATAAATTAGATTGATTAAAATTTAAAAAGCCTGACAATAACAAGTTTTAGCATGGTTGTGAAGCAACTGGAATTTTCACACATTGGGAGTAGAAATGTAAAATGTCATACTCAACTTAGAATACAGTTTGGTGATTTGTTACAAAGTCAAAATATACACGTACTATACGACCCTAAATATTCTTTCCTTAGTATCTATCAAAGAAATGTAAAAACATATCACAACAGGGATATATGTACAAGAATGCCCATAGAAACTTTGTTCACAATAGCCAAAAGTAAACAACCCAAGCATCTGTCACCATATAAATGGGCAACCAGATTGTGAAATGGCCATACAACGTAATTCATTAGATCACTGTAATGACATGAACCATAAACAAAACACAGAAGTAACTCAAAAATATAACTGAAAAAAACAAAGCCATGCATAAACAGAATGCATACCTAATGTTTTCACTTGACTTTTGGAAATTCAAAGTAACCCATGGTAACAGAAAGTACATCAGGGATAGTCTAAGACCAGAATTAGGGGAATTATCCTACAGAGGAATATGTGGAAACATTTTTGGGATGATAGAATTATAATATTTCTTCTTTGTGGTGATAGTTCCAAAGTATGTATCTTTGCCAAAACTTACCAAGCTCTATAATCTCAATAGACATAGTCTACCATACACAGTTATAACTCCAAGGGTTCTTTAAAAATTGATGATATGTGTGGAGCAGTAGACAATTTTAAGAGTGTTAACTTGGGTAGGTAAAAGCTGTTGGAATCCAAGTGATGGGTTTGGCTTAAGGGGGAAAAAAAAGCACAATTTATCCATTATAAACATAAACATAAGTAAGCTATGTGTTAAAATGAAACTATTACAGCATTTTCTAAATTACATTATCTTATTTATGAAATAAGATGACACTGACTTTGAGGAAGGAGTATAGGAAGATTGTGAAAAGAGGACACAGGAGAGTGGAAATAAAAATTAACATGAGAAATGTAGAGTAGCCAATCAAAACAATGGTCCATTGTAAGTTTAGGAGTCATGGACTTAACATGAAATTAGTCAGTTGGTTCTACATGTATTGTAGAGCCACACTAAGATTTTTTATGCACAGTTCTGGAGTAAGGAAACAGTGAGAGGTAACCTGCATTAAGTGTATAGTTTAGTTATTATTTCTTTTTGTCAGGTGAACAAACAAAAGAGACAGATTGGCCTTTCTGAAGGAAGCACAATTTGCTGCAACCAGTGCAAGAGGTGAAGATGACTTCTTTGACAAGAATTAAAACAGCGAAAGAAATGCAAGAATGGAAATCCAAAGGTGGTTTAAAAAACAAAACAAAACAGGGGCACCTGGGTGACTCAATGGTTGCCTGCCTTTGGCTCAAGGTGTGATCTTGGGGTCCTGGGGTAGAATCAAGTATCAGGCCCCTTCTGGGGATCCTGCTTCTCCCTCTGCCTATGTCTCTTCCTCTCTCTATGTGTCTCTCATGAATAAGTAAATAAAATCTTTAAGAAAAGGAAAAAAGAAAACAAAATGACCAGGAGACAGATTTATAACAGATTTAGGAATAAAAGGCACTGAAAGAGGAGTAAGGGGAAATCAAATTTTAAAGGAGAGTTCCTTGAAGAGCTGCGAGAAATCAAGTCAGCAAAAAAACATTTAGGAAACCTACTTCGATTTTCAGAAGTCTCAGAAGAGATGTTGGCCCGTTCTAAAAGTCCAAGATCAATCTCTTCACTTGTGCTCTGTATTTCCTCTAAGTTTAAGGTCCTGAGCCACCTATAATTCCATTACTATCCTCTCCTTTTTGTATCTTCTACTTTTCTCTCATCTCTAATTCCTTCCCACCAAAGTACTAGTGTGCTGATGTCTTTTTCATCTTAACAACAAAAACTTTCACTCCAGTTTACAACCTTCCCAACAATCAACTTATTTTTGTCCTTCCCTTCAAAAACAATTTCCACCCTAAAACAGTTCACAGTCCCTTCTATCCACATGGTGGTCTTCAAACCAGAAGTTATCATTACATAGAAGTTTATAAAAAATACAGAATACCAAGCCTTCTCCCATCTTTCTGATTTCTCCCAGGCTTTGATCATGGAATTGATATAATTCCATAAATTTTCCCAGTCTAAAGTATAGTTCAGAGCTATCTACCTGGATTCACTTTACTACACATTGAATTTATTCTAAAAAATAAGTTTCAAGATACCTAGGATCCAAAATTAAATCTAGAGTCCTTATAAAAAGAAGCACAGTTTATCTATAATTAAAATAAACTTAGGGTATAATCATGGGAGTCATTATAATTCTGAACTATAAACTGTAAAATCTAAGCTAACAGAGTGAAGAAATAATACACAAATGTGATTGGACAGCGAAAATTTGTTAGGATCTATAAGTGGTGCATCTCATTGCAGTCCAATTGGTAAATTAGCAAAAGTAGTTAAAAATATAGAAGATGACATAAAGTAGAATATTTGAATTTGAAAGGGATGAAATGACAAATGCATAAGTGCAAGGTTGTGGCTCCAACATTAATAGGCCAAATAAAAAGTAGTCCATCCTCCCTGTCCTTGAGATTTTTCATCTTCTCATTTTTCTCCTACTTTCCTCTGATCCTCAGTATCTTCATGTTAGGAGCGTAATGACGGTATCTAAATTTTAGCTTTGTTGTGATTATTAAGTGAGGTGAGGAATACAGGGTACTTTGTACATTGTAGAAACTTTGTTATTCTTCAAATTGTTAGGTATTTTTTTTTTATCCTTTTACTCCTCTGCCTCCTTCCCCACCTCATTCTCCTTCTTCTTTGTACCAGTACTAGTATTCTTAGACACTACTGTAGCTATCTTTACTATTCTTTTTATCATAATTATGCTACTCTTCCCCTTTGCTTAAAATTTGGCAGGACTTCTACTAAATTTATAGTATATGCCAATGTCATTATACAGAACACATGCTTGGGAGCAAGTCAATGTATTCCTAATGGTTTAGTATGCTGCAATTGCTCATTTATTAGCATTGCCATATGTGCACTATGTTTATACAAGGGAGACTTATTCTTACAACTGATAGGAAAACATCACATAATAATTAAGAGTGACAAGTGATATGGACTTGACTTATGCATTTGAAATGACAAATGCATAAGTTTGCATAAAAAAGTTAATGGTTTGTCATTCTTGTTAATATAACATTCACAAAACTATATGACTTTAAAGAAACATTATTTAAGAAATATTTGAAGTACATTGTAAATATTTGGAGTATCCCATGGTTTTTCCAATGCTAATTCTTACAATCAAAAATTACAATGTGATAGATATCCTTTGGGGTGTACTTCTATTCACAAACTAGTTATAAAGGTTGGTAAAGCCAATATATTAGTCAATATATTAGCATAAACAGAATGCATACTTAGAAAAAACTAATATAGCAGATTTAATGAGGTGGCAAAGATAACTTAATGTAGCAAATATTTGCATAGGTGTGGTCAGGAATAAGTAAACTAATAAGGGGCAGTGAGATGCAACAGCAGGGAGCCTTTAGAAGCCCTAGATCTGAAGTGGCAAAGGAAAGACAATAGTTATAAGAACCCAGCTGAAAAATGGTGCTGTGGAAAAGACTTCCAAACAGGAGAGATACCTTTAGTGGAATGCAGTAACTGGCAGAACTGTGCTGCAGTATATAAGGAAAGGAAATTATAAAATTCCTCACGTCTTTTCACTGTTCCTAATTTCCTCCCAGTGTCTTCCATTGGCCAAGTCAATCGAGGAAGACAAAGTACCATATTTAGAAGCAGAACCCATAACTGTCACCTCCAGCATAATAGAGCAAGGCAGAGAAAGAAGAGGAAGTTTCTGAGAGAGACAAACAAAAGAGACACATTAAGACTGGTAATAGTGGGTGGCTCAGTGGTTGGGTGCCTGCCTTCGGCTCAGGTCGTGATCCCGAGATCCAGGATTGAGACCCACATCGCGCTGTGAGGAGCCTGCTTCTCCCTCTTCCTCTGTCTCTGCCTCTGTCTCTGTCTCTGCCTCTCTCTCTTGCTCATGAATAAATAAATAAATATTTAAAAAATATTTTATCAATCAAAACTGGCATGTACAGAATTTTCCAGAGCAGGCCCATACTGTTATCATCTTTTACCTATGTTATCCTGGGAAGCACACTATTTTTATTTGACCAAACTTACACAATGTTATATGTAAATTGTATCTCAATAAAGCAGGGAAGGATATATTTAACAAAACTAATATATAAATGTCTCTGCATGTAGCCAACCTAGGAAGAGTGGCTATGAAGGAAAATATGCACTATACAATATACCTAATTGTTATTTTTCTTTGTCAGTGGCTAAAGGGCTGGCTAGGTGCAAAGGGAAAGCAAGACAGAAGACTGAAAGAAGTATAACAGAAGGTCAATGATGCACATTTCAAAATAGACCCACACATGAAAATATCCAAATCCATAAAAAAAATGCTCATCAGAAGTACCTTACTGAAAAATGTTAGACAGAATGACCACTCTGTAGATATCAGTTGTCCACTTTATTGCAACAACACAGTATGACATGACAGTATGTTGTTTACTTTGTTCATACATAAAGCAGTAATGGTGTAAGACTGGGGGTCGTGCATAGTTTCAGCAGAACAGATATCACCTAATCAAGTTCTCCATTTTGAGTCCTCAATTTTCTTAAAACAGCAAACAACTCTATCCCTGGCCATGACACCATACAGAAAGAAATCTTGCTCTCTGGGGACAAATAACTTTAGTGCCATTACATCATGTTTTGGCCAGAAATTCATTCTTACAAAATAATATGTTAGAGGTTTCAACAAGTACAAAAAGATTTAGATCAGACTATACATATTTTCCAAACATAATGTTATGAAACTTGAGGTCAATCATAAGAAAAAAATTGGAATGATCATATGGTTTTTATCCTTTTTCTTATTCATGTGATGTATCAAATTGATTTCAAATATTTAACAACCCTGTATACCAGGAATAAATCCCACTTGATCATGATAAATGAATTTTTAAATGTATTATTGGATTCTGTTTGCTAATATTTTGTTAAGAATTTTTGCATCTAGGAAACAAAAGCAAAAATGAACTATTGGGGCTTAATCAAGATAAAAAGCCTCTGCACAGCAAAAGAAACAGTCAACAAAACTAAAAGACAACCTACAGAATGGGGGAAGATATTTGCAAATGACATATCAGATAAAGGGCTAGTATCTAAGATCTATAAAGAACTTATCAAACTCAAGACCCAAGAAACAATCCAATCATGAAATGGGCAGAAGACATGAACAGACATTTCTCCAAAGAAGACATACACATTGCCAACAAGCACATGAAAAAATGCTCCACATCACTTGCCACTTGCCATCAGGAGAATAGAAATCAAAATCGCAATGATAACACCTCATACCAGTGAGAATGGTGAAAATTAACAAGACAGGAAACAACAAAGGTTGGAGAGGATGTGGAGAAAGGGGAACCGTCTTGCACTGCTGGTGGGAATGTGAACTGGTGCAGCCACTCTGGAAAACAGCGTGGAGCTTCCTGAAGAAGTTAAAAATAGAGCTACCCTATGACCCAGCAATTGCACTGCTGGGTATTTATCACAAAGATACTGAAGTAGTGAAATGCCAGGTCACCTCCACTCCAATGTTCATAGCAGCAATGTCCACAATAGACAAACCATGGAAGGAGCCACGATGTCCTCTGACAGAAGAATGGATAAAGAAGATGTGGTCTATATATACAATGGAATATTACTCAGCCATCAGAAAAGATGAATACCCACCATTTGCTTCGACATGAATGGAACTGGAGGGTATTATGCTGAGTCAAATAAGTCAACGGAGAAGGACAATTATCATATGGTTTCACTCATATGTGGAATATAAGATAGAGTGAAAGGGATTATAAGGGAAAGGAGGGGAACTGAGTGAGAAAAATTAGAGAGGGAGACAAACCATGAGAGACTCCTAACCATGGGAAACAAACAAAGGGTTGAGGAAGGGGAAGTGGGTGGGGGGATGGGGTGACTGGGTGAAGGGCATTCGGGAAAGCACTTGATGGGATGAGCACTGGGTGTTATACTATATGTTGGCAAATTGAATTTAAATTTTAAAAATGTAAAAAAAAATAACAGTTTTGCATTTATGTTCATTGGAGTTATTGATCTGTAGTTTTCTCTCTTTTTTTTAAGATTTTGTTTATTTATTCATGAGAGACACTGAGAGAGGCAGAGAAATAGGCAGAGGGAGAAGCAGGCTCCCTGTGGGGAGCCTAATGTGGACTCGATCCCAAGACCCCTGGATCATGACCTGAGCCAAAGGCAGACACAATCACTAAGCCACCCAGGTGTCCCCCTGTAGTTCTCTTTTTATATAGCATCTTTATTTGGTAGTTTGAGAAGAACAGGTATTATCTCTCCCTTAAATGTTTGGAAGAATTCACCTATGAAATCATCTGGTCTTAGACTTTTGCTTGCTGGGAGATTCTTAATTATTGACTCAACTTCATTGCTAGTAATCATCTGTTCAAATACTCCATTTCTTCCTGATTCAGTTTTCAGAGGTTATATGGTTCTAGGAATTTATCCATTTCTTCTATATTGTCCAAAGTGTTGGCATATAATTTTTCATAATATTCTCTTATAATCCTTTGTATTTCTGTGCTATTGGTTATTATTTTTCCTCTTTCATTTCTGATTTTAAGTCCTTTTTTTCCTTTTGTTTTGGATGAGTCTGGCTAAAGGTTTATCAATTTTGCATTTCTTTTCAGAGACCCAGCTCCTGGATACATTACTCTGTTCTATTGTGTTTTTTAGTTTAGTTCTTCTTTTATTTCTGCTCTAATCTTTATTATTCTCTTCCTTTTACTTTTTTTTTTTTGTTTTTGTGGTCGTTGTTCTTCTTCTTCCTTTTCTAGCTCCTTTACATGTAAGTTTAGGTTGTTCACTTGAAATTTTTCTTGTTTCTTGAGGGAGATCTCTGTTGCTAAAACTTACCTCTTAGAAGAGCTTTTGCCAAATCCAAATGATTTTGGACCACTGTATTTTCATTTTCACTTGTCTCCATGTATTTTTAAATTTTCTCTTTGATTTCAAGGTCAACCCATTCATCGTTTAGCAGCATGCTATTTAACTTCCACATATTTGTGTTCTTTCCAGATTTTTGCTTGTGGTTGATATCTAGTTTCTTATCATTGTGGTCAGAAAAGAATGTGTATTGAAAAGAATACGTATCCCACTGTTTTAAGGTGGAATGTTCTGTATATATCTGTTGAATTAATTTGGTCCAATGCGTCATTCAAAGCCACTGTTTCCCTGTTGATTTTGTTTGGATGACCTATCCATTGATGTAAGTTGTAAAAGCTCCTTACTATCATGTAATATTATCAATAACTTATGTTTATTATTAGCTGCTTTATGTATTTGAGTGCTCCCATGTTGAGTACATTAATATTTATAATTTTTATAACTTCCTATTGGATTGTTCCCCTTATGATTATGTGGTGTCCTTCTTTGGCTCTTGTTAGAGTATTTGGCTCTTGTTTTAAAGTCTATTTTGTGTGATATAAGTATTGCTACAATGACTTTATTTTCATTTCCCTTCTCTCTATTTTTTGCATATCGATTACCAGTTTTTGATTTATGGTTACTATTAGGTTTATATGTAATGTCTTATGCATATAACAGTCTATATTAACTTGATGGTTGCTTAAGTTGCTGAAGTTTATTCTTCTCTCCACTATGTCTTAGGTATATGGTATCATACTTTACATCCCTTTATTTTGTTAATCTCAACTGATTTTTATAGATATACTTAACCTTATGGCCTTTCATGCTTCCTATTTTTCTTTCTTTCTTTAGTGGTCATGAATTCCTTTAACTTTTGTTTGTCTGAGAAACTTTCTATCTCTCCTTCTATTCTGAATGATAGTTTCTCTGGGTATTCTTGGCTGTATTTTTTTTCCCCTCTCTCTCTCTTTCAGTATTTTGACTATATCATGCCTTTCTCTTCTGACCTGCAAAGTTTCTGCTGAAAAATCTGCTCATAAGCTATTGGAGGGTCCCTTCTATGTAACTGTCTTCTTTTCTCTTGTTGCTTTTAAAATTCTCTTTATAACTACCTTTTGTCATTTTAATTATTGTATGTATTAGTATCATCTCCTTGTGTTGATTTTGTTGGGGACTCTCTGTGTCTCCTAAATTTTCATTTCTGTTTCTTATCCTGGTATTCAGTAAGTTTACAGCTATTATTTCTTCAAATAAATTTTCTGCCTCTTTTCTCTTTTCCTATTGGTATTCCTATAATGTGAATGTTATTATGGTTGATGGGATCACAGAGTTCCCTTAGTCTATTTTTATTTTTCATTATTTCTTTTTCTCTCTTCTGTTCAATATGGTTGCTTTTCATTCTTCTGTCCTCCAAGTCACTGATATGTTTTATTCAGCTTCCTCTAGTCTTTTATTTATTCCTGTTAGTGTATTTTAGATTTCAATTATTGAATTTTTATCTCTGATTAGTTCTTTTCTATGTTTTCTATCTTTTTGTTTAGGGTCATTGCCATCCTCCATTCTTATTTCAGTCTAGTGAGTACATATACAACTTTTATGTGTGCTGTATATTCCCTCTTGCTGTGGCAGAGCCATATTTGCCTTCAGTCCAGTCATCTGCAGTGGCTCTCTTTGCCTTCATGGGCAGCATTTGGTCCCTGAGTTGTTAGTGGGGCAGTCTGAGGCTACCTTGGGCTTGAGTTGAGTCAGACTAGGCCTTTACCTGAGCACTGAACTCCAAGATGCTCTCTGTATTATCGCTTAAGAGGTTTCATTGTACCTTGAGATGTCTTTCCCCAACCCACTGCAGGGTGCAGTTGGACCCTGCGGTTATCTTACCCTCTTCCTGGGGCAGGAGTCACTCTGGAGTAGTACTGGCTCCTGTGGCTACTTTAATGCTGCCAGGCTTGTGACATCACTTTAGATGGACTCCTGCCAAAAGTGTGTTAGAGACCATGTCTGTAGAAAGTGGGGATGGGATGAGTGTTGCCAGTAAAGTCTGAGCTGGTCCACTTGGGAAGAAATCTATAGCCATCTGGGAAAACTCGGCCAGGCCAGGTTGGAGGAAGTGGATCTTCACAAGAGAAGGGTGGGTCTTGCTGTTAGCAAGCTAGATGGAAAGTGTTCCTGTTTTGCTGGTTCCTGTAGCTGTCTGTGTATCTAGGCTGAGGTGCAGGGGAAGTAAATGATGACAGCCATTTCCTTTGCTCTTGAAGAAATCTCCTTAAGATCTCTGCTCCTCCAGCAGAAGCTTTAAGATTACTAAATAAATCAACTTCTAGTACACCTTGGGTGTTTTTCAAACTGGTGCATCTGTGTTGTATTTCAGTGGAGTTGTTTGTTGTGTTTTCTCTTTAATGGCAGGGACTCAGTTTTCTATTGCCCTCTTCTCTCTCCCAGAGCTGAGTCTACTGATTCTTTAAGTTCCAAGTGTTAAACCCCATTGACAGTAAAAATTCATGAAGCCAGGACATCGTGATTTTCAAAGTCAAATTCCTCTTCCCGTTATGGGTTTCCATCCCTGAGATGCCTGGCCTAGGGTCTGTTCCTCTCCCCTCTCCACACTTGCAGCATCCCTCCCTACTACAGACATTCCCTCAGGTCCATATGACTGCCATCTCTGTCCTTCTGTCCTCATAGTTGTGGCTTCTTCTCTACATTTAGCTATGAACAGTCTGTTCTGCCAGTTTGGGGATCATTTTTCTGGGTTATTTACATTGATGTGAGAATTATTTAGTTGTGTCCATGGGATAAGGTGAGCCTAGGATCCTCCATCTACTCCATCCTCCATCTCCTCCATCTTCCCCAGAAGCCTCTAAGAAGAACCTTTTTATACTTTCCCCTAGTTATTGCTGATTGATTCATGTGAGGAAATCAGACTCGAAATCTGAAACATTGATTCTTCATCCTGGAACTTGAAATTTGCACAATGTATTTTTTGCTACCAGAAAATCTGTAATTCTTTTATCTGCAACTAAAATAATTTTAGCTGATGATAAAATAAAGTACATCTATATTATTTCCATTTAACCAGCTCCCAAGTAGTCTATAAAATGAGATGATATTTGAAAAATATAAGCAATTTTGCCAAGTAGAAAAGTCTAATAAAGTGGTTTTTACTATATTTGTTTTATTATTACATCTGACAGAAACACGGTATTTGAAAAAAATGCAAAAAAATGAAGAAAAAATTAAAAGAAAGAAAAGAAATGCTTTAATAGTAGTTATATTTAAAAACCTCATGTTTGAAAACCAAAACAAAATAAGTATATTGACATTCCATATTGTTGTAACATGGAGTAATTTTATAGAAAATAACCTATAAATCTCACATAATCATATGTTAACTGTAGTAATTAAAAAGATAGCACATTTGATGTTTTGGAGAATATGATTTTATCTATCAGGTTTAAATTACATCAGGATAAAATTAAGTTAGTTGAACTCTATGCTAAATGCAATTGCAAAATAGTTTGATCAAATGACAGCTATAAATAGGTGTTATTTAAAACTAAACTTCTTAAGAAAGTTATTTGAAAATAACATTTAAAAATCACTTTTATATATTTATTTGTCAAATTAATAAAATGCCAGATAAAACTAAGAGTTATTGGTATATGTACTACATAGAATATAATATTTAAATTTTACACAATATCTTTATAGATAAGAGATGAACATATTAGTTTGATTTTAGTTTAATTTTCCACCAACTGGATACTAAATATAATATTGGGTACTTATCTTTCCTTCCTCATGTTAACACCAATATATCCATTAGTTGTACTTATTATATTACTGACATTTCATGTAACAAGCGGTTAAGGATGTGTATTATGCGATATTATGAACTAATACCTGACAAGGTATATATAGATAAACCTATAAAAACATAATTTTTGTTTGCTAGTGTGACAGAAGTTAGCAGCATAATAAACAAGTTACAGAAGGAGCTTCTATAAGTAATGGAGAATAATGGAAAGATTTTGAGTAAGGGAGTATAAGGTACAATTTACCCTTTGGAAATATCTTCCTGCCAGTAGTGTAAACTGCAGATAAGAGGGCTACAACAATGGACACAATAAAGAAGTGTGCAGACTCTAGGATTTTACTCTATTTACAAGATAAAATAAGCTACCCTACTTAGTTTGTTACTGTCTCATGGATCACAGCATAAGACATGAGAGACCTGGATCAGAGGCAAAGAACTTTACAACTCATGTCAAAATCAATATACAGAATATCAAGTTCATTTGCAATGGTCCCCCATGCTCACTGCTCACCTCCTTTTCATCCTACAGAGAAGACATATAGGGTTTACACATACGCTGCATTATAGGAGAGCTGAGAGATTCACCAGTGTAAATGGAAGCAAGCTATCTCATCTCTCAAACACAATAATTAAAAATGTCCTGGGTAGAGTGGTCAGAACTTTGTGTTGCTGGCACATGCAACAAGAACATGAAAGGATATTCAGAGTCTGTGGCAGATTATCTCCTCCAAGAGAGCACATAGGAATGAGTTCTTTGTTCCTGAATTAGGACAGAAATGGTGAGGATGAAGATAACATACTAGTACTGACAAGGAGAGAAGTGCTAAGACTATGTATAAATATATACAAAATTATATTTACTCATACACATATATGCATATATAGTGTTCGTGTATGTGTCAAATTCCATTTAGTCTTCAAAATACATCTACTAAGAATATATCCACATCTCACAGTCAAGGAAATACCATTTGAACCCAGACTTGCCTGACTCTAAATGTTGTCTTTTCTTACAAATGGAAAAGGTTTTGGGAGCAAACACCAAAAATGTGTAACATAATACTAAATATTAACACAAATTCATAGTGAATTTAATATAAATAAAAATAACAAAAAGAAAAGTTATCACTGATTAATGTTGGTAAGATTCAACTAAGGACATTTTGATTGTTTTAGAAGTTGATAAGGATTTCATAATTAAGTTTGCAGATGTTAAGAAGACAGCTAAATATGTGTTTAATGATTTAGTAGAGTTTATAGAGTTCACAACAGATAACAGGGAGATATTAAAAGAAAAAGGTGTCATAATCACAGGCTACTGTACCTGTACCCTATGATGGTTTATCAAAGCTTTCATTAGCAAATTTGATTCTCTCAAAATCTTGTAATTTTCTTTCATTCACAGAGCAAAATCCGACTTCAGAAATCTTTTTTCTCCATTACTTACCCAATCAGTTAAAAATGCTAGGGGAAAAAAAAAAAAAAACTGAACATCATGAATTTGTGCTCCTAAAATTGTCTCCAACTTTAATGGATTGGATTACTCAGGACCAACCATCCTTTTGGTTATAGTTTGTGTGCCATTTTCACTCGTCCTGATCTTAACTATGCCTTTATGTATCCCACCTACTTATTCCTGTCTCACTTTTAGTAAATGTACATTAATATCTACTTTTGCAATTAAAGCTGACACTATTTTTTTACTGTCTTTCTTTACTCCCTTACATAAAGTCTTTTTAAAACATATTTATTTATTTTTAAAGATTTTATTCCTTTATTCATGCGAGGGAGAGAGACAGAGAGAGAAGCAGAGACACAAGCAGAGGGAGAAGCAGGCTCCACACAGGAAGCCCGACACGGGACTCGATCCTAGGTCTCCAGGATCAGGCCCTGAGCTGAAGGCGACTCTAAACCGCTGAGCCTCCTGCCACCTGGGCCGCCCTCCCTTACATAAAGTCTTATCTAAAACTTCAAGTCCTTTCCTTCTTCCCATTTTAGAAAAAGAAGGTGCCTATTCTTTTTAGGTGAAATTATCCATTTTTTGCCCTTGGACTCATTTTCTTCTTACCTCCTCTAAAACCTCGCTGTATCAATCATTTCCTTTCTCTATTCTATTACTCAACTAAATAAATTGGTTTTTCTCTTCATATATACGTAATGCGTATGTGCATATGTATACATTTGCATATCTGTCTGTCCTAACCTCAAAACACCTACCAGATATATTTGTCTCTTATTTAACTTTTATACCTGCACTTCTTGAGATTAATCTACATTTCCCAGATTTACCACCACATAGTTTATTTGCTCCTCAACTCACTGCAGTCTGATGTTGAATCACCAGTCTACTAAACCTGTTCTCCTAAGGCCAACAATACAGTGTTTTATCCCTCCACATCTCCCCCATCTTACAGTCCATTACATTTCAAGCATTTGTTAAATTTTGTCTCTGTAGCACTCAGCAATGTTAAAAACAGCTTTTTCCCTGATATTGCTTTCTAACTGACTTCCATGACACCACACATTTTTGATTCCTTGCCTGCATTTCTGATGGTTTCTGCTCTGTCTCCTTCCTGAACCCACCTTCTCTGACAAGTTGCATACTCTTTCCAACTCGCATACTCCCTCTGGGAGACTACATCTACCACCATGGCTCCAACTCTTTTTATATATAAAGAACAACCAAATATAGGTTTGAAGCCAAGCACTTTTTTCTGAGCTCCAGCTGCTAAAGGTTCACTGAATGACCATCCACTTGGATGATCTACAGGAAACACAAACTCAGAAAATCCAAAGATGCCTCATTTTCCTTTCACACCTCCTCCTCCATTATAAAACCTTCCACAAATCTCATTTTATTTTTTGGCACTCCTATGCAGTAAGTAGAAAAAGATAGAAACTTTGAAAAAAAAAAAAAAAAAGAAAGAAACTTTGGAGTTACTCCTTCCCTATTTCCTTACCCACCATATTTTCTCTTTTATTAAGTTCATATCCCTTCCGCTGCCCTAGTTCAGGCACTCATCATTTCTTACTTTTAATCATGCAACAGCTTCTAACTCAGTTTTCTATATTTGGTCATAGTCTCAAACCCATCATCTGTACAATTGACTTAAATGTTACTCTAACCCTACTACCTCTCTCTATGAATTCTTCAATGATTCCCACCACCAATAGGATTAACATTCAGACTCTAATATGCTTATTGAATAATTAGTCCTCTGACCAGGCTTCCTTCTACTGCTTTAATTTTTGCCACTTTTGCCAATCATGTTATAGATGATTCACCAAACTGAATTTCTTATATAACTTGTTTCCCTTTCTGTGTCATGTCCATTTGTCCTGGAATGTCTCCCCTGTTTTATTCATTAAGACCAAGCTCCCATGTCACCACCCATGAAAGAATTTCCCAAGCTACTCTTTCTAGTTTGAGTAAATGTCCTTTTCTAGTTGTTTCATAATACCTTGAATATTTTACAGCAACTGGTAAATTTATTCTGTTTCCAGTATATTATTTTATGATTATATTCTCATGTGATTCTACGTCTGATCAGTGGTCTCCAATGTGTGGTATTTATCCCCTAAAAAAACACAGAAGCAATGGGTGGAACATTTATAGAATCCTCTATTGCTTTTTGCTTTTTCCTTTGGTTTCTCAATTTCTATTTGTTTCCTTAAAATATACATTACCTGTTATATAAGGTGCTATGTATATTTTATAATTAATACACACATATTAAGGAACATAAACTCGAGATGTTCATACTAGAGATTATACCAATACATTTGGAGCCCTCTGCTCCCCTTCCACCACATTTTCCATGAGGCAATGGTAACAGTGTTTAAACTTGGCATTTCTAAGCCTTTAGCTAAGGGATTACTTTCATTTAATGCCAGTGCTTCTTCAACTGTTATGCTTAGGCCACTTGGGAAAGTTTTCCCTGATATCCTGGCTAAAAATGTAACTTTTGGGGTCTCCTGAATCAAACCTGTGATTGTCTGGCTTACAAATTTCTTTTTAACCAGCAGTCTGAAATGATCTTTATGGATATTACAGTTTTAAATCAATCACAAGTGCTAAGTACTCAGTACACCCTTACATAGAATTAAAAATTTGTATATGCAGAAGAGCTCATTTTGTAACAAGGCTATTGCCGGCTGCACAGGTAAGTTTGGACTAGAGATATGATGGGAACTAGGGGAGAAAACAAGCAGAACCTTCCAGGAATGGAAGTCTGGAAAAGTATATGCAGATGAAGATTTGGAATGTTTCTAAGGATGATAATAATGAGAAGAATAGATGAAATTAGTACTTTGCTAAAGTTTCTAAGTGAAAATCTGATTAAGTTTGTAACAGTTAGTACTCTTCTAAATATATATGTGCTCCAGATGCTCATATAACACGAAGAACATGCCAAAAACAATAAATATTTGTGCAATATGTATTATTATTAGTCATTATCATCAACTCTAAAAGTCATCACCTCTGAAAAAGTAGTGAAAGGATTTATGTTGTATACATCATTTGCTCTTAGGGAGATACATAGGAATTTGTCCCCCCCAAATCTTTGCATTTCCAGGAATCTTCACAGATGAGGTCTTGGCTCAATATCACTTGGAGCTACCAATTAATCCCTACTTGATTAAAATTTAAAATATGGGAGAGAATACAATTCTAGTGTGACATTAAAATCAATGCCTTTACTGATGTGAAAACATGGAAAGTGAAGTTGGCATTACTTGTTCTTGCTTTGAGCTTTTCTAGAGCATGATGATAAGTTCTCTATGAGTATATTATCTCTTCGGATATCCATATATCTCTTGAATATGTTTTCCTTGGGAAAATGGATATCTCACTGTTTATTTTTTTAAAAGGTTTTATTTATTTACTCATGAGAGACACACACATGCCCCCATCCGACATGACTTAATGGGAGAGGCACCTCACTTCCGAGACCCCAGAACCCCAGTCTGACCATGAGAAAACATCAGACAAACCAAATTGAAAAAGATTGAAAAGCACACACACACAAAACCTTGGTAAGTGTTCCTCAAAGGTTTTAAAAAGCAAGGAAAGACTGAAAAACTGTCACCAGCCTGAGAAAACTAAGGAGAAATGATGACTATATTCAATATATAGCCATGGTGGTAGATGTAGTCTCCCAGAGGGAGTATGCGAGTTGGAAAGAGTATGCAACTTGTCAGAGAAGGTGGGTTCAGGAAGGAGACAGAGCAGAAACCATCAGAAATGCAGGCAAGGAATCAAAAATGTGTGGTGTCATGGAAGTCAGTTAGAAAGCAATATCAGGGAAAAAGTTGTTTTTAACATTGCTGAGTGCTACAGAGACAAAATTTAACAAATGCTTGAAATGTAATGGACTGTAAGATGGGGGAGATGTGGAGGGATAAAACACTGTATTGTTGGCCTTAGGAGAACAGGTTTAGTAGACTGGTGATTCAACATCAGACTGCAGTGAGTTGAGGAGCAAATAAACTATGTGATGGTAAATCTGGGAAATGTAGATTAATCTCAAGAAGTGCAGGTGTAAAAGTTAAATAAGAGACAAATATATCTGGTAGGTGTTTTGAGGTTAGGACAGACAGATATGCAAATGTATACATATGCACATACGCATTACGTATATATGAAGAGAAAAAAACAATTTATTTAGTTGAGTAATAGAGAAAGGAAATGATTGATACGGTGAGGTTTTAGAGGAGGTAAGAAGAAAATGAGTCCAAGGGCAAAAATGTCTTTCATGAAAGACAGAGAGAGAGAGAGAGAGAGAGAGAGGTAGAGACACAGGCAGAGGGAGAAGCAGGCACCATGCAGGGAGCCCAACAGTGGACTCCGTCCGGGGTCTCCAGTATCACCCTGGACTGAAGGTGGCGCTAAACCGCTGAACCACCAGAGCTGTCTGGATATCGCACTGTTTAGAATCTAGTGTACATTGTGAATTAGAAAAGTAACTCTGACATAAAGGTTAAAAATTATTCAATATTTTGGGGGCTCCTAATATATGAGGTCCTATATCAGTCACAATCCAAACAGGAAACATAAAGCATCTCAAGCATTTAAAGCAGAAACAATTAAAGCCTTCAAATTGTTAACACAATTTGGCATCTATTTTTTTTCTTCTACTCATATGTAATCCCCATTTAATACATTTATGTATCTGCCTTCATAAAAATAATCTTAATCTCTCCTCAATAAGATGGATACACAAAGTCTCACCAAGTGTTTGTATTCATCTCAGATCCTGGATTTCCTGAGAATAAGAAATTCTGGTTATCATTTTCTAATGTGTCTCCTCCACATTTGGTCAGGGTTCTTCAAATGTAAGATAACCAGACATTTTTATGCCTCTCATATATATATATCCATGTATGGAGTATGTGTGTGTGCATATATGTATATATATGCACATACACATACATTATACACATGCACATTATTTATACATATATCACATACATATTATACAATATGCATATATTACATATGATTATGCATACACATTAAATGCATGTGATTCTGCTATACTATCAAAATTGTTTTCCCAATACAATATAAATAAAACAGTCATTTTGAAACATAGCCAGCATTAAGCAAAACATTATTGGAGCTCTATATTCCACCTGGGATATAAATGAAGAACTTGGATAGTTCAAAAAAGAGATACAGAAAATACGTAAATTTGATGTAAGTTCTGTAAGAGAAGTCAAATAATTGTATTATATATAATGGGTATAAAATTTATTTATATGAGGATACTGCATGATATTTAGTGGAACAGCTACTGTGATTTTACAGAGAAATAGAAGAAAAAAAGAATCTTACTTAAAAACATATAGACTAGATGCAGAAGCATACGTCTTCATGGTTTTTTTTTTTTAATTTTTTATTTATTTACTTATGATAGCCACACAGAGAGAGAGAGAGGCAGAGACACAGGCAGAAGGAGAGGCAGAGACACAGGCAGAGGGAGAAGCAGGCTCCATGCACCGGGAGCCCGGCGTGGGATTCGATCCCAGGTCTCCAGGATCGCGCCCTGGGCCAAAGGCAGGCGCTAAACCGCTGCGCCACCCAGGGATCCCCCCGTCTTCATGGTTTTTAAAAGGTGACCTAGATGAGCTCCCACTGACTTTCTTCAGGTAAGGAATTGTTCCCATGGAATAATGAGAGCACTGAGGCTCAGGGAACTAAACAATTCATTAAGGCCTTGCAGCTATTAAGTAACAAGGGAAAATCCACTTCTGTTTCCTAAAGAACTGCTCTTAACTGTATTTTTTTCTCTTGCTAAAAATATACGGTTTGTTTAAAAATGCAATTTCCCCCATGCCATATATACACATATGAGAGAGAGAGAGAGAGAGAGAGAGAGAGAGAGAATACAGAACATAAAAATAAATTAAAATCATCTGTCTAGTAATAAACTTGGTTACCATGTTGGTATAATGTCAGTAGTTTTGATTATGCATACTTTACCTTAATGTGTTTTGGGTCATGGCACATGGATGGTTTCATATCAACTTTTATGGCTAAGCACAGTATTAGGAGCTCTGACCGACTCAAGTCATTTATTGGTTTTATAAATATAATTTTAATAGGTACATGTATTAATTACAATAATTAATGTTACTGCTCAAATTGATAAACTTAAATCTTTTTTTTTTTTTTTTTTTTTATTTTTTTTTAATTTATTTTTTTATTGGTGTTCAATTTACTAACATACAGAATAACACCCAGTGCCCGTCACCCATTCACTCCCACCCCCCGCCCTCCTCCCCTTCTACCACCCCTAGTTCGGATAAACTTAAATCTTAATAATAAAAATGATTATTAACACAATAGGGATTTACTTATTTGTTGGTTAGATGTAGTCTGATGGTAGGCAGGGGGCTCACTTGCTTGGTTTCTGTACCATATGGAAAACTTGGCCTGGAAGTTATCATAGTGGGGATGAAAGCAAATGAGGAACATATTGTTTCTTATGTGCTTCAAACCAAGAATGCCACACTTCATTTATTCTCAGGGGAATTAGACCAAAACAGCTTTCATAACCCAACTTCATTACATGAGAAGATGGTAAATATAAGGGGACACATTAAACATTTGATGAATGCTAACAGTTTCTGCTAGTACATGACATTTAATTTTGGCAATACCAATCCTGCTCTTAACTCTTTTCAAAGTGTGTGTGTGTGTGTGTGTGTGTGTGTGTGTGTATGTGTATTTGGCTTACAGATTTTAGCTTCTTGGTCACCTTTTTTTGTTTTTTTTAAGTTGCCTCCTTCCTCCCTTGCTCCTTCAAATTCATTCTTCACAAAGTATCCATTTAAAAGGTGTAAGTCAGATCATGTCCCTCTCCTATTTAAAAACAATCCAAAGGTTTACCATAGCACTTTAAAAACTCAATTATCTTTTTTAAGGGTCAACAACCATGACTAGTACCTCCTTACCTATGTGATTCCTTCTCATATTCCTACACATCACCTTCCATGCTATAATCACGTTGATTTCTATTTTCTTCTCATATATACCCGTTAGTTACAGCCTTAAGGATTTATACTAGTTTGTCTGTTTATTTGATGTTCATCCTTGATTATTACAAGGCTCGTTTTTTGGACACATCATACGCAGAATATATTTTTCTGCCAAAACTCTCACTAATCAAACAAAAGCATTCTCTATAACCAATCACCTGCTATCACATCACCTTATTTTAATTCTTGGCATACATTTCCATATCTATTTATATTTAGTTTTGTGATGCCAAGTTTTCTAAATTTATCTTCTGTAGGTGATTAATTATAAAAAGCATGCTCTTATTCTGTTGGGTTTTTTCAGTATGATTATTCTGTTTTCTAATGTTAGTAGTATTAGATTTAATGCACCATATACACTTTTCTCTTATTGTCCTTGAAAATGTGAAGATTTAAAAAATAGGTATAACCCTTACAGATATTGGAACCAAGGAGTCCTATCTCAGCAGTGAAGTAGTTTTGAGGGAACATAGTTTAGACTAATAAATCTAATCTATATTTTCTTTCACTGAAAATCATTAAAATTTATATAGTCCATAAAACCCAGTAACATTCATATTAACCCTCTTCAATTTGCCCAACCATCCTCACTCTGATTTGTCTTTCTCATGTTTAATTCTCCAAATATATTTTGTTTCTTTCTTGGCATCTTTTTATATATTCTTCCTTTGTTCTTCTCACTCTCTGCTGCAACTGCAATTTTGTGCTTTGAAAAAAATCTAAGAAACTATCTGGAAAAGGCAAAACCTCTTTATAATATGAAAGGATGGAGAAAATTTATCCTGCAAGTAGCTGAGTAGAGTTACCATCAATGTTGTTTCTTTTATATCACACAGCAAATTATCTTGATGAATCCTGTCATTACTTAAAACATTTTTTTAATTTAAAATAAATCTAGATTTGCATAAAAGTTGATATATTTCTTGTATACCCATTCACCTAGTTCCCCAAATGTTAATATCTTACATTATGATGGTCCGTTTATCAATTTTATCAATACTAAAACCATCATTGGAACAATAACATTAATTAAACTACAGACTTGATATGATTATACCAGGTTTTGTAATAATGTAGTTTTTCCCTTCCAGGATCCAAATCAGGATCTCATATTGACTATAGTCATAATTTCTCCTTAGTTTTCTCAGGCTGGTGACAGTTTTTCAGTCTTTCCTTGTTTTTTAAAACCTTTGAGGAACACTTACTAAGGTTTTTTGTTTCTGTGTGTGTGTGTGTGTGTGTGTGTGTGTGTGTGTGCTTTTCAATGTTTTTCAATTTGGTTTGTCTGATGTTTTCTCATGGTCAGACTGGGGTTCTGGGGTCACGGAAGTGAGGTGCCTCTCCCATTAAGTCATGTCGGATGGGGGCATGCAATTTTTTTTTTCAAAAGTACCTAGAATTAAATTTCTTCATCTCATCTCTGTTACTCTCAGGACTTTTGTCTGGGCTACTTTATTCTTTCTCCTGAATCATTAAACTATCCTCCTGATTGGTCCCCTTGCTTCCTCCTTTTTCCATTCATGGTGTATTAATAAAAGCAACCAAGAATCTCAATTTTAAAGGATGTTAGATCAGGTCATTCATCCTTTGACTCAAAATCCTTAGTTTGCCATCTGACTCAGTACTGTGTGTATAGGGGCTACATCACCAAAACTGTATTCCAAATTCCTACCTCTCTGAATGTATGTTCTTACTCCCTTTTTTCTCACTTTATTTCAGCCATGGTGAGCTACTTGCTTTTACAGACATGTTAAATAACTTCCCACTTTAGAACTCTGCATTTGCTCTTTTCTCAGTTGCAAACGTTACTTTTTAAGAAGTGTTCATGGTTTGTACTCTCACCATTTTATTTTATTTTTTTAAAGATTTACTTTTGAGAGATAGAGAGAGAGAGAGAGAGAGAGAGACAGGCAGAGGGAGAAGCAGACTCCACGCTGGGAGCCCGACGCGGAACTCAGTCCCAGGTCTCCAGGATCACACCCTGGGCCAAAGGCAGGCGCTAAAATGCTGAGCCACCCAGGGATCCCCTACTCTCACCATTTTAGGTCTATGCTTGATATTACTTTCTCAGTGATATCTTCTTTGACTCCTCCATTTAAAATAGTATTGTCCCCTCTACATTCACTGTCTACTTTTTCTTACTTTATTCTTTTATAACACTTATCACTTTCTTTGTTTACTTATTTATTTTGTATCATGTATGTCTCTCACCATTAAAGTGTAAACCTCATGGAAGTGTGAATTTTTGTTTGTGGTATCTTCAGTACCTGGTAGATAAGAAAACCTTGGTTAATATCCATTAAATGAATGGATGGCTTGGGAGAAAAGATGTTAAGTTTTGCTTTGTTTTGATTCTGTTCTCTGTTTAACTAATTTCCACTCATCTCTGTATCTGGTAGATGGTTTGATATATATAGGTCCATGTACAATTTCCATTATCTCCCTTACTGTAGGGTTACTATAATGATCTGGAATAGTCTCCTAGCCCCTCTCCCTGTCTCCTGGGACATTCCATGAGATGAACTAATGTGAAACTAAAAGCTTAGCCACAGAATGCTCTCTCTGTTATCCTTTCCTTCTCCAACTTCCCTCTACTTCTCTTAAGTCATCCATACACACTTCATTAAAAAAATTTGCAAAATCAAAGAATTAAATGTGTTACCTCCCATCCTCTTCTGTTTCTTCACTATTGTTTCCCAGAGTTATAGTCTGAACTTTTTATTTAAACTGGAGAAGTTGGAAATTAGTACCAATCCTGCCCTAAACACACCATGCCAACACTGCCCCACAACGATTTTCACATTTTAATGTGCAATTGAAGCCATTTATGTCTCCATGAAATGTGTATCTCTCAGCCACAAAAAATGTAAGATTAAGGAGGTCTTAATATTCTCTGTGAAAATGAATTTTAAGAAACACTCCCAAGTAAATCTGATGTTAAGAGGTTTACCAGTATATAACTATAACAGGAGGAAAGTTGACACCAAGTTCCAAAAGAATAAAACAATTTCCTATTTTTCAGACACATTACTGGTCATTTTTTTTATTCACTTGGGTTCATAGTTGATATATTTCCTCCTCAATTAAAGTAACATAATTTCTTTCAGGCTTAGCTGTTGGTAAGGGTAATGTTGCAAATGTTCATTTTAATATGTGTGTGCTTCTTTATACATGAGAATGCACACATATGTGAGTACATTTGTTTCCATGTGTTCTTATGTGTATGCACGTGCCTATACATTTCTTTGTATGCCTGTGTGTGTGTGTATGTTTGCATGTGTTTTTCATTTATAAGTATTTTCACAAACAGAAAAGAATATTAGAAATGTTATTTTAATCAAACTGTTCAAATATTTCAATTGAAAATGTTATAGGACATTCAGGAATAAACATAACATAGACGAATATCTATCTGGCATTAAATCAAGCCACCGAGACTGCAATATAACTCCTTAGCATTTTTCTAATGACATGAAAGACATTCCTCCTCCCAACAGGCACCAATATAAAATAAAACCTCAAGTATACCAGTTTGAAGATTAATTTTGAATGACAAAAATCTCCCTGATGAAATCATGTTAGGCTTAATGATATTGTATTGGAAAATATAATAAACAATTGTGTTCTGTATTAGGTAGGTTGTTCAAAATGACTTGACTTTTTTATGACTTTTTAAATGACACTACAAATTAAAGTGAATTGACACAAAATGACACTGTATAATCATTAAATATAGTCATAACTTGACTGGTTTTTAATTTTAAGATTAGTGTTTTTTGGGCAATCTGAGGAAACTTTATAAAATAATTTTAAAATGGAAACTCAAGTACAGAGTGTGAAAAAAGTGCAAAATAATGACACAGTTGACCAATTGGATTGCTACTTAAAATCCTCATCCTCCCTTCTCTTTTACCAGCATACACTGAAAGAGCAGACTGCCAAAGTCTAATGTGAGAGTCATTTTCATCTGCTCATTTTAGTTCTATTGCCAATTATCCTTAATTATTGAAAACTTTTTTTCAGTGTGTAATGGATGCTGAAATGTTAGTATGCTCATTAAACTGAAAGTCTAGATAGAGCAATAGATTCTGATAAGCACTGGTTTGTTATAGTTCTGAAATTTCAAGTATTTCTTACTCTATTAACTTTGAATTCATACTCCACAAAACATTTACTCAGAATTAATAACTATTATTTTTTTAAAGCCAAAGAACCCTCACAAAATGACTTAACTGATAAAAATGTAAGAAAAATTTAAATTGGTTTCCATGAAGGACAAACTGAATTTACCCTCATCTGAGCAGAAGCCCTTTAAAATGAAGCAAAATCCTAACATGTTGCTACTAACTCTTTGTTAGTATGCCCTACTACATAAGTATGCCCTGTCCATATTTCTGTAAATTGGCATCAGCTGATAAAACCATGATGAATGATTAATCTATACACTGTCCCTGAAGGTTAAAGATTATAGTGTAGATGCGAATATATGTGTTTACCTCTACTATACTTAAAACCCAACTAAATATTTTCAGTATTTCCTATTCTGTATGGCATCAGGTTAATATTAGCCATGGGAAACATTCTGCATTAAATTTGGAAGGGTGAGCACATATGTATCTCTATGGTAATGGGCAATAATTTCTTGCAAGTCACCCACCACATCAAGGTAGGAAGTGACAGAAGACAGTTCTAGAATGCCCTTGCATGTTCCAGTTGTCTTCCTGGGTTCCAGTTTATCCTTGTTCTGTACATTCAGTTTTCCTTCTTAACTGCCAATCCAAAGACTGCCAATAGTGACTTTAGACTCAATGCAGAAACTGCAGGTTACAGGTGTTATGCCATTGCCTCCGACTGTGGGAAGGCTGAGGCCTATAGAAAATCTTTATGTTAAATACTAATAATAGTTTGGCTTGTCATACCAAAGTTTGTTTGATTCATCTGTCATCCCTTGCTCTGGAAGCTACTAAAAGACACACCCTACAACAATGAGACAGTAAAGGTGAGGAGGATGTGGAGTCCGTAAAATGAGGATCCAGTGATAAGAAAGTCCGTAATGTGGATAAGGTGTAATCACAAAAAAACAGCTCTCCAGAAAATCTACATAGCAAATAGTAAAGACTGAAATATAAAAGTAAAGGACTATAATTAGAATGGTCTCCAGTATAAGAGTGGGGAGAGCAAGACCTCAATGAGTAAAAAAAAAAAAAACAACACACACAAAAAAAACCAAAAACAGTAAAAACAGGACACGCATAAATGGCAACAGTTTTATTCATTTGGCAAAAGCCCATTTTTCCTGCCATTGGTCTGTACTGAAAACAGGACATGCTAAAAATAGCAATGATGGTGGATAAATAGCCAAGCCTGCTGATGTCAATTTTCCCATCCCCTGGTGCCCCCTAGTTAATGCTCTGAGACTCATGTAGATAGTCACATCCACAGTTCCTGTTACCCCTCACGTGATTGGTTTCTTGAGTTGTCTTCTGCATACTTTATATTGTATGGTAATAAAACCAAGGGCCAACCCAGATTCAGATCTTCAACACCTCACCTGCAATTCTTGGTGGTGCCTGATGGTGTAGCCCCTTCCAGTTTCTCTTTGTTCCAAGATATTGGACTCTGAGTAATCACTTATCTCTCACAGGGACATGCTGTGTGGCATAAAAGAATCAGATATATGATCTTACGTTGTTAAGCACATTTAAGAGTGAAATCTTCTGTATTGGCAGGAAGAATTAGGATCAATTAGTAGTAAATACATTTAGAAAATTAAAGAAAAATGGGCAATAATTAATTCATGTACTTCCCACCTGCAAAATGCATTCCATCGTGATATCTCCAAAGTCTTAGCCTACTCAAGTATCCACTTAGTTCAAAAACCTAACCTAAGAATAATTAATTCAAAAGCAAAATATCCCAAATCTCATATAATAAATCATATTAAATTAGGTATGAGTGAGGTTACAGATATGCTTAATCCTGAGGCAAAATTTCCCTCTAGCCACGTACCTGTAAAATCTAAAAAATAAGTTATCTCCTTCCAAAATACAATGATAGGTCAAACATAGGATAAACAACCTCATGTCATAAGGGAGAAAAATAAAGTAATAAGGGAGTCACGCATGTAGACCAAGTTGCAGCCCAGTAAGCAAATTTCCATTAGATTTCCAGACCTGAGAATAATCCTGGGCAGTTTGATCCTTCCTTCTCTGGGATTTTGGAGTGGCAGCTCTACCCTCTTGCACACCAGGTAGCGCAAGCCTGTATGTTCATCACTCTACTTTGCAAGTAAATTGCCTTCTCATTTTGTCTCATTTCAGTCCCTTTCAGTACAGGCTAGTAATGCTTTTACATATACAACATTCTCAAAAACCTTGTCATTCTCCCCTATAATTCATGGTGGTCCAAGCCATCAGACAAGAATCCTCCACAGACTTTTCCTGAGTAATGGCATCACTATTCCCAGCTTCTGTTGAGAAGGTTTTTTGGATCCAGGATCCACACACCTGATCTCTTTAGCAAATATCTGTCCAGCTATAATCTTGCCCCATTCCCAGAGCATGTTACCTAGATAGGCTAAGAATTTTCCAATAATCAAATGCTTGTTTCTTTTGTTTAACAACTCTTTCCTTATTTTATCTTTTTCCACTCACATTTTACTATAAGCATAGTAAGGCAAAACAAGTTTGTACCTTCCACACTTTGCTTGGAAATACCCTCTGCTAAATATCCAAATACATTGCTTACATGTTCTGCCTTTTGTCTAACACAAGAAGCCAATTCAGATTCTTGATGATCCTTTCTCTGGTGTTCACTAACAGATACCTCAATACTTTGAGACTTCACCAGAAGTCTCTTTAAAGTTCATATTTGTAGCAATAACCTGTTCATAACAATATATGCATTCTCTAAGACAAGAAAATCTTTCTCCACTGCTCTTTGGTGTTTCTGAGTACTCACCAGAACTGCTGGTAACTACAACCCTTATTTCTACCAACATTTCTTTAAGACAACCTAGAATTTTTCTATTAAACACCTCAAAAATTTTCCTGTCACTGTCCTTACCCAATTTCAAGTCACTTCCATATTTTTAGGTATTTCTTACAGCAGCACCTCACTTTCTGGTATCAAACTGTGTATTGGTTATAGTGAGCTATCTTAACAAAATACCACCATCTGAATGGCTTAAAATAGCATAAATTGGGGCACCTGAGTGGCTCAGCAGTTGAACATCTGCCTTTGGCTTAGGGCGTGATTCTGGAGTCACAAGATTGAGTCCTACATCGGCTCCTGGCATGGAGCCTTTTTCCCTCTCTGCCTATGTCTCTGCCTCTCTCTTCTGTGTCTCTCATGAATAAATAAATAAAATATTTTTAAAAATAACAGAAATTTATTACCTCACAGTTCAGGAAGCTCAAAGTCTGAAATCTCTGTTAGCAAGACCATGCTTCCTTTGGAACTTGTAGGAGAGAATCTTTCCTGGCCATTTCCTAGCTTCTGATGGAAATCATGCATAATTGATATTCCTTGACTTATAGATGCATCACTCTAATCTCGGCCTCTTCCAGCAATGGCATCTTCTGTGTGTCTCTGTGCTCAAATTCCCTCTTCATATAAAAACCCCAGCCTACCCTAATGAACTCATCTTAATTTGACTATATCTTCAAAGACCCTCTTTCCAAATATAATAATTCACTGGAGGTTAGAATGTCAATATATCTTGAAAAAAGCTAAAATTCAACCCATAAGATCGTTACAATAAACAACCCAAAACAAAGTAAATTTGGCTTAAATTAAAATATACCTCAATTCGAGTACCTTTCTGTTTCCATTTTTATCCTCATGTTGACTTTCATTCTGTCCTGTATGAAACGCAGTGGTAGAGTAGGTGCCATCTAATAACCCTCTATTTTATTATCATTTTATAGATCTCTGTAATAAGAGTGACTTAAAGCTAAAGATCTGTCGGAAGGAAGACAGCCTAACAACGATGGTAACAATAAATCCACCAGGATTGCAGTATGAAACATTTTGATCTAATCGTGTGATTGTGATTTTTCTCACAACATACATACAGTTTTTATTTTTGTTCTTTTGTTAGTAAGATAAAATCTTCAATAAATGAAATCCATAAGCATCTCTTTAATTTGAACAAAATACAGTCATTTCTCCTTGGGAACTAGTGGGCACTCTGCAAAGCAAATTACACTACAGACAATATGTCAGTAAAAAATGCACTTTAAGTAAAAAATATATAATAAATTTATTTGGTAACTCTTTGGTTTCATAGGAACTTTAAAGTAATCAATGAATGCTACCAATGACTGATACATTTGTATTATTAACAAAAGCACTAACTCTCAAAAGATAAAATGTAGTTTTGTGGGTTGAAACTGAGAAGATAGAAATCCATTCCTCTCTTAAACATTAGATTTTAAACTTTTGTGAATTGAACTTAAAAATTCTCCTGTAATGCATGAAGCTCACCTTTAGAGATGGACAAGTGTTATGTCTTCCTGCTTTTTCTCTTTTACTCCCTCCCCATCTTTATCATCTTTCTTTCTCATGCAATTTACTATAAGCTCCAGCAAGTGTTTTCAGACTTGTGCTCTGATAAGCTAAAACTTTATCTCAAGTTTATCCCTGCCCACATTCCCAATATTCAACAAGACCAAATTTCACAGTATTTCATCTCCCAGCCTTTTCATGATGCTTAATTTTAATGCTTAAGCCTTTCCCAAAAGGTAGATTGATTAGTAATAGTTTCCTTTCCATCCTCAGACTCTGTCTTCATCCTGAGGGAGCACACAAACATTTGATGAATTAAATCAGTTATTTTACTTTAGGAAATACTACTTGCTAGTCATCATCCTAAATGACAGAAATATCAAAAATTAGTTTTGAATCTGTGCCATAAATATTAACAAATGCATTAAAACAAATGCATCTTAATGTCTAACATTTCACATTTTATTCTTTCCTATTTTTCTTATTATTTTCTTTAAATATTTCCTGGAAAGTAATTAAGTCATGCCTCTTGTAGGCTCTTCTAATCCAGACTGATATCCTATAATTCTTCCTTTCCAGTAATTAGTCAAAGGTTTCTGATTTTTAAGGAATTTACAAATGAGAATAAACCAAATAAAGCAATTTTAGTGCTTTAGCAGCTGTTATTTGATATCTAACTGGAAAATATGAAATTCCTTCTGCTTTTAAATAGCACAAAGGATTATTTGAGAAGATGGATGTCCCAAGAGAGACCATTCTTAGAGTAATTTTAGCCTCATTTTGAAAGATCAGAAAACCACAGTTCTCCCTTCATGGTATTTAAAATCAGGTTTTTATATTCAAAAGGTTCTGATAGTATGGAATGAAACATTCAGAATTTGAATTTCTTTCTTTTTTTCTTAAAGAAGAGTGTTCTATTAATCCTTGTGTACTTGACTAGCAATAAAAACTCAATATTTTTGAAACTCAAAACCCCAAAATGGTTTAAGTATTTTAAATTTAATCTCCATATAAATTCTTCCCAATTTCAGGTCATTTGACATAATGAGACTGTGTCAGAAAGTTGCCCTTGTTAATCAAGAGTAGCTGAAAATTTTAATATCTGAATGGCAGACAGCTGACAGCTTTTGATAAAATGGTTAGAGAATAGTGGTTACATTTTCAGTAATCATAAGTTAAAACAAACTTGTATTCAAAATTACATCTTTAATTTGTTTTCAAAATGTGTTCAATGACTTCAGAAAAATCCTTGAACTGTTTTTAGATATGCTACTTATTTATAATGTCCAAATAATATATTTTCTAGTAAGTAATCGAAAAAAATAAATCGTAGCCACTCTCCACAGCTTGATATGATGATTTTAGAGACCGATACTATAGTTATATTTCCATATTTATTGATATATAGCACAAAATTATATAAATCAGATTCCATTTAAATACCCATGTATATTCATTAAAATACAGCATCTTTTTTTCTGGAATCTACTATTTTAATATTATTTTATAACTAGTTCAATGAATGAATTTTTCTATTTTCATAATTTTCATTTTCAAACTGTCATAGTTGGCCTTGTATCCTCTGTTTTCAACTCTCTTAATTTAGTACTCAGTTTGAGTACTAAAATTGAGCATTGAGCATCTAAAATTTGAACTCTTTGACCATTTTTTTTAATTCAAAAAAGTTTAATAAGCTCTGGAATCATCACTTTGCTCATTTCTTTGGGAATATAAAATATGTGAAAAGATTATACTTGGCTTAAGTACTTATACTTGCTTATAAAATCAGTTTTTGCTTGAAATATGGCATCAGAAACAAACATGACTGATTGTAAAATTATATTAAAGATCAATATGCAATTGGAATTTGAACATTTGGAATTTTTAGATTAATAAAATTAGCAAGAAAAAATGATACTTGTAAAAGTTGATTCTTGAATTTTATTAAATGAGAAAATACATTTCAAAATGACAACTGAAGAGAAAAGGAAAGTGGAAAATTAATAGAAAACTTTTCTCTCTGAGATATGATTTTTAAAGGATGATAGGATAAAAAGATAATGATGAATCAACTGCAGTATAGTGACAAGGCCAAGTTATGGAGAATTTTGAATAATCAAATGAATTACTTGAACTTGGACTATTTTACAAAGGGCAGACAATATCATTGTCATCTGTTCATTTTATTTTGCTCTTTATTTACATAAATATGTAAATTTTAATGTAATTTTTTAATCAAAATGCATGGAAATAATAAATGGACTTAGTAAAATCAATGTAAAATATGATAAATGCATGACTGATGTTCAAAACTAAACAAAAGATAAACTAAAGTAATACTTGACTTCATAGGCTAGGAAATAGCAAACTTTTTCTAAAAAGGGTCATAAAATAAATATTTTAGCCTTTATAGGTCATTCTCTGTCTCTATTATTCAACTCTGTCATTGTAGCATGAATGCAGCCATGGGCAATATGTAAATGAATCAGCATTGCTGTATTCTAGTAAACTTCATTAAAAAACAGTAACAACAACAATAAAAAACAGGTGGCAGACAGGATTTGGCCTGTGGACCAGTATCCAAACTTTTTTGTTGCGGGCAGAAAGATTATGCATATTTGGAACACCAATGTTCATTAAACATTAAAAGACCAAGAGCTACTCCAAAAAATGGTAACTTTTAGAAAGATTTACTAGTTGTTACACATTTCAGTGGCAATTTCTCAAGCTCTAAAACATTTAAATTAAATTGAATGTGGCTAAAAATTTACTCATTAAACAATGATTAAATTAGAGAATTGGGACCTGGTCTGGAAATGGGAGTTTATTTAGAAAAAGATCTCAGTACTTTTAATTGGTAAGAAGATATAGGTGGGGCTATTTTCCATGCTAGCTTGCTGCGATGGCATTCTAGTTAAATGAACCAAGTATCTTGTTTTTTTTTTGAACCAAGTATCTTGTGATTGAATACCTATCTGGTGATAAACAACATATACCTTAAGGTTAATGAATATTCTTTATATATAAGAATGTAGAAAAGATATTTAGTTGAAAGGTACATATTTAAATTAGGGTAGAGCCCCATTCAGTAAAATGTTTTAAACACAAATTCAAAAGTCAACTAAAAAGTGAATAAATGATCTATTGCTATGACTATGGTCAGTAAATCATTCCAAAGCTCAGTGTCCCAAATCAGTAAGTATTGATTTAGTCCACAAATCTGTAGCTTGACAATTTAGTCTGGGCTCATCTAGACTCACTAATATGTCTGAGGGCCTTATGTGGGTAGTTTTGTATCTCCCATTTAACTCATTATTTAACTGGCCATCACTAGAATATGCTTATGGTGAAGGCAGAGGAGCACAAAAGCAAATGGAAAGGAAAAATTAAATGACAACTTGGATATAGAAATGGGTGAAGAATTAAGGCCTTTGACACAATTCCTTTATCTGTATATTTCTGTAGGTAGATGAATATTTTGCAAATTTTGTAAATATAACTGTTGGAGACTTTAATTTGCTTCAAAATCTGGGAGTCAATCTCTGAAATAAGACTAAAATAATAATTTTGTACCCTGGACTTCAGGCTTAATATAAGAATAAATTCAAAGTAATGGAACAATTTTGGATGGAAGTGATAATAAAAAATATTCTCTAGGAATAAAGGAGATACATTTTGAGGTAAATAATTTATTTTGATATTTTAGACTAAACTTGAATTTTTTCATGTAGAATAAGAATACCTTGGAAATCCAACTATCTCAATCTTTGTTCTGGTATTTTTAATATATCCATTAAAGTACTTCTTATTAAAAAGTTTTGCATGTACCACCAGTTCATTGGCAGCTTTCTGACTGAAAACTGACACATTGATGATGTATTTAATAATCATTTAATTAATTAATTAATTAATTAATTTTAAAGAGAAAAACCTATGATTCTTTAAGTGAGAAAAAGATTACAATTTAATTTTGTCTTCTATTCATCATCATCTTGGTTTAAGGTTCATCATTAATGTTAAATACAGTCAAGTAGGAAACTTGTGGTATGTTTGAATGCTGTTCGGAAAATCAACACAGTGTGCCATATGCATTCACATTTATGTTTGATCCTCTATGCTGACAGCTAGAACAATCTGGCTTTGTCTGTAAAGTTAGCACATATAATTAAAGCACATGTGGGATAAATTTTCAGATGCTCTAGCCTTGCATCTGTCATTAAAGTCATTAGAAGCAGAATTGCTAAAGCCTTTCGTGACTCTCTGACATTTTATTCCATCTGAAGCATAAAAAAGGAGCAACACACTGTTACTATTTTCTTTTTCAATTAAATAGTTTGTACGTGGGTTACATTTGAGTCTTGAAGATGACAGATCCTATTCTTACAGGTAACAGCATTCCAATTTGACTCATTATACACAAACACGCACATATACACTCTGCAGATTCAAAATTATATGCCTTCAAAAATAAACCTCTTTTATGTAAATGTCCAATTTATAGATATTCATTCAAGAATTCCAAACAACTTCCAATGCTTCCCCTAGAATCAGAAGCACTTAACATTTGAATTCAAATTATACTCTTTGTATACTTTGTTTTAAAAATGTCTGTGTAGATTGAATTTTAAAGAAGTAATAGAATATTTAACAATGAAATGACTTTTCTCATTTTAATGTTGATAGTAATTGGGCATGTTACATTCTTTGCAGGGTCTAAATTACATCCTGAGAATACATGAGTTATTTTGGTTTTGTAGGGTACCAGTTATTTCATTAACCTTATGTTTTATTACATTATTTAGAATTTGACAGAGCTGCACTCCAGTCTATCTACATGACCTTAACTATTTGAAGTTTCAGTTTGCTCATCAGTGAAATGGCAACCTCATTGGTTAGTCATGGGAATTAAAGGAAAGAATCCACAAGCACTTCACCTTATGTTTATCACAGAGCTAGCACTCAATGGGTAGTGATTAATATTAATATTTTTGTTAATTATAATTTACCATTATTATATGTTAATCCTAAATTCATATAACCCTTGATCCCCTGAAATTTGAAGGACCTCACTGGTATTGAGATGAAGAGGACAAAAGTGGGAACTGTCAGAAAGCTGTCTTCCTGGATTATAATAAAACTTGTTTCATGTGACCTAAACCACACTAGTAATTAAGCAAGTTCAGAGAATTTACAAAAAATGATGCTGGGTATCAATATAATGTTTTAGCAGAATTTAAGATGTGAAGACCTTTTCTAAGTGGTTTAGATACTTTGTCCATACAAAGAATTATAAAAAAAAAAGTTACATTTCAGAATAAATGTGGATAATTATAACAAGGCAAGAATAATTTAGGGAGTGTGAGTAATTCATTAGGCTATAAAACTGAATAACATTTTAAGTGTCTGATTTAGAACCCCTCCACGGGGCAGCCCCGGTGGCGCAGCGATTTAGCGCTGCAGCCCGGGGCATGATCCTGGAGACCCTGTATCGAGTCCCACGTTGGGTTCCCTGCATGGAGCCTGCTTCTCCCTCTGCCTGTGTCTCTGCCTCTCTCTCTGCATTTCTATGAATCAATAAATAAAATCTTTAAAACCCCTCCACAACGTGCTCCTCCTATAATCTGCCTCTTAATAACTGCACAGCTTCATCTTTGGCTGTCTCTACTCTGCAAACAATTAAGTTGCTATTCTGCTCGTATATACTCATTTATTTTTCTAAAATGACCACTTTTTGTTTTTCTACCTGGAAAACATAAGGTCATTCTTGAAGATTCAGCTCAAATCTCATCTGTTAAGCTTTTTCTGAAAATAACTCAAGAAATATTAACCATTGCTTCCTTATGTCTCCCATTGTGCACTAAATACGGGACTGCCAAAGCACCTGTCAAATTTTACCAGACATACTCATTTATAAATTTTCTCCACCTTGAATTCAGCTTCTTTGACATAATGGTTTTTGTCATCATTTGTATGTTAACTTTCAAGGTGGAAAAAAATGCTCATTAATGAATGATGGTTTCCCAATTAACATCTCTCTAATTTCATGATGAAGGACTGGTTCAGCCAAAAGTGTTATTTAGTTTGCAGTAGTCTAAGAGTTATGAGGGACAGAGTAAAATTACTATAATCTGACCAGATTGTTTAGATTGAGGGTGTTTAACAAGGCATAGATAATGGTTACAAATAAAGCAGGGTATATGCACAGTTTTGATTGTCAAAGAGCAGTGCTGTTCTAAGGAGTTGAGATAAGGGGTAAATCATGTTTAATAATTGATTTAATTGAGTTAAACACTGAGAAATTCACTTGTCTCAATGAGATCAGGGACTAATTATTTAGCATACACTCTATGGCAGGCAATTTAAGCTCTCTGATTACAGGCTTTCCTCCCTGAAGATAGAGTTCCCAACCCATTTAAAAATATAACAGAGGGAAAAGGAGTCATAGTAATTGTCTATCACCTTCAATATTTCTTTTTTAAAAAAATCAGTTTATTGATATGTTGACATATAATAGATTCCATATATTTAGAGGGGAGGAGCAAGATGGCGGAAGAGTAGGGTCTCCAAATCACCTGTCTCCACCAAATTACCTAGAAAACCTTCAAATTATCCTGAAAAACTATGAATTCGGCCTGAGAATTAAAGAGAGAACACCTGGAATGCTACAGTGAGAAGAGTTCGCGCTTCTATCAAGGTAGGAAGACGGGGAAAAAGAAATAAAGGAACAAAGGCCTCCGAGGGGGAGGGGCCCCGCGAGGAGCCGGGCTGAGGCCGGGGCGAGTGTCCCCAGGACAGGAGAGCCCCGTCCCGGAGGAGCAGGAGCTGCACCGACCTTCCCGGGCGGAAAGGGGCTCGCGGGGAGTTGGAGCAGGACCCAGGAGGGCGGGGATGCCCTCGGGCTCCCGGGGACAGTAACAGCAACTCCGCGCCCAGGAGAGTGCGCCGAGCTCCCTAAGGGCTGCAGCGCGCACTGCGGGACCCGGGAGCAGCTCGGAGGGGCTCGGGCGGCGGCTCAGCGGAGGGGGCTGCGGGGCAGGAGCAGCTCGGCCGGGCTCGGGCAGAGGAAGAGGCTCCGTGCAGAGGGGCCTGCGCGGTTCCAGGAGCAGCTCGGAGGGGCTCGGGCGGCGGCTCCGCGGAGGGGGTTGCGCGGCCCGGGAGCGCGAATCCACCAGCGCAGGCTCCAGAGCACAGGGCGCCGGGACACAGCCCAGGATCCGGCCTCCCCCGGGGCAGGCAGAGGCCGGGAGGGCCCAGGACAGCGAGGACGCTCCTGCCCCAGCTGAGCAGATCAGCGGCCCCGCCCCGGAGCCTCCAGGCCCTGCAGACGGAGTTCCTGCCGGAGCTGAATCCAGGTTTCCAGAGCTGCCCCGCCACTGGGGCTGTTCCTCCTGCGGCCTCACGGGGTAAACAACCCCCACTGAGCCCTGCACCAGGCAGGGGCACAGCAGCTCCCCCAAGTGCTCACACCTGAAAATCAGCACAACAGGCCCCTCCCCCAGAACACCAGCTAGACTGACAACTTCCAGGAGAAGCCAAGGGACTTAAAGTACACAGAATCAGAAGATACTCCCCTGTGGTTTTTTTTTTTTTTTTTTTTTTTTTTTTTTTTGTTGTTGTTGTTGTTGTGTTTTTGTGTTTTTGTTTTGTTTTGTTTTGTTTTGCTTTTTGATTTGTTTCCTCCCCCACCCCCCCTTTTTTTTCTCCTTTCTTTTTCTTTCTCTTTTTCTTTTTTTTCTTTCGTTTTTTTTTCTCTTCCCCTTTTTTTTCTCTTTCTCTTTTCTTTCCTTCTTTCTCTCCTCTCTTTTTCTCTTTTTCCCAATACAACTTGCTTTTGGCCACTCTGCACTGAGCAAAATGACTAGAAGGAAAACCTCACCTCAAAAGAAAGAATCAGAAACAGTCCTCTCTCCCACAGAGTTACAAAATCTGGATTACAATTCAATGTCAGAAAGCCAATTCAGAAGCACTATTATACAGCTACTGGTGGCTCTAGAAAAAAGCATAAAGGACTCAAGAGACTTCATGACTGCAGAATTTAGAGCTAATCAGGCAGAAATTAAAAATCAATTGAATGAGATGCAATCCAAACTAGAAGTCCTAACGACGAGGGTTAACGAGGTGGAAGAACGAGTGAGTGACATAGAAGACAAGTTGATAGCAAAGAGGGAAACTGAGGAAAAAAGAGACAAACAATTAAAAGACCATGAAGATAGATTAAGGGAAATAAACGACAGCCTGAGGAAGAAAAACCTACGTTTAATTGGGGTTCCCGAGGGCGCCGAAAGGGACAGAGGGCCAGAATATGTATTTGAACAAATTCTAGCTGAAAACTTTCCTAATCTGGGAAGGGAAACAGGCATTCAGATCCAGGAAATAGAGAGATCCCCCCCTAAAATCAATAAAAACCGTTCAACACCTCGACATTTAATTGTGAAGCTTGCAAATTCCAAAGATAAGGAGAAGATCCTTAAAGCAGCAAGAGACAAGAAATCCCTGACTTTTATGGGGAGGAGCATTAGGGTAACAGCAGACCTCTCCACAGAGACCTGGCAGGCCAGAAAGGGCTGGCAGGATATATTCAGGGTCCTAAAGGAGAAGAACATGCAACCAAGAATACTTTATCCAGCAAGGCTCTCATTCAAAATGGAAGGAGAGATAAAGAGCTTCCAAGACAGGCAGCAACTAAAAGAATATGTGACCTCCAAACCAGCTCTGCAAGAAATTTTAAGGGGGACTCTTAAAATTCCCCTTTAAGAAGAAGTTCAGTGGAACAGTCCACAAAAACAAAGACTGAATAGATATCATGATGACACTAAACTCATATCTCTCAATAGTAACTCTGAATGTGAACGGGCTTAATGACCCCATCAAAAGGCGCAGGGTTTCAGACTGGATAAAAAAGCAGGACCCATCTATTTGCTGTCTACAAGAGACTCATTTTAGACAGAAGGACACCTACAGCCTGAAAATAAAAGGTTGGAGAACCATTTACCATTCGAATGGTCCTCAAAAGAAAGCAGGGATAGCCATCCTTATATCAGATAAACTAAAATTTACCCCAAAGACTGTAGTGAGAGATGAAGAGGGACACTATATCATACTTAAAGGATCTATTCAACAAGAGGACTTAACAATCCTCAATATATATGCTCCGAATGTGGGAGCTGCCAAATATATAAATCAATTATTAACCAAAGTGAAGAAATACTTAGATAATAATACACTTATACTTGGTGACTTCAATCTAGCTCTTTCTATACTCGATAGGTCTTCTAAGCACAACATCTCCAAAGAAACGAGAGCTTTAAATGATACACTGGACCAGATGGATTTCACAGATATCTACAGAACTTTACATCCAAACTCAACTGAATACACATTCTTCTCAAGCGCACATGGAACTTTCTCCAGAATAGACCACATATTGGGACACAAATCGGGTCTGAACCGATACCAAAAGATTGGGATTGTCCCCTGCATATTCTCAGACCATAATGCCTTGAAATTAGAACTAAATCACAACAAGAAGTTTGGAAGGACCTCAAACACGTGGAGGTTAAGGACCATCCTGCTAAAAGATAAAAGGGTCAACCAGGAAATTAAGGAAGAATTAAAAAGATTCATGGAAACTAATGAGAATGAAGATACAACCATTCAAAATCTTTGGGATGCAGCAAAAGCAGTCCTAAGGGGGAAATACATCGCAATACAAGCATCCATTCAAAAACTGGAAAGAACTCAAATACAAAAGCTAACCTTACACATAAAGGAGCTAGAGAAAAAACAGCAAATAGATCCTACACCCAAGAGAAGAAGGGAGTTAATAAAGATTCGAGCAGAACTCAACGAAATCGAGACCAGAAGAACTGTGGAACAGATCAACAGAACCAGGAGCTGGTTCTTTGAAAGAATTAATAAGATAGATAAACCATTAGCCAGCCTTATTAAAAAGAAGAGAGAGAAGACTCAAATTAATAAAATCATGAATGAGAAAGGAGAGATCACTACCAACACCAAGGAAATACAAACGATTTTAAAAACATATTATGAACAGCTATACGCCAATAAATTAGGCAATCTAGAAGAAATGGACGCATTCCTGGAAAGCCACAAACTACCAAAACTGGAACAGGAAGAAATAGAAAACCTGAACAGGCCAATAACCAGGGAGGAAATTGAAGCAGTCATCAAAAACCTCCCAAGACACAAGAGTCCAGGGCCAGATGGCTTCCCAGGGGAATTTTATCAAACGTTTAAAGAAGAAATCATACCTATTCTCCTAAAGCTGTTTGGAAAGATAGAAAGAGATGGAGTACTTCCAAATTCGTTCTATGAAGCCAGCATCACCTTATTTCCAAAGCCAGACAAAGACCCCACCAAAAAGGAGAATTACAGACCAATATCCCTGATGAACATGGATGCAAAAATTCTCAACAAGATACTGGCCAATAGGATCCAACAGTACATTAAGAAAATTATTCACCATGACCAAGTAGGATTTATCCCTGGGACACAAGGCTGGTTCAACACCCGTAAAACAATCAATGTGATTCATCATATCAGCAAGAGAAAAACCAAGAACCATATGATCCTCTCATTGGATGCAGAGAAAGCATTTGACAAAATACAGCATCCATTCCTGATCAAAACTCTTCAAAGTGTAGGGATAGAGGGAACATTCCTCGACATCTTAAAAGCCATCTATGAAAAGCCCACAGCAAATATCATTCTCAATGGGGAAGCACTAGGAGCCTTTCCCCTAAGATCAGGAACAAGACAGGGATGTCCACTCTCACCACTGCTGTTCAACATAGTACTGGAAGTCCTAGCCTCAGCAATCAGACAACAAAAAGACATTAAAGGCATTCAAATTGGCAAAGAAGAAGTCAAACTCTCCCTCTTCGCCGATGACATGATACTCTACATAGAAAACCCAAAAGTCTCCACCCCAAGATTGCTAGAACTCATACAGCAATTCGGTAGCGTGGCAGGATACAAAATCAATGCCCAGAAGTCAGTGGCATTTCTATACACTAACAATGAGACTGAAGAAAGAGAAATTAAGGAGTCAATCCCATTTACAATTGCACCCAAAAGCATAAGATACCTAGGAATAAACCTAACCAAAGATGTAAAGGATCTATACCCTCAAAACTATAGAACACTTCTGAAAGAAATTGAGGAAGACACAAAGAGATGGAAAAATATTCCATGCTCATGGATTGGCAGAATTAATATTGTGAAAATGTCAATGTTACCCAGGGCAATATACACGTTTAATGCAATCCCTATCAAAATACCATGGACTTTCTTCAGAGAGTTAGAACAAATTATTTTAAGATTTGTGTGGAATCAGAAAAGACCCCGAATAGCCAGGGGAATTTTAAAAAAGAAAAGCATATCTGGGGGCATCACAATGCCAGATTTCAGGTTGTACTACAAAGCTGTGGTCATCAAGACAGTGTGGTACTGGCACAAAAACAGACACATAGATCAGTGGAACAGAATAGAGAATCCAGAAGTGGACCCTGAACTTTATGGGCAACTAATATTCGATAAAGGAGGAAAGACTATCCATTGGAAGAAAGACAGTCTCTTCAATAAATGGTGCTGGGAAAATTGGACATCCACATGCAGAAGAATGAAACTAGACCACTCTCTTTCACCATACACCAAGATAAACTCAAAATGGATGAAAGATCTAAATGTAAGACAAGATTCCATCAAAATCCTAGAGAAGAACACAGGCAACACCCTTTTTGAACTCGGCCATAGTAACTTCTTGCAAGATACATCCACAAAGGCAAAAGAAACAAAAGCAAAAATGAACTATTGGGACTTCATCAAGATAAGAAGCTTTTGCACAGCAAAGGATACAGTCAACAAAACTCAAAGACAACCTACAGAATGGGAGAAGACATTTGCAAATGACATATCAGATAAAGGGCTAGTTTCCAAGATCTATAAAGAACTTATTAAACTCAACACCAAAGAAACAAACAATCCAATCATGAAATGGGCAAAAGACATGAACAGAAATCTCACAGAGGAAGACATAGACATGGCCAACATGCATATGAGAAAATGTTCTGCATCACTTGCCATCAGGGAAATACAAATCAAAACTACAATGAGATACCACCTCACACCAGTGAGAATGGGGAAAATTAACAAGGCAGGAAACCACAAATGTTGGAGAGGATGCGGAGAAAAGGGAACCCTCTTACACTGTTGGTGGGAATGTGAACTGGTGCAGCCACTCTGGAAAACTGTATGGAGGTTCCTCAAACAGTTAAAAATATACCTGCCCTACGACCCAGCAATTGCACTGTTGGGGATTTACCCCAAAGATACAAATGCAATGAAACGTCGGGACACCTGCACCCCGATGTTTATAGCAGCAATGGCCATGATAGCCAAACTGTGGAAGGAGCCTCGGTGTCCAACGAAAGATGAATGGATAAAGAAGATGTGGTTTATGTATACAATGGAATATTACTCAGCTATTAGAAATGACAAATACCCACCATTTGCTTCAACGTGGATGGAACTGGAGGGTATTATGCTGAGTGAAGTAAGTCAGTCGGAGAAGGACAAACATTATATGTTCTCATTCATTTGGGGAATATAAATAATAGTGAAAGGGAATATAAGGGAAGGGAGAAGAAATGTGTGGGAAATATCAGAAAGGGAGACAGAACGTAAAGACTGCTAACTCTGGGAAACGAACTAGGGGTGGTAGAAGGGGAGGAGGGCGGGGGGTGGGAGTGAATGGGTGACGGGCACTGGGTGTTATTCTGTATGTTAGTAAATTGAACACCAATAAAAAATAAATTAAAAAAAAAATAAAATAAAATAAAATAAAACCTCTTCTAAAAAAAAAAAAAAAAGATTCCATATATTTAGAGTGTACAATTTGGTAAGTTTTAATAATCATATTAAACCATGAAACCATCACCAAAATAAATATAATAAACATTTCCATTATCTCCAAAAGCTTCAATATACCCTGCTGTCATTCTGTCCCCCTGCTTCTCATTTCCTTCATTTTGCTCAGTGACTACTAAGGTTTTTGTCACTACAGATTCATTTGCATTTTCTAGAGTTTTATGTAATCATACTTCACTCAGTATAATTATTATGAGATTAATCCATATTTTGGCATGATGTAGTTCTTATCATGCATTCAATTTTAAACATGCCTTGCATTTTGTGTTTAAGTAGTCAGATATCAGGGTGCCTGGGTGGCTCTGTCAGTTAAGCGTCTGCCTTTGGCTCAGATCATGATCTCAGAGTTCTGGAATCAAGCCCTTGTTGGGCATACCTGTTCAGCAAGGAGTCTGCTTCTCCTTCTCCCTCTGCCTCTCTTCCTTGCCCCTCCTCTCTGCCCCTTCTCCCTGTTCATCCTCTATCCCTCAAATAAATAAAATCTTAAAAAGATAACCAAATATCTTCTTAAGAGATTAAAAAAAACAAGAAAATATGATATATTTATGAATGCAGTAAATTTTGAGATCTACATTTTCTATAGATCCTATCTTGCACCATTTTTATTCTACCCAACGGAGTAGTTTTAATGTTTCTTATACTGTGGGACTTCTGGTGAAGAAATTTTTCAAAGCTTGTGTGTCTGGAAAGAAGTCTTCATTTTTCTCCATACATGTAAAATATATGTTAGCTGGGTATAGAGTTATAAATTTACATCTTCCTATCTGTCAGAACGTTTCTGTCAGAACTTTCATATAGAACTTATGTCTACTTTGTTGTATTGTTTATGAAAGAAAAATAAGTTTTATTTATCCATGAGACACACAGAGAGAGAGAGGCAGAGACACAGAGGGAGAAGCAGGCTCCCTGTGGGGACCCTAATGTGAGACTCCATCCCAGGACTCCGGGATCACAACCTGAGCTAAAGGCATATGCTCAACCACTGAGCCACACAGGCATCCCATTTCTGACATAAATTATGCTTTAATTGTTAAGTTTCTTCCTCTGAAGTTAACATTTCCCCCACTTTGTTGCTTTTCAGATTTAAGATTTTTTTCTTCATCATTCATTTGGACAGCTAGATTATAAGATGAATTGTGTTTTTTTTGTGTGTGTGTGTTTGTTTTTAATGTTCCTTGTGGTTATAATTCATTGAGCTTTTTGCATTAATTTCTATAAAATTCAAAAGGTTTTCAGATATAGTTTCCTGAAATATACTTTTGTTCTCTCCTTTTGGAGACTCAAATTATACATACATTGGGTTGTTTAGTTGTTCCTCAGTTCAGTTATAATTTTTAAATTATTGGTTAATTCTCTTTTCTCTGTATTTTACATATTATCTTCAAATTCAAAAATCTTTCTTTCATAATGAAATATTTCCAATGATCTCATCAAGTGTGTTTTACTGTTGAGATATTGTAATCTTCAATTTTACACATTTTAATGGGGTCATTTTTAAGGTTTCTATACCACCTGGAGCAGAGTCTGAATAACTATTTTTAATAGTCACCTGGCATACAGTCTCAATAACTATTTTTAATGGTCTTGTCTGCTAATTCTAGCATGTGTGTCACTTCTTGGTTGGCTTTACCTGGTTGATCTTTCTCCTCTTATGGGTCATCATTTTTCTGCTTCTTATCACCCCACCAATCTTTGTATAAGGCACTAAACATTGTGAATTTCACATGTTGAGTGCTGGGTACTTTATGCATTCATAAATATTCATGAAAATTTTTCTAGAATGCAGCTATATTACTTAGAAAGAATTTGCTGCATTTGTATCATGTGGTTAAGATTTGTTAGATATCAACAGAAGAACATTTAGTACAGGGTTTATTATTCTCCACTACTAAGGCAAGAACAAATACCCTAATTTTGATATTCTCCACACTGAGGACAGGCTTGGAACAGATATATCTCAGATATTTATTATGCAGCTTCAGGTAATTTCTGTAGTTTTCTCATGTGGATGGGCTTATAAGTACATCTTATATTATTTATAAGTAATATAAGATGAATATTCAGATGAGACTCTAATTTTTTAATTTATTTTTTAAAAGATTTTATTTATTTGAGAGAGTGAGCATGCACGAGCAAGGGGGAGCAGCAGAGGGAGAAGGAGAAGCAGACTCCCTGCTGAGCAAAGAGCAGGATGTGGGACGTGATTCCAGAAACCTGGGATCATGATCTGACCTGAAAGCAGATGCTTAACCCACTGAGCCACCTGGGCACCCTCAAGGAGACCCTTTTAAAAGGTTTGGAGTTCTCTGTGCAGCTCTGTTCTGTATTTTTCTATCCTACAACCTCTAGTTGCCTTTGTTGCCCTAAATTTTCAGTTCTGTTTTATGAACTCTGGAGTCTGCCTGGCTCTGCATGAATTCCCTATCACGATGGTATGGTCTGGAAACATTTTCAAGGCAGTAATCTTGAGAAGTCATAGAGTTGATCTTATTTCAAGAATTATTAATGGCCTCTTATTGTCTGATGCTCAGTATATTGAAAACCATTGTTTCAAATATTGTGAGTGTGAGTGCAGATGTGTGTGTTTTAAGTGGGTAGGGGTGGATAAATCTAGTCCCTGTTAATCTATCTTGGCAGAAAGAGGAAGTCCAATAATAACCATTAAACTAGCTCATCACATGTATATTCAAAGTCCAGTAGGGCCAGCTGTAAATACATCAGTTCTATTGTTCACAATCATTCAAATATAATTGGTTTCATGCAAACTACAGCATTATCTCTGATTTTCTGCTTTAATATTTATAGAATGATTGTCTAATCATACTCAGTTTCCACTTGATAAGATACAGCTCAAAGACTTTTGATTCTGTTGTCAAATGCTAGGCGCACGGTATCTAAGTGATAGAATTTGTCATGATATATTGAAGGGAAAAAAGTTAAGCATTCAAAGACAGAACCAATGCTCCTCAAAGAAATGGCTCTGAGGTCCTTAATCGTTCACAAATTAGAAATTGAGAGAAGAATAAAATGATAATATGTTAACTTCTGAGTAAAGATATTAAGGCACCTAAAAAATGTCAACCTATCAGTATTACTGCTGCTCTTTGGACAAGAGCCATCCCTGTATCAAAATTCAACAGAGAACGTATATTAAAAGAAATCAATGTTTATTAAAAACCTGCTATATCCCTGGTGTATTTCTATATTGTTTGCAGATATTTTTATTTATGCATAAATCATTATAGACAGTTAGTAGTTCTTACATTTTACTGATAAGGTTTAGAATTATGTATTCAACAAGTATTTATTTACTATCAAATTCAAGGCACTGTGTTAGACATTAGAAAATTTAGGTCACCTGATATAATTTGCAAGGTGCATAAATAATTCCTGAATTTGCACCCATATTTAACCTTTTGTGTAAAAAGGTCACATCATACATACTTTAGTCTTTGTGGGTAATGTAGTCTGTCACAACAATTTACCTCTGCCATTGTGATATGAAGGCAACCAGGGATAATATGCAACAAATGAGTGTGATCATTTTCCAGCAAAACTTTACTTAAACAAAACCAAAACAGGCAGTGGACTCCCATGAGTCATTGTTTGGTAAGCCCTGTACTTGACAGAATTACAGTACGGCAGTTTTGAAATGGATATAAAGGAACAGGTAAATATCAACTGTTTGAGACCGTCCCCACTAAGAATATTCTAAATAATTAAATGCTTTGTTTTGGGTTTGTTTGTTTGTTTGTTTTTGCAGAATTTAAAAGAGCCTGTGAATAGTATTTTAATTTATTTTTTTATATTTTTTATAAATTAATTTTTATTGGTGTTCTATTTACCAACATACAGATTAACACCCAGTGCTCATCCCGTCAAGTGTCCCCCTCAGTGCCCGTCCCCATTCACCCCCATCCCCCACCCTCCTCCCCTTCCACTACCCCTAGTTCATTTCCCAGAGTTAGGAGTCTTTATGTTCTGTCTCCCTTTCTGATATTTCCCACACATTTCTTCTCCCTTCCCTTATATTCCCTTTCACTATTATTTAAATTCCCCAAATGAATGAGAACATATAATGTTTGTCCTTCTCCGATTGACTAATTTCACTCAGCTAGTATTTTAATTTAAAATAAAATATTTTTCTCATAAAACTGATTTTATTTTTCCCCTGAATTTCATTTTAAAAACATTTATTTTGATAGTTATTTTACATTGCCTAATGAAAACATGAGTAATGTAGATATATAGGTACAGAGATAGAAATAGATGAGATAAACATATGGATACAGATGCATATAGATATATGTAGATAATATATTTCCTAGAAAAGAACCAAGTTCAGAAATGATGAGGAAAAATTATTATGAAGTCCAAGGAAAGCTTCAGAAACAGAAAAAGTTTGGGCAGACTGGGTGGTTCAATAGTTTAGTGCTGCCTTCAGCCCAGGGCATGATCCTGCAGACCCGGGATTGAGTCCCATGTCAGGCTTCCTGCATGGAGCCTGCTTCTCCCTCTGCCTGTGTCTCTATCTCTCTCTCTCTCTGTGTGTGTGTCTCTCATGAATAAATAAATAAAATCTTAAAAAAAAACAGAATTTTAAAAAAAAAATACTGTATTTGAGAACTCTGTTTCAGATCCACTCCACTCATTACTACTCATAAAAATTCCTTATTGCTGTATCTCTTCCCAGCCACACTTTTCATTTCTGTATGTGTTCTGTATGTGTTTGAAAATTCCAAAAATTATGTCAGAAGAATGTTCAGCTTATGAGTAATTTCCATTTCCTTAAATTACTTCTAAATTAAACTGTATTTTCCAGATCTTTTACATATATACTTCCACAGACACACATATATTTTAACCTCACTACCACTGAAAGATTAAAGTGCTTAATTCATGTTTTTTTTTAAAAAAAAATATTTTAAGCCAAATCTCCTGGTTAAAATTTTAGAGAAACATCCAACTATGAATTCACTCTTCCTCAAGGTTATGGTGCTGTTATTCCTTCAACATTTCTTCTTTTTTTTTTTTTTCTCTAAGCCTTAATGAGGCACTAAACAAAATGCTAGGGTACTGGCATAGTTCCACAAACTATTTAATTCTAGTTAGCAGTTTTAAGTTTAATTGGCAGAACAAATGTATATTAGAAAATAAAACATTGAAAAAAAACTAAAATGTTGAAAAATTGTCTAGAAGTGTATAAAATATTGCTTGACAGTTAAAATTTAAAGATGTTAAAATAGATCCTGCAAGTAAACCTATTGATAATGATTATAGAAAGAAATAGCATACTTCAGTTATGACCAAGACATGAACTGGTTAACTACATCTGGCATGTAGGCTTAGAAGTGTGCTGGTACTAAGAAATAGACATGCTCATGATATAGTAAGTCTTACTAAATATGTATTTATTTAAAAAATATTTAATACATAGATGTTTTTCATGAAATTATGAGCAGGGAACTTATGTAGAACACAGGGAAAGCAGAGAAATACCTCAGCTAGAAGGTGAACCCATGTGAGAAGCTATATTTAATTGAATATTTACTTTTGTCTTAAGGCTTATTGCTGTTAATTAACAGGGTAAAAAAGAATAAAAGAATAAAAAAGAAAATACTGCTAACAAGTAAATTACGGATTTACATCATGAAATATATGGGGGAGCAAGGCTCTAAAGCTATAGTGAGTGTTGAGATTACTCTGTGTATATGTTCAGATGCATGATTTGTCAGCTTCTATTTTCTACAAATATTTCATACACATAAGAAATTATATAACCTGTAATTTCCTCTTGACCTTGGTAATTGGTGGCTCTGAGACTTTGTGTGTGCATCTTCCATGTCATGGCAAGGAAAGAGGTCAGCAGCTCTAGCAGCATTGAATACTCCTGCAACTACTATTAGAGCCTGGAAAGAGTAAGCCATTCTTAGCTGTTTTTGTCTGAGGACACATTTTTTTTTTTTTTGAGTGGTAAGAATGATTTTTTTTTTTTGGTATATATTTTTTATTGGAGTTTGATTTGACAATATATAGCATAACACCCAGTGCTCATCCCATCCAGTGCCCCCCTCAGTGCCTGTCACCCAGTCACCCCATCCCCCCAACCACCTCCCCTTCCACCACCCCTTGTTCATTTCCCAGAGTTAGGTGTCTCTCATGTTCTGTCTCCCTCACTGATACTTCCCACCCATTTTTTTCTCTATAATCACTTTCACTATTTTTTATATTCCCCGAATGAATGAGACCATATAATGTTTGTCCTTCTCCAATTGACTTACGTCACTCAGCATAATACCCTCCAGTTCCATCCACATTAAAGCATATGGTGGGTATTCGTCGTTTCTAATGGCTGAGTAATATTACATTGTATATTAAGACCACATCATCTTTATCCATTCATCTTTTGATGGACACCGAGGCTCCTTCCACAGTTCAGCTATTGTGGATATTGCTGCTGTAAACATTGGGGTGCAGGTGTCCAGGCATTTCACTGCATCTGTATTTTGGGGGTAAATCCCCAACAGTGCAATTGCTGGGTAATAGGGTAGTTCTATTTTTAACTCTTTGAGGAACCCCCACACAGTTTTCCAGCGTGGCTGCACCAGTTTGCATTCCCACCAGCAGTGCAAGACGGTTCCCCTTTCTCCACATCCTCTCCAACATTTGTTGTTTCCTCTCTTGTTAATTTTCACCATTCTCACTGGTGTGAGGTGGTATCTCATTGTGGTTTTGATTTGTAGTTCTCAGATGGCAAGTGATGTGGACTATGTTCTCATGTGCTTGTCGGCCATGTATATGTCTTCTTTGGTGATATTTCTGTTCATGTCTCTTGCCTATTTCATGATTGCATTGTTTGTTTCTTTGCTGTTGAGTTTAATAAGTTCTTTTTAGATCTTGGATACTAGCCTTTTATCTGATATGTCATTTGCAAATATCTTCTCCCATTCTGTAGGTTGTCTTTTAGTTTTGTTGACTGTTTCTTTGGCTGTGCAGAAGCTTTTTATCTTGATGAAGTCCCAATAGTTCAGTTTGCTTTTGTTTCCCTTGCCTTCATAAATGTATCTTGCAAGAAGTTGCTGTGGCCAAGTTCAAAAAGGGTGTTGCTTGTGTTCTCCTCTAGGATTTTGATGGATTCTTGTCTCATTGACTTTAGAAATATCTAAAGAAACTTCAGATCTTTCATCCATTTTGAGTTTATCTTTGTGTCTGGTATAAGAGAATGGTCTAGTTTCATTCTTCTGCATGTGACTGTCCAATTTTCCCAGCACTGTTTATTGAAGAGACTGTCCTTTTTCCAGTGGATAGTCTTTCCTGCTTTGTTGAATATTAGTTGACCATAGAGTTGAGGGCCCATTTCTGGGTTCTCTATTCTGTTCCATTGATTATGTATCTGTTTTTGTGCCAGTATCACACTGTCTTGAGGATCACAGCTTTGTAGTACAACTTGAAATCTGGCATTATGATGCCCCTGCTTTGGTTCATATGGTTCTTGTTTTTTCTCTTGTTGATATGATCTATCACGTTGATTGTTTTATGAGTGTTGAGCCAGCCTTGCATCCCGGGGATAAATTCCACTTGGTCATGGTAAATAATTTTCTTTCTTTTTTTTTTTTTTTAATTTATGATAGTCACAGAGAGAGAGAGAGAAAGAGAGAGAGAGGCAGAGACACAGGCAGAGGGAGAAGCAGGCTCCATGCACCGGGAGCCCGACGTGGGATTCGATCCCGGGTCTACCAGGATCGCGCCCTGGGCCAAAGGCAGGCGCCAAACCGCTGCGCCACCCAGGGATCCCAAATAATTTTCTTAATGTACTGTTGGATCCTATTGGCTAGTATCTTGTTGAGAATTTTTGCATCTGTGTTCATCAGGGATATTGGTCTATAATTCTTTTTGGTGGGGTCTTTGGTTTTGGAATTAAGGTGATGCTGGCCTCATAGAACGAGTCAGGAAGTATTCCATCCCTTTCTATCTTTCGGAACAGCTTTAGTAGAATAGGTATTGTTTTTTCTTTAAACGTTTGATAGAATTCCCTCGGGAAGCCATCTGGCCCTGTACTTTTGTGTCTTGGGGGTTTTTTGATGACTGCTTCAATTTCCTCCCTGGTTATTGTCCTGTTCAGGTTTTCTATTCCTTCCTGTTCCAGTTTTAGTAGTTTGTGGTTTCCAGAAATGCGTCCATTTCTTTTAGATTGCCTTATTTTTTGTATAGCTGCTCATAATAGGTTTTTAAAATCGTTTGTATTTCCTTGGTATTGGTTGTGATCTCTCCTTTTTCATTCATGATTTTATTAATTTGAGTCTTTTCTCTTTTTTTTTAATAAGTCTGTCTATCGGTTTAACTATCTTATTAATTCTTTCAAAGAACCAACTCCTGTTTTTGTTGATCTTTTCTACAGTTCTTCTGGTCTCTATTCCATTGAGTTCTGCTCGAATCTTCATTAACTCTCTTCTTCACTTGGTGTAAGTTTTATTTGCTGTTCTTTCTCCAGTTTCTTTAAGTGTGAGGTTAGCTTGTGTATTTGAGTTTTTTCCAATTTTTTGAGGGATGCTTGTATTGCAATGTATTTCCCTCTCAGGACTGCTCTTGCTGTATCCCAAAGATTTTGAATGGCTGTATCTTCATTCCCATTAGTTTCCATGAATCTTTTTAATTATTCTCTAATTTCGTGGTTGACCCTTTCATCTTTTAGCAGGATGCTCTTTAACCTCCAACTGTTTGAGTTCCTTCCAAATTTCTTATTGTTATTGAGTCCTAGTTTCAAAGCCCTGTCTGAAAATATGCAGGGACAATCCCAATCTTTTGATATTGGATAAGACCTGATTTGTGACCCAGTATGTGGTCTATTCTGGAGAAAGTTCCATGTGTACTTGAGAAGAATGTGTATTCAGTTGCATTTGGATGTAAAGTTCTGTAAATATCTGTGAAATCCATCTGGTCCAGTGTATCATTTAAAGCTCTTGTTTCTTTGCAGATGTTGTGCTTGAAAGATCTGTCATTTGTTCCAGATTGTGGAAATGGAAAGTGCCATGTTGAAGTCTCCCAGTATTAGTGTATTATTATCTAAGTATGTCTTTGGTTATTAATTGTTTGATATACTTGGCAGCTCCCACATTAGGGCATAAATATTCATGATTGTTAGATATTCTTCTTGGATAGATCCTTTAAGTATGATATAGTGTCCTCTTCATCTCTTACTACAGTCTTCCGGATAAACTTTAATTTATCTGATATGAGGATTGCTACCCCAGCTTTCTTTTGGAAGACCATTTGAATGGTAAATGGTTCTCCAGTCTTTCATTTTCAGGCTGTAGGTGTCCTTAGGTCTAAAATGAGTCTCTTGTAGACAGCAAATAGATGAGTTTTGCTTTTTTATCCAGTCTGAAACCCTGAGTCTTTTGATGGGATCATTTAGCCCATTCATGTTCAGAGTTACTATTGAAAGATATGAATTTAGTGTCATCATAATACTATTCAGTCCCTGTCTTTGTGGATTATTTCTTTGGGCTTCCTTTTTTTTTTTTTTTACAGAGACCCCCTTAATATTTTTTGCAGAGCTGGTTTGGTGGCCACATATTCTTTCAGTTTCTGCCTATCTTGGAAGCTCTTTATCTCTCTTTCTATTCTGAATGAGAGCCTTGCTGGATAGAGTATTCTTGGCTGCATGTTCTTCTCATTTAGGACCCTGAATATGTCCTGCCAGCCCTTTCTAGCTTGCCAGGTCTCTGTGGAGAGGTCTACTATTAATCTAATAATTTTCCCCAAATAAGTTAGGAATCTCTTGTCTCTTGCTGCTTTAAGGATATTCTCTTTATTTGGAACTTGCAAGTTTCACTATTAAATTTTGAGGTGTTGAGTGGTTTTTATTGACTTTGGGGGGGAAACCTCTCTATCTCCTGGATCTGAATGTCTGTTTCCCTCCCAAATTAGGGAAGTTCTCAGCTATGATTTGTTCAAATATGCTTTCTGGCCCTCTGGCCCTCTCAGCGCCCTCTGGAACCCCAATTATACGCGGATTTTTCCTTCTGAGGCTGTCTTTTATTTCCTTTAACCTTTCTTCATGGTCTTTTAATTTTTTTTTCTCTTTTTCCCTCAGCTTCCTTCCTTGCCATCAATTTGTCTTCTATGTCTCTCTCTCTTCTACCTCATTAATCCTCATCATTAGGACCTCCAGTTTGGATTGCATCTCATTTAATTGATTTTTAATTTCAGCCTGATTACATCTAAATTCTGCAGTCATGATGTCTCTTGAGTCCTTTATGCTTTTTTCCAGAGCCACCAGTAGCTTTATACTTGTGCTTCTGAATTGGCTTTCTGACATTGAATTGTAATCCAAATTGTAACTCTGTGGCAGAGAGTACTGTTTCTGATTCTTTCTTTTGTGGTGAGTTCTTTTTTCTAGTCATTTTGCTTAGTGCAGAGTGGCTGTGTGAGTGGACTGCATCAAGAATATCAACCACGACCTAAGTAATTTTCACCCTAGATGATTCTGCCGAGGCAGCGACCAGAAATTAAAAACAAAAATCATAATGAAGTAAAACAAAAGGACCACTAAATTGAAAAACAAATTTTAAAACAATGTAGTAAAAAATAAAAGGCCAGGAATCCTAAAGAAGAAGAGAAAAAAAAATAAAAAACAGAAAAAAGGAAAAAAAAAGGAGAAGAAAAAAAGGGAGAGGGGGACTGGGTGATGTTGGTGGTGACAAAGTTTTAGTGGAGGGAGAATATAGTCTACCTGAGGGGTTCTAGAGGGTGATTCTCTTGTTTCTGAGTATATTAAGTTCTGTATTTTAGAAGATTCTCAGTCCCAAATTTATATAAACCAGAAATACTTGTAGAGGGCCTCAACATTGACCATCAAAACATAAATGAGATAAAAGAAGGGGGCAAAATGGGAATGAGGAATCTCACAGAATGAAGCAGCACAGTATACCACTTGGTTCTCGGTGCACACTGGTTATATTTTAGAAGGTATTAACTTCTGCCATTGTAGAACAAAATGAGGAAGAGAAAAGAAAAAATACAAAACACACACACAAAAAAACATATCTCGTATATCTCCCAAAATTAGGTTGAGTATGTTGAAGGGAATCTAGAAGTGGAAAATATATCTAGGATTTGTAATTGTAGAAATATGAAAGTCAAAAAGGAATAATCTTAAAAAAGAAGAGGTGGTAAACTATTGTAGTTAAGGTGGGAAAAGAGAAAAAGATTGGATATTCACAGTCTGATATAAAAACGAGTTGTACTGGAAAAAGGAAGAAAAAAAAGGAAGGGTACACTCTGGTTCTATATACTGTAAATCCCTCCACTTTGCCTGGAGCTTTCCAGCACTGTTCAGTCAAGAACGTGCTCTTCCCCTGTCCTTCCAGCTGGTCTTCTGGCTAGGGGTCCCCTGTGCTGATTCTCAGGTGTGTGCACCTGGGGGAGCTTCCCTGCCCCCCCCACTGTGTCCCGGGCTCAGTGGGAGCTGTTTACCCCGTGAGGCCTGTGTCCCCTGGTGGCTTCACTCTGTCCCAGGCACAGGGTGACACCAGGAGGAACAACAGTGGCGGCGGCCAGCTCTCCAGCTCTGGAGTCAGCTCCCCAGTAACTACCGCAGTCTCCCGATCTGCACTGGCTTGGATGCTCCAGGGTGGGGGGCACTGACCTGCAGAGCTCGGGGGCACCCAGCGACAGGAGTGTCCTCGCTGTCCTGTGCCCTCCCGCCTCCGCCTGTGGGGTGTGGGGAGTGTAGGATCCTGGGCTGTGTCCACCCGGGCCCTGCGATCCCAGGCTTGTGCCACTGCAATTGCGCTCCCAGGGCCGCACAGCCCCCTCTGCCTGGATCCACCACTGAGCTGCTCCCGGGGCCACCGGGCATGGGCTCCAGCCTTTACCGAGATCGGCTTGCAGGGTGTGGGGCGCTCTCTCCCGGAGCGCACCTCCTGTGTTAGTGACCCCGGAACCTCGGGGCTCCACTGCCCCTCCTGGGATCCCGCCCGAGTTCCCTGCATGTGTCTTTCCATCCAGGAAGAATCCAGTGCAGATTTTTAAAGTTCCAGCTTCTCCCAGCTGGACTTTCCTGTCCTGGAGGCTCTAGCCGCCCCCCTTAGCCCGGCTCCTCCCGGGGATCCCTCCCCCACTGGATTCTTTTTTATTTTTTTTTCCACCTTCCTACCTTGTGAGAAGTGAAAACCCTTCTCTCTGTAATGTTCCGGCTGTTCTCTCTTTAAATTTCAGGCTGAATTCGTAGGTTTTCAGGATGATTTGAAAGTTATCTAGGTAAGTTGGTGGGGCCAGGTGACTTGGGGACCCTACTTCTCCGCCACCTTGCCCCACCCCTGAGGACACATCTTTTATCAGAAACCACCTGCACACTGGGAGGTGTGAAATTACCTGAACACTGGGAGATATTCATTCCACTGAGGGTGATAAAGAACGAATTTCAAACCATGGCACTTGAGAAGAGAAATAATTATAAATTTTGAACTCACTATAATTTAATTATATATAGTTCTGGTAAGAGAGTTCTATGTAATATATATGCAATATATATAATATGTCTATGTATACTACATAACATATAAGATAACACAATATATAATTTAAACCATTCCTTCACAGAATGGTAATCTTATTCCTTTTAAATATATCAAACTTAAATCACTTGAATATTCATATCATTTTCGAGATAACTTTTGGTATAAGAAAAATTCCTAATGAAAAAGAAAAGTACTAGCAAGGTACATTCTACTCAGGGCATACAAGTGATCATAAAAAGAGCATCTGAATATCTGAGCGGTGAAACATATGTGGGAAATTCCACAAGATTGTTTTGTCTATAAGGTTACAGAGGATGCCTATTTTATCAGACATTTTTCAATTTTTGTTACTATTATAAATAATGATTGTCTCAAATATGTCTATCAACCTATCAAAATGGATAAAGAATGACAGAAACATTTCATTATTAGATTGGCTTTATAGTTTTCTATATTTTTGGTTGAAATGAATAAAATATTTATATAGTCCATGTGAACATAACATGTCAAATCAAAATTAAATTACAAAAATAATCTGAGCCATTTCTTTTCTGAATCTCAGCAATTCCACGTATAAGCTATGTGACATTAGATTATATAACTTAGTGGAATTTCCCAAAAAACTCTAAGCAAATAAGCAAAAAACGGTTCAATTCTAACATGCAGAGAAGAAATCTACTTCCAAAATTTAAAAGATACTTTCTTCCCTAGATTTTATTCAACCATATTTTAAAAACTTAAAACAGCACTTCCCTAATTATTTATTAATATGTAAATTAACCAAATAATATGTAAAAACATGCAAAATCAATACAATAGAAGTTTCATATGTTCATATATTCAGAATGGACCCTAAAGAATATACCAATTGACAATTTTGCTCATGAAAATGTGTAAAACTCAGACCCCTTTTTTAACAGTTGTGGAGAAAAAACATGACAGGAGCCCTGTGAAGGAAAAGAGAAGAAAAGAGTATTGATAAGCCATGAGCTTCCCCAATGTAATCATTATCCTACTTTTCATGAGCGGAAGGGTCCTGATCTTAATAAAGAAGTAAGTATATTTTCTTCCATTACAGGAAGAAAGGGTAGATGTTGGAGGATTCTAGCAATTGAGGTCTCCCTTTCCTTCAGGGAAGGAATGAAGTCAGAAAAAAATAAAAGGGCCTGATGTTCAACTGGTTGAATTCCTATGAGTGCAGATTGGATATTGGGCTACTGTAAATTTGTTTTTTGAAGTAAATTCAGGGTAATGAGCACTAGGTGTTATATGCAACTGATGAATTACTGAACTCTATATCTGAAACTAAGTATATACTCTATGTTAACTAATTAAATTTAAATAAAATAAAATAATAATAATAATAATAATGATAAAGTAAATGTGAGGGTGTGTTTGTACATGCCCTGCTTGACTGGGCTGGGTTGCCCAGACCCAGGTGCATTTTTCCAGCCAGACTTTCTGTACCCATAGGCACCCAGAACGCAGCAGAGTGAGGCCAGCTAGGAAGTGGTTAGTACCATTCTTCTTTGAGTCTCCCTGTTTCTGGGTTTATATGGCTCCCACAAAGAAGGGTGACAAGAAGAAAGGCTGTCTGCCATCAATGAGGTGGTGAATAGAGAGTTTACTAACAACCATCCATGGAATGGGTTTCAAGCTATGTGTCCCTTGGCATTCAAAGATATCTAGTCATTTGCCATGGAGATGGGAATGCCAAATGTATACACTAACATCTAATTCAACAAAACTTGTCTGGGAATAAGAAAAATAATAGAAAAAGAATAGGAATTTCCTATTCCCTATTTATGTTTGCTTGTGCTGCAGACCTTAATAAAGATTAAGACCAAACAAGTTGTATACATTGTCACTACATTTCTAAATAAATAAATAAATAAGCAAGTAAGCAAGCAAGTCCTTCTCAATTACCATGGCTAACTGAACATATACATCTGACATTGCTCTCTCTCACAATCTATTAAAGCTACAATCAAAGGGAATGTATTTAAGAAGCATAAACCCACTAGAGTAATGAATTAGTATCACCAGAAGATAAAAAAAGAATATTTGAGAAAGAATCAAATCTTTATATTCTCTCCCTACCCCATACAAATATCCTAGAGGAAGGCTAGTTCCTCCTACCAGGAAAATCTATAAGCATATTCTCTGAAGAGGGTATGACATAAAATCTTCAAGTGGGGTCCACCAGCATTGCTTAGACCATGGGGACTAAAACAGAAAGAAGGATGAG